>NW_027507686.1:67581586-68781586 GCF_037356315.1 Lithobates pipiens | reverse complement strand
GCAGGCATAAGGGCTTACATGTACGTCCTTGCCTGCCCGCCGGTCGGGGGCCTGATCGGGCCCCCGCCCGGTGCCTGCGGCAGTCGGTATTCGTTCGGGAGCGATCCCGGACGAGGGGACGGCCATTCATTCATGGCCACCCCCTCGCGATCGCTCCCGGCGAATGAAAATGTCCGGTGACATCACTTCCTCTCCTGTAATGTAAACACAGGAGAGGAAGTGATGTATTCTCTCCTCCGTGTCGGTAGTTTTCGTTCCGGCACCGAGGAGAGAGGTTCGGTGAGTTGCACCAACACACCCCACATACAGTAGAACATGCCAGGCACACTCACACCCCCCCTTTCCCCCCCGATCACCCCCCAATTACCCCTGCCCCCCCAGTCACAGTGACACCAATTGCTTTTTTTTTTTTTTGCATTGGTGTCATTTGTGACTGTAGTAACTGTTAGGGCAGTTAGGGTTAGCCCCCTTTAGTTCTAATGTGCCCCCCTAACCCCCCCAATAAAGGTTTAACCCCGTGATCACCCCCCGTCGCCAGTGTCACTAAGGCTGGGTTCACATTGCAGCGGTTTATGAGAACGAATGTGATTCGCACCGCACTGCAGTGCAAATCACATCCGATCTCTGTGCGATTCGAGTTCAGCCATACAGATAGTATGGCTGAATTCGTGTCGCACCCGCCGCACCCGCCGCAAATTCGCACGGGACCCTTTTTTTGGCCCGCAGCAGAATCGGATCGCATGGGTGTTCACACCATGCGATCCGAGTTTGCAGATCGCACTGCGATATGCGAACTGATCTGGGGGTGTCATTAACATTTCACTGACACTCCCAGCAGTTCGCATAGGGCAGTGTGAACTGCCGCGGGGAGGCATGCGATGCGGGAACCCGCCGCGGATTCATGGCGTTCCCGCATCGCTCCAGTGTGAACCCAGCCTAATAAGCGATAGTTTTTCTGATCGCTGTATTAGTGTCACAGGTGACGCTAGTTAGGCAGCTAGGTATTTAGGTTCGCCGCAGCTTTTTATAGCGCCAGGGACCCCCATATACTACCGCATAAAGCCCCCTGATTGCCCCCTAGTTAACCCTTTCACCAGTGATCACCATATAACTGTTACAGGTGACGCTGGTTGGTTAGTTATTTTTTTATAGTTTCAGGGCACCCGCCATTTATTACCTAATAAAGGTTTAACCCCCTGATCACCCGGCGGGTGTCATTTGTGACTGTAATAACTGTTAGGGCAGTTAGGGTTAGCCCCCTTTAGTTCTAAGGTACCCCCCTAACCCCCCAATAAAGGTTTAACCCCGTGATCACCCCCCGTCGCCAGTGTCACGAAGGCTGGGTTCACATTGCAGCGGTTTATGAGAACGGATGTGATTCGCACCGCACTGCAGTGCAAATCACATCCGATCTCTGTGCGATTCGAGTTCAGCCATACAGATAGTATGGCTGAATTCGTGTCGCACCCGCCGCACCCGCCGCAAACTCGCACGGGACCCTTTTTTTGGTCCGCAGCAGAATCGGATCGCATGGGTGTTCACACCATGCGATCCGAGTTTGCAGATCGCACTGCGATATGCGAACTGATCTGGGGGTGTCATTAACATTTCACTGACACTCCCAGCAGTTCGCATAGGGCAGTGTGAACTGCCGCCGGGAGGCATGCGATGCGGGAACCCGCCGTGGATTCGTGGCGTTCCCGCATCGCTCCAGTGTGAACCCAGCCTAATAAGCGATAGTTTTTCTGATCGCTGTATTAGTGTCACAGGTGAGGCTAGTTAGGCAGCTAGGTATTTAGGTTCGCCGCAGCTTTTTATAGCGCCAGGGACCCCCATATACTACCGCATAAAGCCCCCTGATTGCCCCCTAGTTAACCCTTTCACCAGTGATCACCATATAACTGTTAGGCCGCGTACACACGGGCGGACTGTTCGCCCAACTTTGTCCGCTGAACAGTGTTTGGGCGGACAGTCCGCTCGTGTGTGGGCTTTCAGCGGACAGTTTCAGCGGACAGTTGGACGGACAAGGTTTTTCGGAATTTCCGAAAAACTGTCCGCTGAAACCTTGTTTCAGCGAACAGCCCGCTCGTGTGTAGGCTTGTTCGTCAAACAAAGTTGCGCGCATGCTCAGAAAGGATTTTCACGCCGAAAGCTATAATGCAGTGTATAGGACGTCGTATTTTTCGTCCCGTCGTACGTGCTGTTCACGTCATCGCGCACGGTTTCAGCAAACTGTTCGTTCGTCGTGTGTGGGCATGTCCGTCCATGCTAATTTTGAGCGGACTGTTTGCTGAAACTGTTGGACGGACAAAGTTGGGCGAACAGTCCGCGCGTGTGTACGCGGCCTTACAGGTGACGCTGGTTGGTTAGTTTTTTTTTTTATAGTTTCAGGGCACCCGCCATTTATTACCTAGTCTCACTAGTGTACCCCTAAATTTAGGGGTGTCTACTTTCCAAAATGGGGTCATTTGGGGGGTGTTTGTGCCATCTTGGCATTTTATGGCCTTCAAAACTGTAACGCCCTTAGAAAGCCTGAAGGCGGTGCTTGGTTTTCGGGGCCCCGTACGCGGCTAGGCTCCCAAAAAGTCCCACATATGTGGTATCCCCGTACTCAGGAGAAGCAGCAGAATTTATTTTGGGGTGTTATTTCACATATGCCCATGGCATGCGTGAGCAATATATCATTTAGTGACAACTTTGTGAAAAAAAAAAAAAAGTTTGTAATTTTCCCGCAACTTGTGGCAAAATATAAAATATTCCATGGACTCAACATGCCTCTCAGCAAATAGCTTGGGGTGTCTACTTTCTAAAATGGGGTCATTTGTGGGGGTTTTGTGCCATCTTGGCATTTTATGGCCTTCAAAACTGTAATAGGTAGTGAGGAGTGAAGTCAAATATTTACGCCCTTAGAAAACCTGAAGGCGGTTCTTGGCTTTCGGGGCCCCGTACGCGGCTAGGCTGCCAAAAAGTCCCACATATGTGGTATCCCCGTACTCAGGAGAAGCAGCAGAATTTATTTTGGGGTGTCATTTCACATATGCCCATAGCATGTGTGAGCAATATATCATTTAGTGACAACTTTGTGAAAAAAAAATAAAAATATTTTTTTTTTGTCATTATTCAATCGCTTGAGGCAAAAAAATAAAATATTCAATGGGCTCAACATGCCACTTATCAATTTCCTTAGGGTGTCTACTTTCCAAAATGGGGTCATTTGGGGGGGTTTTGTACTGCCCTGCCATTTTAGCACCTCAAGAAATGAGATAGGCAGTCGTAAACTAAAAGCTGCGTAAATTCCAGAAAACGTACCTTAGTTTGTAGATGTGACAACTTTTGCGCAAACCAATAAATATACAATTATTGACTTTTTTTTTACCAAAGACATGTGGCTGAATACATTTTGGCCTAAATGTATGACTAAAATTGAGTTTATTAGATTTTTCTAATAACAAAAAGTAGAAAATATCATTTTTTTTCAAAATTTGCGGTCTTTTTACGTTTATATCGCAAAAAATAAAAATCGCAGAGGCAATCAAATACCATCAAAAGAAAGCTCTATTTGTGGGAAGAAAAGGACGCAAATTTTGTTTGGGTACAACATTGCATGACCGCGCAATTACCAGTTAAAGCAGCGCAGTGCCAAATTGTAAAAAGACCTCTGGTCATTTACCAGCAAAATGGTCCGGTCTGAAGGTGGTTAATAGAAAATATGAAAAACAAAATTATCCGAATGTAAACGATCCGTTAAAATCTTAGGTTGAATCGATTTTCGTTCTTTTTTTTATGTTTGGATTTTCATTCTTTTGGGTTTTTGTTTTTTGTGACAATTCATTTTCATATGCATTCCTCAAAAGAGTCTTTTGTTCATTCGGATGCTTTCAAATGAATGAATATGCCGAATTTCACACAAAAACGAATTAGTAATCAAACGAATTGGCACAAGCAACCATGCCATGTTCAGAGTCACTTAAATCCCCTTTCTTCCCTATTCTGTTGCTGCAATGTGATTGGCTGATCAGCAATTTGTGTTACCAAGCAACTGAACAGGTGTACCGAATAAAGTGGCCGGTAAGTGTATAGTGGAGTAGTAAAATTAGTAGACAATACCATAAAGACTCATTTACACTTTACATACATATTCAACGTAAGAGCAAACCTACAGACCTTTTCTTGTTTGTAACCCGGGGACTGCCTGTAATTGATTTTACTAGTGTTTAGCTCTAATTTTATGTACAGTATCATTAATTGCTTTGGAAGATGCATCGAATGGGAATCTCCCCAAATGCAGCAAACTTGATATTTTAAGTTCTTTAAAAAAAAAAAAAAAGAGTGCTAACCCACTGCTACTCTAATTTTAACCACTTCATCGCCAGAAGATTTTACCCCCTACATAACCAAGCCATTTTTTGCTATTTAGCATTGCGTTATTTTAACTGGAAATTGTGTGGTCAAACAATATATATACAATAAAGATAATGATCAACAACTTATAGTGGGACTGTGAGTGCGGCGAGCAATCTGTCACTAACTAATCAGTGTTAATAATATATACTGTCACTGTACTAATGACACTGACTGGGAAGGGGTTAACATTTAGGGGCAATCAAGGGTTAACTGTGTGCCGAACAATGTTTACTTTGTGTACTGTGTACTGTTTTTACTAAGCAAAGTCACGATTTTTACTCCCTGCTTAGGGAAAAAAAAAGGCCCATTGCTGCTGTCTGTAGAGAGCCCTGTGTTGCTGCCTAACACAGGACTCTCTTCTGTCATTTGCGCAGTTGACCAGTGGGTTACCAGCCATAAATCCTTGGCCGGGACCCACTGGTATCTTTATTCAACCTTATGAACTATGATCAGCTTATGCTGTAGCCAATGACAGCACAGCCGGGGAATCGGGTGTTTGCATGTGACCCCCTAACCGGAACTACAAAAGCAAGTACATGTACATAATCCAGCAATGCTGGGCCACCCGGCCGCAGTATATGTGCTGTGGGTGGTCCTGAAGCAGTTAAAGTGACGATGTGTTACATAAAGTATTTATCACTAATATCATAAAAAACGTGCGCTGAAACCTGTCCCAAAAAGTCCATAAAAATGATGAAGAAATATTCAAGCATCCACAAGATATTCCGATGGTCACCATGTGCAACTGTGAGATACCTCTCCCTTCAGACAGGAATTAACCAGATTTATATGCCACTCATTTGCATATTTGGCATATAGAACTTGTATGTATCCATAGGTTCCTGAGGGGTGCTGGAGTAATATTATTTCGTCCAATTATATACCGAATCATTGATACCAAAACATGTAAAGGAAACAAAACAGTCTCCGACAGTGTAGTCATTTTAAAAACACCTCTTTATTAAATGCCACTCACAAAAGTCAAAGTAAAAAAATTCTCATCTTGATTACAATGTCGGCACATCAGTAATGAAAGCGCTAACACCCATCTCCCACCACCTCCAGAAATCACAGCCACAATCCAACATGTTACTTCTAATTTTGGCTCTGATGTCACTTCCACATGCCACGTAGCCATGCCCCTATGCATTTCGTCCTCTCAACTTCATCACAGGGAGTGGCTACACGGCATGGCAACCATACCTATATATCCCCCTCCTCACAAACCTTAAGCCTTAATCCTCCAGAGTTTTCATGGCCAGACAGACAATGTATAGTTTCATAGTAAGGTTGAATAAAGACACCAGTCCATCCAGTTCAACCTGAGTGAGTGTCTACAATTGTCCCTATCCCTATACATTGCACACTCACATTGGTCCCTATCCTCAAGGAGCCCACAATCCAAGGTCCCCATTCATATACTAGAGCCAATTTTGGACAGAAGCCAATTAACCTACCTGCATGTCTTTGGAGTGGATCAGTGGATAGTGGATCAGCATAATTGCTATGCTTGTATTTATCCAACCATTCAATTAACCAATACTTTACCAGCCCTGCCATGGAACCATAAATTCCTCTATTATAAGTGATAACCGTTTTAAAATGTTCCTATAGAAAATGCATCAAAATCAGATTCTCACTCTCTAAAACCTTGTGAATTCATAGATATAAAAAAATATATAAATAATATAATATAATATAAAAAAATTCTTATAAAATAAACTAAAATTCAAATTCTAATAATGAGTTCTTGAGTTCTTGGCAAACCTCCTATAATAGATTTTAAATAAACCCTGCTTTATAATCCATACATAAAGCATAATATCAACAGTCTAAGTACAATACATTAATAATCACTAACATTAATGTATATCGAGTTCGATATTCAAATCATCCAGTGCCAAAGAATGGAGATCATGAATCAACTTCATTTTTCTCCTGGAGAAGTTCCTAACCCTGTGGAACCCCCTACAGGAGGGATATACCCTATCTACCCCTCAAAACTGCAAGTCAAAGCCAAAATGTTGAGACACACTGTGATGTTTATATCCCTTTAGAACATTTTGTTCAGCAATCCTGTTCTTTGGAGGTCATTTAGTGCGTACCACACACATTAAACCACAGGGACATTGTAATACAAACTACATGTGTAGTATTACATTTTATGAACTCAGAAGTTTTGTATTCATAATTTGTGACCCGCAAGAAAAAAAAATTGTGTGTTTCCTCATGTTTCCCCTTCCATGTCTAATATTTTCTTAATCACATTTTCTCCAAAGTTACGTGCCCTTCTATAAATAAAGGATGGTTTGCTAGGTAACACAGGGCTCAATACTCTGTCCATAGACAGTATATGCCAATGTTTTTGAAAAATGCCCTCTTGGCAATGGTAATCTGAGATCCAACTCCATTTTTGCTCTCCATTCTCATACTGTTTCTCCTTATCCTGTAAACAGTGCTCCCTCGAAATAGCCAATACATCCTCTATGGTTTTATCCAATCGGTTGGGTGCGTATCGCGTTATTCATACAATTTCCCCTATACGCATCAACTGAACTTGCTGAATATTCCATAACTACACAGGATGGTGGCCACTACCTACTGATAAATAGCTATTTCTGTGGGTTTGAAATAAACTTTAGTAGCTAAACCTTTATCTTGTTTAAAAATTTGTACATCTAAAAAAAATGATATTATTCATACTATATTAATACTCAAGTTTAATGTTCTTATTCTTATTAAGCTCAGCCATGGACATTTGTAAACTTTCCTCCTGAGCCTTCCCAAATCATCAGGAGGTCATCTATAAACCACTAGTAGAATAATAATTTTGGTCTCTGTTTATTAAACATACATTTATCTTCCCACTCTGCTATGAAGATGTTTGCAAGGCAGGGCAAATTTTGTACCCCTTGCATCAGTACTTCTCTGTCTGTAGAAGGAACCCTGGTACCAAAAGTAATTATGTGACAGGCAGAAGTCCACGCTTTTCATAAAAATGATTTTTTTTGTATATGGAATTCAATGCTTCCTACTTAGTGTGCATTCAGGGCTAGTAGGGCATCCTCATGCTGTATAAGAGTATACAGCGATAAAACATCAGCTGTTACTAAATAGACCTTCCTTCCAAAATTACCGCTTTCAATAATTTTAGTACATCTTTTGTATCTTTTAAGTAGGCCTTTGTCTGAAGTACACCAGGTTGTAGAAATGTATACCCTGACCTGCCCAACATGGAACAATACCATTCACAATCGGACAGTTGGGGAGATTGAGAAGTGTTATTTATTTTTTGGGTAGAGTGTATATAATTGGAATCCTAAACACACTTATTTCCTTTTTGGTTAATACCATATCTCTATATCCCAGTTCTACCACTGACTTCATTTCTTCTCTATATCTGATCATTGGATCCTTTTTCAACTTCCTATAGGTATTCTGATCCAACAAACTTTCGGTCAATTGGGTATTATAACATTTTGTATCCATAATAACTACTCCCTCTCCTTTATTCGCTGGTCTTATAATTATATCTTTCCATTTCTCCAAACTTTTAATACTGTCTCTCTAATATGGGGGGGGGGGGCTGTTTTCTCTGAATAATTTGGTCAAGATCCTTCAAGACCAAGTTGTTAAACACTTCAATATGGTAGTTATTAAACATTGGGGGATTAAACTTCGATTTATTTTGTAGCTCACTGTTTAACCTAGAACTCTCTGGCACTTCCCTAATCCTAGAATTCAGAAGATTATTTAAAAAAAATATTTATTTAAATTGAATCGCTATATATACTTATGAGTATCAATGTATACATAACATTTGCTAAATGAGCATGTTTCAAACCCAAAATTAGGATATTCATCTCTTTATGTGTGAGTGTCCCTTTACTCAAATTTTAAATACCTTTATTGAATATACTTTTCTTATTTTTAATTTTTTTAGTTAAAGCCTTCGTCCTGCCCTACATCCTTTACCCCCATTTCTGCCTCTTTTCCTCTCCACTCTGATTCAGTGTATTTGGGTAACCTTCCGGTCCCCCTACCTCTTTGCTTTTCCTGCTGGCTTGCAATTTTGGGGTAGATAGGGTATATACCTTCTGGAGGGTGTCCAACTGGGTTAAGGACCTCTTCAGGAAAGAAACTATATTGATTTATGATCTCCATTCTTTGACACCAGATGGTTTGAGTATCAAACTCAATATGAATTGCTTTATTAGTGATTATTAAAGTACTGTAATTAGACTGTGTGGATATTCTCATTTTAGTTTATTTTACAAGACTTTAATATTGTATGAATTCTCAAAGTTTTATATATATATATATATATATATATATATATATAGTGTTATATATAGAACAAATGTACAGCCATTATCACTTATAATCAAGGCATTTATGGTTCTTTGGCGGTGCTGGAAAAGTAGGGGTTAATTGAATGGCTGGATAAATATGCATAGTAATTTTGCTGACCCACTATACTTTGCCTGTGTGGCCATGGAAACTCTGGAGGATTAAGGGTTAAGGTTTAGGATGAGGAGGATATAAAAGTATAGTTGCCATGCCATGTAGCCACTCCCTGTGATGAAGTTGGAAGGTTACGTGGCAACCGGAAGTGATGTCAGAGACAGAACCAAAAGTGACATATTGGATGCGGCCATGAGTTCCAGACAGGGTGAGAGGTGAGCGTTATGCCGCGTACACACGGTCGGAGAATCCGTCGGAATGCGTCTTATCAGACCGTGTCGTCAGATAATCCGACTGTGTGTGGTATGCATCGGACTGATTCCGTCTGAATCTCCGTCGGACCCAATTTTCCAACATGTTGGAAATATTTCCCGACCAACTGGGCCGGTCGGACGTAATCCGATCATGTGTAGAGAATTTTGATCGGACCAAGTGCCACGCATGCTCAGATCAAATTCCTACATCAAAGCTATTGGCTACTAGCCTGAATCTAGTCCTATCATAACGAAATTACGTCATCACGTTCTGAAAGATCGGATTTTTCGACAACTTAGTCCGACCGTGTGTATGCAACAGTTTCGGACACAATCCGTCAGACTAAATCTGACGGACAAAATCCGACGGATTTGGTTGTGGAAATCTCCGACCGTGTGTACGTGGGCTTAGATGTGACAACACTGTGATTGAGATGAGCATTTTGAACTTTTGTTAATGGCATTCTTTTTAATAAAAGAGCTGTTTTTAAAATTGCTACACTATCAGGGGCTGTTTTGTTATAAACCAATGAGTTGGTTTCTTTTACCAATGAGTCAGTTTATAACTGGAAGGAGGAATAATACACCAGCACCCCCCAGGAACCTATGGATATATACAAGCGCTATATGCCATGTGAATGAGTGGCATATGAATCTGGTGAGTTCCTGCCTAGAGGGAGAGGTGTCTCACAGTTGCACGTAACCAAGCAAATATTTGGTGGACACTTGAATATTATTGCATCACAGTTTCATTGATTTTACGGGACTGTTTTTGGTGTACTATTTTTCACTATATTGGTGATAACTACTTTATGTAACACAGCTCTGCTTTAAAATGAGAGTAGCAGTGAGTTGACACTTCTATTTTAAGTTATTTTGTAATTGATATTGGAGTAAGGCAGCTGAGATTAATTATTTTATTTAATCTTTCACTTCATTTTTTTTGTAATAGAGTGGAATTGGGATTTTGAAAATAACTTGTGACTATTGAATTTTTTTTTTAAATACACAACATTAAAAAAACATTGCTTTCCATACACAGTATGTTTTTGTCCTTACTCCTCCCACAGTACATATATCATCATTTCTGTATGTAGCCAGAATGCAGGTCAGTTGTTCCTAAAACTGAAATATAATTATTTTGACTTTACCGGAATTGCCTCTCCTCCTCTTGTCTCAAAGCTCCACTCTCCAGACTGCGCTCTAATAAGTCACGGTTATCATGAGATAGTGAGTTAATCTGAGACAGCAAGATATTATTCTGATCTTGAAGAGACAATTTCACCTGGGATAATACCTGTAAGATACCAAACAACCATTATATGGGCTAACAGGTAAACACTAAAACACTTTAACCAATATGCCCATTATCATTGATGCCCCAGGGGCGATATGGGGTGCCCCCTACACCACAATGGTAAATGATAGGTGGGGAGCTGTTCTACCACTATATCATGTATCCACCTATTGCTAAAGATAGTGGATAATCAACAAGTAAGGGTAATAATCTGTGGTAGATTATGATGGCTGTGTATGGTTGTGCATACCTTTGAGCAGTGAATAGTATAAACCAAAATGAATCTGCAGAGCTGGCATCCAGACAAACAATAAGTAGATGTGTACATGGATAAATGTGCAATCAATTACAATGTGTGGGCTAATGGGTAGCTATAGAACACTTATCCATTGCAATCCTAGTCACTAAGAAGGAAGCCTAGGTCTGCAATGAGGTGGGCCATGAGTGAAGCTGTGGATGGGCTACTGGAACTTCATGCAAAAATATCATCAACAGCATCAGTCCAAGGAGCTTACAGATCAACAAGAAAACCCATTTCTTGTCTCACAACTAAACCTCCTGGCATTGAAGTTAAAGAGTGAGACACATAAGAGATACATTTACCAGCAATTTCTTTATAATAATTGTAACAATGCTGCCTTCTGGCTGGAGTGATACCGTTATATCTACTGAGCCACCACAAATTTTATGACAAGGCAGTTTGGTTCAGTTACATTTTTTGCCCTTCAGTTTCCTAGGGACGCCAACACCATAGACGTGTGCATAGGATGTGCCAGGTGTGGTGCAGATTCCCCCTGTTTAAACCCCTGATATTTCAGCAAAGCCCCCTAATGGGGCTCATAAGAAAAAAAAACTGTAAAAAATAAATAAAAAGAATAGTAAAAAATAAAATAATAAAAATAAAAACTACTGACATCCATTGCCCTACTCCGTCCACTGCTCTACTGTCAGTATATATGCACATGCATGTGTTTGAGCTTTAAGGTGCACATCCTAATGCAATAGGCTGTGCACACCTATGGCCCACACCTATGACTGTTCAATATCAGGATAATAAAGATGAGTTTGATTTTGACCTATATTAGCTGGTCTTCTGGGATGTAAAAATCTACAATTTAACAGGGCTGAGAAAACAGTGGCCAATGAAAATAAGTTTCCAGGAAATCACCATGTGACATAGACTAGACACTTACCAGTAAGGAAACAGGTAAGACAGTATTGTCCATGGCATATTTCCACACAAAGTAAAGAAAGCATGATGGGATGTGCCAGGTACTTAACTAGGTGTATAGTGTCTACATAATTTAAGTATCTCCTAAATAATTTGATATGCTTTATCATGGCTAACACTGTGAAGCACTAACATGTATTCTTACAATGATACCAAAAAAGAGAAATTAACCTGACACTGCTCGGTTAGCACTGTATTACTGATCTCCATTCGCTGTACAAACTCTTTTAGTTCCATACGCTCTCTTTCGAGTTGATCACTCTGTCTCTTGACAGCTCCTAGCTCCCTCTTTAGTTCTCTTAGCTCTGATGTCTTTTCATTAGAAATCTTCTCTAAGTGTGACAGTTCCACCTGGCGCCTGTAAGGGTAAAACAGGTTAAGAATGACTTATCCCCATACCCTATCAATTATTTTTTTCATACCACATAAAACTATTCGATAGTATGCATATTTTTTTTTTTCAAGACAGATCGATCTGCGGTAACATGGAAGATTTACAAATTGTGAGAACTTTTCCTTAGATTCCTCTTTTTGTACATCTGGACAAGTGGTAGCAGGTGCAGAAGTTGTTGAGAAGAGGTCTGAAGGCTGTTTATAGTGGGAAACTGTCTATCCTTGCTTAGTGGCCTGTATAATTGAAAATGCATATAAAGCAGACCCTACACTACTACGGATTAGGAAACCAGGCTTGGTTAAGTTTATGGGGTGCTCAGTGAACACAGCAGAAGGTTAGAATTTAGCAGTGAACCCCACTAAAGTGTGTGAGGGGGAGGGGTTGAAAATAGCATTTTATAACCTTTTTCAAGGCTCATAGGCATGCTATTGTTGAAAAAAGCGCATTGGTTTATGCTTGCTAGCAGGAGTAATCCTTCACAAACCCCCCCCCCCCCCCCCTTCCAATTTCTTCTGTTATTCATTACTCTCTGCTATGTATGGGGAAATGCAAGATTTTTTTTTTCACTTCAATAATCTCACTGAATCAGCTCCTCATATCCCTATGTTATAAAGACCTGATTGTATTGCTATATACTGAGCTAGGTCAACATGTCTGTGCATATTGGGATGTCCAAAATAACTTTTTCTTATACAAACTAAAAATGTATTGAACAAAAAAAGTGCATTGGGAACTGGGCACTGTTACGTTTAGAATGGAGGGGGTCTTTTCCCATGGCTCAAATGGCAATATTGAAAATGAACAAATACTTTCATTAACATGCTTGGGGGATGCCTTAACCACTACAATACAGGGCACTTTCGCCCCCTTCCTTCCCAGCCCAATTTTCAGCTTTCATCGCTCTAGCGCTTTCAGTGACAATTGCGCGGTCATGCTACACTGTACCCAAATGAAATTTTTATCATTTTGTTCGCACAAATAGAGATTTATTTTGGTGGTATTTATTCACGACTCCGTTTTTTATTTTTTGCGATATAAGCGCAAAAAAGCAGAAATTTGGAAAAAAAACAATATTTTCTTTTTTCTATTTTAAAAGAAATCAAATAAAATCAAAATTTGTCATATATTTAAGCCAAAATGTATTCTGCTACATGTTTTTGGTAAAAAAAAATTCCGTTAAGTGTATAATAATTGGTTTGTGTGATCACGGACATATGTACGCAAATGATCATGTACATATGTGTGCAGGTGATCACGTACATATGTGTGCACATAATCATTGGGACAAGTGATTTTAGTGGGACATATGTGGGGGACATGTTTTTATTATTAGGGACATGTGTTTTTATTTTTTGGGGACATGTATGTTTTGGGGACATGTGTGTTATGGGGACATATGTGGGGACTGTGTTTACACTGTGTGGTGTGTTGTGTGTTTACACTAGACTGAAGATCAGTGAGTAAAAAGCTGTAAAAAACAGCTCATACTCACTGATCATCAGCCCGCTGCAGCAATCTGCTCTCCTCTCCTCAGCGATGACTTCTGTGTGAGGAGAGGAGGAGCCGATTGCCTAGCAACCGGCTGTTTGTTTACATCACATGACGGCCGTGATTGGACACGGCCGTCATGTGATCAGGAGGGCCAATCACAGAGCCCTCCTGCCGATCTGAGATGCGCCGTGTCCCGGTGACACGGGCGCATTGGGATCGCGCCGCTGCGCGGGCACGCGCGCGCGCGCGCGCGATTCCGCTCCTCCTGATGGACGTTCCTGAACGTCCTATCAGGAGTAGACGGCTCCCACCCGGCCGTATATGTGCATTGGCCGGGTGGGAAGTGGTTAAAGTGGTTGTAAACCCCATACATGGCACAAGTAGTGTTTACTTATCTCTCTCCAAAGCCCCAAGTCCCGTTTCTCTCTGGTCCTCTGTTCCTCTGTTATCAGCAGTTATTTCTGATAAGTTCTCCGACACATGACATAGCAGCAGCTGAATATTTGTGTTGGGGAGGGAGCTTAGAGGAAGATTATCAGAGAGCTTGTCTATTCAGACTGCCGCTCTGCATGTTCCTTTGCCTATGTTGAGGAGGCTTGTGTGCCTTTCCTCCAATCAGTTCTAACATAGGGTAAGCCCAGACTCCACACCCAGTGCTGGAACAAGAAGAAAGATTCCTAACATGATCTGCACTTTCCAAAGAGTGTAGAGAGGGGGAAGACAGCAGATATACAAGTAAAACGTATGTAGGAGAATTTGTTTCCTCTCTGTATATAATCTGAGGCTATTCACTTCACTGGTTATATGTGAGGGTTTACATCCACTTTAAAGCTGCAGTCAGTGGTGTTACACATCAGTACTTCAATGTAGTACTATAAAGTGACATTAAAAAAATAGCAAAAATGGTGTGGGGTTCCCATAATATTCTAACCAAATCCATATCAAAGTATGCAGTCTGGGTGACCAGGAATGGAAGGGCAGGAAGCAACGCCCCCCACTCCAGTCCTCTACTGTCATAGCCTTGCAAGGGATCTTATCCCAATGTTGAGGGACCAGGGCCTGTTCCCTCATCCTGTCCCCTAAAAAGGATGTGGGGGTTTTTGAGGTGACCTTTCAGGAATCTGGACGCCCTTTTAGAATAAGGGGACCCCATATATCCACCTCCTTCCAAAGAATGAGTAAAGGGGTACATTAGCACTCCTTATTCATTACCAAAAATAATCATATGTAAATAGACAAATATTTACAAAATTGTAAATAACATCTTACCAGTGTAAATCCATCACCACTCTCATCACCCTGGGTAAAGTCATTGACCAAAATATGGCCATGACTATACACTGTATGGTTGATGATGTCACTCAGTAGTGTGAAATAATAGGATATGTGGCAGCTACTGTTGAATATTAAAGTGGTTGTACATATACTGAGTGAAGCGATCGGCCAGATGAAACAAATCCTTCCACAAAGCTGTACTTGACTATCTGCGGTTTCTGCACTCTACATCCATTCAAAATCCAGAATTTATAAAGCTTATCTGAGTATTTAGAAAAAAGGGGGCGATGAGCAGAAGTTACACTCTGCAGAGCTCAGTGGGGAGAGTTCTGAGAGCTGATTGGAGAGAAAAGACAAACCCCCTTCACACTGTACACAAGAACAGAGCTACGGCTGTCACTCTGCTGGAGATTCGTCACCTGTCACCATTTTTCTCTTGGTGTCAAAAGTGATTCATGCTCATAGCAGAGGAACGAATCAGCAGACAGAAATGGCACTTAGTGCTCTTAATTGAGACAAGTACACACTATAGAGGGATATGCTTTGTTCATATTTCATGTCTGAGGTTTACAGCCACTTTAAATGATTTTTCCTTGAATGCTTCAAAAGAAAAATGCAAATCCTATGGAAGGGGAGCACGTTTCTCCCGAAATGCATTGACTGACTTCAAAACATGGATACATCACCAGTTAATGTGCACCACAGTACTGGAAACATATACCTCAGCTCTTCGACAACAAGCAGAAGCTACACCTAGAGGTATACCTGTAATACCTACAGGTTTGCTTTGCTGGGTAGCTTGACAGTGGAATTGGATTAGGACTCTGTTCACACCATGCAGTTGCAGCGTTCTAGTGCATTACTTCACTTCAATGTGCTGCCCTATGCCTGAGAAATACGTGAAAGAAGTCCCTGGCCTTTCTTAAAAATTGCACCACACTTTGATACCATGCATTTTGATGTGTGTGCAAATGATGTATTGTATGTATTGTGTATGCAAATTAGCAAGATGTGCGGCAATGCCATTAAGAATTACTGGCACCGCAGAATGGCTGCTAAAGGGCTAAGTGTTTTTGTTGCTGTGCAGGAGCAATGCACAGGTGTGAATGTAGCCTGAATGCAACTGAATATTCGGACAGTGGATTAACAGATACCCATATGTGCGCCGGTGTTAATTTTGACATTAAATTTCGATTTAGTTTTAGTTATAGTCTTTTGACTAAAATGCCATTTCAATGTTAGTTGTATTTTAGTTGACTAAAATCTCCAATACATTTTAGTTGACTAAAATCAAATGGGTTGAGTTGAATTGTAATGCATTATTTCTTTAGAACTGCCAAACATATACTTCTGGAGTAAAAATATAATAACATGTTTATCATTTATGGTATTAAGGTTTGAACATGCAATGCAGACACAGATTTAGCCGTTGTGATATAAATTCCATTTAGTTTTAATTATAGTCTTTTGACTAAAATGCCATTTGTATTAGCCGTATTTTAGTCATCTGAATTTTTTTAATTTTAGTCTTGTTTTAGTAGACTAAAATAGTATTAATTTTAGTAGACAAAAATATTTTAGTCGACAAAATTAACACTGATGTTCACACTTGTGCCCTGCAGAAACATGCACAAAAGCACACGCTTTCCCACAATGCACCAAAAAGTGCTGCCCTTTAGCAGACACGCTGTAGTGTCATTAACTATAAAGGGCACCCCCTTGCTAACATGTGTACCAAGTAACATGTGTTTTGGTGTGGTGCAATTTTTAAAAAGGGTAAAGGACTTCTTTTCCACGTTTCTTGCGCATAGGACAGCCCATTGAAATTAACAGGCTGCCCTAAAGCTGGCTGCGCCCCTTAAATTAAAGTGGAATATTGGACCAGCAGGCAAGTGCAGTTGTCAGTGGATTTACTAATTCTGAATTCAAATCAAATCTGCTAAGTCACACCCAGTCTTTTAGAAGATCCATTCCTTGAAGGAGCCACTCCTTTCTCGATCATAGAATCTTGTCTTCTTGAATTATTATGATCCTGTACATTCCAATAATATCAAGGCTGGGTTCACACATATGCGAATTGGATGCAGGTTTCTCCGCATCCAATTCGCATGACAGGAGAGTGTGACTGGCTCTCAATGGAGCCAGTTCACCCAGCTCTGGGGTGGCCGCGGAATGCATTTAAAAAGGGTCTCTGGTTCCGATTCAGTTGCAAATTCAGGCGCAAATTCAGGCAAACACTTGGACCCGATTCACACCTGAATTGGTGAACAGGGACGCACTGGACCCCGTGCTGTGAACCGAGCCTCAGCATATGTGAACCCAGCCTAAACCCTTTCTAAACTGTATTCTACAATCGTTTATTTAGAACGGTTTTCTGCATGTCTTCCAGTACACTTACCTATTTTGCTCTTCCTGAAGTTTATGATTTTCAGTCTTCATCTCTTGCACTTTGTCCAAACTGTCTTGCAGTTTTCGTTGATGCTCCTGCTGTGCTTGTTCCTTTTCTATAGAAAGCTGAGAAAACCTGCCAGAATTGAAATGCAATGAAAAAATATTTTACATAGTGTATTTGCAAAGTATATTTCTGTTTATTCTTCTGGCACCCACAATCTTTGAACCTTCTGAGATGAACAAGACAAACACTGTATTGCAGCAACACTTGTGTAAAAGAAGACATGTATTTCACTTTAGGAATGTTAATGCATTATGTCCAAAAGTAATGGCACATGCTATGGCTGCCCTTAATTCTCCTAATCTTTATTCTGACCCTGGGGCCCCTTCTTTGGACTGTAAGAGCTGCAGAGTAGACATGTACAACTTCAGACTAATTTTTGGTTATTTGGAGTTACGGATGTATCTGAATCTCCAAATGAAATAGCAATGAATAGTAACAAATTTAATTATAACAAATTACACATTTTCAGAATAATTATAATTCAGATCGGTTGAAAAATGATTGGCCAATTCAAATTCTGTGTAAAGAATAGCTGCTTGTTAAGCAGCGGGCCAGGAAGCCGGCCACCGCGTCCTTAACAGCCGATGACTCATTCCCCATTAACAGTTGAAATGTAAACAAAACATTGCCGGCAATAGAAAATATATATAATAATTATCCATTTACTTTCACAAAATTTTCGAGAGCTACGTTGGCCTTCGGGGTTCCTTCTTACACTTATAAGACCATCAACATGGTGACAAGGTGCTTTGGGGCGGTGGGGAAGGGCAGAGAGGGGAAGCCTGCTAACAACTGATGAGTCATCGGTTGTTAAGGACACGGCAGCCGGCCTGCTGCTTAACAACCAGCTATTCTTCACACAGAATTCAAATTGGTTGATCATTTTTTAACTAATCCAAATTCAAATCATTCTGAAAATATGAAATTCGTTAGAAAATGAATAAACAAAACTATATTTCACAAAAACAAAACTAAATTTAATGAAAACAAAACTAAAATAAAAAAATTCCAAAATGACACTAAATTAATTTTAGTAACATAACGAATATATCCGAAACAAAACAAATGTTTCTCTTCTGCACATGTCTACTGCACAGGACATCACTGGCCTATCAATACTGTTGAGACATCATAAATGATCTACCTTTGAAGGTGACCTCTTATTTTCTTGCCTCACCAACAGTCACAATCCCTGCACTGCTTTGCGAGCAGCACTGATATAGTTACCCATCTAATTTTCTGATCAATCTTTCCAAATCAGAGGCGATTAATATCTGGGTCACTGCACCGCAATTTTCTGCGATGAAACTACTTTTTTCACTCAAATGGTCTGATTTGCATATTCATTATCCCTGAATGAACATCCAGGTGCATCTAGAGAGAATTTTCCAACTTAATGTCTCTCCCCTAGCCAAGGTCATAAAGGCAGACCTCCAGAAATGGGACAGAGAAGCCTTTATGTGGTTTGGACGCAACAGCGTTCTGAAGATGAATGTTCTTTCACGTCTACTATATTTTCTACAGACATTTTGAACTAAACTTCTGCCCAGTTTCTTAGGAGACCTAAGGGACAGATTCTTCTCCTATCTCTACAAATAGGACAAAATAACAGAAAAAGTAAATGTGCATAACTATTCACCCCTAAAGTCAATACTTTGTAGAGACACTTTTTCACCATGTTTTACTGTGGGGATGGAGTTCCTTGGGTGATGGGATGTGTTGGGTCTGTGCCAGACATAGTGTTATCTTGGATGACCAAAAAGTAAAATTTTACTTTTATCAGACCAGAGAACCTTCCTCCATACATTTTGGGAGTATCCAACATGCCTATTCGCAAACTAAAAACTCGCCATTTCATTTTTTGCTTAAAGTAATTGCTTTCTTCTGGCCACTCTGCCGGCCATCTCTTGGCAGGTTTGCTGTTGTGCCATGTTCTTTCCATTTGGTTATGATAGATTTGATGGTGTTCCTAGGGATCATCAAAAATTTGGATATTCCTTGGTCTTCATGGCAGTGTTTGGTTAGTGGGGCCACTTGCTTAGGTGTTGCAGCCACTGGGGCCTTTCAAAAAGGTGTGTATATGTAATGGCAGATCATGTGACACTTAGATTGCACACAGATGGACATCATTTCACTAATTATGTGGTTTCTGAAGGTAATTGGTTGCACCAGAGATTTGTATAGGCTTCATAACAAAGGGGGTGAATACATACGCACATGCCAATTATCATTTTTTTTATTTCTGAAAAATAGTTTTATGTATATATTTTTCTAATTTTACTTCACCAATTTAGACTATTGTTTTCTGATCCATCACATATAATTCAGATTAAAAAAAACATTGAACTAAAGGCTGTAATGTAAAAAATAGGTAAAACGCCAAGGGGGGTGAATACTTTTGCAAGGCACTGTAAACCCAGGATAGATCTAGAGCAAGCTAGCATCGCCTTCCTCTTGAAGGGTTTGCCTTGGACAAGGATCCCTCCTTCCCAATCCACTGCAACTTCAGACCTTACACTAAGAGGAACTACCACCTTGGACTTGGTATTCAGGACACTATTCAAAAATACCAGTCTGTCCTCAGCCCTCGGCCCATTGATACCAATCTTGGGTACTCCACAGTCCTCTCACAACAAGACAGATCTTCAGTTCCATATTCTTACCACACATGCCCAAAACAAACCGATGTCCGAGGGAGCAATTCAGGCCGTATACAGTTCCAAACTGTAAACAATTGGGCTCCCGGATACGAGCAACGTTCAGCCTACTCCAAACATTACGGTCATTCACCTTGCTGGAATAGCTCTGCCATGATAGCACCCCTCTGTGACATACCTTGCCCCTGTATTACATTATGTTGACCTCAGACATTTAACCACATGACCATTTTTCTTTCTGTGGAAGTGGGAGGGTGACCTTGCAGAGAACATTTTAACAACCACAAAAAGATAGGATACTCATCTTTGCCAATAAAGCATTTATAGTTAACAACTACTAAGAGAACGGCTAGAAAATTATGTCAAGGTGGTACAGGACCTTCCAAATCCTACATAAAATTGGTCCCCAACTATACTCTGTCTGCAGGGGAGGAGCAATTAAAATGAAGGCACTCTACTCCACATATTCTGGGATTGTCCGGCTCTACAGGAATTCTGGATTTCAGGGCTCAAATCGATTTATAAGGTGACAAATGTGTCTCTTGTGGGAGATCCAGTGGCATTCTCATTCCATATTACCTGTCCATCCAAAGTTACAAAAAGTCTCCTAAAACATCTGCTTAACGCAGCTAAGGCTTGTATACCTGCCATGTGGAAGAAGCCTTCTCCACCTACTATTGAACAATGGTTGGATCTTGTAGCTGACATACAATTTATGGCAGCAGATGACAGCTGATGTCAGAGAACAAACAGAAAAATTCTTAAAAATTTGGACTTCCTGTTTCATTTATAGGGACTCAGGGCCCATGTGAACACGTATAGTATATTTAATTAAAAAGCAGAAAAAAAATCAGAACTTACTTGTTGCCAACTGCCTCAAGAAAGTCTAAATTTTGGTAATAATTGTTGCCACTGGATTTACATGTTGCAAAATGTGTTTTATATATTTTTTGTCTAAACTCAATCATTTCTGTCTTTTCATTACTCAGTCTTCATCAAATAAATGTCTCTTGTAACCAATGCACCATTTAATAGTCTCTTTGCTTTCCTACCTGTCTTGTAGGTCCCGCTGTTCTTGCTTCAGCAACCTCATAGCACTTCGGCCTTTGCGCAACTCTCTTTGCATACGTTCTAGCTCCCCTTCTTGTCTCTGTAGGTCTCTGAGGAGGGAGTCATAACGTCCTTGAAGTTCTGACCTCTCTCTGCGCACACTATGCAATTCCATCAGAAGCAACGACAGAGGGGACTCAGTAGCAGCTGGGATAGTTTCAGATGCATGTTTTACCAGAGGAAGGGATTCAAACATATCAGATGGAGTCGTTTGAAGTGCTGTTGTGGTTGATACAGGAGATTGTCCTGACATAGTTGTTGTTGCTAATGGTGATGAAGGAATGGAAAGGGCATATTCAGAGGCTGGAGATGCCACTGGAGTAGATGGAGGAAACACTGGAAACAAAGGAACAGAACTTGTGGTCCATAAAGATTTGAGATTAGCAGAAGACTCAGAGGATGTAGCTATAGAAACACTGTTTTCTTTAACTTGTTCAGTTGTTTTGTATTGCTTTCCACCACCAAGCAGTTGGTTTACTTGTTGCTCTTGATTTTTCTTTCTTGGCTCTGTATTTTGAGCGGGGCTCTCTGTTTTGTTTTCAATCTTTCTCTTGTGTGTTGTCTTTTCTCCAGTTCTATGTTCTAGTTGTCTTTTAAGAGACTGAACATCTTCAGAACTTTCATAAAGTTGTCTCTGCTGAAGTTCTGCCAGTTTAATGCTTTCGTCTAGTTTAACCTTCAGTGACTGCTCTGATATTTCTTTTACTTTGAGCTCTTTTATCAAGGCTTCCTCCTTTCCTGTACATTCTTCCAACCGTTTTCTTAGTAATTGTATTTCTCCTTCTTTTTCTTTAACTTGTCTCTGTGAACTTTCTGCTTCTTCAGTGCTCAATTGAAGCTGCTTGAGCAGACTTTGAGATTGCTCATCTTTCTGTTGTACCTGTTGATGCAACTCTGTATTCTGCAACTGCTCATTACTTTCATTTGTCTGCCTAGAAAGAGATTCTTTGTTTTTAATTATTCCATCCAACTGCTTCTTAAGCTGCTGGATCTGTTCATTGTCATTTAAACTTCTTTCCATTAATTGGTTATGGCTCTCCTCCAATTGCCTTTTCAATGACAGCTTCTCTCGTTCATGTTCTTCAAGCTGGATTTTCCATGAGTGCTCCTGCTCAGCAAACTCTTTCAGCTGTCGCCTAAGGAACTGAAGTTCAGCAATGTTCTCCTCCAGCTGTCCCTTCAGTGACTGTTCCCTTTCCTCCAAGCGTCTGTGAAGCAAAAAGTTCTCCCCACTTCTCTCTTCCAGGTGTCTTTTTTGTGACTCAGTTTCTTCTAAACATTTTTGAAGCTGTTTATTCAAGGAATCTATTTCTTCGGACTTCTCCTGAATCTGTTTGTTAAGGGCGGTTTCAAAAGTTGCCTTTGCTTTCAATTGTTGTTTCAGGGTTTGTATTTCTTCAGCATTCTCTTGCAATTTTATCTTGCATGCTTGTCTTTCTCTTGCATCTTCTTCCATCTGTCTCAGCTGAACCTTTCTTCTTCCTTCATTTTCTTCCAGATGTCGTTTTAGCAGTTGCAACTCCCAGTCACTCTCTTCTAGTTTTCTTTGTATAGACTGCTGTTTTCCAACGCTCTCATTTAACTTTCTCCCCAAAGACTGAATTTCCTCCTCTCTATCCTGAAGCTGTGTCTGAAGAGATTGTATGTCAGCTTCACTATTTTTTATCTTTCGTAATAAACTTTCTTCTTTCTCAGCTGCAATCTGAATTTGGCTCTTCAGACTCACTATTTGCTCAGACATCTCATGGAGTTGTTGCTTAAGTAAAGTTGACTCTGCTGTTGGAGCTTGCAAATCATTATTTTCAACCGCATTGTCTTTTATTTGCTGCATATATTTTTCTTCCAAGTCTATTAACTGTCTCTTTAAAAGCTGCATTGATGCATCTTTCTCCTGTAGCTGTCTCTGCAAGGACATCATTTTATCCGCATTTTCTTCCAGTTCTCTGTATTGGGATTGCCTCTCTCTTTCATTCTCCTCCAGCTGTCTTTTTAATAACTGTTCTTCACTGTTAGTGTCTTGCAACTGTTTCTGAAGAAAGTGGATGGTAATATTACTTTCTTCCAGCTGCCTTTTCACTAATTGCTCTATGCCCTCTATCTTCTCCATGTTTCTTTTGAGTTCCTGTACCTCTCCTGTTCTTTCTTCAAGCTGTCTTTTCATTACCTGCTCCAATTCATCCTTTTTTATCAAGTTTTGTTTGAGTTCTTGCACCTCAACTGTTTTCTCTACCAATTGCCTGTTTGCCAGCTGCTCTCTTTCTTCCTCTATTGCCAGGTTTTCTTTTAGTTCTTGAGCCTCCTTAACCCTCACTTCCAATTGATTTTTCAGAAGCTCTTCGATTTCTTCTCCCTTTTCCAGGCTTTTCTTAAGCATTTGCACTTCCCCTTTCTTTTCTTCTAATTGCCTTTCCACTAACTTTTCGAGTTGCTCTCTTTTGTCCAAGGTTCGTTTCAGTTCCTGTACCTCTTTACTTTTCTCATCTAACTGCTTCTTCAGATAATGTTCTATTTTTTCCCTTTTCTCCAAGCCTTTCTTTAGGGTTTGTAATTCACCTGTTCTCTCCTCTAGTTGTCTCTTTACAAGCTGTTCTAACTCTTCCCTATTTTCTAAGTTTTTCCTAAGTAGCTGTATTTCTCCTGATCTCTCTTCCAATTGTTTCTTCAATAACTGTTCTACTTCTTCCCTTTGATGCAAGTTACTTCTAACAGTTTGTACCTCTATAGTTCTCTCTTCAAGATGCCTTTTTAAAGACTCAACTTCCATTGCAGTATCTTCACACTGCTTCTTAATCGAGTGGTCCTCTCGTCCTTCAAGATGCAGCTTTATAGACTGCATATCTCTTGTGCTTGCTTCTAGATGCTTTTTTAAAGAGAGTATCTCCTCAGAACTCTCTTGAAGGTGCTGTTTCAATGAATGGGATTCTTTCAAGTCATATATTTGCTGCTTTAATAACTGATTCTCTAAAGATTTCTCTTGAATATGTTTCTGTTGGACTGAATTTTCTATTTCTTTCTCCTGTATCTGTTTTCTAAGTGTCTGTATCTCATGTACACCCAGTTCTACTTTGGTACCTAAAGACTGGACCTCTTTAGAACTTAATTCCAACTGTGTCTTCAGAGAGTGTACCTCTTGGGTGCTTAGTTCTAACTGTGGCTTCAGTGATTGTACCTCTTGGGTGCTTAGTTCTAACTGTGGCTTCAGTGATTGTACCTCTTGAGTGCTTAAATCCAGTTGTGTCTTCAGTGATAGTATCTCCTGAGCATGTAGTTCAGATTGTGCTTTCAACGATTGCAACTCTATAGCACTGAACTCAAGTTGTGTCTTTAGTGAACCCACCTCACTAGTACTCACTTCCAACTGTGTCTTCAGTGAGTGCACCTGTCCATTACTCTGTTCCAGCTCTGCCTTTACTGACAGAACTTCTTCAGCTTTTTGTTCTGATTGTTTCTTTGCAGATTGAACTTCATTTTCTGTCAATTTCAGTTGTTCATTTAATGAATGAATATCTCCAAAGCTTAATTCTAATTGAGTCTTTAGTATTTGTACCTCTTCTAATTTTGATTCCAGCTGTGTTGTTAAAGATTGCTTATCTTTATTAGTCTGGTCTAGCTGAGTCAGTAGTGACTTTACCTCTCCAGTGCTTAGCTCCAGTTGTGTTTTACATTTTTGCACCTCTTCAATATTTGATTCCAGCTGTAACTTTAGCGATCTCTGCTCTACATTTCTCAGTTCGAGCTGTGTCTTCAAACACTGGATCTCCTCAGCATTCTTATTGTCTACAGTGCTTTCCTCCAACTGCTTTTCAATCAGCTGCACATCGCCTTCATGATTTTTCTCTGTAATGTCCTTCTTTGCATTGGTTTCCAAATGTACATTTGATTGCTCAGTGCCTTTTGGTGCACAGTGTTTTTCTTCTGTTTTTTGGGACTGCAAGTCTACAAAAACATCTTTGGGAGTCGTCTTTTCATTTTGATTTATATCTCCATCTCCATGTTGATGATCTTTATCCACTAAACTGCCACCTTCTGGCTCCTAAGATTAAAAAAAAGATAAATCAGATTAATAAGATTAAAGCTGAACATTTTTTATTTTTTTATTTTTTACAAGAAAGTTGGTCTTTATTAGAAAGAGATGGTACAAAATCCAAGTAATACATAGCAAAGTATCTTGCAACTTAAACAGAGCAGTGTATATAGAGTCACTGAACTCCAAGAGATGCATCCATCGCGCTTCGACAGGGTCCATACAACCCAGATGGAAGAAAGGGAGAAAGGGGGGGGTAGGAGAAAGGAGAGAGGGGGGAGGGAGGGGGGAGAAGGGGGGGAGGGGAGAGAGGGGGGCAGCCAGCACAAACCACACAACATCTTCTTCCCGATGCGCCGGGGAACAGGACACAGAAAGACTCCCAGCCAGTCATTACAGCGGGCCTACACAAGGTTGCCACACTTTCATAAACTTCGGGGGGCACCCCCTACTGGCATATATAAATTTATACATTGGCAAAACTTCATCAATGGACTTTTCCCAAGCTCTTCGTGTAGTATTTGTTTTTTTGCATAGAAGAGCAGAAATGAGATCAGCATTTTGGTGTACCTGGGTCTCTGTTCATCATCATGGATGGCCAACAGAGCCAACTCTGCCGTCAGGGGGAGAACATTTTTTATTTAAATATATTCTTTTACATCGACAAAAGATAAAAATCTACTAAATAGTAGTCAAATTATCACTTTGCTTCTCACAACCTGTTCAGAGAACAGAGCTGTGGGAGAGACTCAACAGGACCACCCCCATGGACTGACTACAAGAAACTAGAGGGGGGGCGGGGACAAGACCAGTAACCCCACACAAGGAGAGAGAGCAGCAGTGACTGGTCTTTATTATAAGGATTTTGCACAGAGGCAAAGTTTCACACTAGATTACTGCGCAGATCTGGAACAACTAAACAGAGCACACCAAGATTCCACTAAGAATACACATGCCTCTTGTATTTAGACAATATTTGGAGGCTTCGACTAGGCAAGCAGTTGTTGAAAAAACAGGTAAATATAAAGATCCCTACCCGGGTTTGAGAGCGTATACATCAAAAAGAGAGCAGATATTTCCTAAATGAATTGGGAAGATCAAAATGACTATAGTCAATTCACTTATATAGGCTCAAAATTGTTTAAACTAAAATTATTTCTTACACAAAATATTTATACCTCACAAAATTCCATTAAGATAGAATAACAGGTAAGACAGAATACTGTTTATGTTGCCTAGTCGAAAATGTCCCTACCTCTCCATTTAACGTTGCCTTTGGGTAAATACTTTGAGTTTTGGCATGCCTCTTTTGGTAGCAATTTATCGTACAGAATGCACTAGCACTTGGTCTAATAGTCAGCTAAGAGGATATCATTAATACCTGTTTCTAAACAATCTAAATAGCGGAATTTGCACTTACCTCCCGTACACATGAGGCTTGTACTTTTTTCAAGATCTGACCCATGAGCTCCTTCTGCCCCGTATGATATTGTACTATGCTTTCAGTTTCTAAATTTCCTCCTGTCAGTGCCTGAAACCTCTCTCTTAGAATATGGTTTTCTTTCTCCAGTCGCAGCAGAGCCTGGGATAATTCTGAGCTCAAGTCTAAAACTAGAAAATGAAATAAGGGCAACAAGAATGCTATACAGATATTATAGCTCTTACAGTTTTCCATTGGATACAAATATTAAAACTAGGCAGAAGTAAACAGATTGTCATTTCTTGAAAATAAATCACATATGTTGTTCTGTTATTTATAATGTAAGTAATCACTAAGGATAAACATGTAAATATGATATTTTTAAATCATAGTCATCATCATCATCATCATGATAATAACAGCACAAACTTCAGGCCTTATTTACCCATCAGATCTCTGAATTGAATCAAAAATGTTTAAAGCAAGCTATGAGCTGGTCATCATGGTCTGGTGCTCAGATTGTCTTAAACGCTTAGAAAGTGTTAGCTGCAGTTGGCCTTTAACTGGTTTGTTTACTACTCACCTGTCCCCAGACTGACTATATGCATGAAACCATTTACATGAGAACTTTAAGGCTGGCTTCAAACTGGTGCAAACACAGACGTTGCATGTGATTTGCATCACATTGCTGTGCATTTCACATGCAATGTCTGTGCGATGCAAATTCAGCCATACAAACTGTATGGATTAAATTGCATCACATTCGCACCATATTGGTGAAGGACCCTTTTTTTGTTCCACACTGGAATCAGATAACATGGGTGTTCACACCTACAGTATGCGATCTGATTCCTGCACCATTTCACAGTTCACACTGCAATCTGTGAAACGATCTGGGGGTGTCATTAACTTTTTTTTTTTTATCTTTTTATAAGTGTCATTAACTTTACATTAACACCCGCAGCGGTTCGCAGATGTCAGTGTGAACCACCAGCAAGTGACAAGCTATGCAGAAACCTGCACTGGAATTGCACTGGTTCCAGCATCGCATATGTGTGAACCGGGACTAAAAAAAGCCCCCACTTCCTAGTTGCTTTTAATGTGAAGTTTCTAATGTAAATTCCAACTTAGAAACCTCTGCTGCGTATTTACATGTCAGGCTGCCAAGATCTGTTTGCAAAGCTTAGATTTTCATACCGGTGTTGTGAAATTTGAAAAATAATTTCTCCATAATGCCTATAGATACAGAGATGCATGGGGGCTTTTTTTTTTAGTACTTCTACTGCTTGTTAGGAATATGGAAATATTTGATTGTGCGTGACTACAGGATCACTTTAAATGCCATCTAAATTTGCATAATGATCTAAGAATATCCTATGACAACACTGTGGTGTGACTTCAAATTGAACAGAGTTTCGAGTCGGTATAGTAAGTGGAACATCAACACATCTACTGGCAGGATCAACAGTTAAAGCAGATCTTCCCCCTCAATTTCAACGTCCCTCCTCTCCACCCCTTCTCCCCTATACTGTTCACAAAGAAGGAGGGGGGTGGGCCAAGTGGTGCATCATGTCTGCTGGATGAACCCAGAAGAGCTGGCAGCCTTTTGATGATGTCACGCAAGAAGATGGTGGCGTGGGGCTGGGTATGGCCCGAAGATTGCTTTCTGCAGGACAATGCTGGATCCACTGGGTGGGTGAGTATCTTAACTATGCAGAACCCATAACCAGGTAAGCAGGGATTAAAAAATAAAATAAAATGAGGGGAGGGTGAAAATGCTATTTTATTAAAACTATCTCATGGGGAACATAGAAAAGAAATTAAATCTCCTGTGTTATTGATATTGACAGGCTGCATCATATATCAATCAAATTTGTTAATATTTTGCCATTGGTTCAACATTAACTATAATGTTGAACCAATGTTGTTATAGTTGTTATAGTATAACAACTATAGCCAGTTTTGAAGGAAAGAGTTCTTTGATGTTAACACCAAAAAGTCTGATTATTTTGATTAAAATTGCAGTGGTCAGACAATGATTAATTATTGTATGCTACCTCTTTAACTTTGAGGTAGAATAGAACAGTCAAGTCACCTGGCAAGTTAAAATGGTTAATGTTGCTTCAAATCGTAAAAGGTCACAATAGATTTTACTACCTACTGGTAAATATAACTTCAGCACATACACATATAATGAATACATTTTTTTTCCATAAACCTTATTAACACATACATTCTTTTTGTGGCTCTTGCTTGACCCAGGCTTTTCCTCTGATAGTCAAGTTTTCTCTCTCCCACTTTGAGATCGTCTCTGTATCAGCCTCATAATCTCTCTCCCAGCCTTGAGTTGCCTCTTGCCTAAGTTCTCGAATCTCCTCAGCCAGAGTTAGGTTGTCCTGTAGTAGACACTGCATTCGCTGGCACTCTGTATCTCTTTCCTGTAATACAGTTTAACCTCATATTACATATACCCATAACAAAAAGAGCAACATTTTTATATATATATATATATATATATATATATATATATATATATATATATATATATATATATAAATAGTAGCTCACAAAAGTGAGTACACCTCTCACATTTTTGGAAATATTTTATTATCTCTTTTCATGTGACAACACTGAAGAAATCACACTTTGCTACAATGTAAAGTAGTGAGTGTACAGCTTGTATAACAGTGTAAATTTGCTTTCCCCTCAAAATAACTCAACACACAGCCCTTAATGTCTAAACCCCTGGCAACAAAAGTGAGTACACCCCTAAGTGAAAATGTCCATTATTTTCCAGCACTGCCTTAAACCTCTTGGGCATGGAGTTCACAGCTTCACAGGTTGCCACTGCAGTCCTCTTCCACTCCTCCATGACGACATCACGGAGCTGTTGGATGTTAGAGACGTTGCGCTCCTCCACCTTCTGTTTGAGGATGCCCCACAGATGCTCAATAAGATTTACGTCTGGTGACATGCTTGGCCAGTCCATCGCCTTTACCCTCAGCTTGTTTAGCAAGGCAGTGGTCATCTTGGAGGAGTGTTTGGGGATGTTATCATGTTGGAATGCTGCCCTGCAGCCCAGTCTCTGAAGTGAGGGGATCATGCTCTGCTTCAGTATGTCACAGTACATGTTGGCATTTATGGTTCCTTCAATGAACTGTAGCTCCCCAGTGCCTGCAGCACTCATGCAGCCTCAGACCATGACACTCCCACCACCATGCTTGACTGTAGGCAAGACACACTTGTCTATGTACTCCTCACCTGGTTTCCACCCTACACGCTTGACATTATAAGAACCAAATAAGTTTATCTTGGTCTCATCAGATCAAAAAACATGGTTCTAGTAATTGTTTTTAGTCTGCTTGTCTTCAGCAAACTGTTTGCATGCTTTATTATGCATCATCTTTAGAAGAGACTTCCTTCTGGGACAACAGCCGGGCAGACCAATTTGATGCAGTGTGCGGCATATGGTCTGAGCACTGACAGGCTGACCCCCCACCCCTTCAACCTCTGCAGCAATGCTGGCAGCACTCATACGTCTATTTTGCAAAGACAACCTTTCGATATGACTCTGAGCACATGCACTCAACTTCTTTGTTTGACCATGGCGAGATCTGTTCTGAGTGGAACCTATTCTTTTAAACTGCTGTATGGTCTTGGCCACCATGCTGCAGCTCAGTTTCAGGGTCTTGACAATCTTCTTATAGCCTAGGCCATCTTTATGTAGAGCAACAATTCTTTTTTTCAGATCCTCAGAGAGTTCTTTGCCATGAAGTGCCATATTGAACTTCCATTGACCAGTATGGGAGAGTGAAAGCAATAACACCAAATTTAACACACCTGCTCCTCATTCACACCTGAGACCTTGCAACACTAACAAGTCACATGACACCGACGAGGGAAAATGGCTATTTGGACCCAATTTGGACATTTTCACTTAGGGGTATACTCACTTTTGTTGCCAGTGGTTTAAACATCAATGGCTATGTATTGAGTTATTTTGAGGGGACAGCAAATTTGCACTGTTATACAAGCTGTACACTCAATACTTTACATTGTAGAAAAGCGTCATTTCTTCAGTGTTGTCACATAAAAAGATATAATAAAATATTTACAAAAATGTAAAGGGTGTACTCACTTTTGTGAGATACTGTATATATATATATATATATATATATATATATATATATATATATATATATATATATATATATATATATATATATATATATACACACAGTCAGGTTATATTTATTTGGACACAGGCACAATTTTAGTTTTTCAGGTATTTACCTAAACATATTCAAGTTATAGTTATATAATGCATTTGGACGGAAAGTACACACTCTTAGGTTTAATTTGAGGGTATGTACATCCAAATCGGAGGAAGGGTTTAGGATATATAGCTCTTAAGAATAGCCATCCCTTTTTTAAGGGGCCAAAAGTAATTGGACAATTGAATCAAAAGCTGTTTCATGGCCAGGTGTGGGCTACTCCTTCGTTATTTCTTTATCAATTAAGCAGGTAAAAGCTCTGAAGTTGATTCTAAGTGTGGTATTTGCATTTGGAATCTATTGCTGTGAACCTACATCATGCGTTCAAAGTAACTGTCCATGCAAGTGAATCAGGATATTGTAAGGCTTCAAAAAACAAAACAAATCTGAATCTCTCCAAACCAGAGCGATAGCAGCAATATTAGGAGTGGCCAAATCAACAATTTGGTACATTCTGAGGATAGAAGAACACACTGGTGATCTCAGCAACATAAAAAGGCCCGGACGTCCACAGAAGACAACAGTGGTGAATGATCGCAGGATCCTCTCTATGTTAAATAAAAACACATTCACAACATCCAGACAAGTGAAGGACACTCTCCAGGAGGTTGGCTTATCATTGTCTACAATCACGAGAAGACTTCACAAGAACACATTTAGAGGGTTCACCCCAAGGTGCAAATCATTCATAAGCCTGAAGCATAATAATAATAATAAAAAAAATAAAAAAATCAGATTATACTTTGCCAAAAAACATCTAAAAAAAACAGACCAGTTCTGGAAAAGCATTCTTTGGATGGATGAAACTAAGATTAATCTGTACCAGAATGACAAGAAGAAAAAAGTGTGGAAAAGTCTTGGAACAGCTCATGATCCAAAAACACACAACGTCATCTGTAAAACATGGTGGAGGCAGTGTGATGCCATGGGCATGCATGGCTTCCAGTGGCACTGGGTCATTGGTGTTTATTGATAATGTGACAGAAGACAGAAGCACCCGAATGAATTCTGCAGTGTTTAGAGACATACTGTCAGCTCAGATTTGGCCAAATGCAGCAAAGTTGATTGGACGGTGCTTCACAGTACAGATGGACAATGATCCAAAACATACTGCAAAAGCAACCCAGGAGCTTCTGAACGGAAAGAAGTGGAATATTCTGCAATAGCCGAGTCAATCACCTGATCTCAACCCAATTGAGCATGCATTTTACTTGCTGAAGGCAAAACTAAGGGCAGAAAGAGCCACAAACCAAGAACAACTGAATACAGCTGTAGTTGGAGCCTGGCAAAGCATTAGAAAGGAGGGAAACCAGTCTTTAGTAATGTTCATGGGTTCCAGACTTCAGGCAATCATTGCCAGTAAAGGTTTCTAAACAAAATATTAAAAATGAACCTTTTATTCATGATTATATTCATTTGTCCAATTACATTTAACCCCCTCAAAATTGTGGAAGGTGGGAGGCTGTGCATAAAAAATGGTTGCAGTTCCTAAAATTTGTATGTTTATGTTCAACCCCTTGAATTAAAGCTCAAACTCTGCACTTTAAATTCATTTGGATTGTTTCATTTTAATTTTATTCTGGTGGCATATAGAGCCAAAAGTATGAAAATTGTGCCTGTGTCCAAATATATATGGACCTAACTAAATATATATATATATATATATATATATATATACACACACACATACACACACACACACAAGAATTTTAAGAAGTTTAACCAGTTGCCGACCGCCGCACGCCGATGTACGTCGGTACAATGGCACGGGCAGGCATAAGGACATACATGTACGTCCCTTGCCTCCCGCGGGTCGGGGGTCGGTATTCGTACGGGAGCGATCCCGGACGAGGGGACGGCCATTCATTCATGGCCACCCCCTCGCGATCGCTCCCGACGAATAGAAATCCCCGGTGACATCACTTCCTCTCCTGTAATGTAAACACAGGAGAGGAAGTGATGTATTCTCTCCTCCGTGTCGGTATTTTTCGTTCCGACACGGAGGAGAGCGGATCAGTAAGTTGCACCAACACTCACACACACAGTAGAACATGCCAGGCACACTCACACCCCCCCTTTACCCCCCGATCACCCCCCCAATTACCCCTGCCCCCCAGTCACAGTGACACCAATGTCATTTTTTTTTTTTTTTTTTGCATTGGTGTCATTTGTGACTGTAATAACTGTTAGGGCAGTTAGAGTTAGCCCCCTTTAGTTCTAATGTACCCCCCTAACCCCCCCAATAAAGGTTTAACCCCGTGATCACCCCCCGTCGCCAGTGTCACTAAGGCTGGGTTCACATTGCAGCGGTTTATGAGAACGAATGTGATTCGCACCGCACTGCAGTGCAAATCACATCCGATCTCTGTGCGATTCGAGTTCAGCCATTCGCCGCACCCGCCGCACCCGCCGCACCCGCCACACCCGCCGCACCCGCCGCAAATTCGCACGGGACCCTTTTTTTGGCCCGCAGCAGAATCGGATCGCATGGGTGTTCACACCATGCGATCCGAGTTTGCAGATCGCACTGCGATATGCGAACTGATCTGGGGGTGTCAGTAACATTTCACTGACACTCCCAGCAGTTCGCATAGGGCAGTGTGAACTGCCGCCGGGAGGCATGCGATGCGGGAACCCGCCGCGGATTCGCGGCGTTTCCGCATCGCTCCAGTGTGAACCCAGCCTAATAAGCGATCATTTTTCTGATCGCCGTATTAGTGTCACAGGTGACGCTAGTTAGGCAGGTAGGTATTTAGGTTCGCCGCAGCTTTTTATAGCGCCAGGGAACCCCATATACTACCGCATAAAGCCCCCTGATTGCCCCCTAGTTAACCCTTTCACCAGTGATCACCATATAACTGTTACAGGTGACGCTGGTTGGTTAGTTATTTTTTTATAGTTTCAGGGCACCCGCCATTTATTACCTAATAAAGGTTTAACCCCCTGATCACCCGGCGGGTGTCATTTGTGACTAATAACTGTTAGGGCAGTTAGGGTTAGCCCCCTTTAGTTCTAAGGTACCCCCCTAACCCCCCCAATAAAGGTTTAACCCCGTGATCACCCCCCGTCGCCAGTGTCACTAAGGCTGGGTTCACATTGCAGCGGTTTATGAGAACGAATGTGATTCGCACCGCACTGCAGTGCAAATCACATCCGATCTCTGTGCGATTCGAGTTCAGCCATTCGCCGCACCCGCCGCACCCGCCGCACCCGCCACACCCGCCGCACCCGCCGCAAATTCGCACGGGACCCTTTTTTTGGCCCGCAGCAGAATCGGATCGCATGGGTGTTCACACCATGCGATCCGAGTTTGCAGATCGCACTGCGATATGCGAACTGATCTGGGGGTGTCAGTAACATTTCACTGACACTCCCAGCAGTTCGCATAGGGCAGTGTGAACTGCCGCCGGGAGGCATGCGATGCGGGAACCCGCCGCGGATTCGCGGCGTTTCCGCATCGCTCCAGTGTGAACCCAGCCTAATAAGCGATCATTTTTCTGATCGCCGTATTAGTGTCACAGGTGACGCTAGTTAGGCAGGTAGGTATTTAGGTTCGCCGCAGCTTTTTATAGCGCCAGGGACCCCCATATACTACCACATAAAGCCCCCTGATTGCCCCCTAGTTAACCCTTTCACCAGTGATCACCATATAACTGTTACAGGTGACGCTGGTTGGTTAGTTATTTTTTTATAGTTTCAGGGCACCCGCCATTTATTACCTAATAAAGGTTTAACCCCCTGATCACCCGGCGGGTGTCATTTGTGACTAATAACTGTTAGGGCAGTTAGGGTTAGCCCCCTTTAGTTCTAAGGTACCCCCCTAACCCCCCCAATAAAGGTTTAACCCCGTGATCACCCCCCGTCGCCAGTGTCACTAAGGCTGGGTTCACATTGCAGCGGTTTATGAGAACGGATGTGATTCGCACCGCACTGCAGTGCAAATCACATCCGATCTCTGTGCGATTCGAGTTCAGCCATTCGCCGCACCCGCCGCACCCGCCGCAAATTCGCACGGGACCCTTTTTTTGGCCCGCAGCAGAATCGGATCGCATGGGTGTTCACACCATGCGATCCGAGTTTGCAGATCGCACTGCGATATGCGAACTGATCTGGGGGTGTCAGTAACATTTCACTGACACTCCCAGCAGTTCGCATAGGGCAGTGTGAACTGCCGCCGGGAGGCATGCGATGCGGGAACCCGCCGCGCATTCGTGGCGTTCCCGCATCGCTCCAGTGTGAACCCAGCCTAATAAGCGATCGTTTTTCTGATCGCTGTATTAGTGTCACAGGTGACGCTAGTTAGGCAGGTAGGTATTTAGGTTCGCTGCAGCTTTTTATAGCGCCAGGGACCCCCATATACTACCGCATAAAGCCCCCTAATTGCCCCCTAGTTAACCCTTTCACCAGTGATCACCATATAACTGTTACAGGTGACGCTGGTTGGTTAGTTATTTTTTTATAGTTTCAGGGCACCCGCCATTTATTACCTAGTCTCACTAGTGTACCCCTAAATTTAGGGGTGTCTACTTTCCAAAATGGGGTCATTTGGGGGGGGTTTGTGCCATCTTGGCATTTTATGGCCTTCAAAACTGTAACGCCCTTAGAAAGCCTGAAGGCGGTGCTTGGTTTTCGGGGCCCCGTACGCGGCTAGGCTCCCAAAAAGTCCCACATATGTGGTATCCCCATACTCAGGAGAAGCAGCAGAATTTATTTTGGGGTGTCATTTCACATATGCCCATGGCATGCGTGAGCAATATATCATTTAGTGACAACTTTGTGAAAAAAAAAAAAAAAAAAAAAAAGTTTGTAATTTTCCCGCAACTTGTGGCAAAATATAAAATATTCCATGGACTCAACATGCCTCTCAGCAAATAGCTTGGGGTGTCTACTTTCTAAAATGGGGTCATTTGTGGGGGTTTTGTGCCATCTTGGCATTTTATGGCCTTCAAAACTGTAATAGGTAGTGAGGAGTGAAATCAAAAAATTACGCCCTTAGAAAGCCTGAAGGCGGTGCTTGGTTTTCGGGGCCCCGTACGCGGCTAGGCTCCCAAAAAGTCCCACATATGTGGTATCCCCGTACTCAGGAGAAGCAGCAGAATTTATTTTGGGGTGTCATTTCACATATGCCCATGGCATGCATGAGCAATATATCATTTAGTGACAACTTTGTTAAAAAAAAAAAAAAAAAAAAAAGTTTGTAATTTTCCCGCAACTTGTGGCAAAATATAAAATATTCCATGAACTCAACATGCCTCTCAGCAAATAGCTTGGGGTGTCTACTTTCTAAAATGGGGTCATTTGTGGGGGTTTTGTGCCATCTTGGCATTTTATGGCCTTCAAAACTGTAATAGGTAGTGAGAAGTGAACTCAAAAATTTACGCCCTTAGAAAGCCTGAAGGCGGTGCTTGGTTTTCGGGGCCCCGTACGCGGCTAGGCTCCCAAAAAGTCCCACATATGTGGTATCCCCATACTCAGGAGAAGCAGCAGAATTTATTTTGAGGTGTCATTTCACATACGCCCATAGCATGTGTGAGCAATATATCATTTAGTGACAACTTTGTGTAAAAAAAAAAAATATTTTTTTTTTTGTCATTATTCAATCGCTTGAGGCAAAAAAATAAAATATTCAATGGGCTCAACATGCCTCTTATCAATTTCCTTAGGGGGTCTACTTTCCAAAATGGGGTCATTTGGGGGGGTTTTGTACTGCCCTGCCATTTTAGCACCTCAAGAAATGAGATAGGCAGTCGTAAACTAAAAGCTGCGTAAATTCCAGAAAACGTACCTTAGTTTGTAGATGTGACAACTTTTGCGCAAACCAATAAATATACAATTATTGACTTTTTTTTTACCAAAGACATGTGGCTGAATACATTTTGGCCTAAATGTATGACTAAAATTGAGTTTATTGGATTTTTCTAATAACAAAAAGTAGAAAATATCATTTTTTTTCAAAATTTGCGGTCTTTTTACGTTTATATCGCAAAAAATAAAAATCGCAGAGGCAATCAAATACCATCAAAAGAAAGCTCTATTTGTGGGAAGAAAAGGACGCAAATTTTGTTTGGGTACAACATTGCATGACCGCGCAATTACCAGTTAAAGCAGCGCAGTGCCAAAGTGTAAAAAGACCTCTGGTCATTTACCAGCAAAATGGTCCGGTCTGAAAGTGGTTAAACATACCTAGATATATCTTACCATTTCTAATCGCTTGATTCTTTCTTCGAGTGAGTGCTTTTCTCTTTCGCACATGCGCAGTCTCTCAGAACGTTCTCTTTCAGCAGCAAGTTGATGTTCTAACACCTCTTTATCTTCCAACAGACTCCTAGAAAACTCTTTCTCTTCCTGTTAGAAACAAATATATTCCACATCAGTCTTCTGAACCTACCCATATTGCCAATAAAGTGAAAGTGGGCTTTTGAGAGGACAGACCTGAAGGGATCGTTGATAAAAATCCATAATGCGTAGTCTCTCTGTGAGAGTGCTCACTTGTGTCTCAGAGCGTCGTGAGCGCTCTCTTAATGCATCAAGCTCATCACGGTAACTACGAGAGAGAGCAGCCGTTTGCGAAAGTTCCCGAACCTAGGAAATGTGAAGATATGTTTAACACATTGCAAGAGCGAAAGAGCAAGCCGCCAATGAAAAAGAAATAAATAAATACATTATATATATATATATATATATATATATATATATATATATATTGTGACATTATGAAAGATGAGGTGATTGATGGATGTTATGTTTCAGCTCACATCCGTTCATTTAAGAACGGAGATCTAAGGTGGAATCCGGTCCGGGTATTACCAGTCACCTTGGGTTGGATTTTGCGGTCCACTTGTGTCCACCAACAGGTTGTATAAATAAAGCAGGACTGGAGCAAAGAGTTCAGGAAGCCACAAACCTGAAAGAGCTGTTTAGGTGAAGTTTGCATTTGTGAGTGAAAAGGTTTGCATTATCTTTGTTTTGTGGGTGACTGGGAGAAGCCCATCACCTGTGAGTTAGAAACCTGCATCTGTTTAGTGCCTGGATGGCAAGGATTTATTTTATGTTTTCGTTTGTTTTATTTTCATGCAACCATTCAAAATAAAACTGGCTACAAGTCAGATATTAAGAAAACCTGTAGTTTGTACTGCCTTTTTCCCAGGGAAAGTGATCCCCCTTGAGCTAACCCCTGACATATGGTGGATTTAGCCGGCATCTACCTGAGCAAAAGGAAAGATGGAGGACGTGTTAAAAGCTATGCTGCATGCTACTACAACTCAGCAGGAAACCAATCGGCAAGTCGCAGAGGCCACTGCAGCCCAGCAGGAAGGGAATCGCCAGCAGCATGAGCAAATCTCCAGGCTATTGCAGCCCAGCAGGAAATGAACCGGTAGTTTGCGGAGGCCCTGCTGGAATTAACAAAGGGGTCCATGGGTCCTTTGCCAGAGGAACAGAAAATGGTGCATGCCAGCTATTACCTGCAGAACATGACACCTGCAGATGATGTGGAAGCTTACCTAACAACTTTTGAAAGAGTCGCTGTTCGAGAAGGATGGCAAAAGAGCAATGGACAGGACTGCTAGTGCCCTTTATGATAGGAGAATCTCAAAAGGCCTATTATGACCTGGAACCGGATGCTGCCCAGGATTATGAGACACCTAAGAATAAGATGCTTGCACACCTAGGTGTCACCATTGCAGTCCGGGCTCAAATGGTTCATCGGTGGTCATACAGTAATGACAAGCCACCCTGCTCCCAAATGTTTGACTTGATACACCTCACCAAGAAGTGGCTACAGCCAGCGACTTTGGCAAGCCCTAAAATTGTGGAGCATGTGGTCATGGACAAGAATTTGTGTGCGTTCCCTGCCACTGTGAGGAAGTGGGTCAGCCATGGATCCAGTAGGACTGTTCTGGGGTTCAAGGGCATGGGGACAAATTACAAGACTGTTGCTACAAATAATGAGACTATGGGCTCAGGACCTGGAGACTGGCCAAATAGGTCAGGAAGGTCTCTGAGGCCGTTTAGAGTACTGGGTAAAGAACACATAAATGGTATCACTTCCATGCGTTAGGTCATATTGCCGCTAACTGATCCCCAAATGATGAACCAATGCAATGTGATAATACTTATTTAAAAAAACACATGTCTCTTTTTGCATAGGTGTACTACATCATGTCAGAGATGCATGGAAAAACAAATGTGTATGATTTCTGTTAATGGAAAGCCAGTCACTCCTCTGCTAGAATCTAGTAGTATTGTGACATTAGTCAAAGGGGATTTTGTAAATCCTGCCAAGTTACACCCTAGCACTAATGGGGTGATTTGTATACATAGTGACACATGCGACTACCAGACTGCTGTGGTCGAGTTTGATACCCCTTGGGGCACTGAGACACATTCAGTGGGGGTGGTACCCTCACTACTTCATGAAGCCCTAGTGGGAAGAGATTTTCCACACGTTTGGAGTTTATGGGAAAACAAAAGGAGTCAGAAGGACAGAGCTCCCCTTGCTTAGGAAACCCTGGAACTCACTCCAGACTCTTTTGATTGCAAAATTGAAAGGGAAACTGTTGGTGTGTCCCACGAAGGGGTAGATCCTTTTCCCTTTTCTGTAATGGCTGAGGAGCAGGAGGAGCTGGAATCCAGCCCCCAGCTTGAGGTTAATGAACAAGTAATTTCTTTCTGACTCTAATAGTGAGGTCAGAATGTGGTGCCTGACTTAAAAGTCAGGAAAGATGATTTTTGTACGGAACAACTAAGAGACTCAACACTCAATCAACACTCAATCAGTCAGAGAAAATGTTAAAATGATTGATGGGGAACTAATGTAGGGGTGTTGTTTCCCTACATGGTTCTTAAAAATAACTTGCTGTATCAAGTGGTAAAGCAAGAGGAGGAGGAGGTAGAGCAACTAGTGGTTCCCAAACCCTATCGTCAGATGGTATTAGATTTAGCCCATGGTCATAAAATTAATGGACACCTGGGTATAGAGAAAACGAAGGAGCGAAAAAATCCCAAAAAAATGTTGGCCTGGTTTCCATGCAGATGTCAAAGAATGTTGTGAGTCATGCCCAGAGTGTCAGTATTCTGCGCCATCACCCCATTTTTGCAGTCCGCTGGTACCGTTACCGATAACTGAAGTGCCCTTTGAACGAAATGGCATGGATCTGGTGGGACCAGTACTAAAGTCTGCCCGGGGCCGTCAGCACATACTGGTAATACTGGACTATGCCACACGGTAACCTGAAACCATTTCCTTTGCGGAATACCTCAGCTAAGACTATTGACAAAGAGCTGGTCCAGGTATTTAGTCGTGTGGGTATTCCAAAAGAAATATTACTGGATCAAGGCACACCATTTATGTCCAGAGTCATGGGAGAATTTGGGATTTTTTTGCTGTCGTACCTCATGTTTGCCATATGAGAGGTACCTCAGGCCTCTACAGGTTATTCCCCATTTTAACACAAAACAGGGGCTTTGCAGCCTTTACATTGTGAGACCAGGCTGGCTACAAAAATTTCTCTACATATGACAATACAGATTAATTATTAAGAGGATTTAAAACAGACACATTATGTTGTGGCAAATGAAACACAGAGGATAACTCAATTTCAGAACCTTCATGGGACCACACACCCACCATTACACACATTAAAAAAGATCTGTGACACATTTTGTCTTGTGAAAAATTGCTTCTCAAACTTCATATAAGCACACAAACTACTTAGTTCTTCAGCAGACTATGAAGATTTATATAAAAAGCTTTTCAAAGACATGAACCTCTTCTGCTACATGGAGTAGTATGCAAATGCAAACTAATGAATAGCCTAGGAGCTCTGAGAGTTGAATCTACCCAGTGTTGTAGGGTGGACATTCTAATGGCGCATACACACGATCGGAAATTCAGCCAGCAAAAGACAGATGAGTAATTTTGGTTGGAAAATGCGATTGTGTGTATGCTCCATCGGACTTTTGCTGGCTGAATTTCGGCCAGCAAAGGATTGAGAGCATGTTTTCAATTTTTCGGTCGGAGAAAGTTCCTATCCAAAAATCCATTCGTGTGTATGCAATTCCGATGCACAAAAACTCACGCATGCTCAGATTCAACTACGAGATGGAAGCTATTGGCTACTGGCTATTAAACTTCCCTTTTCTAGTCCCGTCGTACATGTTGTATGTCACCACGTTCTCGACGGTCGGAATTTGATGTGACCGTGTGTATGCAAGACAGCTTGAGCAAAATCCCATCAGGAAAACCATCAGAGATTTTTCCAACCAAAATTTCCGATCATGTGTACGCGGCATAACTGTTTCTTTATGCGATAGCTGGCATTTTAGACATCTTTAATCTTACATTTCTGTTTCTATATTGTGATTTATTTTTTTAGGAGCCAATCTAAAGGAGTTTTCAATCTAAATGAATGTCTGTGATGTGAGGAATGTTGTGACCGCATTATGTACAACTGTTCTACAATGTGACTTGAATGGTCACTTTGCTGCTGTGAGTTTGTAAAAGTCACAGTGCAAATTCATACATTGTAAATTCTACAAACATTGTTGGAGAATGTCCAATACAATCTGTTTGGTAAAGGTTTTCTCTGTAACCTTCAAATTTTTACAGTACATCTTTCAAGTCAGCTGTTCTGATATATGTCAATATACATGTCTATTCATCTTGGACAACTTTCATCCTCTGAGGTAGGACAAATAGAATGTCATTCTATCCTTTTTTAATACATATACATTGCAAAGGCTCAAAAGGCAGTAAGATAATTCAATATGTATTACGTAGTATTCAAGAAAAAAAGAGGACATTTCTTAATGTGCATTACTAACAGATAGGGTTGGGGTGTGACTAAGCATGCGATGGAACACAGACATGCTGGTACAAACATACACTGCATGTGTCACTCCATTTTATGAAGTTAAAAAATGATTAATTCAGTACAAGCTAGAGCATGTCACCCCACCATATATGCTTTGAGTCTCTTATGCTGACACAACAATTTTCAGGCAGTTTAAAGCTATTTTTTCAAAATATTCAAAAAAATTTGCAAAAAAAATTAGCATTTCTTAGTAGTAGTTTTTTTATTTTTGCATAATTTTTTCATCCACTAATTCATATGAGGCTAATTCAAATAATGCAGGAAGAAATATGGAATAATAATGTATGGTAAAGGACAATGTAACCCTAAACAATTGAACATTTGTACCTGCTGATGTACTTTTCTCAGCTCCACTTCCAGTAACTGCACCTGCTGCTGACTGTCCAGTAATTCCTCAGACTTTTCCTCCCTTTGGAAGTGTAAAGAAAGAGATAAGATTACCCATTAAAGTCTAAACTGCATTTTATATACATTTAAACTGTACATGCCAAAATTATAGTGGTGCATCTATTACTGATTCCACTAAAATGTGCCTGTTTTCTTCTACTAACATTCTATATTCCAAATGTGTTCTATTTATCACAGCCTTTTAAAAAAAGATTCACCTAACATCTGTTTTGTAATGGGAAAGTACTTTTTTTGTACCATTTATTCTTTTTATCACTAGGTGAATGTAGATTCTGAAGGTTAACGCTTGCCCATTTTTAATTTTGCACAATATGCAAACTGTTCCCTGGAGATGAGCTTTTGGCCACAAAAAAATCTTGACGTGCCTAAATACTTGTAAATGAGTCTAAATGCTAGGCGTGTTCACTCCAATGCCCAGAAAAAGAAATATTCTGGCCAGTGAAATGAATAAATGCCAAAACATGTCTAAATGCGTATGCAAAAACGTGTTTTTTGGTGTGTTTTTTAAGCTGCTTTTTACCTGCCAGGAGCAAGAGCGTCCAGGGGTGGAAAATGTCCTGTGTGCATGAGGCCTTTATATAAAAGAGGAAATGTAACCCTTCAAATGTTGAAAGTATTCATGTAGTTCCTGGCACCATAGAGGGCATGATGGCAAATTAACCAAATTACATTCTATTTATTTAATACGATCCCCAAAAATAGCTGCTATTGTACTGTGAGATTTGTCCTGGCAAGTATCGGCACAGGGTGAATTCTGAGAGAAATTGTCGGATGAATCTTATTTAGATGAATTAAAAAGAAATTTACATGAGCAAACTTCTCCAATAAATCAACTATGAATGCAACTTAAAAACTTTGAACTTACAATCAATTTAATTTTTTTTTTAGGGTTTATGTACAAAGTTGATCACTGTGAGTCACCTTATTCACACTTTATTTGAAGCAAGTGGAGTGGCACTCTCTGAGAATCTTTATGGAGCTACCAATATTCTACCTCATTTCTAAAAGAAGTGGCTTTAAGGTATAGTACACATGTCTTATCACAATGACTGGTAAAACATTGGTAAAAAATGATTTCTAAAGCTGAACTATAGGCAGCTATTATAAAAAAAATGCCATTAAATCCAAATATAAAAAAACATGTAATTAATTTCTAAAGTACCTACTATACCTCCCTTCTGTTATTCCCTGTACAGTAAAACCTGGACTAAAAGAGGAATTGCATCACCAAGAATAAACCTGGCTCTGCTGAATGCAATTTGCTGATATGGGAACATGCTGACTGTGCCAACCTGGCTGTGCCATCAGTTCAATCCCTAACTTGACAGAATAGTGCTGCTTTAAGATGTGACCAATACAAGTCTATTGGCATTAAAATATTTTGCTCCATGAATAAGTATATTATACATACTGTTCTTGGCGCACACGCCGAAGTTTGCTCTGTAGATCAGCAATGTGCAAAGAGTGATTCTGCCAAGCGTTAGGATCAGATAGAACTGTTTTGGGTACACCTTGTACTTTGGTATCACTGGACCTGTTTTGCTGGTCACATCGCATTATGGACAGCCGCTGTAAAGAGATTAATACATGATTTTAAATTAGCAACATTATGAATATTCTGAATGATAAGAAAACAATTTGCACCTAACCTAGCTGTATGCATTAAATTGTTAGTAAAGGCTAACGCTAACTATTCTTAAAGCGGGGGTAAACCGCACCAATCTTATTTTATTCTTTTTAAACCCTGCAAGGTAAAGGCAAAACGTGCTAGTATGCATAACATACTAGCATATTATAAAAATGCTTATCTTAGAATGAAGCCCTCCAGCAGATCGTTGTCACTGCTGAGAGGGCTTCCATCCTTGCCTTGTCTTCCTTTTAGGTTTGTGTGCTCCGCCCATTTTATTGGCCACAGCACAATGAAATCATGCATGGGAGTCATGGACTGTGCCACGGGGTTCTAAAGGTATGCCGCCCTCTCAAAGCGAATATGTCGGTGACATCACCGGATGCATGCAGTTTGAATATCTCCTAAACAGTGCAGGTTTAGCAGATATTCGTGGTACCTACAGGTAAGCCTTATTAAAGGCTTAACTTACCTTTAGGTACAAGTGCAAAAAAAGAGTTTACTTCCACTTTAAAAATGTTCCCGCCAACCTCCTTCTACCTATCCTGAATACCCTGTATTAAAAATATCTGTGTACTTACCTTTATTTAATCCACTCCGGACATGTTATTAAACAGCTCCGACTCTCCTGTGTAAGCCCTTGTACACACGGTCGGACATTCCGACGGAAAATGTCAGACCGTGTTGTCGGATAATCCGACCATGTGTGGGCTCCATCGGACTGTTTCCGTCGGAATGTCCGACCAACAAAGTTTTAGAGCTGGGCTATAACATTTTCCGACAACATGATCCGATCGGACTTTGTCCGATCGTTTGTAGAGAATTACGATCAGACAAAGTGCCACGCATGCTCAGATCAAATTCCTAGACCAAAGCTATTGGCTACTAGCCTGAACATAGTCCCATTGTAACTAAATAACGTCAACACGTTCTGAACGATCGGATTTTCTGACAACTTTGTGCGACCGTGTGTATGCAACAGTTTCGGACAAAATCCGTCGGACAAAATCCGACAGATTTGGTTTTCAGAATGTCCGACCATGTGTACAAGGGCTAAGAGAGCACTTAACAACAGATTTCCCAGAGCCATGTTGTCACTCCTATGTTCCCATGGTCTATCCATTGTTGGCACTCTCTTCCCCCCCTCACGTGACTGAGCAGGATTAAAAATAGGTGCAACAGGTTCACAAATCTTTTTTTTATATAGGGTATGCAGGATAGATAGGAAGGGGAAGGGAACATTTTAAAGTATAGTTGGAGTAAGCCCTATCTTCCACTTCAACCCAAAAGCACCTACAGAAAAACAAATCTTGCTGTACAAAAAGTAAAGATAACTTATTTGGTAGTAAAGTCTAGTAGTTTCATGGCTGAGCTCCAAACTGGTAGGCTGACTATCTGATGTTTTAGAGCAGTTAAAATATGTAGATTTTCTATGGTTATGCCAAGAAATCAGACAAGTAAAATCTTGCTAAATAATGTGCTCTACAAGTACAAATGGCAGCTTCCACATGTGTAGAAAAAATATCTATTCTCTCTTTAAGAACTCTAGTCTCCAAAATGACCTTTACATACAATCTGGAAATGTTATCTCTACCGATATTGAGATTTTTTTAGTTTTGTATAGAGTATTGACCCCCCTTGCCAAAGTTTTACTGCTATCGCTTTCCCAACTAGGAGGATTCACACTCATGTTTTGTCCTGGTAACCACTGTAACAGTAAAGAAAGTGATTGAAATGCATTTTTTTTTCAATTCTTTATTTATTCACACTTCAAAATTGGTTATTATAGGTGGGCCACGCTGACGAAGTCCCGTAGGACGTAACGCGTACAGGGGAGGAGCTATTGTGCGGACGTCACCCGCAGTCATCTCTGTTGATACTACTTGTTCTGCCCATCGGCGTTTGTTTACACGCCGTTTTTACTTTACCGTCTGATTGGATTGCTGTTCCAGGGCTTTTATATGGCCACAAGATTTCATGTACTGTGGATTATCTGAATAAATGTACTTTATTGAGAACACTTAGATCGTGTTTCTTTTCCATTCACATCTACTTGTCCGTATCCTGGGTCATCTGGTATCATCCGGTTTTCCCACTTACCACCTCTATCCCATGTGTGGATACAAGCTTGTATGACCTTCTGTTAGCTTAGAGGTCCTTCCCATCTGGTAAGAATTTGGATTTGGTGGTGGAGGATCAGTCACTCAGACTACTCAGCAATTCTGAATTGTGTTTTCCCACACAAGGTGTTCCTACCTTTTCATTGCCGAGAACTGTTTGTTTTTACTGGTTTAAGGACTTATACATTGCGCTGCACTAGTTTTTATTTCATACATGTTTTTTGAGGTGTTGTGATTTGCCTTTAGTGTACAGCTTGCAATTTCTTTTACATTTGATTTGTGTGCGTTTTTATACTGAAGTGGTTAAGGCAAATAAAATAAGTAAAACATCCAGCATATGGATATGGATATTTTTGTCCTTACCTCCAGAGCATCATCCCTCTGCTTCAGGATGTCTCTCAGGTGAGCAGAGAGTAAATGGACCAGCTCTTCCAGGTCAGAGGTTGAGAGGTCACACAGTTCTGACCCAGGCAAAGACAATATTTTATGAGGGTCTTGTGTAATCTTCACATAAAGGGGAAGAAAATTGCTGGTGAGAAACATTATATCAAGTCTAGAAATAAAAGAGGAAATTATGGGATTATAAAATTGTAAAAAAGACAACCCAAATTCACCTCCTGAATTTTTTCAGCCAGCTTTGTCTGAAAATCCAAATTTAGACTCCTTATTGTACCAATTATTTCTTCTCGACCTTCACCCTATTGTATTAAAAAAAGAAAGAAAGAAAGAAAAAATGAATACCATTAGAGCATGAACATGTGTCTTTGTCAAAAATACAAATGTGGATAATCTTGCTCAGGAGTCAATAACGTTATCCATCTATGATGACGACAACATACGGTACTAGTTGTAAAAAAAAATTGCAAATCCAAAGAAGAACTATATAGATTCACACACTCTTCTCTTTTGCCCTGTACACACAGTCGGACATTCCAACTACAAAATCCGTCAGATTTTTTCTGATGGATTTTGGCCCAAACTTGTCTTGCACACACACGGTCGCACAAAGTTGTTGGAAAATCCGATCGTTCAGAATGCGGTGACGTAGAACACGTACGACAGGACTATAAAGAGGGCAGTAGCCAATAGCTTTCGTCTCATAATTTATTCTGAGCATGCATGGCACTTTGTCCGTCGGAATTGTTTACACATGATCGGAATTTAAGCGATTGGATTTTGTTGTTGGAAAATTTTAGATCCCGCTCTCAAACATTGTGTATCGGAAATTCAGACGAAAAAAGTCTGATGGAGCCCACACACGATTGGATTTTCCGACAAGATCCACTCGCACATTTTCCGTCAGAAAGTCCGACCGTGTGTACAGGGCATTATATTGGTTAAAAAAAACGTGAATACTGGAATTTTATCGACGTAAAAGGTTATTCACATGCTCTGGCTGTTTAAGGTCAGATCAAGCAATATTCATATGTTTTGTAAGGGTCTGTGTGTAATTTGCTTCTGTGTGTATTGCCGTCTGGGCTCTTGAGTTCTGCTAAGCCAGGGATCCTCAAACTACGGCCCTCCAGCTGTTGCAGAACTACACATCCCATGAGGCATTGTAAAACTCTGACATTCACAGACATGGCTAGGCATGATGGGAATTGTAGTTTCCGAACAACTGGAGGGCCGTAGTTTGAAGACCCCTGTGCTAAGCAGTTTCCGGGGACATGTGAATAAAAGACTACAAACTTAACTTCTTGATTAATAAATACAAAATATTAAAATGCAATAATTCATATTTACCAGAATGACAGAAAGCAAAATCTTTTTTTTTCCAATTAAATTTTTTATTCCACAGCACAACAAGAAAAACAAAACCACAAAATTTTCTTCTTTACATGTTAAAGCCTGATCATTGTATTCTCTAAAGGATAATACTAAGTATTGAGTTTAAATTGAAGCAATAGGGGATTCAATAAGCTGGCATATACCCAAAACTGTATGACCCTGAAACAGTTAGCATATGCATGTACTGTATATATTGGTTTCTAAATGTATGTAATCTTGTTACTCAGTTTTAATGAGTAAAAACTTAAAATGCCAACTCTCTAGGGGTGTCTGCTTCCCCCCCTATTTTCTTCCCTTTAATAGACCCCATTTCTTCTACCCCTTCCTCATCTTCGCTCCCTTATCCTGCCACCCCCTCTTTATGTCCCATTGCTTCCCTTCCCCCCTTATTTTTCTCATTCCTTATTTCAGCTACTCTCTTTCCATCTTTTCTTTTAGTCCTTCTTCTCACACTCTCTTTTCTTTTTCTCTTTCTTCTCCCTCTCTTTCTTCAAGATTTGGTATGTCATCACGGGGACAGTGACAACAGAAGAAACTTGTTGGTTGCTTAAGTTGCTACCCCCTTTTTTTCTAATTAATGTGACTAACCTTTCGCACCACCCCCTTTTTTTGTGTTATATTCAAGCAGTTTCCAGCTGATTCTTAGCTAAATGGAAAACAAATTTTTCAGCTGCTTTTATACCCCCTTCCATAGGTATGTAATAATTGCTCTTTGACAGATGAGTCTGCTTCCTTATGAACCTTACATATGCTTTATTCCTATGTATCCTACATATTCTCTGTATGATTTGCTACCCTTGGGCACTTTGGGCACTTTGTTCTCATGCCTCTTTCTACACTGTTTCAATATGCCACAATGCGACTGTTTACTCATCTGCCATAGCTCATTTAATATTTTGTCTATTGTCTCCATGATTGGTTGTACATCTATCTGTACCCATTTTTTTAATAAAAACTTTATGGAACTAACAACCTAAAATGCCTGCTAGTTGCCTCTTGCTCACAATAGGACTTTCATTTTTGTTAATTGATGCCAAAAATGTAATGGCATTTCTGAAATGAGGCAAATAATTTTTATGCCCCTTGCACTGATATCCCTTTTAATGTCTTGCAGCCTTAGATCTACAGATTAAAATTGCAGCTGTTATTGAGCCAGATATTAAGGGCCTCTTTACACTAATGTGTTGTGGTAATGCGTTTGTTACTACAACACACTTAAAATATGTTACTATGTTGAATGGCTGTCTATTTTCAATGGCACCCCAATTCATCTTTTTGCAGCGTGTTGTTATTAAAGGGATCACATCCGATTTTTGTCATGTTAGGATATATTGGAAGTTCCTTCATTTCAATGAGCTGCCCTAATGTTTGACATAATGCATGTTAATGTACTGTGCTGTTATGTGATGATCCATACTTGTTGATGATCTCTTAGCCTCTCTATTGCCTAATTGTATCCTAGTTGATGTAAGTGCATTATTTTAGCTTCAATAAACCTTTTTATTTTTAAACGTATGTTGCAATGAGTCTTCCCTATGTTTAAACCCCACAAGTCCAGCAGTGGCGTCAGCAGGGGGGGCTGACAGTGGCTGAAGCCCCAAGAGGGTCCCCAAAAAGCCCCGGGTCTCAGGTAGGCCCTGTTTTATTATTAGCCCCGAGCGCCGCTGCCCGCTCTGATGTTGAGCACTGCGGAGTGCGGCGGAGTCACATAGCAGGTCCCACCTTTTGGAGCCTGCAGCGTCTATGATGGACACCCCACTGGCCCAATGGCGGGACGTGTGACGTCCAGAAGGCGGGAATTACAATTCGGCCACTGCGCCACATCAATCCCCACTCGGCGCTCGGGTGGGCGGGTCTCCTCCTCTCCTCTGGCTGCCTCGCACACCATGGCTGAGCTGCTGCTGCAGGACACATGAAGTCTGTCTCCTGGTCAGGTAGGTCAGTGTGTGTATGTCAGGTAGGTAGGTCAGTGTATGTCAGTCAGTCAGGTAGGTAGGTAGGTCAGTGTATGTCAGGTAGGTCAGTGTAGGTTGGTCAGTGTATGTCAGGTAGGTCAGTGTATGTCAGGTAGGTAGGTCAATGTATGTCAGTCAGGTAGGTACAGTAGGTCAGTGTGTATATGTCAGGTAGGTAGTTCAGTGTAGGTAGGTCAGTGTATGTCAGGTAGATAGGTCAGTGTATGTATGTCAGGTAGGTCAGTGTGTGTATGTCAGGTAGGTGAGTTTAGTGGTCAGCATTGATGGGCACTGGTACGCCAGGCAACAACCAGCGAGTGAGCTTACCCCACCACACAACCACACAACTCTACCACCCGGCCAAAAAACCCCACACCACAAACAATCAAACAGTCTAAAATCATATCACAAATGGGCATTTTTTATTGAATGTATCAGAATGGTAAGGCTTAAAGTGAAAGATTGTTTTGTACTTTAAGGCTGGGTTCACACTGCTGCGGGGGGAGATCCGGATGTGATTCGCACCGCAAATCACATCCGATCTCCGTAGCGATGCGAGTTCAGCCATACAGATAGTATGGCTGAATTCGCAGCGCTCCCGCAGCAAACTCGCACGGGACCCTTTTTTTGGTCCGCAACAGAATCGGATCGCATGGGGGTTCACACCATGCGATCCGATTCCTGTGCGAGTCGGCAGATCGCACTGCGATATGCGGACGGATCTGGGGGTGTCATTAACATAACATTGACACTCCCAGCCGTCCGCATAGGGCAGTGAGAACTGCCAGCGGGAGGTGTGCGATGCGGGAAAACGCCGCGGATTCGCGGCGTTCCCGCATCGCAGCGGTGTGAACCCGGCCTAAGGGAGCTTTTTTCACCTTTTGATGCTAAACTTTTTTTTAAAAAATGGGTTTACGTAAATTGTTCACATAATATTAATACAAGATAAAGTTGGATTTGCATGTACACAAACTAGCAGAACAGCAACATTTTTGCAGGTTTACAATCAATAAAATTTCAGATGGCATTTTGTTTGTTCAAGTGAGGATATGATGCAGTAAACACAAATTACATCAAGAGTAACCAGCATAATTGATGGGATCTAAGAATTAATGTAGAAAGGAATTGTTTTTTAAATTTTCATAGTTTTTTTATTATTGTATACTTATGTTACTCCTTTTTATATAACAACTTTTATTATTATCAATTTATTTACACATTGTTAAAGCTTTTTTTCCCTCATGGTCGTTTTCCATAAAAAAATATACAATTCTGCAATAATAGATCACTTATAATAGCTACAACTACCGTAATACCCATTGTATTGATAGCTTGTTGGAGGGGAAGGCAAATCCTGCTCTATTCATTGGCATATCCATAATGTGTGCAGTGCCACACAGGTCCCAAAGAGGATGGGGCCTGCTGTGCGCTTACCACAGACATTTTGAGTATGGTGCCCCCGTGCAATATGCAAAGTGACAGCAGTGTGCTGGTTACTGGAAAGTTCTCTGCGTTGGAGCACCTGGCACTGAGAGGATGGTAGGCACAGGCAGCTTGGTACAGTATTACAAGGTGTCTTGTTGAATTGTTGGATGCCTCACAGCTTACTCATCAGAGATTTGCAGTCTTCCTATGATACATGGAAGAGACTTCCAGATATTACAGGGAGAAGAGCTCTAGCTCCACACAGTGCTCCAAGGCAGTGTCACAATAGTGAAGGGGCACATTGTCACTATGTGAAGAAAGATCTGTGCTGTACTCTAGGACACGTAGGTGAAGGATTTTTGTTTCTTTATCTTCACAGAGTGCCCTACTAGGATAATCATGAAATATAAGGGACACCTTCCAGTGCTGGGGGGAAACTTCACAACTAGCCACTGGCCACCAAAGCAGGGTAGGTATTTATGTATCAATGACAACTAATGCTGGTCTGCACACATACCTACACAGATGAGCACAGAGCAACCTGGAAGAGCTGAATTAATGTATAACACAGTTAAACTGAAGAAGTGGTTGATAAATACTTTATTCACAAGCCTGGTATGGAGGGTACTGGTTTGGGACAGAGAGGTTGAATCCCACGTCAAACTAAACTTTTATTGACTCATTATTATCTTAGGGTCAAAAGTCCCTGCTGAGTTTCTACCTATGGGGCATGTGGCACTACAATACTGTTTGTTTTATTTCTGCAGTGGAGCATAGACATAAACTCACTACTGTTCTATTTCCAACCTGGGCTGGTTCACCTCTCCTTAGACTTGGTGACCCCAGGCTCCCCTAGAGACACCATATTGATACCAGTCTTAGCAAGGGCACCCAATCAATATAGCACAGGATAGACCAGAAATCCTGGACTAAAGCAATCCAACAGACTCGGCCTCCAAAGTAATTGGGATTACAGATGTACACCACAACACCCAGCGAAGACCACATCCTTGTTTCGGAAAACTTGTCTGGACTTCAAGTCCTGTATGAAATCCTGTATGTAATTTATGGACACAAATACTGGAGCACATCAACTTGTTGGGAGAGTTTCATTTAACATTGTATTTGAATGATTCACTGAATGTATTGTTGGTATAGACATAATGCAATGTTTCAGAATTTGTGATTTATGATTATTTATATTCGTTACTTTTCTAGATATTTCTTTTTTCGTTTGGCCATAGCACTACTAATCACACTTGTTACATATTTACATTGGTGTGCACATAGCGGGGAGTACATATTGAGCAGCTTATGGGGTGTAATTATATACATGGTGCAGGTAAAACTTTATTTGTTTTTAATTTTGTTGCAATGTATATTAGGCCCCTTTCACACTGCCGTGACTTAAAAGTCGCGCAATTTTGCGGCCGAGATTTTGACACGATTTTTCCACTATTTCAGGAAATGGTCTTTGGACTTCAACTCACATCAAAGTCAGACCAAAGTAGTACAGGGACTATTTTGAAGTCGGTGCATCTTGAAGTCGCACAGATATGAATGGTTATCATTGGGAATCATGGGTACGACTTGTCATGCGACTCTAATGTCCAAAGTTGCAGGAAAAGTCACACAAGTGTGAAAGGGGCCTTAGTTAAATATTTTTAAATAAATATTGTTCTTGTTTAACCCTGTTTGCTGTGTTTTTGTAGTGCTGCATTCAAATTTACAAGATATGCTTTGTTACAGAAACACAACTTCAATACTGTATGGAGGAGAAAGTTACCTCAGTTCCCAGACAAGGAATGGGTGTTATCCTATTGTGTTGTATTGTGCATTGCAGTGTGCTGAGTTAAAGTACATATTACTGCAACATACAGGTGTGAAGGGTCCTCTGTGGTACTGACCCAAGCTTAGTCCTGACTAGGGCTGGGGAAAAAATTAACATAAATTTTGAATCGAGTTGAGAGGTCAAATCAATTCAAAATTTAAGCAAATCGATTTTTTTAGATTTTTTTTCACCACCTCGCCGGTCCTAAGGAGCTGCGGGCAGGAGTTTTTAGGCAAGGCCGCAGCTTTGGCCTAGTCCGCACGCCGTGAACTAGACCAATGTCGCGGCCTCACCTAAAAACTCCTGCCTGCAGCTCCCCAGGACCGGCGCTGACACCGCACCGGTCCAGAGGAGCTGCGGGCAGGAGTTTTTAGGCGAGGCCACGGCTTCGGCCTAGTCCGCGAGGCCGGACGCCGCGGACTAGGCCGAAGCCACGGCCTCGCCTTAAAACTCCTGCCCACAGCTCCTCAGGACTGGCGCGGTGTCCATCATTAAAAAAAACTCGATTTGAATCGTGAATCGAGTTTATTTTTTTATTTTTATTTTTATCGCCCAGCTCTAGTCCTGACTTCATCTGCTTGTCTGAACGGAGTTAAACAGAATTTATTGGTGCTTTTAATTACCTGAACAGCAGCTCCTAATATGAGGGAAATCAGCTTTTCCATTTCTTGTAGGGAAACATCTAGAAAAGAGATTGTAAAGGATTTCTAGTGTAAATAGTTCTGGGCAGTGTAGCATGTCACAAATTATATCACAAAAAAACAGAAACAATTTCTTTGAAATGTAAGTGGTTAGCAACAAATAACCTACAAGGGTTTTCAAAATTCTAAAATGTTAGTTACACTCAAGAATAAACTTTTTTTAGACATTATTTTATTATCAACCTTTTATTAGCAGTGTCACCAAATATAAGCTTGACAAGGCATTAGGATGCTCATTGTGAGTGTGCCAATGTTTTTGGAATCTAAACGTTATTGTAATGATCAGTCTAAGGCCGTCCATACTTGGAGAAATTTGCTCAATTCCCCCATCAACACTGACTTCCATCATCCAATCACATGCAAGGAACAAAGTTTTTTACATTTTCCCTGCATGTGATTGGGTATTCTTTCCCAAATGAAGCTTTACCTCACTGACTAAGCTTTGCAAAGTGCACAGTCTATTTACCTTTAGTAAATCAACCCCAATATTACACATATCTGCATATTCGACCTAGACTCATAATCAACTCTTGCAGTTAGATATTCCAATATTCTTAAGCACCATGCATACAAACTAAAAGTCATCATCTGCAACAGAGTATACGCTGTCTATCTCCCTTCCATTTTAATAAAAATAGTATACACAACATGCTGCTGCTGTCTAACTGCTGTCTCAAAGAGAACCGTATACTTAACATTAGAAGAGAGTTAAAGTGGTTGTAAACTCTCCCCCACAACTAGGGATGAGCCGAACACCCCCCGGTTCGGTTCGCACCAGAACATTCGAACGGACCCCAAATTCGTACGAACGTTAGAACCCCATTGAAGTCTATGGGACTCGAACGTTCGAAATTAAAAGTGCTAATTTTAACGGCTAATATGCAAGATACTGTCCTAAAAAGGGTTTGGGGACCTGGCTCCTGCCCCAGGGGACATGGGTCAATGCCTAAAATGTTTTTAGAAATGGCCATTTTGGCGGGAGCACTGATTTTAATGACGATTAAAGTGAAAAAAAAGTGAAATATTCCTTTAAATATGGTGCCTGGGGGGTGTCTGTAGTATGCCTGTGAAGTGCCACGTGTTTCCCGTGTTTAGAACAGTCCCTGCACAAAATGACATTAAACGGAAATAACACCATTTAAAACTGCTTGCGGTTTTAATGTTATATCTGGTTCCTGCAATATGGTTGAAAATCATTGAGAAAAATGGCATGGGTAGCCCTCCCTGCCCATTACCAGCCTATGTGGGTCTTGTAGGCATATTAAGGGGAACCCTGTACCCATATTTAAAAAGGAAATGCGTGTGGCCCCCAGGCCCTATATACTCAGAACAGCAGTATACAGGCGGTGCAAACAAGACAGGGACTGTGTAGGTTTGTTGTGTTAAGTTGAATCTGTTTGTAATTTTCAACTGGTACATTTTTAAAGTGTAGCTCCAGTCAAAAAAACTATTTTTAAGCTTTTTGGAAAACATAGGGAAGGGCTATGGCCCCTTGTTTTGTCGTCCATCTTTTTTCATCTCACTTGCTGTTGTCTCCTTTCGTTTGCAAGTAGGAGATGTTTGTAAGTTGGATGTTTGAAAGTAGGGGCCTGCCCTATATGCTCTGCAGAAATGGCGGAACAAGGTGTTGGTTTTGCCACAACATTGTAAGCCCTCAAAGTGACTCTTGGTGGGCGCTGGAGCGCCCTGCTGTGAACGATTATATCAAGAATTGTAATTACATGCCATTGTTGAACAGTGGTAGAAAAATTTACCTTTGGTGGTTGTGGTGCTGGTGCCACAACACTATAAGTCCTCACCGTTACTCTGGGTGGGCACAGGAAGGGGCCCTCCTGTGAAATATTATATCAAGAATTGTAATTACATATCCCTGTTAAACAGGGGCAGAAAAATTTGGCCTTAGGCACTGGTGCTGGTGCCACCACACTGCAACCTCTCCCATATACTCTAGTTTTATTGCAGGAATTAGCCCTGCTGCAAAGTATTGCATCAAAAATTGTAATTAAATGCCCCTGTTAAACAGGGGCAGAAAAATTGGGCCTTAGGCACTGGTGCTGGTGCCACGACACTGCAACCTCTCCCATATACTCTTGTTTGATTGCAGGAATTAGCCCTGCTGCAAAGCATTGCATCAAAAATTGTACTTAAACGCCCCTGTTAAACAGGGGCAGAAAAATTGGGCTGATGGCATCACCCAGAACCAGAAATGTTCTTCCAACATATCAGCGGAGGAGGAAGAGGATAGACAATCAACATAACAGGACAGTCACTCAGCATCAGCATAGGCAGTCTTGAAGGGATGTGATATTTCAAAACAAATTATTCTGTTACATCAGCTTCAGGTGCTTGGTAGCTGTGGGTGATCCAAGACTGATTCATCTTGATGAAGGTCAGTCGATCAACTGATTCGGTGGACAGGCGCACCCTGTGATCGGTAACAAAGCCACCAGCAGCACTGAAGGTGCGTTCCGAAAGAACGCTGGATGCAGGACAGGCCAGTAGCTCAATTGCATACTGTGCAAGCTCTGGCCAGTGATCCATCCTCAAGACCCAGTAAGCCAGAGGATTTTCGGTGGGAAAGGTGTCCAAGTCTGACCTTGCCCCTAGGTATTCCTGCACCATGTAAATCAGACGCTGGCGATGGGTGCTGGAACCGATCATACCTTGGGGCTGCGGACTAAAAAATTGTCTGAAAGCATCAGTCAGACGGCCACCTTCTCCACCGCTCCTTCTGACCGATGCTTCAGCAACACGTTGTCCAGGACCAGGAGTTTGTAACCTCCCAGTCTCTGGGAACGCGTTGCACAGAGCTTTCTGCAAGGCCTCCCGGAGATGTCTCATCCTCTGCTCCCTCTGCGATGGCAAGATAAGGTCGGCAACCTTACCCTTGTACCGTGGATCAAGGAGAGTGGCCAGCCAGTAATGGTCCCTCTCCTTGATCCGAAGAATACGAGGATCCTTCCGCAGGCTTTGCAGGATCAGGGAGGCCATGCAGCGTAGGTTAGCTGAGGCATTCGGTCCGGAGTCCTCTGGGTCACTAAGGACAACATGATCCGCAGCTACCTCCTCCCAGCCATGTACAAGTCCACGTGTTTCTTGGGACTGTAAATCATCCCTACAAGACTGCTGCTGCTGCTGATGCTGAGTGCCAGCCTCCACCTCCATGCTGACACAATCATCCTCCTCCTCCTCTTCCTCCTCCTCATCCTCTTCCTGTGTGATGTGTGGCACAGCAGGAACACTGTCTGGATAAAGGGGGCCTTGAGAGGCAAGGAAGTCCTCCTCTTCCTGCCTCTGTTCTGCCTCAAGTGCACTGTCCATTATTCCATGCAGCGTATGCTCCAAGAGGTAGACAAGAGGTACAGTGTCACTGATGCATGCACTGTCACTGCTCACCATCCTTGTGGCCTCCTCAAACAGTGACAGGACAGTGCATGCATCCCTGATCATGCCCCACTGGCGTGGTGAGAAAAAACTGAGCTCCCCTGACCCTGTCCTGGTGCCATAGTCGCACAGGTACTCATTGATGGCCCTCTGCTGCATGTGCAGCTGCTGCAGCATGGCCAACGTTGAGTTCCACCTGGTGGGCATGTCACATATAAGGCGGTTCTTGGGCAGGTTCAACTCCTTTTGGAGCTCAGCCAGCCGAGCACAGGCATTAAATGATCGGCGGAAATGCACACAGACTTTCCTGGCCTGCTTCAGGACATCCTGTAAGCCCGGGTACCTGCCCAAGAACCGCTGCATCACCAGGTTAAGGACGTGAGCTACACAGGGCACATGGGTCAGTTGTCCCTGTGCTCACGGAAGGGGGCCGAGTCTACCAACTGAAAAGGCAGCAGTTGAAGTGCTAGCAATTTAGCCAAGCTAGCATTCAACCGCTGGGCATGTGGATGGCTGGGAGTGAACTTCTTTCGCCGGTCCAGCAGCTGGGGCAGGGACATTTGCCTGCTATAATCGGACGTGGGTGTACCGCTAGCAGAGTTCCCGGAAGCACTTGGCTGTGACACACCTAATTCTACACCTTCATTCCTCTCAGAGCAGGTTTCAGAGAGGACTGAAGGTCTAGTGGGGTTGGAGATGCCAGCTGATGAGGAGCAAGGAGAGGTCCGCTTTGTTCTTTGGTGTGGGTCTTTGAGGTACGCTTGCCAACGAGCTGCATGGCAGGTCAACATATGTCTGGTCAAGCATGTGGTGCCCAAGCGGCTGATGTTTTGGCCACGCGAGATACGCTTGAGACATATGTTGCAAATAGCAGCGGTGCGATCTGATGCACTCGTCTCAAAAAAGGCCCACACCAAAGAACTTTTAGAATAACGCGCAGAGGCAGCGCCCTGCACAGGCGGAGCTCTGCGGTGTGATTCAGTCGGTGTGCTGCCCCTAAGCTGGCCCCCGGAGGGCATCCTGCCTCGTTGGACATGTGCCTCCTCCTCCTCCTCCTCTCTCCTTCCAGGCACCCACGTGGAGTCAGTGCCCTCATCATCCCCTCCCTCTTCATCGCTGTAGTAAACCTGGCAGTATGCTGCAGCTTGTGGAACATGACTGCCAGATTGCTGTCCTTCTTGAGCATCCCCTCTCTCTGCGCTCACGCTACTGCCTTCCTCTAGCTGAGTGTCATCATCAGAGCCCACAAAACACTGGGCATCCTCCTGGAGCATGTACCCAACACTGTGCTCAAAGAGTTCAGGAGACTCCTCAGGAGGACGTGGTGGGTCTAGGGAAGGAGTCACTGATGATGACATTGAGAGGAGGGAAGACTATGCGTTGGCAGCTGCTTTGCTAGTACCCTGAGACTGGGTGAGAGAGGATGAGGAGGATGAAGAGGGCTTGGTCATCCACTCTACCAAGTCGTTGGCATGTTGCGGCTCAACATGTCCAGCTGCCGAAAAGAAGGACAAGCGTGTCCCATGGCCAAGTGCTGATGACAATGCACCGCGTCCACGACCAGCACTGTTGTCTCTAGACACAGAGCCTGCTTGCCCTCTTTTATCGGCTCGCGGCTGTCTGCCTCTTCTTGCTGGCCTTCCAGACATGGTAATGGCCTGAAGGGAGTTGGGTAAAAAAGCAGTTGGGTAGTGTATATTGTGCTAGAGGCACACAACACCCACTAACTCCTGCAAATGCCTTTATTATAGAACACCAGAGATAAAGGGGTATATACAGATGTATACTGTGCTGTGCTGGAGGCACACACAACTTTCAATAACTCCTGCAGATGGCAAGTGGGCTCAAATAGAGAACAGCTATGTAGGTGGATATAGCGGTATGTACTGGGTACAGAGCACGCAGACAGCACGCACTAGCTCCTAACACTACTGACTGCAAGCTCTATTATAAAAGATAGATCACTAGCTATATAGGTGAGGTGAATATAGCGGTGTATACTGCGGTCACGGCACGCAGACAACAACCACTACACAACAGCAAGATCGAAAATCGTCCAAAAACGATCGGTGTGTACTGTGTTGAAGGTACACAGAACACCCACTGCTTCAGACGCCAACACACTACACAAGGCCACCGCACTGGCGGCCTTATATAGTGTGGGGCGTGCACTACAAAGCCTGAGCTATGATTGGCCACAGGCATCCTTACTTATAATATAATTAATATAATATAATTAATTATAATATTATAATGGGCTAAATGAAAAGAAGCATCAGAGTGGGAGAGTGTACTTCCTCTTTAAGATAGTGGCACCAGTCCAGGTACGGAGAGCCATGGGTCCCAAAATTTGACACAACTATTTGGAGAACCCCTACATTGGAAAATTAAGCAATCCCTAAAAAGAAAAGTATTAACCTGGATACGCCACTACTCCAATATAACTAATTGAGAGAATCCTTGCGTAGGCAAAACTAAGGCCGCGTACACACGGGCGGACTGTTCGCCCAACTTTGTCCGCTGAACAGTGTTTGGGCGGACAGTCCGCTCGTGTGTGGGCTTTCAGCGGACAGTTTCAGCGGACAGTTTGACGGACAAGGTTTTTCGGAAATTCCGTAAAACTGTCCGCTGAAACCTTGTTTCAGCGAACAGTCCGCTCGTGTGTAGGCTTGTTCGTCAAACAAAGTTGCGCGCATGCTCAGAAAGGATTTTCACGCCGAAAGCTATAATGCAGTGTATAGGACGTCGTATTTTTCGTCCCGTCGTACGTGCCGTTCACGTCATCGCGCACGGTTTCAGCAAACTGTTCGTTCGTCGTGTGTGGGCATGTCCGTCCATGCTAATTTTGAGCGGACTGTTTGCTGAAACTGTTGGACGGACAAAGTTGGGCGAACAGTCCGCCCGTGTGTACGCGGCCTAAGTGAAAATGTACTTTACAAGGTAAACATGCTCCACTCCTTTATTCAATTTCAAAGGTATTCATGCCCATTGTTAGTTTCCATGTTTCATTGTCATGGAACATTGAGTCACAATTCATTTAATTTCTTTTCTTATTTACACCGATTTATAGGAATTAACCATACTTTTAAATGTCAAAGTGAAAACACATTTGCAAAGTTATCCGTTTTCACTTGTTTGCTTTTTTTAAAGGTTGTGTCCCGATTCAAGCATGTCAAACTCAGAGGAAAGAGTGGGCTGAACTTAGAAGACTGAATTTTCAAGGGGACAGCATAATGTCCACTACGCCTATCTAATTCCAGAAAAAGTTCCAGAAACAATTGCAATGTACCATATTTATTCCCAGAGACAGGGCCAGAAAACATTTCCTGTAATATTTAGCCAGAGAATGATGTAAGAAAAAGTATTGGAGAACAGCTGGGAGTTCATTGCTTTTCTTTTTTTTTTCCCACCAACATTCTCAACAAAACAGAATGTAAGGAGAAATCCAAACTTTTAAGGTTGTCAGTAGAACAGACACAAATGAGTGAAGAAACCTGTTTCGATGACAATTGTACAAGAAGGGAATTACCCTCACTTTGAGGAGATTTCTACTCACTTCCAGTTGCCTCACTGGGAAAGGAACTGTTGGGGATCTTTCAAATGGGACACAGATGGCATAACACTAATTTGATAGGGGTTTTAAACATTTCCTACTCTTCCCTACTCCTACCTAATCTAAAACAAAAAAAAACCTTTATGTATATAAAAATATGTTTTTCTTTCTGTTAGATTGTTACTTATTTTGTGTTTAAAACTAACTGTCCAGGGCCCTTTGCGTACAATAATTAGAATTGAATACACTAGTGGCATTTAGACATATTCATCATCCGTTTTAGCAGGATAGTTGTAACCTAATGCCACGTACACACGGTCGAACTGTATGACGTACTTAGTCTGGCGTACTTTCCGCCAGACTGTCCGTCGGACTTTCCGAACGGGCTACTTGCCCACACACGGCACTTTTTCAGCGGACTAATACGGCGTACTAAGTCCGCCGTACTATCCGCCCTACTTTTGAAATGAACGGACTCGCCCACACACGCGGAGGAAAGTCCGCTCATTTCGAGCACGTCTCCAGGTAGGCGGGGCCCGCGAAGGAGACGTTGCTGGCCCCGCCGCCTGGTATGGACTTAAAGGGGAACCCCAACGCCGAAAAAAATCGGCGTGGGGGTACCCCCCAAGTCCACAGCAGACCCTTGTTCGAGCACGCTACCCGGCCGGCCAGGAAAGGGGGGCGAGCGAGCGCCCCCCCCCCTGAGCCGTACCAGGCTGCGTGCCCTCAACATGGGGGGTGCCTTGGGTAAGGGGGGGCTGCGCGGCCCCCCCACCCCAAAGCACCTTGTCCCCATGTTGATGAGGACAAGGGCCTCTTCCCGACAACCCTGGCCGTTGGTTGTCGGGGTCTGCGGGCGCGGGGCTTATCGGAATCCGGGAGCCCCCTTTAATAAGGGGGCCCCCGGATACCGGCCCCCCACCCTATGTGAATGAGTATGGGGTACAATATACCCCTACCCATTCACCCGTAAAATAAAAGTACAAAAAAAAACACAACACACGAGATAAAATACTTTATTGCACAGCTCCGGGGGTCTTCCGTCTTCCGGGGTCTTCTCGCCGGACTCCTCCGCTATCTTCTTGTAGCTCTTTTGCTAGCGGAGGAGTCTGGCTTTCTTCCGCGCCGCCGGCCTCTTCTCCCGACTTCGGGGGTCTTGTCCCCCTCTTCGGTTCTTCTGGCGGGCCACCGCGCCTTCTTATAGCTCTTTTACAGGCGGTGGCCCGGTCTTCTGTCGCCACCGCCACCGCCGCCGCCGCCGCCTTCCATTCTTCTTCTTCTTCTTCTCCTGGAGATGTTGATTCGACGCTCTCTCCGGCCACAATGCCAGGGACGCGCTGCGTGGCCACTTATATAGGGACAAGGGGCGGTGTCACATGGCTTTATGTCACATGGGTTGGTGTCACATGGTGACCCCGCCCCCTTACGATGTCATAGTCCCCATGTGACATCAACCCATGTGACCAACCCATGTGACATAAAGCCATGTGACACCGCCCCTTGTCCCTATATAAGTGGCCGCGCAGCACGGCCCTGGCATTGTGGTCGGAGAGAGCGTCGAGTCAACATCTCCTGGAGAAGAAGGACAAGAAGAAGAAGAAGAAGAACGGAAGGCCGCGGCGGCGGCGGCGACAGAAGACCGGGCCACCGCCTGTAAAAGAGCTATAAGAAGGCGCGGTGGCCCGGCAGAAGAACCGAAGAGGGGGACAAGACCCCCGAAGTTGGGAGAAGAGGCCGGCGGCGAGGAAGAAAGCTGGGCTCCTCCGCTAGCAAAAGAGCTACAAGAAGATAGCGGAGGAGTCCGGCGAGAAGACCCCCGAAGACGGAAGACCCCCGGAGCTGTGCAATAAAGTATTTTATCTCGTGTGTTGTGTTTTTTTTTTTGTACTTTTATTTTACAGGTGAATGGGTAGGGGTACATTGTACCCCATACTCATTCACATAGGGTGGGGGGCCGGTATCCGGGGACCCCCTTATTAAAGGGGGCTCCCGGATTCCGATAAGCCCCCTGCCCGCAGACCCCGACAACCAACGGCCAGGGTTGTCGGGAAGAGGCCCTTGTCCTCATCAACATGGGGACAAGGTGCTTTGGGGTGGGGGGGCCGCGCGGCCCCCCTTCCCCAAGGCACCCCCCATGTTGAGGGCACGCGGCCTGGTACGGCTCAGGAGGGGGGGCGCTTGCTCGCCCCCCTTTCCTCGCCGGCCGGGTAGCATGCTCGGACAAGGGTCTGTTGTGGACTTGGGGGGGACCCCCACGCCGATTTTTTTCGGCGTTGGGGTTCCCCTTTAAGTTCATACCAGGCGGCGGGGCCAGCGACGTCTCCTTCGCGGGCCCCGCCTACCTGGATACCCGCTCGAAATGAGCGGACCTTTGTCCGGGCGGGAAAAGTCCGCTCATTTCAAAAGTACGGCGGACTGGCATACACACGGCCGGATTGTCCGCCGAAATGCGAGTACGACGGACAGAATTTCGAAAAATCCGAAATTCTTAGTACGCCGGACTGCACGCTGAAAAAGTCAGCTGAAGCCCACACACGAGCGGACTGTCCGCTGAAATGTGTTTCGGCGGACTAAGTACGCCATACAGTCCGCTCGTGTGTACGCGGCATAAGTCACCGTTTGAAGGTACATCAGGCATGCAGAACAGATACAGTATTTATAAAAGCATTAAAAGGTTGGCTCACCTGACACTGGATCCTGGACTATAAGGTGTGTGTCTGGGAGTGGCATCAATATCATCTGATGGAGCAAATCCTGAAACATGATGTAATTTAATCAGTCGTGTGGTCCATTCACACAAGTACAAAAGTGAATATAACACCACAACAAAGGTTGGGTATAAGAATAAAGCAATCTGTATATTGCCTAATAAATAAATTGACACTATATTGTCAAAAGTAGCGGGATGCCTTTACACACACATGAACTTTAATGGCATCCCAGTCTTAAGCTGGATACACCCTATACAACTTTTGTTGTAAGATTTCCTTTAAATTTACCTTCAATTATGTAGTGCAAGGGCCTGCCTGATTGCATACAAATTGAAAGTGTTTAGGTTTGACCTCATATTATTGACCTCATATTATTGGTAAATCTAAAAGGAAAAAATATATAAAGAAAATTGTATAGTGTGTATGCAGCTTTAGTCTGTAGGGTTCAATATTGAGTTGGCCCACCCTCCGCAGCTATAACAACGTAAATTCTTCTGGGAAGGCTATCCACAAGGTTTAGGAGTGTGTCTATGGTAATCTTTGACCATTCTTCCAGAAGCCTATTTGTCAGGACAGGCAATGATGTTGGATGAGAAGGCTTGGTTCGCAGTCTCCACTTTAATTCATCCCAAAGGTATTCTAATCGTAGAATTGATGCATCTCGATGCAGCCTTGCATGATTCAGAGAGCGGCCGCATCAATTGCATTGATGATGTCATCCTGGCTCCCCCTGCCTTATCTGGGACAGCTCTGCCAGTACCCTCCTCCTTCCAGGCTGCCCGAAGGGCACATGCCTGTGACAAGCGATGGAAGATGGGAGATAATAAGGTAGAGGCATTGGTTTACATTAACCTTTACACATGTAGGAAGGAATTAAACAGAGGGACTGACAGTGATATGTTTAACTTTAGAGTGGCAGTACTGTCCCAGAGAGGCAGGGGGTCTCCTGGGAATGCAGGGGATCTGTATAATGTAAATCAACTTTATAATGTAAATGGACTATGTAATGTAAAATGGGGGGGGGGGGGGCTGTATAATGTAAAATGGACTGTGTAATGTAAATGGGCTGAACCATGTAAATGGGGGGGGGGGGGGGGTTGTGTAGTGTAAAGGGGCTGTATCATGTAAATGGTAATGTAAAATGGGCTGTGTAATGGTCTGTATCATGCAAATGTGTAAATGGGGGGGGGGGGGGGGGGGGGGGGTGAGGGGGCTGTGTAATGTAAAATGGGCTGTATCATGTAAATAGGGGGGGGGGGCTGTATAATGTAAAATGGGCTGTGCCGTTTAGTATTTACTGTTCTAAATAAATACTGTTGCTGTCTGTTGTGTTCAGACTTTGCTACATGCAGGGATTGTCTTTTTTTTTCTTTTTTTTAAGAACGGATAAAAGGAAAAAAAAGTTAGTTCTTCTGATTGCTTGAATTTTTTTATAAAAAGCATGGGCAATAATCGTGAAGCATCCTGAATCATTGGCAGGATAATCAAATTGAATCTTGAGACCGGTGAAGATGCACACCTCTAGTGTAAAGGCAGGTGTCCCAATATAGTGTAGCTATCTGGATTGAATTATCCCAACAGAAGCTACTAGACAGCTATATGTATACAGTAACAGGCTCCTTGATCTGTCACCACAAACATAATGTCTTGGCATCAATTCCAAGATCCATAGGATTGCAAAGGTCCATCCTATACTTTGTACTTTAAAAATAATCTGCTATTGTCTATGGTACTTTGTACTATAAACACATATTACTTACTGTACTTAAAGTATGTTGAAAATTCAGTAAAATATGTATTGGAAGTAAAAATGACTGATGTTGATAAACTAATTCTAACAAAGCTCTTCACAGCTCAATGCCATAAAGGTTTTTCCTTCAATGTAAATATCTTATAGTTTTAAAACATATGTCTGTATTTGATCCAATCATAGATATCACAATCAACAATATTCATAATTACAGAATTGCAAAAACTGATATCATTTTAGTGAGTCTGCAGTATAGGGCTATGATACACCAGGGTGCTGGTAAGGAGTTACCTGGTAGTATGATCGTAATCTCAGTTTGAGGCTGTGCAGATCCACATTTCCATGGTATGAGCGTGAATCACTAACAAAAAGGAAGAATATAGCTGTTTCAGTCAATGTACATGCACATTATTTTAGTTAAACCCATTACATGTGTTTGAATATTAGAAAAGTACACAATATCCTACCTTGATCATTTTGGTGCCATTTATACTCACTACTTGGTGAAATTAGTAAGTTAAAGGCTGAATAGATGCTTTCCAGCAGACTAGGTGCAACTGAATCAGCCCTTTGGACATTCCGATCGTGTGTGGGCTAATCCGATAATTTTTCATTAAAAAAATCAGACGGACCTAGAAATAGAACATGTTTCAAATCTGTTCGATGGACTCAATTCCTATAGGGAAAACCATTCGTCTGTATGTTGGTCCGACGGACCAAATACAACACAAGGGAACCTATTAGGCTACTAGCTATTGAACTTTCTTTTTTAGTCCCGTCTTACGTCATCACTTTCAAAAGGAGTCTGTTCATGTGTGGGCAAGTCAGTTCGTTCGGAAGTCGTTCGGAACTCTGCCGTAAGTCCATTGGGAAGACCGTCGGACCTAGTCTGCTGGAAAGTCCAGTCGTGTGTACGTGGCATTAGAGTAGTAGGAAATAAAACTTTCTTTCACTAAATGAACAGGCAACTTCAGGACAGGAAGACAGCAAGAGAATGACAAAATTGTAACCTTTCCAGACTTTTACTAAAACTAAAAAGACATTTTGACTGGAGTGTTGCTTTAAATGGAATTAGTCACTGTTTGTGCTTATGGATTGTATGTTTCTGTACTTTAAGAGAGGGTAATCTACTTATGAATTGTAATTGTATATTGTATTTCTAATTGTAACTTTTTAGTATTTGATTTGATTTCTGGATCATTTGCATGCATGCACAGTATAGCTTTTGTTGATGCTGACCATAGACTTTGCTTGATACTGTAAGTGTGACACCATGAATTAGAGCTAGGTCATGTGGTGATGAATAATGATCTGCGGGCAGTAGAATGTAGTTACCATAAGCCTTCCTTTTTCCTTTATTTTAAGTTTTATGATTACTGTTTAATCAAACCTGTTGTACCAGTAAATACAACCCAAGACTGATGAGAAATAAAATTAAATTAAAGATATGCTATACTGATTATGGTTTCAAATTGTAATCCATTTTTATACTAATTTTTACATGTCTGAATGGAATTTCCATTCTCTTAGATTTTGGACAGATATGATTAGAATATTTAAAGGTAGTGCAAACCCTTAAATGTGGCTCTTCTGTATATATAGAGCTCCTGCTCAATACTCGCAAAAAAGTTCCTATCCAAAGGAGGAGGGAGGCAGAGCAGCAAGACTGAAGAGGCAAGTTTACTGCCACAATGCTGGGCTGGGGTTTTTTATTTTGCTTCCACTCACTGACCTTAACAATTAGGGCTCATTTTATCCCACCGACACTAATAACTGGTACTTTTTTTTTCTAGCACTGACACTGATTGGCGCTTATTTTACTACAATTGACACCAACAATTGGCATTCATTTTACTACCACTGGCACCAATGATTCAGACTAATGTAGCACCTTCTAGTGTGCTACTAGTGTTGGTGTAGGTAAATTTAAGCTTATGACTCATGGTAGGTTATGTGAGTATGTAATTGGGTCAGGGTAATTTCAGGTCAGGCTAGGTGACTGTACAGATGCAGGTCTCTGATACCTCCCCCTGGATCTAGAAGTTTGTAGAAGCTTCTGGAAGTTAGTGGGCGGAGGCCAGGAGGTTCTGATCTGCATACTTGAGGGAACTTGACCAATCACCAGGCAGAATGGCCTGGCAGGGTGGCTAGGTCAGCCCTTTAAATATGGTGGAGCCATGCCAACAGGGGAGTCAGGTGGAAGATGGAGTGCTGATGAGGCTGTTGGTGGCCTAGGAGAGGTCCCCTGGGTCTAGGGGGGGCTATGCCTCCAGGCTGGGTGGGAAAGATCTTTTCAGCGTCCAGTTTGAGGAGGAATCTTGCCTAAAAGCAGCAGGGAGTAAGAAAGACAGAATGAGTACATCAGCACACCCAGAGATTCACAAGGGGAGAAACTGCCACAAGCTTTCAAAGGACAGCGCTGTGCTTAAACCTTTTTGTCCCTTGTCCTGGGAGATCTTTGAAGCAGCCAGGTAGGCTGGTAGACAAGCAGCCAGGAGGGCTGGTAGTACCTGCAGGCACTGGAGCTGGGAGCAGTTCTACAGAGGAGAGGAGATACTCCTGCATGCGGTTTTGCAACATTTTATGCTATTTTCCAGAGGAGACTTATGCCGCGTACACGCGATCGGAATTTGGCCCAGCAAAAGACAGATGAGAGATTTTCATCAGAAAATGCGACCGTGTGTATGCTCCATCAGAATTTAGCTGGCCAAATTCCCGCCAGCAAAAGGTTGAGAGCATTTTCTCAATTTTTCAGACGGAAAAACTTTCTATTGGAAATTCCGATCGTGTGTATGCAATTCCGACGCGCAAAAACTCACGCATTCTCAGATTCAACTACGAGATGGATGTTATTGGCTACTGGGTATTGAACTTCCTTTTTCTAGTCCCGTCATACGTGTTGTACTTCACCACGTTCTTGACGGTTGGAATTTGGTGTGACCGTGTGTATGCAAGACAGCTTGAGTAAAATCCCATCGGAATTCTGTTGGGAAAACCATCAGAGCTTTTTCCAACCAAAATTCCGATTGTGTGTACGCAGCATAAGAGCTCCTAGTACACAAGGGACTTTTGCTGACTGATTCTAAAAGACTGATTGTGTCCAGAAAGGAGAACAGTCTGGGATCTTTGCTCTGTACATAGGAAGGAAGTGTTCCCCATCTGTTTCAGTCAAGTTGGGCATCTCAGAACCCTTCTATCCCATCCAAGTTTTTGCTCCTAACAAAAACAACAAAAACAAGCCCAGGGGCTGATTTCTTGTGTTCAGATGCAAGTGGAAAATGTGCGTTTCAGAAAAAAACAGCTATTTGTCATTTCACTGCCTGGGCCATTGTACGGAAGTCTGATGGATTCAGTTAAATTACTAATTATCCTAAAGCATGTGTATTGATCATAGGAGTGTGCAGCCTATTGCACTAGGGTATACATCCCAAAGCTCAAATACTAATGCCTTTCTCTGCAGCCTCAGTTGCACTAGACAGTGAATGAATGGGAAGTGCTCTGTGATGAACGGTTTCCTGTTCATTCACTAACTGAAGCATAGTAAACATTACTATGCTTCAGTTATGAATGAACACAGTGTGTGAGTGTGTTCACTATGTTCAATTAGAAAAGGAAGGGGCTGGCAAATAACATATCTACTTTCCCCTCGTTCTCCATTCTAAAACATCCCTACAGCAGCCGGGTGGAATTGAGAGGAGAGGAGGGAAGCCAGCAGCACTGCAGGTGGGAACCTGCTCAGGAGGGGGAATCGGCACCATGCGTAGTGATTAGGGTGTGCCCAGACACACCTGGCACACCCCTTGCACATGCGTATGGGATTGATTGTATCTCTGTGGATGTGTTTGTAATGGTGTCACTACAAAACTTAGTATTTCTGTGGACTTGTTTCTGGCAGTATCACCATGGAGCTAATCTTATCTCTGCAGATGTGGTGCCAATGCAGATATTATATTTCCGTGGATGTTTTTCTGGTGGCATAAATATGGGACTGATTGTGTCTCTGTGCAGCTGCTGGTTAAAGTGGTTATAAACCCTTACAACACACTTTGACCTACAGGTAAGCCTAGATTAATGCCGCGTACACACGTAGCCGGCTATCCGGCGGACTTAGTCTAACGGACTTTTGAGCGCATCTCCAGGTAGGCGGGGCTGGCCCCGCCACCTGGTATGAACTTAAAGGAGAACCCCAACGCCGAAAAAAATTGGCATGGGCGTCCCCCAAGGTCCACATCAGACCCTTGTGCGAGCATGCTACCCGGCCAGCCAGGAAAGGGGGGCACGAGCGAGCAGCCCCCCCTCCTCAGCCGTACCAGGCCGCGTGCCCTCAACATGGGGGGTACCTTGGGGAAGGGGGGGCCGCGCTGCCCCCACACCCCAAAGCACCTTGTCCCCATGTTGACCAGGTGGCGGGACCAGCGACGTCTCCTTCGCGGGCCCCGCCTACCTGGAGACCCGCTCAAAAGGAGCGGACTTTTCTCCGGGCAGGAAAAGTCCATTCATTTCAAAAGTACGGCGGACTGGCATACCAACGGCTGGATTGTCCGCCGAAATGCAAGTCCGGCGGGAAGATTGGAGTGCAAAACTACTTTCTAAGTCCTCCGTACTTTCGGGTCAAAAAAGTCTGCCGGAGGCTACACACGGGGGGATTGTCCGGCGGACTTAAGTTTTCTGGACTTTCCACCCGATTGTTTGATCGTGTGTACACGGCATAAGGCTTACCTGTAGGTTTAAGAAATATCTCCTTATGCCGCAAACACACGATCAAACAATCGGGTGGAAAAGTCCGGCAAACTCAAGTCCGCCGGACAATCCCCCCGTGTGTAGCCTCCGGCATACTTTTTTGACCCGAAAGTATGGCGGACTTAGAAAGTAGTTTTGCACTCCAATCTTCCCGCCGTACTTTTGAAATGAACGGACTTTTCCTGCCCAGAGAAAAGTCAGCTAATTTCGAGCGGGTCTCCAGGTAGGCAGGGCCCGCGAAGGAGACGTCGCTGGCCCCGCCACCTGGTATGGACTTAAAGGGGAACCCCAACGCCGAAAAAAATCGGCGTGGGGGTTCCCCCAAGGTCCACATCAGACCCTTGTCCGAGCACGCTACCCAGCCGGTCAGGAAAGGGGGTGGGGACAAGCGAGCGCCCCCCCCCTTCCTGAGCCGCACCAGGCCGCGTGCCCTCAACATGGGGGTGCCTTGGGTAAGGGGGGGCCGTGCGCCCCCCCACCCCAAAGCACCTTGTCCCCATGTTGATGAGGACAAGGGCCTCTTCCCGACAACCCTGGCCGTTGGTTGTCGGGGTCTGCGGGCGGGGGGCTTATCAGAATCTGGGAGCCCCCTTTAATAAGGGGGCCCCCGGATAACGGCCCCCCACCCTATGTGAATGAGTATGGGGAACAATGTACCCCTACCCATTCACCTGTGAAAAAAAGTACAAAAAAAACACAACACAGGGTAAAAATAGTTTATTGCACAGCTCCGGGGGTCTTCCGTCTTTGGGGGTCTTCTCGCCGGACTCCTGAAGACCGGAGAGGGGGACAAGACCCCCGAAGTCGGAAGAAGAGGCAGGCGGCGAGGAAGAAAGCCGGGTTCCTCCGCTAGCAAAAGAGCTAGCAGAAGATAGCGGGGGAGTCCGGCGAGAAGACCCCCGAAGACGGAAGACCCCCGGAGCTGTGCAATAAACTATTTTTACCCTGTGTTGTGTTTTTTTTGTACTTTTTTTCACAGGTGAATGGGTAGGGGTACATTGTACCCCATACTCATTCACATAGGGTGGGGGGCCGGTATCCGGGGGCCCCCTTATTAAAGGGGGCTCCCGGATTCCGATAAGCCCCCCGCCAGCAGACCCCGACAACCAACAGCCAGGGTTGTCGGGAAGAGGCCCTTGTCCTCATCAACATGGGGACAAGGTGCTTTGGGGTGGGGGGGCCGCGCAGCCCCCCCTTCCCCAAGGCACCCCCATGTTGGGGGCACGCGGCCTGGTACGGCTCAGGAGGGGGGGCGCTCGCTCGTCCCCACCCCCTTTCCTGGCCGGCCGGGTAGCGTGCTCGGACAAGGGTCTGCTGTGGACCTGGGGGGAACCCCCACGCCGATTTTTTCGGCGTTGGGGTTCCCCTTTAAGTCCATACCAGATGGCAGGGCCAGTGACGTCTCCTTCGTGGGCCCCGCCTACCTGGAGACCCGCTCGAAATGAGCGGACTTTCCTCCGTGTGTGTGGGCGAGTCCGTTCATTTCAAAAGTAGGGCGGATAGTACGGCGGACTTAGTACGCCGTATTAGTCCACTGAAAAACTGCTGTGTGTGGGCAAGTAGCCCGTTCCGAAAGTCGGACGGACAGTCTGGCAGGAAGTCCGCCAGACTAAGTCCGTCAGATAGTCCGCTACGAGACCCACCGAGAAGATGGATGTTCCGGACTACAGGGGACAGCGGTGACTTCGCTGGCTCCTGTGTCAGGTAAGTGACACATAATGGACTACTATGCGATGCATAGTAGTCCATTATGCTTTACCTTTGCAGGGAATCAAAGAGGAAGTAAACCCATCAGGGTTTACTTCCTCTTTAAATCCTCTGAAAAGCAATTCTTGCTGGATCGTTTTGTAAAGGCATATTATAGTTGGAGAGGAAATCATATGTTGCATCCTGAGTGCCTGTTTTAACCCCGTAAAGGCCACGCAACTGCGCTGCAACTGCGTACATTGCATGTGATTGCAGAATGGTTATGGCATGGCCCATTCTCTTGAAATGGCCCGAATGGCAGCGATACTGCCCATTGAACGCAACAGAGGATATAATTTTTTGCTGCCTTTGCAGAGAGCCTCACTAAAATTCTGCCATGGTATAGAAACACACTTCCAGTACTGTCCCTGATATGCCTGGAGCAGTCGCGACTTCACACACTCCTGAGGCGAGGGCAAGATGTACAGGCTGCTGACACTAGTGCCACACAGCTGGCCTAGGAAAGCAGAAAGTATAAATCTGCCTCTGGTTTTAATGCTTGAAAGTGAATGGTAAACTTTAGGAGCACATGGCATTGCAGAAAGAAAGTATATTGTCTAATTATCCTTTAAGATACAGTAAAACGTGTTTTCTAATTGTTTTCTTATTTTAATGAAAGGCACATTAGAATAGGGCTAGTATTACCTTATTTTCTGCACCATAACACATACTTTTTTCCCCCAGAAATATGGGGGAAAATGTCTCTGCGTCTTATGAAGCGAATGCATGTTACGGACCGCCTCCCCGCCGCCGATGGCAACGTCCCCCGCCACCACCTCTAGAAGAGAGGCAGGAGAGCGGAGGACAGACATCTGAAGCCCCTGTGAGCAGGGCTGGACTGTCCTACATATGACTGCAGCACTCTCCTCCCTCTGTCCTCCAGCGCTTTTCTGGCATATTCAGTCCGGCCATCATATAGCGTCCGGGCAGAAGAAGCTTCGTAAAATTTCCGAAGCTGAACGGAGCCTGCGACGTGAGTGGAGGTGGTAGCCCCACCATCCAAGCGGACATAGGGTTGTGAAAATTTAGACGGCCCCTCGCAGGCAAGCTTCGCCCGCCACGCTTCGGGCTCGGCCTCGCTGCGCTTGGCTCTTTTTTATTCCTACTCTATGTCCACTTGGATGGTGGGGCTAGAACCTGGACTCAGGCGCCGTTCATCCTGGGCTATTTTCAGAATCTAAGACACCGGCGCTTGTATGTCATGGAGCTGGGTCTGTGTGTAAGGTTCCGCCCCCCTAGACTGGCTTGTGTGATAATAGATTGAATCAGTGTTCCGCCTATCACAAGAGCCGGTCTAGGGGGCGGGACCTTCCACACAGACCAAGCTCCGTGACATATGAGCGCCGGGGGACAGAGGGAGGAGAGCGCTGTGTTATCCAGGGGATTACAGTGTGCACAGAGGATGCAATGGGCACAGAGGCTGACATTTTTGGGCACAGCGGCTGCAATGAGCACAGAGGCTGACATTTTTGGGCACAGAGGCTGCAGTGGGCACAGAGGCTGCAATTGGCGGGCAAAGATGCTGCAGTGGTGGGCACATAGAGGCTGCAAATGGTGTGCAGAGAGGCTGCAATGGGCACAGCGGCTGCACTTGGTGGGCAAAGATGCTGCAGTGGTGGGCAAAGAGAGGCTGCATTTATATTCAATGGTCAGGTCACATTTATGGCAATGGTCAGGTCGCATTTATGTGCAATGGTCAGGTCGCATTTATGGCAATGGTCAGGCTGCATTTCATGGGCACTGGTAAATATTTTAGGACACCATTTGGTTCAGAATATTTTTTTTTCTTGTTTTCCTCCTCTAAAACCTAGGTGTGTCTAAATGGTCAGGTGCATCTTATGGAGCGAAAAATACAAGTATTTCTCTAAGTTTTAATATATTTGATAAATAATGCCTAATTTACCTATTTCCGAGACTGATAATAGATTATGATAGACAGATAGACCGAATATAAATAAACCGACAATTATTTCAGTGATGTTTCATTTCTTACTGGGTCATCCTTGAGATTTTCAGGTAAAGATAGTAAATGCCAAAGTTTACGTTGTTCATATATTTTTCAGGTACCAAAAAAACATATTTTTTAGATTGTAAGCTCTAACGAGCAGGGCCCTCTGATTCCTCTTGTACCAAATTGTAATGTAACTGTACTGTCTGCCCTCATGTTGTAAAGCTCTGCACAAACTGTTGGTGCTATATAAAACCTGTATAATAATGATAATAATAATAATAATAATAATAATTACTAACCATTTTAAATTAGAGCTGAGTGGCAAGTTAAATGTCCTATGTTAGAAATGTGAAATATTGCTGCCCCCTGGAGGAATTTACAGAAAATACAATAACTAGTCATAACATCGGGAAGTCAGTTTCAGGTTTTACCTGGAATTGTAGTCAGTGGGTATTGTATTTGTTGCAAAGTGGGAAAGTACTAGCTTACCTAACTACAAAAATTACATTTGCATTTCTATTTTATCTGCCAAGAAATAAGAAAGGAATGCCATCCTTTGTTTTGGTTGGAACAGTGAAGCATTTTATTGCTGTTGGCTTGCTCACATTTTTCCCTAATTTTCTGTTCTGGAAACATAACAGGAAGTGGAAATCTTACCAAAGTGAGGAGAAATTCCAACTTTGAAATTTGTCACCATCACAGGTGCTATCATTGGGAAAGTTCTCCAACCTCCTGTTACAGGAACTATTGTCAGTTTTTGATTTTAACTGTTTCCCAGAAACTGTGATAGATACAGTATGTTATGTTAGGTGACTCTCTGGATATTCAGAAAAAAACTTTTATATTTAGTTTTTGTTCTTTCTGACATTATTAAGAATAAAAGTAAAACAAAAACTGATAAGACCTTCAATGACCTTATAGTCATTTGACTTACACAAAACTCATAATGTAGTGCAGTGTTCCACCTCCTGTCAGTTGCATATATTCTCTAACTGGATCTCTGAGAGGAGATAAAGGTCCATATTCTAATGCTCGATTTTGCTCAAAGGTTCGGATCTGTGGATAGATGTAAAAAAAAAAAGAAAGTTATTCTGAGGGAAATTTTCTTTAAGAGGGTCAGAGATTGTTGGAATACAGAATTGTATTTTGTGCAACAACTATTCAGTATCAGTATTAAGTAAAGATATATTCTTCAACTAGTAGATGCCAGTGTTGTAAACCCTTACAAACCACTTTGACCTACAGGTAAGCCTAGATTAATGCTTACCGGTACGTCCAAGAAATATCTCCTAAACCTACACGGTTTAGGATATATTTACAAAAAGACAGTCACCGCTGTCTACGGCGCATGTGCCGTAGACAGCAGCGTGCAGGCGCACTGAGTGTGCCACTGCTAATGGCGATATGCCGTTAGTGGCGGCTCCCGTGCCCATGTGCGGGAGTGACGTCATCGCTGCTCCGGCGCTGTGAGTGGCTGGAGCAGTGATACCCAGAAGAAGATGGATGCTCCGAGCTACAGGGAACAGCAGCGACATTGCTGGCTCCTGTGTCAGGTAAGTGACACATAATGGGCTATGCATAGTAGCCCATTATTCTTTACCTTCACAGGGAGACAGGGCCATCTTTAATATTGATTGGACCCTGGGCAAACATTTTCTTGCCCCCCCCCCCCCCCATGCAATTTTACTCTCCACCTGCTCTGAGACATACAATAAATAGTAGCAAGACTTAAAATCAGTTTACTGTATCAGATCAGGCAGCAATTGTGATTGGTTGCCAGCGGTTATAACATATCATTAGTGCTTACTGACTGGTTGCTAGAAGTTACAGCATACATTACGGCTCACTGATTAGTTGCTAAAGGTTACAGCAAATGATTTCTGCTTGTTAGTTGCTAGAGATTACTATACAGTAATACTGCTCACTGATTGGTTGCTAGAGGTTACAGCACATCATCTTCTCATTGTAGGGAATCATGATATACATGTGAATGCCGCCTTTATTTACATATCAATGCCGCTGGCCATATCTATATGCTTATCTATATCTATCTATATGCTTAGTAATGCTCTATTTACATATAAATTCCAGTTATTTACAGGTAAACACATGATCTGCAGGCGAGTCATCTGTACACAGGACTGTGCACTGTCTGTTCTGTAGGGCTATATACAGAATTTTCTAACAGGTTATTGGCCTAAGCCCAGACACCCACCCAGAGAAAAGCTGAGAACCCAGTCATAGCCAAGTCATAACCTGCTACAACAAGTGCAAGATACAGCAACAGAAAAAAAGACTGTAAAAGTATTTTTTTAAATGGCCAGTAGCATAGCTGCAACAAAGCTTTCATTTGCAAATCTGACAAACCAGAACTACCAGTCTTGGAAATGCAAGATGAAAATTCTGCTAATAGGAGAAGGTATGTGGAAATGTATACATGAAGTCAGACCAGAACACCCTTCAGATGAGTGGATAGAGAAAGATCAGAAAGCTCAGAACACAATCTCTCTTAGCAAAGAAGATGATCAGATCATACATATATCTAAGGGTGAAACTGCTAAAGAAATGTAGGAAGGTTTACAACAGGTGCATGAAAGAGCTAATCTCCCTGTATTACATTAGAAAGCTATACCAAACCAAGATGATGAAAGGCCAGGATTACATAAGGCACACCTTGGAGCTGGGGGGGGCGTGACTTTCGTTGACATGGCCGGATGTGATTAGCGGGAGCTCTGAGTTCAGCCCGAGTCTCCGACAGTATCCTGATTAACTACTACTACCGAGACCCGTAAACCCGAAAAACGAATGAGCCTGGCGGCGAACGATAAATGAAAGAGCCCGGTGGCGAGATGAGTAGCAAACAATTGGCAGCAGACCGCCTCATAGAGTATGCAAGGACGGGCAAAGCGGATGGTGTGTGGAGTCTTCCGTAGACAAAGAGTGGCGGACCATCGGTGCTTGACACCCAGAAGCCCAGCACGCCTCATCCTCAGCCTGAGAAGCCGGAAAAGTCATCTAAACTGACACTGGAGCAGATGAACTCGCAACTTATGGCAGCCATCCACGCAAGCAGCGCAGGCCTGACAGGTAAAATGGAGATAAAAATGGATATAGGACTGATTAGGCAGGACATGCAAAGTATCAGAGACAGAATGGTAGAAGTTGAAAACAGGATATCCTTATTGGAAGATACATTATACCCAGAAGGATGGTAACAGTAGAAAAGCAGGTTGTTACATAGCAGCAGAAAACAGACGATTTAAAAAATCGCATGAGCCGCAATAATTTAAGAATAATAGGACTACCGGAGAAAGTGGAGGGGTTTAACCCCAGGGATTTTATTGAGAAATGGCTGAAAAATACATTCCCAGATATGGAAGTATCAACAGCATTTGCTGTGGAACGGGCACACAGGGTCCCCGAAGTACTACCAAAACCTGGGTTTCCCACTAGACCATTGCTGGCACGACTTTTGAATTGCAAAAACAGAGATACGGTTCTGCGGAAAGCAAGACAAAGGGGAGAGATTCATTACGAGAACAGTAAAGTGTCAATATTTCCGCGGCAATATTGCAATATTGCAGCGAGCAACGTTTTTTGAGATAAAAAGAAAATTGAGAGAAGCAGGAATAGAGTATTCTATGGCATATAGAGCCCGGTTGAGAGCAGTGATGTAAGTAACTCAGTTAAAATAAACTGAGTTACTTAACGTAGTTACTTTAGAGGGCAATGAGTAATCAAACTGATTACTCTTCCCCTCATGGTAACTCAGTTCCCATTACTTGGGAGGCGTTACCGCAATTACATCTACCTCCCGGGAGGCCCGCCGTGGCCGCACTGCCTGGCCGTTCGTTCCGCCGCGGGGAGGGGGGCTTTCGCCCCATCCCACCCCACCTATCCAGAGAGAGACAATGTAGGGAGGCAGGGCGGACACTGAAAAATGAAGTCAGCTGACCAACTGACACCAATCGAGTGAAGGGGGAGTCTCTCTCTCTCCCCATGAGGAAAGGCATCCCTGGAGGCATTCAAGTAAGTGACTGTCTGACGATTCGAATTGCAGTGCAATCAATCCATCCCAAGTCCTTCACCACCTCTGCTTCTTACTGATCCCATCCCTACCCACCCACCATCACTTCTACAACAGAGGTGATGGGGGGGGATACGGTAGGGATGAGATCAGTAATGGTGAGGGATGGGATCAGTAAGAGGCAGAGGTGGTGGTGGGAGAGGATGGCACCACCACCGCTGTGACCCCCCAAGTACCACCGCTGCCACCCCCCCAAGTACTGTACACCACCACCACTGCCACCCCCCAAAGTACACCACCACCGCCACCCCCCCAAGTACCACCGCTGCCACCCCTCAAGTACCACCGCTGCCATCCCCTCAAGTACCACCCTTGCCACCCCTGTCACGGTTACTTTGCTGAGTAACTAATTACTTTTCCAATGTAGTAACCGAGTTACTAATGCAATTACTTTTGGGAGAAGTAATTTGTAACTTAACTAATTACTTTTTTAAAGTAAGATGACCAACACTGGTTGAGAGTGGATGAAGGAGGAAAGACTATCTATTTTAATACACTGGAGCAAGCCAGACAGTTTTGGACAGTTAAACCTGCAAGGGAGGGTTTTTTTTTTTCTTTCTCTCTTATGTTCCCCTTTTTTTGGAGAGAAGTTCATTTGCATCCCTCTGATATTCCTCTCCAGACAGGTTGGAGGGAGGGTCGAGGAGTAGAAGGGCTGAAACAAAATGAAATACCTATATAAGAGCAGATGTGATATGTTGGTAATGCCCTAAAATTGTTGATGTGGAAGAAGGGTGAATGGATGAGTGAAGGGAAAATGAGAGTATGGTCACTAAGGAAAAGAGAAGACATAGGAAATAAGGCTTCCTGGTTACAGAATGGTTAAGAATGGGTAAACATGGCTAACCATTGTACCTTTCTGTTGTGGAATGTGATAGGTATGGGCACGCAATTAAAACGTGCACAGGTCTTCACAGAAGTTAGAAAACTACAGGCTAAAATAATTTGTATCCAAGAAACGTATATGGTTAAATAAAGACTTGATTACTTAAGAAAGCCCTGGATACAATGGTCATACCATTCATTTCATACAACCTTTTCAAGAGGGGTCTCCCTAATGGTGCATCGTGCAGTGGCGTGGGAATGCATCAAGGCAAAGAGGGACTCAGATGGGCGATATGTTTTTGTATTTGCCCTGGTAAACTTACTGCCAGTTATAATGGGGATATATAACCCCCCTCTGGCTACAATGGGAGTACTGAAGGAAACAATGTTATTTATGTCAGAATATCCAGATGCACATATTATATGTAAGAGATTTTACCATGTGGTTAAACCCAAAGATGGATAGATTCAGGGAAGGGGAAGGATCTAAATTTCTGGAAAATTTTCTAAATTTTCAAATGAGGTAAGATGGGTTGATTGGGAATTCGGAGGCAAGAGTCTACTTGTGGCATGCACCAGGTAGTGGATGCATGTCTAGAATAGACCTGGCCCTAGGAAATGAAAAAATACTCCCAATGGTGCAATCAGCTACATATACGCTTAGGGGGGTGTCTGACCATTCTGGACTGGTCTTTGAATTGAAGATAGGCCCTGGAGGAAGATGGCAGGGATATAGAATACAACCCTATTGGTTAACCCAGATTGGACGGAATGACCGAATACCAGAGCAAATGGTAGTGTTTCTTGAAACCCATGGGGATAGTGAGATCCACAATATCATATATGAAACGCACTAATCGACAAGAAGAAGAGGAACTGGCGGAGAAATGTAGGCAGGCGGAAGCAGAGTTTATTGAAAACCCTTCAAATATAAATCAAATAAGATGGACAGGAACAGCGCATCAATATAAAACTGATAGTTAAGGCTAAAAGTAAGAGACTCCAGTTAAAGCAAAAAAACTTTGAGCAGGACATCAAGCCAATAAGATAGCAAATTATCTGATAAAACAACAAACGTCAACATTAGCTATAGCGGAGGTGAGAAATGAGAAAGGGGAAATGGCAGATACAGTGGAAGATATTTTGGAAACCTTCCATAGATATTATGATAAAATGTATACATAGACATTGACATGTACAAGAGAGGAAATAGAAAAATATTTAGAAGACTTAGATTTCCGTAAGTTAACAGAAGAAAAAAAAGTGGAGATGGAGAACGATATACAAGTAGAGGAGGTAAAAGAAGCCATTGAGTCTATGGGAAAGGGCAAGTCACCTGGACCGGATGGCATACCGTTGGAAATGTATCAGCGATATGTGGATATTATGGCCCCAACACTAACCAAGACATATAGGGAGACATTTCTCCAGGGAGAGATGCCTCTCTCTATGTATGAGGCAACAGTAATACTGATATCAAAACCAGATAAAGATAGAAGTGAGTGTGCGTCGTACAGACCTATATCGATATTAAATATTGATTATAAAATACTGGCAAAAAGACTTAATGAGGTAATTTTATCTATTATATCAGATGACCAAACAGGGTTTATGCCGTGGAAGTCCACTGCAAATAATATTAGAAGAACTCAGTTTATGGTATAGTTGGGGGAGTATTTCCCGAAGTCAAGTGCCTTGGCTTTGTTGGATACAGCCAAGACATTTGACTCAATAGAATGGGAGTTTTTCCAGGCGGTGTTGAAAAAAAGTGGATTCGGGGAAGGATTTAGAAAATGGATTGGTATAATGTATAAGAAACCATGCACCAACAAGACAGGGGTGTCCACTGTCTCCCTAATTATTCTCTTTGGCAATAGAAGCATTGGCCAGCAGATTGAGACAATCTAAAATGTATAAAGGGATTAGAGTGAGGGATAAGGTTGAACATATAGGTTTATATGCAGACGATATCATACTATTTATGGAAGATATGCATACTTCGCTGGGGGTGGCAATGAAAACAATAGAAACATATGGGACATTCTCTGGGCTAAAAATAAATTGGCAGAAATTTGCATTGATGCTGCTGAGGCCAGGAAAGGAAGGGAAACCGCAAACCCCATTAAAAATAATTGAAACATTTAAATATTTGGGAATAAATATCACTTTGGACCCAGAGAAAGCCCTTAAAGCAAATATCGACCCATTGGTAGAATATGTGAAGAATAAACTGGGAATATGGAAAAAAAAATACCCTTATCAATGGCAGGGAGAATACAGCTGATTAAATCCATCATATTGCCGAAGTGTCTATATCTAATGGCACATTCTGCGGTAGTGATACCAAAATATATATTTAAAAAATGAAACTCCCAACTGACCAAGTTTATCTGGGCATATGGGCAATGCAGATAAAAACGTACAAAGCTACAAAGACCTAAAACCACAGCAGGATTGGTAGTACCAGATTTATATTTATACTATTTGGCAGGGCAATTAGAACATTTAAGAACATGGGTAATGCAGGAACAAGAAACGAGGGTGGAGGAATATTTGCTAAACAAAATGCAGGTAGGAGACCTTTTGATAAGTCTAGAAGTAACAGATTTAAGAAGGGTCGGAGTAAAAATGCCCCTTCTAAAACTGGCCAGATCAGTTGGAAGGAGGCAAAAAAACTTTTAACCGCTTCGCGCCCGCCCTATAGCCAAAAGACGGCTACAGAGCGGACACTAACTGCTGGGAAGCCGTCCCTGGACATCCACCTGTTTACTTCCCTAATGCCCGCCGCCGCAGGCATGCATCGGGGAAGTTCTGTGTTGGCCATTAGGGATGGCCGAACGGTTCGCCCGGCGGTCGGTTCGCGGCGAATTTCGGCTGTTCGCGGTCCGCCCGATCGGTGGACTATTGCCGCTGTTCGCCCGGCGGACTTACGTGTTTACTGTGTAAAAGAACTTTGACCTATCATGACACATCCATCATGTGGTACAGAACAGCCAATTGAGACATTACAGCACATGGACACATGGACATTCCCCCTAACTTATAAATAGACCCGATCCGGCGGCCATTTTACATTCTTTCGTATGTCACTATAGGGAGAGGTTGCTGTGTGGAGCAGGGAGAGACTGCAGTGACCCAAATCGCTAGCTATTAGGTCCACAAAAGTTCTTTTAAGGACTGGTATGGTATAGGTGTAGTTCAGGATATAGGTTTGAGGCACTGCTATTCAAGTCATTGTTGCAGCAGCCTGTCTTTTGTCAGTGCTGAGAGAGGGACAGGACGCTGTGGGCAGCAGGGACAGTCAGTTTAATCATTAGCTGTTACTATTAGGTCCACAAAAGTCCTTTTCAGGACTGGTATGGTAAAGTAGTACAGGATATAGTTTTGAGTGCTATTCAAGTTATTGTTGCAGCAGCCTGTGTTTTGTCAGTTTAAATAGGGACAGGCAGGAAGCTGTGTGTGGCAGTGAGGGACAGTCAGTTTAATCAGTAGCTGTTACTATTAGGTCCACAAAGGTTCTTTTCAGGACTGGTATGGTAATAAGCTTGTACACGTATAATATTCTTTCTTCCAAATATAGAAAGAATATTATACTTGAATGCTGCCCTTCTGCTGCAGTAGTCCTTTATGAGTATAGGGACTGAGGTACAGTCTGCTAATCACAACCTACTAGTTGCACAAAGGTCCTTCTAAGGACTGGTAAGGTATAGCGTACTAGAGTATATAGGGTTGAGTGAGGTACAGTCTGCTAATCCTTAAGGACTGGTATAGGTCCACAATATATAGGGTTGAGGTGCACTACTGCTGACTGCTGCCCTATTCTGCAGCAGTCCTTTATGAGTATAGGGACTGAGGTACAGTCTGCTAATCACAACCTACTAGTTGCACAAAGGTCCTTCTAAGGACTGGTAAGGTATAGCGTACTAGAGTATATAGGGTTGAGTGAGGTACAGTCTGCTAATCCTTAAGGACTGGTATAGGTCCACAATATATAGGGTTGAGGTGCACTACTGCTGACTGCTGCCCTATTCTGCAGCAGTCCTTTATGAGTATAGGGACTGAGGTACAGTCTGCTAATCACAACCTACTAGTTGCACAAAGGTCCTTCTAAGGACTGGTAAGGTATAGCGTACTAGAGTATATAGGGTTGAGTGAGGTACAGTCTGCTAATCCTTAAGGACTGGTATAGGTCCACAATATACAGTGGTGTGAAAAAGTGTTTGCCCCCTTCCTCATTTCCTGTTCCTTTGCATGTTTGTCACACTTAAGTGTTTCGGAACATCAAACCAATTTAAACAATAGTCAAGGACAACACAAGTAAACACAAAATGCAATTTGTAAATGAAGGTGTTTATTATTAAAGGTGAAAAAAAATCCAAACCATCATGGCCCTGTGTGAAAAAGTGATTGCCCCCTAAACCTAATAACTGGTTGGGCCACCCTTAGCAGCAACAACTGCAACCAAGCGTTTGCGATAACGTGCAATGAGGCTTTTACAGCGTCCTGGAGGAATTTTGGCCCACTCATCTTTGCAGAATTGTCCTAATTCAGTTACATTAGAGGGTTTTCGAGCATGAACGGCCTTTTTAAGGTCATACCACAACATCTCAATAGGATTCAGGTCAGGACTTTGGCTAGGCCACTCCAAAGTCTTCATTTTGTTTTTCTTCAGCCATTCGGTGGTGGACTTGCTGGTGTGTTTAGGATCATTGTCCTGCTGCAGAACCCAAGTTCGTTTCAGCTTGAGTACACGAACAGATGGTTGGACATTCTCCTTCAGGATCTCTTGGTAGACAGCAGAATTCATAGTTCCTTTTATCACGGCAAGTCTTCCAGGTCCTGAAGCAGCAAAACAGCCCCAGACCATCACACTACCACCACCATATTTTACTGTTGGTAAAATGTTCTTTTTCTGAAATGCAGTGTTCCTTCTATGCCAGATATACTTGGACAAACACCTTCCAAAGAGTTCCACTTTTGTCTCATCGGTCCACAGAATGTTGTCCCAAAAGTCTTGGGGATCATCAAGATGTGTTGTGGAGAAATTGAGACGAGCTTTGATGTTCTTTTTGCTCAGCAGTGGTTTTCTCCTTGGAACTCTGCCATGCAGGCCATTTTTGCCCAGTCTTTTCCTGATGGTGGAGGCATGAACGCTGACCTTAACTGAGGCAAGTGAGGCCTGCAGTTCCTTGGACGTTGTTGTGGGGTCTTTTGTGACCTCTTGGATGAGTCGTCGCTGCGCTCTTGGGGTAATTTTGGGCGGCCGGCCACTCCTGGGAAGGTTCACCACTGTTCCATGTCTTCGCCATTTGTGGATAATGGCTCTCACTGTGGTTCGCTGGATTCCCAAAGCTTTGGAAATGGCTTTATAACCCTTTCCAGACTGATAGATCTCAATTACTTTCTTTCTCAATTGTTCCTGAATTTCTTTGGGTCTCGGCATGATGTGTAGCTTTTAAGGATCTTCTGGTGGACCTTACTGTGTCAAGCAGCTCCTATTTAAGTGATGCCTTGATTGTGAACAGGTGTGGCAATAATCAGGCCTGGGTGTGGCTAGAGAAATTGAACTCAGGTGTGGACAACCACAGTTATAGTATGTTTTAACAAGGGGGGCAATCACTTTTTCACACAGGGCCATGATGGTTTGGATTTTTTTTCACCTTTAATAATAAACACCTTCATTTACAAATTGCATTTTGTGTTTACTTGTGTTGTCCTTGACTATTGTTTAAATTGGTTTGATGTTCCGAAACACTTAAGTGTGACAAACATGCAAAGGAACAGGAAATTAGGAAGGGGGCAAACACTTTTTCACACCACTGTATAGGGTTGAGGTGCACTACTGCTGACTGCTGCCCTATTCTGCAGCAGTCCTTTATGAGTATAGGGACTGAGGTACAGTCTGCTAATCACAACCTACTAGTTGCACAAAGGTCCTTCTAAGGACTGGTAAGGTATAGCGTACTAGAGTATATAGGGTTGAGTGAGGTACAGTCTGCTAATCCTTAAGGACTGGTATAGGTCCACAATATATAGGGTTGAGGTGCACTACTGCTGACTGCTGCCCTATTCTGCAGCAGTCCTTTATCAGTATAGGGACTGAGGTACAGTCTGCTAATCACAACCTACTAGTTGCACAAAGGTCCTTCTAAGGACTGGTAAGGTATAGCGTACTAGAGTATATAGGGTTAAGTGAGGTACAGTCTGCTAATCACAACCTACTAGTTGCACAAAGGTCCTTCTAAGGACTGGTAAGGTATAGCGTACTAGAGTATGTAGGGTTGAGTGAGGTACAGTCTGCTAATCCTTAAGGACTGGTATAGGTCCACAATATATAGGGTTGAGGTGCACTACTGCTGACTGCTGCCCTATTCTGCAGCAGTCCTTTATCAGTATAGGGACTGAGGTACAGTCTGCTAATCACAACCTACTAGTTCCACAAAGGTCCTTAAGGACTGGTATAGGTGTACTATTTGGTGTGCAGTATATAGTTGTGTAATACACGTATAAAATACTTGCACATATAGAAAGCATAGTATAGTGCGTTTCCACTGTCCAGCATTGTGACTGCTGAGCGGTTCTGCAGCGATACTACAAAGAGTGACAAACGCCATCCAAAAAAAAAGTATTGTAACTGGTGTGATAGACCAGTGGCCCCCAAAAACAATAGATTGAAGCGGGGTGTTATATACCTTCTTCCACATACATACTGCACTTCTGTAGAGAGTTTTGTCACAGAGTCATTTAAAAAATGACAGGCAGAGGAAGAGGCAGGCCCTTCCGCAGGGGTGGTAGGGGTAGGGCAGGAGCAACAGGCTTGAGCCAAAGTGGGAAATTGCAGAAGGTGTGTGCGATTACGTCAAAGGAAGCACCAGAATTGGTTGAGTGGCTCACTCAGCCTTACTGTTCTGCACCCTCTGCTGTGCATATTATGAGGGGCTCCCACCATCCCTGTGCTATGCTCATTATGAGGGGCTCCCACCATCCCTGTGCTATGCTGACTTCCTCCTGGGGCTGCTTACAGTGCAGGTGTCAGTGCTGTATATCACGGTGCTGGTGCTGGTGATCATCTCCTGCACCCTCTTCTTTGCCTACCCTGACCTTCCCTCGCCTCCATTGTCTCAAGATTCCTGAATTGTCAGAATTTCACATATAAAAAAAGAATGCTTGTAGTTGTCGATCCCAGATTCACCTCATACATGTGTTATGTCACGGTGCAGGTGTCAGTGCTGTATATCACGGTGCTGGTGCTGGTGATCATCTCCTGCACCTTCTGCTTTGCCTACCCTGACCTTCCCTCGCCTCCATTGTCTCAAGAGTCCTGAATTGTCAGAATTTCACATATAAATAAAGAATGCTTGTAGTTGTCGATCCCAGATTCACCTCATACATGTGTTATGTCACGGTGCAGGTGTCAGTGCTGTATATCACGGTGCTGGTGCTGGTGATCATCTCCTGCCCCTTCTGCTTTGCCTACCCTGACCTTCCCTCGCCTCCATTGTCTCAAGAGTCCTGAATTGTCAGAATTTCACATATAAATAAAGAATGCTTGTAGTTGTCAATCCCAGATTCACCTCATACATGTGTTATGTCACGGTGCAGGTGTCAGTGCTGTATATCACGGTGCTGGTGCTGGTGATCATCTCCTGCACCTTCTTCTTTGCCTACCTTGACCTTCCCTCGCCTCCATTGTCTCAAGAGTCCTGAATTGTCAGAATTTCACATATAAAAAAAGAATGCTTGTAGTTGTCGATCCCAGATTCACCTCATACATGTGTTATGTCACAGTGCTGGTGTCAGATCACTCTATCACTGTGCAGGTGTCAGTGCTGTATATCACGGTGCTGGTGCTGGTGATCATCTCCTGCACCTTCTTCTTTGCCTACCCTGACCTTCCCTCGCCTCCATTGTCTCAAGAGTCCTGAATTGTCAGAATTTCACATATAAAAAAAGAATGCTTGTAGTTGTCGATCCCAGATTCACCTCATACATGTGTTATGTCACAGTGCTGTGTGCACAGCTAGTAATTATTTTGTGGTTGCAAATATGACCTGTAGGTTTGTAAAGTTCACCATCCCTGTGCTGTGCTGACTTCCTCCTGGGGCTGTACCTCTGCTGTGCATATTATGAGGGGCTCCCACCATCCCTGTGCTATGCTTATTATGAGGGGCTTCCACCATCCCTGTGCTGTGCTGACTTCCTCCTGGGGCTGCTTATTATGAGGGGCTCCCACCATCCCTGTGCTGTGCTGACTTCCTCCTGGGGCTGTACCTCTGCTGTGCATATTATGAGGGGCTCCCACCATCCCTGTGCTATGCTCATTATGAAGGGCTCCCACCACCCCTGTGCTATGCTCATTATGAGGGGCTCCCACCATCCCTGTACTATGCTCATTATGAGGGGCTCCCTCCATCCCTGTGCTGTGCTGACTTCCTCCTGGGGCTGCTTATTATGAGGGGCTCCCACCATCCCTGTGCTATGCTGACTTACTCCTGGGGCTGTACCTCTGCTGTGCATATTATGAGGGGCTCCCACCATCCCTGTGATATGCTCATTATGAGGGGCTCCCACCATCCCTGTGCTATGCTGACTTCCTCCTGGGGCTGCTTACAGTGCAGGTGTCAGTGCTGTATATCACGGTGCTGGTGTCAGTGCTGTATATCATGGTGCTGGTGTCAGTGCTTTATGTCATGCTGCTGATGTCAGTGCTCTCTATCACGGTGCTGGTGTTAGATCACTCTATCACGGTGCAGGTGTCATTGCTGTATGTCACGCTGCTGATGTCAGTACTCTCTATCACGGTGTTGGTGTCAGATCACTCTATCACGGTGCAGGTGTCATTGCTGTATGTCACGCTGCTAATCTCAGTGCTCTCTAGAGGTCAACCGATATGGGTTTTTCTCTGGCCGATGCCGATATTTAGAAATCGTGGCGGCCGATGGCCGATATATGATGCCGATTTTTTTGGGCCGATATGTTAGGCCGATTTTTTATTTATTTTTTTCCTTTTTTTTTTTCCCTCTTCATCTCATAAAATCTAAGTTGGACACCTTTCACACTGGGGCGTTTTTCAGGCGATTTTGAGCTAAAAATAGCGCCTGAAAATTGCCTTCAAAACGGCTCCCCTGCAGTCTGTGTGAAAGCCCGAGTGCTTTCACAATGAGAAGATGCGCTGGCAGGACGTTAAAAAAAAAAAAAATCCTGCAAGCAGCATCTTTGGAGCGGTGTAAACCGCTCCTCCACCACTCCTGCCCATTGAAATGAATGGCCACCACTGCTGAAGCAGATGCAATGCGATTTTGCAGCAGTGCTTAACTGCCCCGCTAGCAGCCGAATAGCGGGGCTAAAATTACGGTAAATCGCTGCTAAAACTTGCAGCGTTTTATCGTCAACGCCTGCCCGATCCAGTGTGAAAGCAGCCTTAATAAGTAATGCAGAAAATTTCTGACACATTTATTAAACAAACCTCCAATCAGTTCACTTGTATGTATAATTTAGATAAAAAAAATATATATATTTATTAAATACACAAAAACAGGTACTCAAAACTTTTGGACGAAAAAAAAAGGGCTAACTTGCGTTTGAAAGACCTCTGCGCAAATACCGCGTCACATAAAATATTGCATCAAGCGCTATTTTATTCCCTAGGGTCTCTGCTAAAAAAATATATATAATTTTTGGGGCTTCTGAGTGATTTTCTAGCAGAAAATACTGGATTTTTACTTGTAAGCAACAAGTGTCAAAAAAGATTTAGTCTTTAAATGGTTAAACTGAGAACTTCTACACAGGGAGTTCAGCTCATTGAAGAAGAAACATTAAATCACTTTGATCTTTTCTTTCCAGCCTGCCCGGAGAGGAGGAAAGTCCTTCACTGATGTCTTCAGGCAACTTACATTGACTTCTATTACAGAAGTCTTTTCCAAGTCGTGCTGAACATGTAATCAGCTTTTTTATCAGCACAATCGGTCGATGCCGATTAATTAAAAAATGCCAAATATCGGCCGATATATCGGTCGACCTCTAGTGCTCTCTACCACGGTGCTGGTGTCAGATCACTCTATCACGGTGCTGGTGTCAGATCACTCTATCACGGTGCAGGTGTCATTGCTGTATGTCACTCTGCTGATGTCAGTGCTCTCTATCACGGTGCGATTGATCATCTCCTGCACCCTCTTCTTTGCCTACCCTGACCTTCACTCTCCTCCATTGCCTTCATGCGCTCCACAGTCCTGAATTGTCACAATTTCACATATAAAAAAAGAATGCTTGTAGTTGTCGATCCCAGATTCACCTCATACATGTGTTATGTCATTCACCTCATACATGTGTTATGTCATTGGGACTATGTTTGCACAGCTAGTAATTATTTTGTGCCTGCAAATTTGACCTGTAGGTTTGCAAAGTTCGCCTCCCATTGAAGTCAATGGGGCCCGCCGCGAACGTTACGGTTCACGAACTATCGGCCTTGTTCGCGGTCCGCGTTCGCGAAACGTCCCGTCCGAAGTTCGTCCATCACTATTGGCCATGTCACTCGGACACAGCCAATCACAGATCGTGCTAAATGGCCAATCACAGTGGCCATTTAGCACTCGATCAGGCTATCCAATGAGAGGTGATCTCATATGAGATCATCTGTCATCGCCGGCTCCCCTTCTCACACAGAGACAGCGTATGAGGAGGGAGAGCTTCCGTGCTGCAGCTGCAGCGACTGACAGTGAGTGTGTACACACACACAGTAAAACACACACACAGTGAAACACACACACACACATGCCCACCTGTCCCCAGTGCCACCTATCAGTGCCATCTGTCCCCTGTGCCACCTATCAGTGACATCTGTCCCCAGTGCGACCTGTCCCCAATGCCACCTATCAGTGCCATCTGTCCCCAGTGCCACCTGTCAGTGCCATGTGTCCCCCAGTGCCACCTTTCAATGCCATCTGTCCCCAGTGCCACCTAACAGTGTCATCTGTTTCCAGTACCACCTGTCCCCAGTGCCACGTACCACCTTTCCCCAGTGCCCCGTGTCCCCAGTGCCACGTGTCCCCAGTGCCACCTATCCCTAGTGCCATGTATCCCCAGTGCCACCTGTCAGTGTCACGTGTCATCAGTGCCACGTATTAGTGCCATCTGTCATCAGTGCCACGTATTAGTGCCATCTGTCATCAGTGCCACATCAGTGTCACGTGTCATCAGTGCCACAGATTAGTTCCATCTGCCATTGGTGTCAAGTGTCATCAGTGCCACGTATTAGTGCCATCTGTCATCAGTGTCACATCAGTGTCACGTGCCATCAGTGCCATGTATCAGTGCCATCTGCCATCAGTGCCACGTCAGTGTCACGTGTCATTGTCCTGGTGCTCCAGGGCCTTCAAAAAGTGTAATAGGTAGTCAACAATTTAGATGTGTAATTTATGCTCCTAGAACATGTGATGGCGCTCCCTGCATGTTGGACGTCTCTAAGTGGCCAGGCTGTGAAAAAGTCCCGCACATGTGGTATCGTAATACTCAGGAGGAGTAGCAGAATTTAATTTAGGGTGTCATTTGTGGTATACACATGCCATATGAGAGAAATAACCTATTACAATGACAATTTTGTGGGGAAAAAAATAAAAAACAAAAAAATCTTCATTTTGCTAAGATTTGTGGGAAAAAATGACAACACCAAAAACCTCACTATGCCTCTTACTAAATACCTTGGAATGTCTACTTTGCAAAAAGGGTTCATTTGGGGGGTATTTGTACTTTCCTGGCTTGTCCGGGTCGCAAGCCACCAGTACATCAGACGTGATCAATTTTGTATGATTCGCACCACAGTTTGTAGACTCTCTAACTTTCACAAAGACCAAATAATATCCACTAATTTGGGTTATTTTTAACAAAGATATGTAGCAGTATAAATGATGGCCAAAATTTAGGAATAAAAATTAATAATTTGCATAATTTTATCACAGAAACAAAGAAAAATGTGTTTTTTTTTTCAAAATTTGCAGTCTTTTTTAATTTATAGCGCAAAAAATAAAAACCCCTGAGGTGATCAAATATCACCAAAAGAAAGCTCTATTTGTGGGGAAAAAAAATCATTTGGGTACAGTGCTGCATGACTGAGTAATTGTCATTCAAAGTGTGAGAGCACTGAAAGCTGAAAATTGGTCTGGGCAAGAGGGGTGTTTAAAGCGGGAGTCCACCGGGACTCCGCGTTTTTTTTTTTTTAAAAGCCAGCAGCTACGAAGCCGATCGCTAGGTCGTCTGTCGGGTCCTGCCGCCGCCATCTTGGGTATGGGAATCAGGAAATGGAGCCTTTCGGCTTCATTTCCCGGTTCCCTACTGCGCATGCGCGAGCCGCACGGCGCAATCCGGACGGTCCCCGCTGCCTCTGGGAACTGTGTGTTTCCCAGCAGGCAGCGGGGCACTTGCGCAAAGGGGCGGGCAGTTGCGGAAAGGGGTGTAATCTACGTCCATTTCCGCAGACAGCTATCCCGGAAGTGGGTGCAGTTACCTGGATTCCAATGAGCGGAGGTCCATTTTAGGGTGGACCTCCGCTTTAAGTGCCCAGTAGGCAAGTGGTTAATGATACCCCACCAGAAACTACCCTATGGAACAACCCAAAATTAGAAACATTGGAAAGGTTTGAGTGGGAGTAAGAGAGAAATGGCAGGCAGTTATTCCAGATATGAGTGGCCAGGAGTGGGATGAAATATTTTCCTCCCACCTGAAAGTATTCCCAGCAATGAACAACAAGGTAATACAATTAAATATAATACATTGAGCCCGCTCTACCTGCATTTTGGGGCCCCAATGACAGCTTGGCATAACGCACAGAGGACACAGGAGGCTGTATTCCCAAGCTAGGCAGCAGAGAGGGGGTGGGGCCAGGAGCTCTACTAATGCTCTGACCCCGCCCCATGCAGCCTGTATGCTCGGAACAGAGCAGCTGTAGTGAGAGCAGAGATTGGTGTGGGAGCATCAGTGAAGCTCCCAGCTCTGCCCCTCTAAACTGGCTGGGGAATACAGAGGTCTGAGGGCGGGGCCAGGAGCTCCACTTGTGCTCTAACCCCACCCCATGCCTGTATACTCAGGGTGAGCAGTTGTAGTGAGAGCAGAGAGTGGAAGCCCCTCCCCCGGACCTCCGGCTATATGCAGTTTGCTTGGATTGCCACTGTGCCATCAAACGCAGCCACTGTACCCATCAAACGCAACCACTGTGCCCAACAAACGCTGCCACTGTGCCCAACAAACGCAGCCGCTGTGCCCAACAAACGCTGCCACTGTGCCATCAATCGCTGCCACTGTGCCCATCAAATGCTGCCACTATGCCCATTGAATGCTCCCACTGTGCCATCAAATGCTGCCACGTTGCCCATTGAATTTAGCCACTGTGCCTGCCCGCCCACTGTGTTCCCAGCATTTACCCTGTCTCGGTGGGGCAGTGGGTGACAGCGGCGGGCGGTATCCTCCATGCTCCTCCATGTCCTCGATTTCTTCTCCCATCCTCTCCTATGGTTGGATGCCTGATTGGCTGAAACGACAGGCTCTGTGATTGGATATAACGGAGGCCGGAGCCACCCGGTGACCCCGCCCCCTCTGATGCATGGTTCCGTTATATAAGACCTGTCAGAAGTAGAGAAGCGTCACACAGCAGGAGCCTCCCATTGCACGGAGAGGCCCGAGAATGAAGAGACACCGTGGAGGAAGATGCTGGACGAGAACACCGGAGCAAGAAGAAGAGGATCTAAGGAAGAAGAAGATGGAGGAAGAAACTGAAGGATGAAGAAAGGAAGAAGACCAGAAGAAAGAAGATGAAAGAAGACTTTAATAAAGGAATTGTCAAAAACTGTCTCTTGTCATTTTTAACACTTTTGTTACTTTTTTGGTGAAATGGTAAGTACCCCTTTACCATTTCACACAGGGGGGAGGCCAGGATCTGGGGGTTCCCTTGTTAAAGGAGGCCTCCAGATTCCGATAAGCCGCCTGCAGACCCCCACAACCAGAGCCAGAGTTGTGGGGATGAGGCCCTTGTCCTCATCAACATGGGGACAAGGTGCTTTAGGGGGGACCCCAAAGCATCCTCCCAATGTTAAGGGCATGTAGCCTGGTACGGTTCGGGAGGGGGGCTGCTCTGTCATCCTCCCTCCTTACCTGCGGCCTGCCAGGTTGCGTGCTAAGATAAGGGTCTGGTATGGATTTTGAGGGGGACCCCCACGCCATTTTTTTGGGCGCGGGGTTTCCCTTAAAATCCATGCCAGACCTGAAGGGCCTGGTATGGATTTTGAGGGGGGACCCCCACACCATTTTTTTTGGCACGGGGTTCCCCTTAATATCCATACCAGACCTGAAGGGCCTGGTATGGAATTTCAAGGGACCCCCACGCATTTTTTTTTCTTGTTCTTTTTTTTTCTCTTAATGCTTAACGCAAAACACCTTGTCTCCATGTTGATGAGGACAAGGGCCTCATCCCTACAACCCTGGCCGGTGGTTGTGGGGGTCTGCGGGCAGGGGGCTTATCGGAATCTGGAAGCCCCCTTTAACAAGGGGACCCCCAAATCCCGGCCTCCCCCTGTGTGAAATGGTAAGGGCCTACCATTTCACCAAAAAAGTGTCAAAAGTTTTAAAAATGACAAAAGCCAGTTTTTGACAATTCCTTTATTAAAGTCTTCTTCTTTCCCTCTTCTTCGGGTCTTCTTCCTTCTTCCTTCCTTCATCCTTCTGTTGCTTCTACCATTTTGTTCTTCCTCCATCTTCTTCTTCCTCCGATCCTCTACTTCTTGCTCCGGCGTCTCTTCTTCCTCGCTTCGTTCTCGGGCCGTTCTGCGCAACGGGAGTCTCTCGCTTCTCTTCTTCTGACACTTATATAACGGAAACGTGCGTCAGAGGGGGTGGGGTCACCGGGTGTTATATAGGAAGTGTCAGAATTAGAGAAGCGTCACACAGCAGGAGCCTCGATTCGTTCTCCCGGGCCGAGAACGAATCGAGACCTGAAGGGCCTGGTATGGATTTTAAGGGGAACCCCGCGCCAAAAAAAATGGCTTGGAGGTCCCCCTCAAAATCCATACCAGACCCTTATTCGAGCACGCAACCTGGCAGGCTGCAGGAAAAGAGGGGGGGAGAGAGCACCCCCCCTCCTGAACTGTACCAGGATAGGAAGGTCCAGAGGGCTAGATTATTTACTGTATTACTGTATCAAGATTTTGACAGTCAAATTCCAGAGACTTCAGGCAGTCGTGACAATTTAAGGACAACAAAGGATTGTGGAGAGGCACTCAGGCATCCTTTTCAGAAGCCAGAAGAAATAAGACACTCACCACTCCCGGGGGAGGGGGGAGGGACAAATTATTTTTGACCCTAGAAGAGCTGAGACGCTCCCAGTATGGGCCCGGCTAAAGCATTTTTTTCCAATCTGAGCTGTCAGATGTCAGGACCCATGGTTCTTTCCACAATTCAATACAGTCACTTTAGGACCTTTTTTCGGCAGCCTCAGACTTCTTTCAGGAAAACAAAGACACCAGCCTCCCCGCAGAAAGCACTGGCCTTAAACCAGTTTATAATTTCACTAGAACTCAAAGGGGCAGCAGTGACTGTCCTCTCATGGGAAAGATTTATGGGGTTTTATTCCTTACTGTTCCTAATGCAGAAAAAGATGGGCGGTTGGAGGCCAGTGATAGACCTAAAAAGGCTCAACAAATACATCTACCTCAAGAGCTTCAAGATAGAGTCACTACGTACAATCATCCAAGCCATATAACCAGGGGATTGCTTAATATCAATAGATCTGCAGGATCCTTACCTGCATGTTCCTATCCTACCCTCCATCCAAAGATACCTAAGATTCGCAGTGAGTCATGTCCACCTACAGTTCCAGGCTCTGCCTTTTGGCCTGTGCACCTCCCCTTGGGTATTTACAAAAGGTGTTGGTCTCTGTCCTAGCCCATCTGAGAGAGCGGGGACTAAGGATTTACCACTATCTGGACAATATTCTTCTTCTAGCAAACAACCCGAATCAGCTTATAGCCCACAGGGATATACTACTGCAGTCACTGTCGGAACTAGGATGGTTGATAAATCATGGGAGAAGCCAGCTAGCACCAACACAGCACATGATTTATTTATGTTTACTACACGCCAGGGCACAGTATCATTATCCTCAACTGAAGATGAGGGGCATTATTCAAAGGATGTTCAAGATCATGCACAAGTTTCAGCTTCACGGTGCCTGAGCCTCATAGGCATGATGTCCTCATGTAGTCGTGTATACCTCTAGTCCCATGGTCTCACTGGCATCTGAGACACTTTCAGGCAGGATTCCTAGTGCAGTGGAGATGACAACTCTCTCAGACAATTCTATTGACAACACTAATGCACAGGAGCTTGCACTGGTGGACGAATCCAGAGAATCTCTCCAAATCCCATCATTTGGGTTCCCACTCATGGACCATAATTACGTCCGATGCAAGCAGACAGGGGTGGGGTGTTCACTGCTAAGAATTCAGGGAAGATGGTCTTTTCCCACTAGAGGCATAGTATCCAACACCCTAGGGATGAAAGCAGCATTCCTAGCCTTAACCTCATTAATACCTCAGGTCAAGGGACGGAGGGTGCTGCTGCACCTAGACAACAGGGCAACAGTCTCATATCTACAAATTCCTCAAAAGAGTCAAAGAGGCTGTCATGGTCGTCCCGGTGGTCCAGCGGTATATGGGGGGCCTGCCTGCAGAATTCCCATGTTAAGAACTGGCCGGTATCCTAGGGCGCGCGTTGGCCTGAACGGGCGCGCGCGGGTGCGTGATGACACAAACGGGTGCACACTGATGCGTGATGTTATGAATGGGCGCACGCGGGTGCGAAAGGTCATGAACGGACGCACGGTTACACACGGGTGCGCGCAGACGCGCCGTGCGACCGTTTTTGGCGCCCAGAAGGCTACTTAAGGGAATCTGTCACTGTGCCTCCCTGCTGTCCAGTCTACAGCGTGTCCGGTGATCCTGTTTTCTGCTACTCAGTTTACTTTGATTCCTGTTTACCCGGCCTGTTCCTGACGACGTCTGTTTGCTGCCAGCCTCTGACCCTCGGCCTGTCTGACCATAATTCTGCCTCTTCCTTGGAACTGCCCGCCTGTTACTGACCCGGCTTGAACTCTCGACTACCCTTTGCTACCCGCTGTTCCTGCTTGTCTGTTTAGTCTTGTCTGCTACCTACTGTTCCAGCCTGCCTGCTGGGAGCTTCCTGCCACCGGCTTCCTCAGCACTACAGGACACCTTCTCTGCTGCCTGCTGATCCTGCGCTGCCAAGTTCCCCTGCATCATCTGCTGCCCGCTGATCCTGCGCTTCTGTGTTTCTTCCGCTTCTCCAGAGGTCCGGACCAGTCCTACACCTGCTTGGCACTTGTGCCCTCTGAACTCTTGAGTCCCTGTCCCCACCTTCAGGGGTTCTCGAGCCAGAGGCTTACGAGAGGCCGCTCCCTGCATTCTGGGCTCCTATACCAGGTACATGACAGAGGCACCCGCAGCAGAACACTTCTAAAAGAGGTAGAACCAATAATGATCTTGGCAGAGAGAAACCTAGTAGATCAGAGCGATGTATAGCCCAAACAGACTGAACACAGAGGCAGACGGTCAGGGCTGGGCTCAGCCCTTTCTTCTCAGAGCTCTGTGATCAGCTGTTGGTTAATTGCTAGTACTCTTCATTCCACAGTGAATCACCTGATCTTCATCTCCTGCTCGTCAGATATCCCTGCTGGCTATTTAAACTGCCTGGATCAGATTTCCTTTGCCTTCGCCTGGTCAACATATTCGGATACTCTCTGCTGTGTTTTCCTGTTAAAGACTTTTGCCTGGCTGACATCCCTTCTGGTTCCTGATCTTGTTTACTGCCTCTACTACACTGGTCTCTGGATTCCTGTTTCACTGGTTTGTTCTGACTACCCGCTCTGGTTACTGAACCCTGGCTATGTTTTGACTACATTTGCTTTGTTGTTACCATTTTATTAAAAAGTGTGATTTTTACTGAACATTCATCTTAGTCTGATTCTTCTGGTTTTTGACACAGACACCTTGTCGAGAAAATTTGGGAACAACTATGAGTGGATGCTTCATCCTCATATATTCCACCAGATTGTCAAACTGTGGGAAACCCGGCAGGTGGATCTTCTTGCTACACTGGAGAATGCCAGGCTCGGGAGATTCTTCTCTCACCTTTCACATCCACAGGCAGAGGGGGCAGACCCACTATCATGCTCTTGGAACTTCACAATGGCATATGCCTTCCCTCCTCGCCCACTCATCTCGAAGTTTCTCCACAGACTTCTAAGAGAACCAGTACAAGTACTGGCAGTCTTACCGTACTGAACGAAGAGACCATGGTTTCCGCTAGCCATGTACCCCAGTGTGAGTCCCCCTATCAGGATTCCTCCTTTCCCTCAACTTTTGACACAGGGCAAACCAGCTCATCCAAACCTGCAGAGGCTGGATCTTTGAATATGGAAGTTGAGAGGAAGTTGAGAGGAGGTTTGACACCACTGCACCAATGATCCCCTTCTCTCACTGCTGCGGGCTGTCTGAGTGGTCCCGGATGTCTTAAACAGGCACAGCCGAGCAGAGTGAAGCCGCCTCCCCCTCCTCTGTTTATGTTACACAGGGGGAAGGGACCTGCTGTGCATATGCTGATCTGAGGTACTGAATATTTATGTCAACCATATTTTAGGTGTCGGCATGCAGTTCAGCTTTAGAGAATATGCTGTGCCATGTACTTGTATAAAATAGTATCCTGTTCTCTGTGTATTGCTTCCATTGCGTGAAATACCTGGTGTTCCTGCCAGTCCTTCTGTTTTCCTATTAAAAACTGACCACACCAGGCATGAGAGCATGGTCAGCTTTCTGGCCGTGCTGGAATTTGAGTCTGCTTTCCGCCAATGATCAGACCTGACCCGACACTTCCCCTCACACTCTCACACACAGAGCCATTCACTGGAAAGACCAGTGTACCGCTGTTTCTCCTCCCCAGACACAGCTGACAGCAAAGGGAATGTGGTGACTTATGATAAAGGGAAAAATGGTATTTATAACTTTTTTTTATATATACACAAATGTTTTGCCTCTGGTTTTTATTTTAAACTGAATGGGTTATTTTAAAAAGTATAGGAGCACAGTAAAGATCTGTCAAAATGATTCTATAAGATTTACATAGAACAGATTTAATGAAAGAGGATTTTATTCTAAAATCACTTCAAATACCCAAAAAAGTTCAGTGGCATAAAAAGGAAATATATAGAATTGTTCTAAACCTGATTAGGAAATCAGTTCCATTTAAATCTTCATTAGTTAACAAACAATCCCAGGAGGAACTCTTGTGACAGTTTTTGTGTGACTCACAGGAAGTATGACAGAGTTCTAAGCTTCTTATGACTGAATATTATTTTGTTTGTATTATTGTTGCTACAGGATTGGATAGGTTTTACAGAAGTACATTTTAGTAAGGGCCGGTTCACACTGCAGGCGATGCGAGGCGACACCGACTTGCCTCGCCGCGACCTGCCGCGACCTCAGATGACTTCTGTATAGAAGTCAATGCAAGTCGCCCCGAGGTCGCCCGAAAGTAGTACAGGAACCTTTTTTCTGAGTCGGAGGGACTCGAGTCGCTCCTCTCAGAACGGTTCCATTGTACAGAACGGGGGCGACTTGTAAGATAGCGGCGAGGCGAGTCGTGTCGCTTCGCATCGCCCGCAGTGTGAACCGGCTCTAAAGGTTTAAACCTGGAGGAAATGTATAACAAAAAATGCCAATAAATACATGATTTATGTATTCACTAAAGAAAAAAATAAAAATAAAAAGATCCAACCAATTTTCTTTTAGTTTTGGACAAATCTGTGCCATCTGATCTGATGTGTTCAAAAAGGGACCTTTCCTAGGCTTGGCAACTGCATTAATTACTAAAGTAGTAAAATTTGTAAAAAAAAAAAAATATATATATATATATATAAATAAATAAATATCGGTGCCAGGTCTTTATACTGTTTTTTTTTTTTTGTTACTTTTCATTTTTGTAGTCAAGTAAATAGGATGGCATATGCAATGTGTGATACTTACCTATTTCCAGCTAGTAGGTAGAGTTCTGGGCATCTTTTTACATGTTTACTGAGCTAATCTTAAAGGCCAATTATGGAATAAAAAAAAAAAAACTAAACATACATATTCACCATAATGATGCAGCATCATGAGTCACATGATCACATGACCTCCGAATCCTCAGTTCTTGGTCTGTCCCAAGCAGGGAGCGGTGACTGTCAGTCACTGCTCTCTACCCCTCCAGAGCACAATAAATGACACAGGATCTCTTAATGGGGGACAGGTGGATGATTGATAGCTTTGCTCCCTACATTTGTTGTAAACCCTTACAGACCACTTTGACCTACAGGTAAGCCTAGATTAAGGCTTACCTGTAGGTCCAAGAAATATCTCCTAAACCTACACGGTTTAGGAGATATTTGCAAAAAGACAGGCACCACTGTCTATGGCGCATATGCCGTAGACAGCGGTGCGCAGGCGCACTGAGCATGCCGCTGCCAACGGTGATATGCCGTTAATGGTGGTTCACGTGCGCATGAGTAGGAGTGACATCATTGCGGCTCCAGTCAATCACGAGATGAGGGGGGGGGTCAGGAAAGTACATAGGGGTCTGGGGCAGCAGGACAGGGATAGGGAGGGGGCAGGAGTGGTATGTGGAGGAACCGATGTCTCCATTTCCCTCCTGCAGCCTCTGTATGTCTGTGAGAAGGAGAGGTGGCTGCAGCGGAGGGATTGCTTCCTGCACATGCTGCTGCCCTCCTATCCAGCCCTACAGGGGGGGTTGCATGGGCCCCCTGGAGCATAGGGCCAGGTTGCAATGGTGACGACTGTATGTACACCCCTGAACTTTAAATTACATTCCTTGTGCTGATTTTTCTCTTACAAAGGGCTGTCTGTCTTTTTAAAGAGGAAGTAAACCCTGATGAGTTTACTTCCTCTTTTTTTCCCTGCAAAGGTAAAGCATAATGGACTACTATGCATCGCATAGTAGCCCATTATGTGTCACTTACCTGACACAGGAGCCAGCGAAGTCGCCGCTGTCCCCTGTAGTCCGCCGCATCCATCTTGCTGGTGGCGTCTCGCAGCTCCGCCGCTGTCATTCCGCGAAGCCGCGATGACGTCACTCCCGCGCATGCGCACGGGAGTCGACAAATGCGGCAGCTCCATTCTTGGAACTGCCGTGTTCAGTGCGCCTGCGCGCCGCTGTCTACGGCGCATGTGCCGTAGACAGCGGTGCCCGTTTTCGGGCAAATATCTCCTAAACCATATAGGTTTAGGAGATATTGCTTGGACCTACAGGTAAGCCTTAATCTAGGCTTACCTGTAGGTCAAAGTGGTTTGTAAGGGTTTACAACCACTTTAACATATACAACAGAGCTGATGGGATAACAATTCAAAAGCATATAGTAGGTGTGAATATATGGGAATTGCAGACATAACATTGCCATAGTTTTGTACAACAAAAAATAATATGTAAATCTAGAACTTCACAACGTCACAAAAAGCAAAACAACACTCTGGTAATTCTATAGTTAGCTGAAACATTCCAAAGAAATTGCAATTCCACGATTTGATCACAGAAAAAAAAAAAAAACAGAAAATAGCTGAAAACTCAGTAACAAGGCCATGTTCTAAATGCCTAATAGGTTTACACGCTAGGTAAATGGAGAAACAAAGGTAAAGAAGAGAAAACCCCATGAGCAAGAAAAAAGGGGAAGAGCGCAAGAAAGGTAGAAAAAGAGAAGGAAGAAAAGATAAATATAAAGAGGTCTCAGGAAGCAATAGGCTTAGAATTCTCAGATGGACAAAAGATTGTCCTGAGCATGGGAAATCCATGGTTGCCAAACTCGGAGAGATTTGTCTTGGGTGTCAAGTAAAATGGCTGTTAATATTTCGTTGACCATAATATCAGTCCCTTGTGACGATTGTTCTATTTGTGTTTTTAGTTGCACTTAGGCATTAACAGCTTTTCTAATGGCCCCCCCCCCCCCCCCTCATATCCCAGGCCCAGTAAGGGATGTGTGGACTGCCTTAGAAATTGTAATGCCACTGAATATACCCCCACCTCTTCCCAACCCCCCACCTTCTTCCCATGATAGAACAATCAAAGGATTGATCTCTATGAGACTTTGTATTATTGTAATTATGTTACATGTCTCTTTTTACTCACGCCAAATTAACCTGTATGTGCATCTATTGGTGTTATAATAGAATTAAAAAATACATACATATACAGCAAATAAAAATTAATTTGACAACCTTTACACAACCTTTTCACATTGACATAAATCCATACCAGTTTCCCTTCAACAAAGGTGAGAGACTTCACTTTTGACTTCCTATGTTATTAGTACAATATTCCTCTTTGGTTTATTGATATGTGGAACATGTTTTCATAAAATTCCCTTAACACAAGCCGCAACTTCAGTAAGTAAACAGGTTTCTACCACAATCCTCTTATTAGAGGAGTGTTAGCAGAACAGATACTGAAGCAGAAGAACATTCGGTTTCTATCTGGACAGGTTATATTTCATATCTGTTTTTTTTTTTTCAGCTGCTTCCTGGTTTCTGGCCTAGACTAAAATGATGTCATACAACCAGGGAATCTTTATTGGCCTTTTTTGCTTTGTAATCTGGATAAGGGGAGCTTTTCCACTAAGCATTCCAGCTAAGGGCAGATGGATTCCCGGAAGTAAATGCTACATGAAACATCTGCCCTCACTCAAGATGGCCACTGGTAGAAATGCAAAGGAGGGGAGAGCCGAGGGGAGCTTTTCCACTAAGCATTCCAGCTAAGGGCAGATGGATTCCCGGAAGTAAATGCTACATGAAACATCTGCGCTCACTCAAGATGGCCACTGGTAGAAATGCAAAGGGGGGGAGGTGGGGTTCAAAGTGATCTCTCAACAAAATAAAGCATAAGGACAAGGATGGATGGGGGAGTTTGCTCTCAATATTAACCACTTCCCACCCAGCCTATAGCAGAATGACGGCCGGGTGGTGGTTCAGTTATCCTGACTGGGCGTCATATGATGCCCTGTAGGATAACAGCTGACGTGCACCCATGGGGGCACACATCACGCCGTTCGGTGGCATGGTGTGTCAGTCTGACACACTGCTACACCGATCTTGGTAAAGAGCCCCTGGCAGAGGCTCTTTACCACGTGATCAACCGTGTCCAATCACAGCTGTTCATGATGTAAACAGGAAGAGCCGATGATCAGCTTTTCCTCACTCGCATCTGACAGACGCGAATAGAGAAGAGCTGGCGGGGGGGTCTCAGCACAGCCCCCCTCAGATGCCCACACTAGACCACCAGGGAAGCCGCCAGGACCACCAGGGAAGGGGCCAACAAGTGGATGGCCAGGTACATCCCCCATGGCCATCCACATGTGAAAATCAATGCTCAACATATGCCAATCAGTGCCCACAAATGGGCACTGACTGGCACCTCTATGGCACAATAAAAATTAGCAATATCACCCATCAGTGTCCATCAGTGCCACCTATCAGTGCCCATCCATGCCTATCAGTGCCCATCAGTCCCACCCATAAGTGCCCATCAGTGCCGCCTACGAGTGCCCATCAGTGCCGCCCATGAGTGCCCATCAGTGCCGCATACCAGTGCCACCTATCAGTGCCCATCATCGGTGCCCATCAGTGCAGTCATATCAGTCCCCGTCATTGAAGAAGAAAACGCACTTATTTACAAAAAATGTTAACAGAAACCAAGAAAAACTTTTTTTTTTCAAAATGTTCAGATTTTGTTGCGCAAAAAATAAAAATCACAGAGGTGATCAAACACCACCAAAAGAAAGCTCTATTTGTGGGAACAAAATTATAAAAATCCTGTTTGGGGAGAGTGTAGCGTGACTGCGCAATTGTCATTCAAAGTGCAACAGCGCTGAAAGCTGAATATTGGCTTGGGCAGGAAGGTGTATAAGTGCCTGGTATTGAAGTGGTTAAACATGGATTAAATAGTGCTTTCAGTTTGCGTTGGTCAGAAACAGTTTAGTTCCCGTTTTAAAGCGTTCTTTACCAAGTTTTGAAACAGCCTCCAGTTCCCAGACAATATAATAGTTGCCAGTAAAGGCAAACAAAGGGCAAACCTGGATTTTCTTGATTCATCCAAGGTGGACATTCACAAATACATTAATATTCAGTTTAGGTCACTACCCATCCCACACAAAAGTATACAGCAGGTTTTAGGTAGGGTCACGGGGACCAGCCTTAGCAATTGTGGCCAGATTTAAGGAGCAAAACTATAAATTACAGGAAATTTACAAGTAATTTGCTGTGTGATTTAATGTGCTACAGTTGTAGCTTGGTGGCAAATATTGGCAACATTTTTCAACTAATGTAAGTGGTTACCTCTTTTCTATATTTTTCGATTTTCATGCTGCAGCAAGAGGAACATTTTCTCTACCAATTTTCATTATGCATTAGTGACTCAGTGAATCCCCTACTTATACTGTAATGAAAAATAAAACAAATACGGTGTAGTACCCATATGAACAATTTGTTTTTTAAATGTAACTAGTGGGCACTGGGCAATTCTGTTTTTGACTGTTTTTCTTATCTTCATCACTTCTCTCACCTGTTCACCCCCTATGGACCTGGGCAATTTTTACATTTCTGCAATTTTTAACTCGGCAATAACTCGCTCATTACATAAAGTACTGTAGCAAAGTAGTACATTGTCTTTTTATTATATTGTCTTGTAACAATGATTTTTTTTTCTGGCAGGTTATAAACAAAATGTTGTTTTTCTATTTTTGGGCAGCCTTAGTTTAAAGATAAATAATGTCACTGCACATAAAATCACACATCTTATTCTGTAATTTGTCCTGTTTAATATGACACCAAAATGATTATTCTGGTACAAAGCATTGCAAAGTTATATACAAATGAAATAAAGCATTTTATTTTTCAATTTAGCACTTTCTTCAATAGAAAATGTGTAAATACAGTGCATCCGGAAAATATTCACAGTGCTTCACTTTTTCCTCATTTAGTTTTTTTACAGCCTTATACCAAAATGGATTGAATCCATTATTTTCCTCAAAATTCTACAAATAATACCCCATAATGACAATGTGAAAGAAGTTTGGTGGAAATCTTTGCAAATGTATTAAAAATAAAAAATGAAACAAATCGCATGTACATAAGTATTCACAGCCTTTGCCATGAAACTGAAAATTTAGCTCAGGTGCATCGTGTTTCCACTGACCATCCTTGAGATGTTTCTACAACTTGATTGGAGTCCACCTGTGGTAAATTCAGTGGATTGGACATGATTTGGAAAGGCACACACCTGTCTATATAAGGTCTCACAGTTAACAGTTCATGTCAGAACACAAACCAAGCCATGAAGTCCAAGGAATTGTCTGTAGACCTCTGAGACAGGATTGTATGGAGGCACAGATTTGGGGAAGGGTACAGAAAAATGTCTGCAGCATTAAAGACCCCAATGAGCACAGTGTTATCCATCATCCATAAATGTAAGAAGTTTGGAACCACCAGGACTCTTCCAAGAACAGGCCGCCTGGCCAAACAGAGCAACGAGAAGGGCCTTAGTCATCCCAGATAGCAAGGATAACTTGGCACACAATTGTGGCAGTATTGAATTGTAGTCTTGTGCACTTGAAGCAAAAGTTCTAGTTCACACTTTTCCAATTTGTAGCAAATTTGCGTGGCAAGTCTCTAGCAAGAGCAAAGTTGCAGTGGTAAGTCTACAGCCAGCAACCGGCGAGTCTACAGCCAAGCGACCGGCGAGTCTACAGCCAAGCGACCGGCGAGTCTACAGCCAAGCGACCGGCGAGTCTACAGCCAAGCGACCGGCGAGTCTACAGCCAAGCGACCGGCGAGTCTACAGCCAAGCGACCGGCGAGTCTACAGCCAAGCGACCGGCGAGTCTACAGCCAGAGCCCGGCGAGTCTACAGCCAAGCGACCGGCGAGTCTACAGCCAGAGCCCGGCGAGTCTACAGCCAGAGCCCGGCGAGTCTACAGCCAGAGCCCGGCGAGTCTACAGCCAGAGCCCGGCGAGTCTACATTTTTGGCAAGAAAAAAGAAGAAGCAAGCAGCTCAAATCTATAATCCTACAAGCTGGTGACAGTGAACCCATTGCTATTAATTTAATCCCTTACTGTACACATGTGAAATACATTCAATCCAACAATCATATAATGATAAACTCTCTCATTGCATAAAATAATTCATCTATCATACAAAATTATTTGTGTCTATGAAACAAAGTGCAAAATGGTGTGCTGACACAGAGAAGAAAAACTGCTTAGTGCAAGAAAATATTATTCATTAGTATAGTGCATGCATCAAAAATTCAAATGTGTTCAAAATATTTGCAGTCCATTTTGCAGTCCCAGGAAAAATCCAAGATTATCACTTTCTTGGATTTTTCCTGGGATTGCAAAATGGACTGCAAATATTTTGAACACATTTGAATTTTTGATGCATGCACTTTACTAATGAATAATATTTTCTTAGACTAATCACTTCTTGTTCACCCTGTCAGCACACAGTTTTTTCTTTTGCACTTTCCAATCCACTCTCCTCTCCTAAAAGCATCACTAGACCTGTTGTGGTATTTGATTAAAGTGAGCTGCTAGCATATAAACAAGGAAAAATAAAACATTCCAAATTGTGCTCCACCAATGGGATATTAGGGTTAGTCACTCCGTGATTTCTACCTCTCTGAACTCCATATCAGATCTCATGGATACTACCCACCTCTCTGCACACCACACCCCAGCACCAATTAACCGGTTCCCGACCAGCGCACGCCGATGTACATCGGCAGAATGGCACGGGCAGGCATATTGGCGTACAGGTACGTCCAATCTTCAATGCCGCCCTGCCATCCAGTCGGGACCCCCATGAGTCCGGTCGCGGGTCCCGCAGACTCGATCGCCGCGGGCATACCCGCGATCGTCTCACGGGAAGGCTGAATGGAGGAAATGCCTTGTAAACAGCATTTCTCCATTCTGCCTAGCAACTAGTGACGCTGATCTCTGCTCCATGTGATTGGAGCAGAGATCAGTGTTCACTAAATGAAAGCCCAACCCCCCCACAGTTAGTAACTACCCCTAGGAACACTTAACCCCTACACTGCCACCCACTGGTTAACCCCTTCACTGCCAGTGTCATTTACACAGGAATCACTGCATTTATATAGCAGTGATTACTGTATAAATGACAATGGTCCCAAAAATGTGTCAAAAATGTCCGATGTGTCTGCCACAATGTCGCAGTCACAATAAAAATCACTGATCGCCGCCATTACTAGTAAAAAAAAAAAAATTATTAATAAAAATGTCATAAAACTATCCCTATTTTGTAAAAGCTATAACTTTTGCGCAAACCAATCAATAATCGCTTATTGCGATTTTTTTTACCAAAAATATGTAGAAGAATACGTATCGGCCTAAACTGAGGGAAAAAATGTTTTTTAGATATTTTTGGGGGATATTTATTATAACAAAAAGTAAAAAATAATGCGTTTTTTTCAAAATTGTCGCTCTATTTTTGTTTATAGCGCAAAAAATTAAAAACCGCAGGGGTGATCAAATACCACCAAAAGAAAGCTCTATTTGTGGGAAAAAAAGAACGTCAATTTTGTTTGGGAGCCACGTCGCCCGACCGCGCAATTGTCAGTTAAAGCGACGCAGTGCGGAATCGCAAAAAGTGGTCTGGTCTTTGACCAGCAAAATGGTCCGGTCTGTAAGTGGTTAAAGAAAAACTTTACACACAGCAGAGAACAATGATGACAATTCAGCCACAGTGACCCCTGTGGTAGGATGACTATTATACTACATAACTCACTCAGACAGAACTTGCAGCAGACTTGCAGAATGTTTGCAAAGAAAGTTGATCTGGAGTCATGCAATGCAGACCTGCTGCAATTGTGCAATAAACTTGCGAAGCTTGCCGAGTCTAGCAAGAGCTTAGCAAGTAATTTTCAAACTTGCAGCACAATTACTTGCTATCTGGGAGGGAGGTGACCAAGAACCCAATGTTTTCTTTGACAGAGCTCCAGCGTTTTTCTGTGGAAAGAGGAGAACCTTCCAGAAGAACAACCATATCTGCAGCACTCCACCAATCAGGCCAATATGGAGCCACTCCTCAGTAAAAGGCAAACGACAGCCCACCTGGAGTTTGCCAAAAGGACTCTCGGACCATGAGGGACAAAACTTTTTGGCCTGAAAGGCAAGCGTCATGTCTGGAGGAAACCAGGCACCCCTTATCACCTGGCCAATACCATCCCTTCAGTGAAGCATGGTGGTGACAGTATCAGGCTGTGGGGATGTTTTTCGGCGGCAGGAACTGGGAGACTAGTCAGAATCACGGGAAAGAGGAGTGCCGCAATGTACAGAGACATCCTTGACGAAAACCTGCACCAGAGGACCTCAGACTGGGGTGAAAGTTCATCTTCCAACAGGACAACGACTCTAAGCACACAGCAAAGATAACAAAGGCGTGGCTATGGGACAACTCTGTGAATGTCCTTGAGTGGCCTAGCGAGTGCCCAGACTTGAACCAGATTGAACATTTCTGGAGAAATTTGAAAATGGCTGTGCACTGACGCTCCCCATCCAACCTGATGGCGCTTGAGAGGTCCTGCAAGGAAGAATGGGAGAAACTGCCCAAAAATAGGTGTAGCATCATACTCAAAAAGAGCTGAGGCTGGAATTGGTGCCAAAGGTGCTTCAACAAAGTACTGAGCAAAGGCTATGAATACTTATGTACATGAGATTTTATTTTGTTTTTTACTTTTAATAAATTTGCAAAGATTTCAAACAAACTTCTTTCACATTGTCATTATGGGGTATTGTTTGTAGAATTTTGAGGAAAAAATTTATTGAATCCATTTGGAATAAGGCTGTAACATAACAACATGTGGAAAAAGTAAAGCGATGTGAAAACTTTCCGGATGCACTTTATATAGTAAATGTGTAAAAATCTTAACAAATAAAACTAAAACGTTTAAATAATTATAGTTAATAAAACAGAAACAAACAAACAAAAAAAAATAAGCAGCAAAATATTTGTTGAGGGAAAAGGGAAAATAAGGAGTTAATTAAGTCTGATTAGAGTCAACTAGGGTTAATAAGAGGTTAAACAGAGGAACATTTTATTAAAACAAAAAACAAACCTTTTTATTTGTCAGATTGCTTTATTTGATCTACAGAACTAAGTTCATACCTTTGAGCTGCAGATGAATAAACAGAATGATACAAAAGTAACAATCCTATGGTTGGTCTGAGCAGTGTTTATAGACACTGATTCAGCCTGCTTTTTTGATGGCTGTCAACAGGTTCTCTCAGTACTTAGCAGTCCTTGCTTTGAAACACCCTCCCCTGGTTTCTGAACACAGTCCCTGAATTGCGGAGGCTGCCTCTGCCTGCAAAGTGATTTGATCCCGTTTAATATCTCATAGCCCTTTTCAAATATGCCATCCCTGGGCCAGGGTACTGCATTGGAATCTGCCTGGCAATTGTTTTTTATTTCCTATCTGGAGGAGTACATGGAGGGAGGGAGGGAGATGTATCTGTGTTACCTGCCTTCTTTAATTATCTCTGTACCCTTTTCTATTGGTTGTGCAGATATCATGTGATTAATAGTAGGCGGGTGCACAGGGTGTGCCAGGTGGGCCTGGGCACGCCCTAATCACACTGTGCTGCACAGATTCCCCTTGCTGCTTGGCTGCAGAAGAGGGTCTGGGGAATCTATGTCCTCAGTCTCTTACTCTGTCTCAAAAGTGAGACGTCAGGGGTCTGTTTAGACCCCTGATATTTCACCAAAGACCCCAGTGGGGCTCCTAAAAAATATAAAAATAATAATAATAATAATAATACTTTTTTGTTAAAAAAATTATACAATTGTAAAAAAAAGTTATAATAAAAAATATTAAAAATAAACTATATACTGCTCTACTCTACAAAAACTGCTATATATATATATGTGTGTTTGAGCTTTGGGGTGCACACCCGTATGCTATAGTCTGCGCACACCTATGTGATTAATGTTCTTTGCCTCCCAGCTTGTGTAGATTTGGTGAGCCTCGGGAGGTGAGGAGGTTGAGTATATGCTGCCTAGGCCCTGGCCATTGCTGCTTGCATTTAATAAATGTGTGCCTGGTATGAGGTATGCACTTACCACTAAACCCTGCAATTTGTGCTACTTATTACTGTTGCTTACGACTGACCTCAGAACTCTGCATTAGTTGGTACTGACCTCTGCATTGTGTATCAGATAATACTACACTCTGTGTTACTTACTAGGGACCTCTGAACTCTGTGTTTCTTACTACTTACCTCTGAATTCTGCATTACTACTGACCTCTGAGTTACATACTGCTGACCCCTGCTGTCTTTGTAACATACACTTGCTCTCTGACCTCTGCACTCTCTGTTACTACTGACATATTCACTTCACATTAATAATGACCCCTGCACCTTGTGTTACCCTGCACTCTGTGATACTTACTGCTTCAGACACCTGCACTCTGTCTTACTTACTACTGACCACTGCACTCTGCAATATCTACTCCTGACCCCTGCGTTACTTGGTACAGACCTTTGAACTCTATGTTACTTACTCCTGCCACTGCACTGTGCATTACATACTACTGACCTCTGAACTTTGCATTAGATACAACTGACCTTTGGACTCTGCTTTAATTACTATGGCCCTCCGCCCATCCTCACACTTTAACAGCCAACAGTGAGCCCCCAAGGGCTCTTCGTCTTTCCCATTTGACAGCATATTGTCATGATTGCCTTTGTTGCTCATGTATTGTTGTGATTTCTCATTTGTTGCACATATATTCTAACAATTGCAGCATAAGTTACATAAAGAATTGGGGCCTGAGAAACTTTCCAGCAGAAACAATGCAATGTCAAGGTCTGGTGAGTATAATTCAGTTCAATGAAGGAAGGAGTTTGTGCCTGAGGTGGTTTTGCGAGGAGGAGGAGTTTATTGGGGGGAGGGAGCAGTTTATGTCTGGGAGATATTTTATGCTTTACTTACTTTTGACCCCTGCGCTCACTGCATTACTTACTCCTGACCTCTGCTACCAATTACTGACCCCTCCACTATTATTTAGCCATACACCTTTATGACCCCCCCCCCCCCCCCCCCACTGTTAGCATAATTTGACAATATCCATCATTTGGCATTGCTTACTTTGCACACAGCTATTAACTCCGTCCATTAATTTCAGTGGGCTGTCCTATGCACACTAATCAGGCAGATAGAAGTGCATGCAGAGGGGCTGCACGTTTTGTGCTCTGCAGGAATGCACAAGATTTTGCACCAATTCCACAACACACAAATGTGAGACTAGACTGCCATTCACATGGGCATTTTTCCACCCTGCAAATCCCAGTGGCAAGAATCTAAAGTTTCCTGGGACTGGGATTGATAGTCGTGTGTGGATAGCAATGGCTGAGTCCAATGACAGGCTGTCGGCATTCACAGCTATTCATGCCTATTCGCAAAGCCAGTAATCACCTACAGTGATGAAGTGTGTCCAGCCGCAATCACCACATGAAATCAATGGCTGTGCAAACAGAGATGAATAGCCATGGCCTCCGACAGTGTAAGAGCTTGGGGGCCACTACTATCCACATGTAGCTGTCAAAGCCAGCAGCAGGAAACAGTAGATTCGTGTTGCTGAGAATCAAAGCACACCTGTGCACACCTATGCCTGTGGAGCCAGCAGGGTTTAAGATGATAACCAAAAAAAGATAAATGATCTGGTGTAAGGCTATGTTCACTCTTGTGCATTGTGGGAAAGTGCACAAAAGTGTGCAGTCCTTTTGCAGACACACAGCAGTGCCAATAATTCTTAGTGGTCCCCCCCCATGCATCTTTTGAACGTCTGCATTTTGGTGCGCCATTTAAAAAAAAAAAAAAGAGTCAAGCACTTTTGCACTGTGCATTTTTCATGTGTAGGGCAGCCCACTGAAATTAGAGGCTGCCCTAAATGCAACATGTGAATCCATGTAAAAATGCAAGCAAAGCCACCTTGAAATGGTGCGTGAACAGAGCCTAAGGCTAATTTCTAGGTGGGCAGCTCTAGCTCAGGTAATGCTGCTTGCTCATAGCCCTCAGTATATCAGATGTTTTGAAAGGGACAGAAGGCTGATTAGAGATATAAGAAGCTTTTTCTTAATATACCTGCAATGTGTGTTAGAATCGCCTAAATGGTGAATGTCCAAAAACACAGTTCAGCTCTAATGCGAAATATGAAATGACATCACTCTCTGCTGTGGGGGAAGCTACTGACCACATCATTCTCAGCTTTGGCTTCCTGATGCAGGCACCAAGGTCTTTAGGCATTACGAATATATAATTTTTCACTTAATGAGATTTAAGAATTCACCTAATAAAATAAAAGCATCCTTTGGTATTAGTAATCAAGTTATTCTGTTCTGAACTGTAAGTTCTCATAGTTTTCCCCATTCCTGCTCTTAGCCCTATTCACACCTGAGTGTCTTTTGCTAGACTCCGAGACCTGTGCTTTAAAAAAGTAACTGGGCTTTTTTTTTATGTATTCAGGTGTTTTTGGCCCCATAGACTTCCATTGGAGCTCAAGAGCAATATGCGCATTTTTGTGCACTTTTTATATGTGAAGAACTACTCTCCTCTTATAGAACAGCTATCCTCCTTGTCTGGCCCTGGAAAGAAAGTCTTGACGCTTGATATATCTACAAAAATGCCTGTAATATGCCTAAAACAAAGTTTAAAAATCACCAGGAATACATTCTGGTTCCACACAGGTGGGAACGCAGGCAAGTCCAACTCCAATCCTGGTGGGAAAACCACAATGGGGGAAATTCAAATAGGGTGTCATAGACGCACTTTAGAATTCCATCAGGGTGCACCACCAAAGTGACAGTCAATGCCGGGACAAGGTCACCTCCAACAAAAAAAAAAAAAAAAAAAAAAGCACTAATTGAAATGCTTAGCCTGAAGCATAAATTTCCCCTTGCAAGCCAAAATTCCCCCCAAACAAAAATTCCTTCGACTCCCAGTACAAAAATCCTCAGCACAAATCTTTCCCAGCCACCCCCCCCATTTCAGTTCATGTTCTCCCTCTCTCTCCAATATCCCTTGCGGTTACCCCTCAAATCCCCCCTTCCCAGCACAATAGCACAAATACCCCTCCAATCCCCCCCACCTAGAATTAATCATCTCCTCCCTCCCCTAGCACAAATACTCTCATCCTCACCGCAAATATGTATTACTCTTACCCAGGGGTCAAGTCCTGGGGTAAAAAGTGTGGGAACTCCCACCCAAGATCCACTCGCCCACCAAAAAAAAAATGATATGCTCATATGCTGGGACACTTCAAAAGTGGTATTTTTCATCAAATTTTCGTATTGTGTGTATGAAGCTTAACTGTTAATACATAAAAAAACAATCCTCAATAAACATAAATACGGTAATTCTCTGAATAATCAGCATTCATTCAATTGTGCTTCCATGCAAATGTGAACATCATGTTCTGATCTTTATTGGGGAATGTTATTTTGTATATAGGGTGTTTATGTGGTGAGTTTACACTTTTCATTGAACAGAGTTTGAATAACACAGGGTTAAATGGAAAAGTCATAAATGAACTGCACATCATCTGGACAGAATGCTTGGGGAAATCGTGATTTGTTCCTGCTTAGGAGATGTATGTTAGCTTGGGGGGGGGGGGGGGCTGAAAACTCTGCAGGGCTCCAACACACACTCGCTGCTATTCCAACCCTTCATATATTTCCACATAAACTTCCCTCCTGGCATTAAACTTTGCCAGGTATTGTGCTCAGCTTACCACCCTAAACTGATGTTCCTCCCTCAGCTCACCTCTCTCCCTGCATGTCCTGTGAGCAGAATAGCTCTGCTCCTCCTCTGGGCTCTCTCATCATATGGCACTGAAGATGGAGGAGGGGGAATTCAGCGGGACACACAGAGCAAGTATGCAGGAGACTGGAAGGGGGGGGGGAATGAGGAGACAGAAAATCAGGAGGGGCCGGTGGGGAGGAGCGCATCACGAGAGACTAAATACAATCTCTTAGCAGCGGGGACCTGATCTACCCATCAGCTAGCTGTGATTGACAGGTAGATCGAAGCGGAAGCTGTCATGGGGCCCCCTACTGGCAGTGCCTGAATGGTCAGTCTACCCCTGGTGTGCGGCACTTACTATTGCGAGCTGTGTCGGCATCTGCTGGTGTAGTACCTGCCACACAGCTCACATACTTTAAAGTCTTGCAGGACATGGCTGCTAACGGGAACTGAGTTCCTGTTGTGGAAAAAGTAAAGGAACTCCATTCACATGGGTTCCCGCAGGACTTGAGCCCTACTCTTACCCAATTATTTGTGAAGGGAAGACTGAGGACTCTTGTGATGGGGACTCTGATGTGAAGGTGGGGTTCTCTATTGTACACTGGGGGGGGGGGGATTCCAGTGTGAAGAAGTGGCTCTGATGTCATGGGGGGAGACTCTCATGTCATGGGAGCGAGGGGCACTCTCATGTGAAGGAAGGCTAACTTTGATATAATGGGGGAACTCTAATGTGAAGGGGGTGCCAAGGAGAGGGTGACATCATCATGCAGCGTACATGGTTCTTTCAGCCCAATAATTACATTTAGGGATTGGGGTGCTTTGTGATTCTTCATACCTTTAAAAAGGTGCCATGACTGAAGAAAGGTTAAGAAATACTGGCCTAGTACATGTGCTCTTCAGTGCAGTTATGTAAAAGATCCAGGGAACTAGCATTTCCTGTTTACTTCTGCACTACCCAGAAGTAGTTCCTTCCATTACTCGTGGCACAAAGCCAGTGTCGTCATGGAAGAGGACTCCAGTGGCAACCTGTGAAGCTTTGGTGAACTCCATGCCCAAGAGGGTTAAGGCAGTGCTGGAAAATAATGATGGCCACACAAAATAGACACTTTGTGCCCAATTTGGACATTTTCACTTAGGGGTGTACTCACTTTTGTTGCCAGCGGTTTAGACATTAATGGCTGTGTGTTGAGTTATTTTGAGGGGACAGCAAATTTACACTGTTATACAAGCTGTACACTCACTACTTTGTAGCAAAGTGTCATTTCTTCAGTGTTATCACATGAAAAGAGATAATAAAATATTTACAAAAATGTGAGGGGTGTACTCACTTTTTAGAGATACTGTATATTGCAACCATAAATGTCGACTACATTTGTTTTGTTTTTTTACCTCCTGATCCTTCCATTAACACACCTCCCATCAAAGGGTGACAACACTAAATATCTACATAGAATCAGCAAGGTCAGCTAGGCTGCGTACCCGATTTAGGCTACAGAACACTTGCTGCTCTCCTCTTTGCCATTATATAGGGAGATGTTTTCTGTAGCCCACAGGATCAAGAAAATTGTGACACAATTAACAAACCAGGCTGTCTCTCATTTAGCAAAGGTAGTGAGACTGTTTTTCTATGTATTTACAACCCCTACAATCCTTGGATAGAGGACTGAGACTTGTTTGCATAGATCTGCATCAATTGTAGAAGTGAACATGAAATGGATATTTACTCCAGACAGATGCACAATTGGGGACCTTTTACACTGGTGTGCTTAAAATGGTATACATTTTGTAAAAACACATATCGCAATTTCGATGTGTTTTTTTTTTGTGCTTTCTGGATTCCTGACTTCCAGCATGCACCTGTGAAACTTGGATCTGGGCCTCTAAAAACACACCAAAAAAGCAGCACTGGTGTATTTTTGTGATTCCTATCTAACTACCATTACCACTACCCACTAACAGGTCAGGTTTTCTGTATTACCTTGGGGAGATGCGGACTAGAATGCTGCAATCACTGAGCAGCAAATGATATCACCTGTGATGTATTTCAGTTATCTTTCAAACCTGGCCTGTTAGTGGGCCCTGAGGACAGGAGTTGATGACCATTTCTATAGAAATCAATAGGAGGTGTGTTTTGAAACAGAGCACCAAAGACGCAGCATGCAGCACTTCAAAACGCACTGCACCAGCAGCAGACTGATGTGAAGAGTTCCATAGGAGTGATGGCACTGATCGTTTGGGAAAAACTCAACAGGCTGGTTGCACATAAGTCGATCGATAGATTGATACATCGAAATTTGACAGGTCTCTGCTGAAGCGGACAAATTCCCACCCATATATGGCCGGCTTTAGAGCAAACCCACAGTACACAATTTCAGCAACCTTCCTTTATTTCCTATTCACTAGAAGAAGAGAGGAAGTGGTAAGCAAGGAAGGCAGCCAGAATAAATTAAATACATTCTACTGTAGAGTTTTATGATCTTTATATTATCCTAATCCGCAGTCATTGCACGGTATGGTTCTCATACATGGCATATGCAGTTGTGCTCTAGAAGTGAACACACAAACTTAACAGCTGTGCAATGTCTTACAGGCGCATATTTAGCATTATACATTCTTGTCTCCTTAGTAGAATACATTATACTCTAAGCTGTACTATAATTAGTGTTGGATTGATCGCTCTACACAGTGGGGTTGATTTACTAAAGACAAATCCACTGTGCACTACAAATGTAGTCGCTGAGAAGATCTGAAAAGGAGGGGAACCTCTGATGATTTCTATCATCCAATCATGTACAAACAAAAATGCATTTTTCTTTTCCTTGCATGTTCCTCTTTAGATCTACTGCGACTGCACTTCCAAGTGCACTTGCGGTGCACAGTGTATTTGCCTTTAGTAAATAATCCCCTCTGGTTCACAATGCTAAGGAATTATATTTAAAAAAATAAAAGGAAGAAAAAAAAAACACAAACAAAAAAAAAACAGTTTTCCTTACCCACGTGACCAATGCTCCATCCATCAAGCGTTCAAGGCTTTTCCCCTCACGGTTGTCCATGATCTCCTGACTATATGATGGTCGTCACAACTTGTCTAGTTTCTCCTACTTCCACTCACACTGTCTCAGAGCCCATCCACCCATTTCTCACCGTCCATCATTCAGCCTTTTTGTCGTCATCCCTCTCACGCCGTTCTTTCTACCTAACACTACTTGAATGTGTCACAGCCTGTGGTTTCTGCATGTACATCAGTTCCTCTCCCTTTGCCTTGTCTCCACCCTTTTCTTACCACATAGGCACTGTGATACAGGAAACCTCCCATTGCGCAGTCTCCAACAGCCAAATGTCACCCAAAGATATCTAGTTTGAAAAGAAAAAGAAAAAAAAAAAAGAAGAACACTTGACTGTAAAATTCTTTTCTTGGAGTACATCACAGGAAATGGTTAATTGTAAGCCAATAGGTGATTGGACACTGGCACTTTAGCAAAGCCTAAACTAGCCCTGCATAACCCCTCCCACTCTTTGCATTACCTCTATTTTGTCAGCTATCAATATCGGAGTGAAAAAAGGGGAGGGACCTGTATGCTGTGATGTACTCCAAGAAAAGGATTTTGAAGGCAAGTCAAAAATCTTATTTTCTTATCATACATCACCAGACACAGGAAAAAGTTAAAATTTAGACCATTGGGATTTCCAAAGGTAATCTAATGAGCGATGCACAACAGCATACAACGGCTAACAAGCCTGCCACAAAAAAAGATGGCAAAGAGCCAAGGCCCCTATAGGGTTGTCTGGAGGACCTTCTGACCAAGCTAGTAAACTTGGGGAACATGTGCATGAAAGGCCAGATGGCAGTCTTACAGACCTAGGAAGCTTCTGTTGCAGTGAGATTTTACAGGAAAATGGGGTGGGGGGGTGGCTTTCCTGAGAAATGAGTTGCCAACTCCACCTAGCAATTGTGGACTGAGAGGCAGTCTGTCCCTCTTGGGAGTCCAAAGCATTCTCTGATTGGATGGGATAGAGAGACGGGACAGTGAAATCATTCTCCCAGCTCTCCATCTCATCCAGAGTAAATTTTGAATTAATTCAGAAAATGGAAGCATTCACTGAATGGCATCCATGCGGAGCGGTTTACCTCCATTTAGAATGTATCAAGCCGGCCGCTCAGCACTGGACCAGCTGTGTCTATTTCTGTGATTTTCAGCATCCATGGGCATCAGCCAGGTATGTATGTATGTATATAGTTACAATGTAAAATTATACTATACCTGGAATTCATCTTTAATGCAGCCCTCAAAATTTCCACTCACCTGCTTGCATTTGGCTAGTGGAAATTAGCTGAGGGTGACTGAGGAGCTGTGTCGGAGGGGTGGGGGTGGGGGGCAAGTGCTTCTGGCAGGCGGGGTTGAATGGGAGCCAATTCTGTGGGGAAGGGAGCAAAAGAGGAGAGCCAGTCAGATAACACAGAGAGGGGGTTTCCGCTGTAAAATTCCTGCCTCCTGGACTGGCTCCTATGATATACAGCACACTGGTCCAATGCTGGGAAATTTAAAGTAGTGTGATGTCTAGCATAGGAGCAGGACCAGGAGGTGGGACTTTGACTGCAGAGAACCCCTCTGTGCGATTTGGTTGGCTCTCCTCTTCCTATCTTCTCCCTTCCCCACAGTTTCCTGACCAAATCACTAGAAGGAGAGTCGGCTCCCACAAGGCACCATTTATGGGTAATGGTAGACTGCATTGATGGGCACTGAGAAGGTGGTTGTTAATATTTTTGTAGCTTAGTTCCACATAAAACATTTAACAGTATCATTTCATGAGATAATTTGAGGGCATGTTTAAGTGGGGGAAGGGTAGGAGTTGGGTGGGGCAACTGGTGGCAAGCAACACTTGAAATGTTGAACCCTGATTAAAATGAACTAAAAGGCAAAACTTTTTTTTTTTTTTTTTTAGTTTTGGACAGAGTGAGGGGGATTTGAACATTCAGTTGTCTGCGTCCCCTTTAGGGAGATTCACACTCTCAGTCCTATTTACCATGATCATTGAAAGTAGAAGAAAATCCCTAAAAATAGAGGGGAATTCTTCCAATGGGGACACCAGTTCTGGTGACCTGGGGGGTTTCCAAGAAATTCCTGTAATTTGCAGCTATTTCTTCTCACTTCCGGTTTGGCTACAGAACAGGAAGTAAAGGGATGTTTCCACAATGGGACACAGAGGGCAAAATAAAATCTGACAGGGGGTTATAACCCTCCCTTGCTCAATCTAAAATTTAAAAAAAATATGTTCAGCCTAAAGTTCTACCAAGAACAAAAACCAGACTGAGAGCTAGCAGGTCTTTGGAAAATTGGACCCAAGATGGAAACATGACCCTTACCACCCTCAGGTGGAAAATACTTACCCAAGCCTGACTGATACTCAAAGTACTTCCTAGCTGAGGAAGCTTCCTCTCCCTACTTTGTAGGCAAAGCAGTAACCTTATAGGCAGGTGACTTTCTAACCTAAAGCATGGTAGGGATCATGGATTCTGAAAGACCCCCTAGTGTTCAGGATCTGGGCATTAACAGCCAGCAGTTGGGCTTCTTCCTACAGCCACATCGGTTGGACTTGCTGGGCATCCAGGACTTCTCTCCCAGCCGGACAGGTTTATGGCAGTTTTACTTCCTTCCCGTGGTGCAGACGGTATGGACTTTCCTGCTTCTGGACTGAGCCACCACTTCAGGACTCTCTTGGACTTGTTTGACCACATTGGATGATCCAGTGACTGCCCATTTGTCCCATGTTGCCAGGATGTTGAGATGCAATATTCCGCAGATAAGCAGTGTATGGGACAGCCTCAAAAAGGAGGCCTCCATCAAGCCCAGCACCCTCAAGCAGAAGAGAATGGACACAACATAGACCATACATCCTGCACCCCATTCCAAGGGTTCCAGTGGATTATGGTATCAAAATGATGGATATACACTAGGGAAAAACCCCCAACACACCTTTGCCCCCTTTTCTAAGCAAAGCTGCACCAGATTCTGCATTCTCCAGTTTTAGTAAATCAATGCCCAAGTATCTGGCAAGCAGCTACAGCTTGCATGGTGGGAACTGTCAAAAAAAATAAAAAAATAAAGATAAACCCACACACACACACCTTAAAGCAGGGATGTCCAAACTTTTTTCAAAGAGGGCCAGATTTGATGAACTGAACATGCGCGAGGGCCGACCATTTTGCCTGACATTCTTTGACCCATTAAAATTCGGTCTAAGTGTGTCCATCCGAGCACTAATACACTTCCCCAGAAGAATTCTCTTGATTTGTGGCTGTGTGTGGTGAATAGATGAGCTCAAGTGTATTATTTGGATACACCATATTTATTGACGTATAACACGCACCTTCACTTTAAGAAAACTTCAGGAAAAAAAAAACTAAAAATTTTAAATAAAGAACTGTGAAGCAAAACAAGGATCAGTGTCTATCTGCAGACCCACCATTCCCGGGAATGCCAGCCACCATTGCCAGGAATGCAGCTCCACAATTGCAATTGCCAGGAATGCAGCCACCATTACCATCAGTGCAGCCATGGAGGGCAGGATGAGCGCCAAAGACATCTTACAGGAGAATCTCCTGTTTACACAACGGCCTCTTTAAGAGAAAGTCCCACCTCGTTTGATGGACAGCACAGTCGTCCAATGGCAGAGACGGGACTTCCTATTACAGCTGCCGTGTAAACAGGAAGTTCTCCTCCTGTGTGCACGGCACTCGTCCCGCCTCCTCCCTCCGAGGCAGCTGAACTATACATCTTTTGTGGCCCCGGCGCTAGGAGATCGCCGGGGGCCACAAAAGATATACATGTTTAAACAACCAGGTGGGCTGTTCAAAACCGGACCGCAATTGGCCCGCGGGCCGGACTTTGGACATGCCTGCCTTAAAGGATAAGCTTGCTTTTACAGAAAAAAAAATGCACATTTTTTGTTGGGACTAGTATGTGGGTGAGTGTGGGTGTGAAGCCTGGTTCACATTTATGCATTTTTGTGTGTTTTCAGTTTTGCAGAAACACTACAGTCCATTTAACATGGTTTCCTAAGGGTCACGTTCACATCTGTGCATTTTAATGGCAAGGTCCATGGACTTTTCTGGGTTTTTGGTTCCATAGACTTCAAATGGATCAAAAACTTGTATTGTAAAAAGCAACCTGGATAGGCACGTACCAGGCCTTATGCCAGTCCTGCAGAATGTATTGGTCTGCTGGTACAGGCAGTTACACTCTGACAGGAAGCTCAGTGAACTACCAAGAGCAATGAAGATCGCTCTTGTAGTTCATTTAGAACTAGAAGCTGACAGTCAAAGACTTTTAGGATCTGCAGTTTTTGCCCAATTGTAAAATGTTACATCCTGAATATGGGTGCACCACTTTACAAAAATGTGAATTTATACATTTACCCTCTACAGGTATCTACAATAGTCAGCACAATTTAACCCTTACCCTGAATTTGAATGCTATTCTATAAGTTACAAAACCGGAATTTCAGATAAAAATACAACTGAACACACCCACTAATACAATGTGCAAGATCACCCAATGAAGTATCCTACTAGGATATTAAAATAAAAAATAAAAATGTGAAGATATGGACTGCTTATTAATGACAGGTAAATAAGTTGAAACCAGGGAGTTATATAAAATTCCTTTATTCAATATATGTTGAATAGAAAGGCTCATTTAGAAGGGCGCAGTCACCTATGGTTCTTGAATGTGCTCCTTGTTTATGCATCTCCAGCCACCCAGACTATCTGCATTCAGGGCTCAACCCAACCATTGAGATGAGCAGCTATGTCCGTGCAGTCACTGTATCCCAATAGATATGAATGAGCTACTTGCACACAGCACCTTAAGCCACAAAAAACAAGGTGCCCATTTACAGACTACAGGTGTCAGCACCCATCGGAATGAGGCCTAATTTTATTGTGCAGTGCATCTATTTAACCACTTTCAGACCGGACCATTTTGCTGGTAAATGACCAGAGGTCTTTTTACAATTTGGCACTGCGCTGCTTTAACTGGTAATTGCGCGGTCATGCAATGTTGTACCCAAACAAAATTTGCGTCCTTTTCTTCCCACAAATAGAGCTTTCTTTTGATGGTATTTGATTGCCTCTGCGATTTTTATTTTTTGCGATATAAATGGAAAAAGACTGCAAATTTTGAAAAAAAAATGATATTTTCTACTTTTTGTTATTAGAAAAATCCAATAAACTCAATTTTAGTCATACATTTAGGCCAAAATGTATTCAGCCACGTCTTTGGTTAAAAAAAAAAAGTCAATAACTGTATATTTATTGGTTTGCGCAAAAGTTGTCACATCTACAAACTAAGGTACGTTTTCTGGAATTTACGCAGCTTTTAGTTTACGACTGCCTATCTCATTTCTTGAGGTGCTAAAATGGCAGGGCAGTACAAAACCCCCCCCAAATGACCCCATTTTGGAAAGTAGACCCCCTAAGGAAATTGATAAGTGGCATGTTGAGCCCATTGAATATTTTATTTTTTTGCCTCAAGCGATTGAATGACAAAAAAAAAAAATTTTTTTTTTTTTTACACAAAGTTGTCACTAAATGATATATTGCTCACACATGCTATGGGCATATGTGAAATGACACCCCAAAATAAATTCTGCTGCTTCTCCTGAGTACGGGGATACCACACGTGTGGGATTTTTTTGGGAGCCTAGCCGCGTACGGGGCCCCGAAAGTCAAGAACCGCCTTCAGGTTTTCTAAGGGCGTAAATATTTGACTTCACTCCTCACTACCTATTACAGTTTTGAAGGCCATAAAATGCCAAGATGGCACAAAACCCCCACAAATGACCCCATTTTAGAAAGTAGACACCCCAAGCTATTTGCCGAGAGGCATGTTGAGTCCATGGAATATTTTATATTTTGCCACAAGTTGCGGGAAAATTACAAACTTTAATTTTTTTTTATTTTTTTTTTCACAAAGTTGTCACTAAATTATATAATGCTCACGCATGCCATGGGCATATGTAAAATGACACCCCAAAATAAATTCTGCTGCTTCTCCTGAGTACGGGGATACCACATATGTGGGACTTTTTGGGAGCCTAGCCGCGTACGGGGCCCTGAAATCCAAGCACCGCCTTCAGGCTTTAAGGGCGTTACAGTTTTGAAGGCCATAAAATGCCAAGATGGCACAAACCCCCCCCCCCCAAATGACCCCATTTTGGAAAGTAGACACCCCTAAATTTAGGGGTACACTAGTGAAACTAGGTAATAAATGGCGGGTGCCCTGAAACTAAAAAAACAACTAACCAACCAGCGTCACCTGTAAAGGTGATCACTGGTGAAAGGGTTAACTAGGGGGCAATCAGGGGGCTTTATGCGGTAGTATATGGGGGTCCCTGGCGCTATAAAAAGCTGCGGCGAACCTAAATACCTACCTGCCTAACTAGCGTCACCTGTGACACTAATACAGCGATCAGAAAAATGATCGCTTATTAGGCTGGGTTCACACTGGAGCGATGCGGGAACGCCACGAATCCGCGGCGGGTTCCCGCATCGCATGCCTCCCGGCGGCAGTTCACACTGCCCTATGCGAACTGCTGGGAGTGTCAGTGAAATGTTAATGACACCCCCAGATCAGTTCGCATATCGCAGTGCAATCTGCAAACTCTGATCGCATGGTGTGAACACCCATGCGATCCGATTCTGCTGCGGACCAAAAAAGGGTCCCGTGCGAGTTTGCGGCGGGTGCGACACGAATTCAGCCATACTATCTGTATGGCTGAACTCGAATCGCACAGAAATCGGATGCGATTTGCACTGCAGTGCGAATCACATCCGTTCTCAAACCGCTGCAATGTGAACCCAGCCTTAGTGACACTGGCGACGGGGGGTGATCACGGGGTTAAACCTTTATTGGGGGGGTTAGGGGGGTACCTTAGAACTAACCCTAACTGCCCTAACAGTTATTAGGGTCACAAATGACACCCGCTGGGTGATCAGGGGGTTAAACCTTTATTGGGTAATAAATGGCAGGTGCCCTGAAACTATAAAAAAATAACTAACCAACCAGCGTCACCTGTAACAGTTATATGGTGATCACTGGTGAAAGGGTTAACTAGGGGGCAATCAGGGGGCTTTATGCAGTAGTATATGGGGGTCCCTGGCGCTATAAAAAGTTGCAGCGAACCTAAATACCTACCTGCCTAACTAGCGTCACCTTTGACACTAATACAGCGATCAGAAAAATGATCGCTTATTAGGCTGGGTTCACACTGGAGCGATGCGGGAATGCCACGAATCCGCGGCGGGTTCCCGCATCGCATGCCTCCCGGCGGCAGTTCACACTGCCCTATGCGAACTGCTGGGAGTGTCAGTGAAATGTTAATGACACCCCCAGATCAGTTCGCATATCGCAGTGCGATCTGCAAACTCGGATCGCATGGTGTGAACACCCATGCGATCCGATTCTGCTGCGGACCAAAAAAAGGGTCCCGTGCGAATTTGCGGCGCTAATTCAGCCATACTATCTGTATGGCTGAACTCGAATCGCACAGAGATCGGATGTGATTTGCACTGCAAATCACATCCGTTCTCATAAACCGCTGCAATGTGAACCCAGCCTTAGTGACACTGGCGACGGGGGGTGATCACAGGGTTAAACCTTTATTGGGGGGGGGTTATCCTCGGTGCCGGAACGAAAAATACCGACACGGAGGAGAGAATACATCACTTCCTCTCCTGTGTTTACATTACAGGAGAGGAAGTGATGTCACGAAGGATTTCCATTCGTCGGGAGCGATCGCGAGGGGGGTGGCCATGAATGAATGGCCGTCCCCTCATCCGGGATCGCTCCCGAACGAATGCCGACCGCCGCAGGCACCGGGGGGGGGCCCCCGATCGGGCCCCCCACCCGCGGGAAGGCAGGGACTAATATATATATATATATATATATATATATATATATATATATATATATATATATATATATATATATATATATATATATATATATATATATATATATATATATATATATATATATATATATATATATATATATATATATATATATATATATATATGCCCTTATGCCTGCCCGTGCCATTCTGCCGACGTATATCGTCGTGCGGCGGTCGGCAAGTGGTTAAATAGCAATTTAATAGAGCTTTTTTATATACATTATGTATGTATTAAGGAGATGTCCTTAAGTCCATAGGTGACAGGTACAGACCAGTTTGCCAGAACTCTATGGGTTTTACATATTTTATGCAGATAGCAGCACAATCGTATGAGTGTAAATTTGTATAAGTTTAAACAATTCAGACATACAAGGGTTACGCTATGTGGATATTTGTTTTTAACTTTAAATTGCAGGGGGGGGGGGGGGGGGGGAGAAACCCACACTCCATGTTCAATTTGTCTTGAAGAAATTGATATTTTGTAGCCAATTATGCAATTTTACCCACAGCACATGACACTGGAAAAGGGTGCCTTTTTAACATATTTACTAAAAACACAGGATTTTGTGGTTTGGATTTTTCCTTATATAGCAGGAGGTTAATGAAATGGTTCTGCACATTGTATAAGTGAATGTGTTAGTGTTATTTATTCTCTACAGGGACTGCAAGAGTTTTGTTACAAAAAGATATCAGGGCCCACTACAGAGACCGTTCATATTTGCATGAAGCTTGCCCGAGAAGGATATTACTTAGCAAAAAAATAAAAAATAAAGTTTTAGCTCCCCCATACCAGCCTTGTTTAGGTGGGTGCACTGCTACTAACACATGTAGAACAGTGACACAAAAGTCTACAAAAAAAAAAAAAAAAAAAAAAAAAAAATTGTGCGATTTATCTGCATTACTAACTGCAGTTGTGGTTTAGAAGCCATTTGATACAAACTCCAGCGAAACTTGTTACAATAACAGCTAAAGTACCTTAGGGTTGGGTTATATAGGTTTTGCTTTAGGGCTGGTTCACACCAGTGCATTTTTAATCTGCATCAAAACACATGCAGCGTTTAATGTATTCCAATAGCCCTAGTTCACACCGGTGCAGTGCGTTCCAGTGCAGCCAACAAAAGTAAAACATTTCTGTATGGAACAAGTTGCAAGTTTTGCTGTCTGAAAACTTTAAATACTGAAATGGCAGATTATAGTAGATTTGATGTTGTAGGTGTGGCTAAGTAAACATTTAAAATATACGGACAAATAAAACAGCTTTGCTCAGGAGAAACATTTGATAGTCTTTAATATGCAATTATGGCAATTTATACAACCAGTCCTGATACCAACTTTTCTGCAGTGCTATATTTCTACGAACAGTGACATGTGTATGCAGAGTTCCAGCTTAGAGTTGAGATAATATGTTTCCTGCCAGACTGCAGGTCAGACCAGTCCCATCTTCCTCCACATTAATGGCTTTCACCTTCCCACCTTCAACTATCATAGAAAACCTGAAACACAAATAAAAAACCCAAACAATTAACACTTGAATCAGCGACCACCATTTTCTTGTGGTCTGCCTTAAAAACAGGACTAGCAAGCATCATAGTTTATGGTCCTCATTGGTCCTGCATAGGGCTGGTGCTACCACTAGGCAGACTAGAGCGCACTGCCACCCTAGTGTGCAGCCATAGCCTGTCACCTCCTCATCCCCGCTGGATGTAACCTCTGGAGCCAACAGCCCTGTGTGGTGGGTCTGCAGGAGTGTGTACTGAGGAGGAGAGAGAACGTCTGTTGTCAGGTATCATGCAGGGAACCATCACATGCAGTACACCGACAGATCCCTCCCCGGCTCCAGAACTGCTTGGTGGCTCAGGGTTCTGATTGATTTAGAGGAGCTGGCCCACCTCCATTGTCACTGGTTGGAACTTTTGAGGTGTGTGGCCAGCCAAGGGGGGTTATCACGCCCGTCACTGGAGGGTGTAGCAGCTGGCCTCAGGGATGATTGCATGGTCCTTCTGGGCAGAGCAACATGGAGGAACACACACACACAATGTTTTTTTATGCAGCCATTGGACTGGGAGAAAATCATGCTGAAAACTGTTCAGTCCAATATCTCAGTCAGGACAGTGCTACAGGGGAAAAAAATAAAATAAAAAAGTACCATCTTGATCCTTCAACCTTACTTCCATCTTTAGATAAAGTGCTGTTAGTTGACAAAGATCAAGATGGTATCTTTTACCTGTAGCACTGTCCTTGGACTGAGATATTGGGCAGAGCAGTTATCAACACAATTTCTCCCAGCCCTTGCCCCATGTTCTGCTGCCAGTCCTCTTTAAATGTTGGCAACTATGCTCGCTGTGCCTGGAAGTTTGATGAGGGGGCAACAATCACAGGGATTGTAGAGAGGGCCTGTGCTATACTATTGTGTGCCCTTTCCATTCCATATAAAAATTATATTTTAGAAGTATAGTCTTATGTCTTATTTTTTGGGCGGGGGGGTAGCAAGTAGCTGGTCTTGCCTAAGGTGCAATGGTCTAGCACACTATGCCCTGCATAGTATTCAGGAACTACAATTCCCATCATGCCTGGTTATGTCTGAATGTCAGTTTTACAATGCCTTATGGGGGGGGGATGTGTAGTTCCACAACTGCTGGAGGGCCATAGTTGAGATTCCTGCCCTAGACAAAAATTAGCAATAAATCCTGAATATGCTGGGAGGAGACATTTTATAAGCCAGCCTGTGAGTTCAGCTTTAAAAAGCAGAAGTCCACCTTAAGTGCTTTTGGCTGGGCTTCTATGGATCACAGAAGTGCAATTTGTTTTGCACTCCTGTGACCAGCTAGCAGGTCTGAAATCCGCTCACTGACATCAGTCCAGTCATTGTGACAATAAAGCCTGGATCCACAGGTGCCTGACAAAGGGACTGCTCAGCCTCCTCCACAGCTCTCTGCTCGGGGAGCTGTGACAACCGAGCCATCTGTGATGTTTGATCGCTCAGTTCTCAGTGTAGGGGTGCTGGGGCACAGATCACCCAAGTATGGAGGAAAACCCCCAAACCCACACTTTAAAATATGCACTATTCACTTTAGATAAAAGATCACTGCACTCCCCTTTCCTTGTGAGATAGGTACCATTATAAACACAGCGAGTGGTCACTAAAGCCCCCCCACAAGGCTACCAAAAGTGGGTGGTGTATATATTCTCTGTTTTGAGTCTGCTACTGTGGATTGATTGTATAGTTACCCATCTAGGATATATAGATATGTTTTGTGTGATCTACCATACAGTCTGTAGATTTGTCTTCAGGACAATGCCATGTGCTACAGAAAACTTGAGACCAAGCTGTCACACGAAGGATCAGGAACCGCCAATTGGTTTCTGATGAGCTCTTCACTAACAGTCAATGATCACATCCTGCAGCTGTTAGGCTCCTTTCATATGGGTCCAATTCCGTTTGATATATAATGGGATCTAGTTTTGAACAAGGCAAAGGAAGGTCTGCATCAGGCAGCAAGGGCTCACCTCTTGCACCTTTGGGTCCCAAAGAGATTGAGCAGCTCTGGTTTGTCCAAACCTAATCCAGCAGCCTGAAAACAGAAAAATATAGTTAAACACAATGCTATGCCTGCTAAAACCTGATGAAAGGGGGCCATACCCTAAAAAGTTTGTCAAAAACTTAATTTTAAGAGCGTTGAATTACTGGCTTTTAGGATGTCGGTATGGTGCTTGCCAACAATGAGAAAGCAGTGGCAACAATGCCAAATGTTTTGCATTACACAGAAACTTGGTTCGTTCAGCTGAACACCCAATTCATTTGGCCGTTTACAAAAGATTCTGCATAGACAGTGCAGAGATCTCCCTCATGGCATTTCCCCTGCTAGTGTTCTAAGGCCCCATTCACACTTAGATTTTCTGCAGATTTACCAAACCCATGTTGTGCAAGGGCCTGACTGCATACAAATTGAAACTAAGGTTTGACCTCATATGGTTTTGGTAAATCTGAACAAAAATCTGCAGAAAATCTAATAGTATGTATGGGGCCTTAGCCTATAGTGTTGGGTTATTTTCTGAATTTGCGAATGTCAGTTTTCATTGTCAAAGTGTTCTTCTAATAGGACTGAATCTTAGGTAATGTTACATTCACCCAGCAAAAGGCACCAAGGAACACATTACAGGTATTCGTTACGCATGCACAAATGTTGAGTCACAACCGTGAACATTTTATAATTAGAGCCCTTTACTAGTATAAAGTCTGTATGGATCAGTATCTTGATTAGGGATGGGCTTGTGTTTTTTTTAATTTTGACACTTGTGAAATGGTACCAGTTACCATTTCAAACAGAGGTGGGATCTGGGGGCCCCCTTGTTAAAGGGGGCTTCCAGAATCTGATAAGCCCCCACAACTGCTGGGCAAGGGATTAGCCCCTTCTCCCCATTGACATGGGGAACAAGATGCTTTGGGGGGGGGGGCTACCCCAAAGCGCCCTCCCCATGTTGAGGGCATGTGGCCTGGTACAGTTCAGGAGGGGGGTGTGCTCTCGTTCCCTCCCCTTTGCCGTGGCCTGCCAGATTGCGTGATCGGATAAGGGTCCGTTATTTTCAAAAATTGAAATAAAAACCCATAGGGGCAGGGTTCCCCTTAATATCCATACCAGACCTGAAGGGCCTCTTAATGGACTGTGGGGATCCCATGCCGTTTTCTCAATGACTTATCTGTATTGCTGGGACTGACAATTATAGCCACTAGTACTTTTAAAATTACTCCCCCCCCTTATAACAGTCATTTCACAAAATGACATTTCTAAACAGTGTAACAATGCGCCACCTTACAGGCATACTATAGACCAGAGGTCTTCAAACTACGGCCCTCCAGTTGTTCAGGAACTACAATTCCCATCATGCCTTGTCATGTCTGAATGTCAGAGTTTTACAATGCCTCATGGGATGTGTAGTTCAACAGCTGGAGGGCCGTAGTTTGAAGATCCCTGCTATAGACCCTTTAAAAACAAGCAACCATAAATATACCTTAGCACAATTACATTTTGTACAAAGCAAAATTAAGTTACATTATAAACTCTGCAGTCAGCTTTCAAATGGTAAAGATACAGAGTATGTTGTGATTGTTACTGCCAGGATACACAGCAATTACCTTGACGAAGTTCCCAGTGGGATCAGCTAACATCCGAACCTACAGGAACAGAACATAGTTAAATGGGAGAGAAAAAAAATAAAAATAAAAAAATAAACAGCCCCCCCCACATTCACTTGCATGCAAAATATGGCACTTTTCTTAGCAGTTTGTTCAAATGATTCCCACTATGAGTGTTACATCTTAGACCTAAAAACAAGCAGTTTGTTAACCTGGGCCTGAGTCTACTGTCAGTCTTATCTTCCTGTGACTTTTAGGAACGCTAAATATACCTACAAAGTTGCTTACCATCTTGGGTTACTTAACTTTGATATAGTTTATGAAAAAAGTTGCCATCCTACTACAAAGATAAAATCGTATCTACGCATAAACCAGCAAACCAAAATGAGCTGATAACAGGAATGGACAGACACAGGCCTGCTTACACAACTCTGTGGTTACACAAGGATTTCTGAAATCATGCCAGTTCCAGCAGGTTACACAACAAAACTCCGCCTTTCTGAACAAAAGCCATTTACTCTTCTGCTTCCAATACAAAAAAAAAATAGCCAATTTGAGTAAGGTCGCACCAATACTAGTATTGGGTATTGATACTCATGCAAATGCACGATACCTGAAACTGATACTTTCAGGCTCGGTTCTTTGAGCCGTCAGTGGGTCTCCCCTGCTGACAGCTGAAGTGTTAGAGAAGTGCATCAGTACTCAAAGGGGACGAGGGGTATCAGCACATCCCTACTTTTGACTGACCAATAGTATTGCAGCCAAAAAATTTTCTACCCCACACTCAAAAGGATTGCTATGAGCAACCCAAATCAAAATTTTGACTAATAGGCACCTACTTCATACACAAAGTACTATAACCCCTTTTAGGGTATTCAAAATGAATGTATATACACACACCAGACCCTTAGGTCTGGTATGGATATTAAGGGGAACCCCCTACACTGAAAAAAAACAGCGTGAGGGTCCCCAGATCCATAACAGACCCTTATCCAAGCACGCTACCCGGCTGGCCAGGAAAGGGGGTGGGGGGGGGGATGAGCATGCGCCCCCCCCCCCCCCCCCCGAGCCGTACCAGGCCGCATGCCCTCCACATGGGGGGTGCCTTGGGGGAAGGGGGGCCGTGCAGCCCCCCCACCCCAAAGCACCTTGTCCCCATGTTGATGAGGACAAGGGCCTCTTCCTGACAACCCTGGCCGTTGGTTGTCAGTGGGCTTATCAGAATCCGGGAGGTCCCCGGATCCCAACCCCCCCACCCTATGCGAATGAGTATGGGGTACAATGTACCCCTACCCATTCACCTGTAAAATGAAAAACCCCCCACACACAGGGTTAAAATAGTTTATTGCACAGCTCTGTGGGTCTTCTCGCCGGACTCCTCCGCTATCTTCTGCCAGCGGAGGAGCCAGGCTCTCTTCTTAGTCGCCCTCTTCTTCCGACTTCGGGGGTCTTGTCCCCCTCTTCGGTTCTTCTTGCCGGGCCACCGCTTCTTTCAGCTCTTTTACTAGCGGTGGCCCGGTCATCTGTCGCCACCTTCCGTTCTTCTGGAGAGGTTGACTGGACGCTCTCTCCAGCCGCAATGCCAGGGACGCGGCGACATATAGGGGTGGGGGGGGGGGGGGGGTCGCCGGAGGAGAAGGAGAAGAGGAAGACCGGGCCACCGCTAGTTTAAAAAAATAAAAAATAAACAAATAAAAAAAAAGCTGAAAGAAGAAGCGGTTGCCCAGCAAGAAGAACTGAAGAGGGGGACAAGACCCCCGAAGTCGGAAGAAAGCCGGGCTCCTCCGCTAGCAAAAGATACGAGGAGTCCGGCGAGAAGACCCCCGGAGCTGTGCAATAAACTATTTTAACCCTGTGTTTTTTTTTTACCCCCACAGGTTTATGGGTAGGGGTATGTTGTGCCCCATACTCATGGGGGGGGTGGGCCCCACCCTTATTAAAGGGGGCTCCCGGATTCCAATAAGCCCCCTGCCTGCAGACTGACAACCAATGGCCAGGGTTGTCGGGAAGAGGCGCTTGTCCTCAACATGGGGACAAGGTGCTTTAGGGTAGGGTAAATAGTGACATGTGCAATGCTTATTTTACCATGTATTTATGTAGAGATTTAGATCTCCATCTCTCCCCTTTTGTAGCTGCCCCTTTAAGGTTTGTTTTACAGTTTAAAAGTAAGGTCTCAATGGGTTATCAAGGGTGGGCATAATGTTATGGCCATTTAGTATATAGGTCCAATAATTTTATGCAGCTCTTTACATTTTGTACAATCATAACTGTCCCTGCCCTCAAAGAGCCTACAATCCAAGTGCCCCATTTCACATGCATAAAGACAAACTAGGGGCCAATTTAATCAGGACTCAACCTATCAGCATGCCCTTGGAACGTAGGAGGAAACCCATGCAAGCACAGGGAGAACATGCAGGCAGTAAGGGTGTGCATCTTCACTGGTCTCACAATTTAATTACAATTATCCTGTCCACGATTCCTGTGCATGCTTAAAAGCCTTTTATCCAAACATTCAAGCAGTCAGAAAAACTACATTTTTCTACAGTGGCAGAGGGATTGCTGGCAATCAGTGGCAGGTGGGATGGCATCAGCGACACTAGCACTCATCTGCTTTCAAAGGTAGTCGTTTTCCCCTCTTCTAGTGCCTCCAGTCGGGTTCACACTTTTGTACTGTGGTGAACTAACACATTACATGCAATAGGTGGTGCCAGTCAATCAGCACTCCAATACTCTAAGGCAACACAGTTCCAATGTACATTCATTTCAGTACACATGGTAACAATGGTGCATGTCTATATTCATGGATGTTTTGGTGCATTACCAGCCAATTCAATTGAATGAGCTGCCTTAAAGTGGTTGTAAAGTCAGTTTTTTTTATCTTAATGCATTCTATGCATCCCCCTCAGTGTCCATTCACTGACTCAGTGAATGGACACAGGAAGCTACAACTTGGCTCAGGTGCCCCCATAGCAAGCCGCTTGCTATGGAGGCACTCAGGAGGGGCTAGGAGCACAGAAGAGGGATCCAAGAAGAGTAGTATCTGGGCTGCTCTGTGCAAATCTCACTCAGCGCAGGCAAGTACAACTTTTTTTTAAACACTTAATGGCTTTTTTGAAAATGAAATACACCCCACCTCATACAGGTTAATCCAAGCCAGTGGAAAACTGAGCCCAAAAACAGTTTACATCATACTAATCATTTTTCATGAGTAACGCTCCCTATATTCATACCTTTCCATCTGCACCATGAGCTTTCCCCCACTCGCTCATAACAAAGGCATCATTGACAGAGATGCAAGCAATAACTTTCACTCCTCGGGATTTCAGGTCCTCAGCTTGACTCACGTATCCAGGCAAATGCGTCTGCAAAAAAGGTGACAAAACATAACGTCGAGAGTGAGACCCTGTCACTGAAAATGGAGAAAATGAGACAGGATTTGCATTAAAGGGTTAATGTGATGTTCCAGACTACCATTTGAGCAGAGAAAGCTGTGTTTCTGTCTCTCTGGATTTGTAGTTCTGAATTGGGACACAGTCCCATGTCTGGATTTTACCAGGTGCGTGCACTGCGAGTACAGAGGTGTGCAGGGTCATTATACACTCAAGCCTGAGGATAGCTTAGAGCTCCCAGTTTGGAGACAGGAGGTTTCACCCAGGGGTCAGAGGAGCCCAAACCAGGAGGTCTCACCCATGGATCAGGTGGGCTCATATCAGGGTGTTAGGAGAACCCCTAGTCAGAAGCCAGGAATGGGCTATGCAGAAAGGTGCTGTGATTAAAAGGCCAAGAGCCAAAAGGAAACCAGCAGAGCAGAACAGTCAGAGGGACTGGTAAGAGCAGCAGTGCTGCCAACAAGGGAGTCAGGTGGCTCTGTATTTTTTACAGATAAGGTGCCCCTGCATGCAGATGTATGTCAGGTCAACATTAAAGCCACTGCGTTAGCATAACATCCAGGCATTGAGCATTTTCTAGTAAATAGCAGTAATGAGGTCTGCACTACAGGTTTACAGCTATACGAGAAAGCCACACAACAGGATAAGAAAGGTGACCGCATCTACAAGTTATTTTATTTCCATCATGAGCCAGCTCTTGGACGTAACCAACAAGTTTTCAGGTCCTGGAAGAAAACACAAACACCCAACAGAAACCCATCAAACATTGAAACGTGAAGAAAGCCCTTATTGAATCTAAATCCAGGACTCCAGCACTGCAAAGCAAGACCAATAGGAAAAAGGCTGAATAGTCACTTTTAAAGAATTTCTACAATGCCATCTAGTTCAGGTTTCCCCCCAAAAAATAAAAGATGAAATACATTTATATGCATGTTTCTGGACATACATGTGACACCTAATCCTAAGTATGATGTCAATTAAGTCCAACCTTCTGATGTTCTTCACAATGGCTGTTATACAAATTAGGAAACAAGTTTTCTACATGGCAATGAAAACCACTGGACATTCAGTAATGTTCCTACAAAAAACATTACTCCATTTCCTATTACACAAGATTCCTAGAAGGTGATTTGTACAGTTGAATAAACATGTCTTATATTATGTAGGAATTACACACATAGTATACCCCATAATAGGGAGCCGAGCCTTATATTACATTTTAAGACCTTATACTTTTAAGTTACACAAGCAGCATCATTAACCACTTCCTTACTGAGTACTTAAACCCCCCTCCTGCCCAGATCAATCTTCAGCGCAGTCAAACTTTAAATGACAATTGTGCAGTCATACAACACTACCCAGATGACATTTTTCATCTTTTTCACACAACTAGACTTGTCTTTTGGTGGTATTTACTCACAGCTGTTTTTTTGTGTGTAAATAAAAAGAACACATTTAATTTGTTATAAAATTTAGCAAACCAGTAATTTTTCTCCTTCATTGATATGCACTGATGGAGGCAGCACCGATTGATGGGATTGACCCCTTACTCCGATCCAGCAAGTCTCAGACTCGCTGATCACAGAGCGTGCCCTGCAGGCCGCTTGGGCATGCGACATCAAGAGATACAGTATGGGCAAAGCAGGTCCATGCTGTAGCCATCATTTGGCTATAGCACCGATCTGTAGTGGTTTTTTGTTTTTTAAGTGTTAGTCAGTTTAGGCCTATATCTATATCTATACTAATTTTTTTTACCAAAATTAAACACAATAAGCGTATACTGATTGGTTTGCGCAAAAGTTATAGTGTCTACAAAACTATGGGAGAGATTTATGGCTTTTCTTTACCAGTAATGACAGTGATCCGTGATTTTACAACGCTTGGTGAGTTTTATGGCAAACTTTACTCACCAAGCACTCCCCCCCCCCCCCCCCCCCACATTAAGCATGTTTCTAGATGGCCTTTCAATTCAAAACTCACAACGGAACACATGGATAGCCCAGAAGCCCCATTTCACAGATGGGGGGGGGGTGGAGAGGAGTGCTAAAAACTGGCTCAGACCTGGAAGTAGAGAATTACCGCGACGTCAAGATTCTGACCAAAAATTCTCGCCAACCACATTGCCCTCTTCAGCAACATACATCCATAAGGATCAAGTGGGTTTCATCCCAGGTAGGCAAGGGCCAGATCAGATATGGACGACAATAGATGTAATGTCCATTCTCCAAACAGTCAGGAATGCCTTCGACTGTCTCCTGGCCCTATATTTTTGCCATATTAAAACAGTGGGGCTTTGACCAACATTTTATGGGCCTGATACAGGCACTTTACTCCAACCCCTCAGCATGGGTAAGGCTCCAAGGCTTCTACTCCAAGCCCATAACAAGAAAGGGGACCAGACAGGGATGTCCTCTCGCCTCTGATCTTTGCAATAGAAATGCTCGCTATAGCGATCTGCCAAAACCAGAGTATTAAGGGGGTATCCTGCGGTACCCAAATTCATAAGTGTGGCCTCTTTGTGGACAATGTCATGCTCTTCCTCACTTCTCCCATAACTACGCTCCCCAACCTATGTAGAACATTAGATACCTTTACAAAGATGTTGGGCCTCCATGTGAATTATTCCAAATCTCAGGCTCAAAATGTCTTGAAACTAACAGCGAACCTTCTGAAAACGTCCTTCCAATTTAAGTGGAGTGACTCCATCAGATACTTAGGAATTAACCTAACAGACAAAATTGAAAACCTATATAGCCACAATTACCCACCCATGTTCCGCAAACTAGAAACCGATTTACACACTTGGGCTCAACATGACATTTCCTGGCTGGGAAGGATAAATGCTATTAAAATGACACTACTCCCCAGATTGTATCTTTTGCCCTCTTCCCATCCCCATTTGGAAAGACCACATCAAGACTTGCCAAAGTAAGATTCTGAAGTTTAGTTGGGGCAAGGCAGGTTACAGATTCCCCCCTGGACACAGGAGAAGACGCTTAGGACACCCCCACCTTCAAAGATTATCAAGCGGCTAGGCTGGCCCAACTGTCAATAGTCTTCTCTAGATTTAAGCCTGACGGTCCAAATAGGGGAAAAATAATAAATAAAAAAAAAAAAAAAACACATCTTTAATATAGTTAAGTTAGTAGGCACCCGAATACCCAGGACTCCCGTGGTCGCCGTCCTAAATGAATCGATCCCATGAATCTCTAAACCCTCTGGCAAATTAGCACAGTTCATGCTCTTGGGAGCTAAACTCACGATTGCCAGGGCCTGGAAAAAGCCTGGCATTTCCCTTTCAATGGCAAAAAGGAAAAATATTGTGGGTAATGCCTCAGGAGAAGCTCAGCCTGTTACAAGACACACCTAACAAATTTGAAGCTACTTGGGAACCATGGGCTCGACTGATGGGCATTCTTTTTGGTCCCTCCATATAAAACCATATCTGACCGAGTAGTGGTGCTCCTATCCTCTCCCCACTCCCCTCTGTTCTCTCTCCTCATGTTAGTCCACCTTGGACATGGTTCCAGCACTAATCTCTCAAGGTTTAAGCTGATCTAGAGGTGTACACGACCAGCTCAGGCACTAACGGCCGGATCAACCCTACAGCTCTTAGCCAAGTTCCTGGAAATAATTTCAACTCTCATATTTAGAGGGAATGCTCATTGTCGGTTAAGACCAGGACTGGCCCCCTCTGGCACAGTATGATCCCCATAAAACAGACCGGTTTATCACTTATGTTTCCTGACAATTGGCCGGTAACCTGGTACGGGCTGGGATTGATGTACCTGCCATTTGTCAACTATTTTTTGAAAAAGGGCATGAATGTCTGAATAGGCAATTTAGACAGATAGCTGAAAACAGTCAGTTAAAGTGGAACTTTAGTCAGAAAATTAATTCCTGACAAATCACTTTAGGCTGGCCCCTTTTGCAGGTATAGCTATGTGAAACATTAAAAGTGCCTATATGGTTTAAAATCCAGTAATGCACCATCTCACCCTGCTCGGCACATGCTCAGTTACTTAGCACAGTAGCCTGACAGCATTAAGATTTACTGTTGCCCTTTGGGGGGGGGGGGAAGCTACAAGAATAACACAAACTGTGCTGAGGGAACAGATTCAGGAGGGAGAAAAAAAAAAGGCAGGAGACAACAGGACAAAATTTAGCACTGTAAAGCCTCTGTCAGCCTTCCACTCCGAGACAAGACATACAAAGCTGGAAATGTACACAATTACAGAAAGTGACACTTTTTTGTATCAAAAACAAAGGATCATTTTTGCTCTGGGCTTCAACAAAATGGCAGCCTCCAGCAAGAAGAAACAGGAGCAATGCTAGAGACACACACACAGGTTTCAGTAGCAAGTATCTGCTTTAGAGCATTAAGAGCATTAATTGTCATCAAAACTGTTTAACATTTTATTCTCTGGTCAGCTGGGGGGGGGGGGGGGGGGAAGCAAGAATTGAAGGCTCACTAAAACTGGCCAACACTATGCAACTGTCAGCCAGTTCCTGAGCCGATTGGGTGGCCCTGTCAGCCCCTCCCTGCCCAGCATCCACTGTTTTAAAGCAGTTAGAATATTCTGACAGGCACCAGCAGCAGCTGTATACAATAGCCTGACAGGAGAGATTTGGCTACAATTACTATAGAGCATGGATGGACCTGGGGGCTTTGTTAGGAGGGGGACTTACTGTTACACTTCCTCCTTCCACCCAGGGACTGCCAAGGCGACTCCCTCTAGGTCAGGGCTTGACAAATTTGCTTAGAATCTAGAAGCCAGCTGAAAAAAAAATTAGGGGCCAGTTATTTAAATCCTCTGCCCAGCGTCCAGAACTGCATGTCTGGGGCATCGGACAATAAGAATTGCTCATGCCTGATGCCAAGAGAAAGACAATTTTTTTTTTTTTTTTTTTTTTTTTTTATTGTTTTGTTATACAATTTTGCAAATAAGTTTTTTTCTCCTTCACTGATGTGCTTTGATAGGCTACACTAATGGGCACTGATGGGCAGCACTGGCTGGTGCCACTGATGGGCAGCACTGGCACCGATGGGCAGCACAGATTGGCAAGTGGAACCGGCAATGGGTGGCACAGATTGGCAAGTGGCACTGGATTGCACTGGCAGATGGCACTAACTGGCAAGTGCCACTGGATTTGCACTGGCAGTGGGCACTGCTTGGCACTGGTAGGTGGCACTGGCAGATGGCATTAGCATGTGGCACTAGATTTCACTGGTTGATGGCACTAACTGGCATTGGCAGGTGGCACTGGCAGGTTTCACAGCCGATAGTGTAACTGAAACGGAATGCTCCCTGCAGTGCTGCACTGTGAAACTGTATGGAGAGAGAGGGGCCGACACATTCAGCGTGATGTCAGAGGTGGGCGGGACCCGGCAGCTATCCAGCCAATGAAAGGGGAGGGGCCACATACACGTATCGGCCTGCCAAGATCCCATCCCATTGGCTGGTGTTAGAAAGCAGGGTCCCGCGCACCCCGACATTCAGCCTCAATTTTGACAGCTCCTCTCTACAGTTTCATGCACTGTGGTGCTGCTCTGCCAACAGTGTGTGGAGAAGGGAGGAGGATGTCAGAGGCTGCTGAGCTGCTCTTCCTGCTCCATCCCAACTACCAGACAGTGCTCCGTGTCTGGAGGCACCAGACAGAGCAACAGAGGCACCTGTTACTGTTGTGGGTTTAATAACACAAAACCACACAAACTAACCCATCCATGTCTCATGATTTATTTTGTTTGGAAATCACTTTGTACAACAGTGCCCTAGCATTTCTGGCCAAGGCCATCTTGGGTGAGGGCAGATACTTCATGTAGCATTTACTTCCTGGCATCCATCAGTCCTTAGCTCAGACATACAGGCAGGAGGGCGTGCTTAATTGAGAAAACACCTCCTCACCTTCTGAGGACTCCTAGGATGTACAACATTTGCCTAGGCCTGGAAAACAAAAAGTAACTTAAAAATGTAAAAAGTTTAAAGCAAGCAAATAGGAAAATATATTCCATCTTTATCAATGCTTGAAGCAGAAGGGTTAAACATTTAAAAGTTGATTGAAAGAGTGAAGTTCGGCTTTAAGGGCTGGTTTATACTGGGTGATCCCACACGGTGCAGTTTTGACATCCCATTCATTTGACGGGGCTGCAAAACAGAAAAAGTGCAAGCTCTACTTTTTCCAGAATCCTCAGTTCCAAACTGCATGGCACTATGGAGGCTGCATTTGGGGTACCATTAATGATCAATTGGCATCGGCAGCATGTTCATCTGGTGTGGAAAATGCACACTGAATGTGCTTCTTGTATTTTGGTGGGATTCAGCCCTTATACTTTAAGATTTGAATATGGGATTTTGTATGTTTCAGAGACCATGACATAACAGGGGGTGTGCATTTGTTACTGTGTGACCATTGCGTATATATTCATGCTTCACTGTACTGTTAGATGCAAGTGTCACCTTGAAGTTCCCTGGTCCTGAAACAATGGCTTATTTGACATTGCACCAATAGTGTACAGTATAGAATAAGCTCATTGATCTAGTGAGATAAAGGGCTACATAAAATAGTATAGAACAAACACATAACCGCATGCAACCTACCTTGGAACATCCTGGGGTGAAAGCTCCTGGGACACCAAACAGAATCCCCTTCTCAGGGCCAAACACATCCTTCACGCTGATCTTGTTTCCTGGACCATCCTCAAATACCTGTGCATCAGGAATTTGATCTCCTACCTGTCAACATATCAGATAACAGCATGGTTCACATATCAACTTACTGTGCAACATGATGTTAGCATTTCATCAGCGTGTGCAATTAATTCATTCTACACCCATTGCCTCAACCACAGGACTGGCCCAAGCTTTTCTGGCAGTCACATGTCTGGATTTTCCCAGAACAGCTTTGGTATAATTGCGGCATAAAAAAGTGTCATCATACACATCCTGAATCTTGTAATCACCTCAAAACAAGGATTGTAACATCTACAGTAGTTCCACAAGAGATATTACATAGTGAAGCCAGACTAATTGAGGATTTTTCTTAAATTAAATCTGAAAAGGTAGCAATTTAACATTTCTTTGCAATTCAGTCACATCAACATTCTTGCATAGGTAGATCTGTGTCCCCTGCCGGCTCTAAAGACTCATACACACGATCAGATTTTCCAATGGGAAATGTGTTGATGACAGGCTGTTGGCGTAAAATCCAACCATGTGTATGCTCCATCGGACAAGTGTTTTGTTGGTCAACAATCCAGTAGTGTGTACAAGGCTTAAGACTGAGAACCGAGTCGTCAAACACCACCAAGCACTCGCTTACAAGAGCTCCTTGAGCAGAGAGCTGGTGACTGCCAGTCATCAGCTCTCTGCCCCCGCCCCATGCTCACTGGAGCGTTTGGCTGTGAAGGGGCAGGAGCAGCCAGCACAGACTCAGCAGCTCACCTGTGCTGGTCCAAGCAAAGGCAGATCACGACAAGCGAGATTTTTCCTGAGCCTGGATCGGTGTTCTGTCGAGAAAGTTCCCCCGGCCGATAAGGACCCCCTGTACTGCGCAGTACAAAACCACAAAGGAGCCGCTGAAAATGGCCAAAGCTGAACAGTGAGTCAGCTGTATATGGTACCTGTAACAGGGCCCCTCGCTTCAGGCACGGCCTCGCTGAGCTTGGCATATTTTAATTCTGTCCACTTGGATGGTGGGGCTTGAACCTGGACATAGGGCGGAATGTAGTGCACAGGTGCCGTATACAGCTGACTCACCTGTTCAGCTTTGGCTATTTTTGGCAGCTCTGTAGTTTTTACTGCACAAGCGCAGTATGGGGGGGGGGGGAATCCTTATCCATTGGGGAACTTTCTCGGGAAGACACCGGCTCTGTGACATCAGCCCACTGTCTGCTGAAAACAGATCACAGGAATGCAGAACGAACTGCACTTCACAGGAGAAGTACAGCCAAACGAGCTTTGGCTGTACTTTATTTTTCATGGTATTGTTTCTTACTGTGTTTTTATGCCTTCTTGTAGCCTTCTGAACCTCACTTCTCTTTATTTGGGGAAAAAATTAGTTGTGCCCTTGTATACTGTACTATGCACACTAGAAATGCCAGTCCATCTTGGGGGTGTGACCATGGAGAATGAACATATCCACCGCTAAACAGGAAGAATATGCAAGTTCTTCAGAGCTTACACAGGGCTAAAGACTCTTTTCCCACCCACATGTGATGACCATGCACCAGGGGAGGAGAAGCAAGCCTCAATTCCCACACCCAGAGGAAACAGGTATTTTTCTTTGTTCTGGACACTGAATAGATCAATTGGGAAGCGAAGGGACTGTGTGCAGGAAGGCAGTAAAAAAAAAAAAAAAAGGCTACTTTAGGCCCCATTCACATGGGGCAGTTTCTCAATGCCCCATGCAGGGCCATCTTTCACTACTGACATGGGGATGCATAGGTACTGTGTGCATCCCCATGCCAACAACCCATTTTAGTCTATTGGGAAAAGCAGCTGTACAGACAACCAATGTGTCCTTATATGACATGCAGGTTCCCAAACTCCTCGTGTGCGCTTGGGGAGCCACACCCCCACATATATAAGGACACAGTGGCCGTGTCTGTGCAGCTGCATATCACAATAAACTAAAATGGGAAGCCAGCATGGGGGAGGTGGGAATGCATGCAGTACCTGTGCCAGTAAACGTTGGCCCTGCATGTGGCACAGAGCAAATCATTCCATGTGTATGGGGCCTTACCCTGCAATGGGCATCTATCAACCCCCCTTCCAATTACACCCAGCCACCTTCCCCAGGCTCCTTGGCAACTCATTCTTCTGCAGCCAACAAGAATGCACAGCACTACCAGGTGTGGTGGGGCCTGCCCCTTTGTGACAGTGCACAGGTCCAACAGCCAATCACTAGCCCCAGGCACTGTCACATGACCAGGGGAGGGACATAACCTATCTCCCAGGTTGCTGACACACCCAATTTAATTGAGTTAGTGCAAGTAAGAGGAGTATATGGGGGGGGGGGGGGGGGTTGGATTAACTACTGGGTTTTAAATGCTCCCTTTTACCTGCAGAGACTTAGCAATGCCAACCAACTTGAAAGCGATGGCAACGGTCACAGACCACAATAATCGGGGTAGGATGGCAGCGCAGCAGACTGAAATTGCTCCATCACATTACTATACCGTGGCTTATCTGCATTTTTTTTTTAAACTATAGTGAAGCAGTTTCCACTGCTCTTTGATCTGCAAAGACAGGAATTCAAATCTAGGGTGTGCATTTATCAAATTTATAGGCAATTTACCTTCTGATGTAGAGAAAGGGGGATTAAAATGTTGCTGAAACATGTTGTAATTAGCTACAATTAAAGCCAGGTGTGGCTGAAACATAAGTGTAGCAGTTTTTGTGATCTATGTGACTTTGTAAATAAGCGATAGTCCATAACACATCCTGACATCTTCCTTTGGTTGTGGTAATGGACTTTAAGAGTTGCCCTGGAATTACTCAACCCAGATGGTACCCCCCAAATTTGTAGCTGGGCAAACATCATCCTAGAATCTCTCTGCAAACGCATCTTTAAAATGGCAGCTTACCAATTATTACATATAGTGGCTACATTCATTTTCTTTAGGATCCCCCCTTGGTTTTCCACCAGATGATCTGGCCACTAACTCCTCCTATAGTATGGATGAGGGAGCACCTTTGGACAGCAGTCTAGGGGGTAGCAGAATTAAATACACTAACAAAATTGGAGTTGAGCTCACTTTATAGGTCAATTACAGAAAACAGTTTTCTTCCTTTTGGGATAAAGGTTTTACATAAATAAAATGAACCATTATAAGCACCCCCGTCAGCTGTAAAATTTGACTCACCAACTGCTACATCTGTAGGGCAAATTGCGCTGTTGGAGGGGGGGGGGGGGGGGGACCCACACACCCGAATGCAGCCACCACATCCAAGAATCAGTAAACTGCAGTGTAATAAAATTTTTGCTTCAGGGGTTTAAACCACAAATATATGCAGGGAGGACATTGTAATAACTCAATCACCCTTCAGCAAACAGGAATGATAATGTTGTCATGCCATTACAAAGTATTCCCTCCAATATGTGTGGATCACCAATCATGACATCTGATGACACGTACAGGAAGAAGACAAAAAACCGCACAGCAGTGTCACCCCCATGACAGGAAGGGCCTGATCCAGGTATTTTTTTTATTTTAATTCAAATTGCAAATGTAGGATTTAAAACCCCTTTTCCAAGGGCATGACACGTTACAGACGATGTGCTGGGTTAGCCCATGCCAGTCCCTGTATGTATGGGGCACCTCCAGCGAGCTCCTGATTTGGTAAAGTACAGAGAACACCTGGCGTCTCCTGACCCCGCACACTCCATGTGTCACATGATCCCCCGGACCACAACACGGCACGTTTACCTTGATAGACATGGCTCTGCTCCAGACTCCGCTCCTCGCAGCTCTACGAAGTGGTGACAGGAGGAGAAAAGATACGGGTAACCTAAAAGCCATGGTAACTGAGGCGGGGCTTTATATGGGTCGTCCAATGGACACGCCTCCACAGTGGTTTGCGCTGATTGACATGCGCCCTTGCCCTGTCCCGCGGGCAACTACAGGCGCATGCGCATCCGAAGAAAAGTGCCTGCATTCTAGTCCCGTAGGCCCCGCCCTATTCAGGGCGCATGGTTTGAGAGGACATGAAGGCGGGGATACAGCGAGCCGGTTGATTGGTTAAGGTCCCGGAAGTAGTTTCTATGCCAGGCACGTGGGTACTCGGGACGGGAAAATGAAGCTGCTGACACATAATATGCTGCGGAGCCATGTTACCGGGGTGACCCAGGGCTTCCCGCTCATCATCCGGGTATGTTGGTGTCTGCTTTATGTCCTAGTTGCTGCATGCTGAGACCTTAGCGCATAGCTGTAGGGTGCAGTAAGTTTTTAGCTGTGATCAGAGAAGAGATGATTTCTGATTGGTTGTAGTGATTTGTGTCCTCTCTGCTCATCACGTGGATGTATATGTAATCTGTACTTTACAGCAGTGGTCATCATCCCTGTCCTCAGGGCCCACTAACAGGCCAGGTTTGCAAGATAACTGAAATACATGACAGATGATTTCATTTGCTGCTCAGTGACTGCAGTATTCTAGTCTGCATCTCCCCAAGGTAATACATAAAACCTGGCCTGTTAGTGGGCCCTGAGGACAGGGTTGATGACCACTGCCTTACACTACATAAAGAAGACCATAAAAGAAAAGTGTGGCCAAAGCTGTTTTGGCCGTATGGGTCAGAGGATTGCACTTATTTTCTACAGTTCTCTGACCCAGAATCAGACGACAGCGGGCTACAGTCTGCTGCTGGCAGACATCAGAGATTGGTCCAGATTCCACAGGAATCCCAACAATAATATCGGGATCCACCTAGATATCTCACCAGCAGCTTGCTCATCCTCTCAATGCGCTGATGAGAGCTTGAGCCAGCCGTTCCCACCCCTCTTCATGGTCCGGCTCTTCAGTGAGCCTTGGAGAGACAGAGCAATGACTGACAGTCACCACTCGGACCCGAGAACTGAGCGATCAGTGTTTGATGTCTTTGTTCTCAGGCTTAGAAGCACGGGGGAGATTCCTCGCCTATCGATGCCGCATCCCCCTAGGTGAATATGAATGTTTATTATTGTGAAATTTTGAAAAATGAATTCCCGGTGTGTATACGGTTACATCCTTGCATTGGTCCAGCTTGGATCAAAGTATCTATAAGTATATACCATATCTAATCAATGGGCAATAGTCAAACATGAATGATTGGTCCCCCCCCAAGCACTCATGAAATAACAATGATTTTTAGAACCGCATAGGCAGCCACTATAAAAATAAATCATCTCAAAATATGCTACAGTAAGCACTAACAGTGCTAAACAATCACAGAAATCAACTCGCTATTGCGATCTTGACTAAAGTGTTTCACAATTCTTTCTACGCAAAGAATCCTCTCTGCTCTTCTGAAGCCACAGCCATCAAAAGAAAGGAAGAGAAAAACTGGGCAGTCTGCCAAGAATCACAACATTCTTTATCAGATGAACTTAAGTATAAACAGTGTAACAATTTGTCAATGGAATAGACACTGTGTAAGTGAAAAAGTTTAACCACTAAACCTTTTTCTGACATTTGATGGTTTCAAGTTAAAATATATATTTTTTTTGGGGCTAGAAAATTACTTAGAACCCCCCCCAAACATTATATTTTTTTAGTAGACACTCTAGAGAATAAAATGGTGGTTGTTGCAATATTTTATGTCACACTATTTGCGCAGCAGGCTTTCAAATGCAATATTTTTTTTTTTTTACTTACTTTTAATGAATTAAAAAAAAAAAAACAGTAAAGTTAGCCCCCCCCTTTTTTTTTTTTTGTATAATGTGAAAGATTTTAGGTTGCGAGATTTGTGATCTTTTTATTCTAAGAAAAAAAAAAACCTGATTCTCTCGCTCTCGCTCTCGTCCAAAATAAGTTTATGTGGGGTTGAATCCCGTCACCACACCACGTGTGCATACTTACCAGATGAACATGGGTATTAGGCTTGTGTTTTAAACAATTTCTACCAGCAGGCGCTGCGTCTCTCCATCTAGATATTGCTTGTGACAAGCAAAAGAAATGTGCACATAGCGTAATCCAACAAAACTTATTGTTGATAAAAATTAAAAACCCTTACAATTTTAAAATTCAGAGCAGGCATATAAAGTCTCCCGTCACTTTCGCCTAGGATGCTGCATGGTCACACCCTGATGCGTTTCATCATCACTTCGTCAGAGGACGCCCTCTGCTGAAGCAATAACTAAACCCATCAGTGCGTGACCATGCATGTTCCACGAGAGATCAGCTGAGCGGTGAGAGTTTGACAAGTGATAGTGATGGGAGACTTTGAGGTTTTATTTGCCTGCTTTGAATTTTAAAATTGTAAGTGCACATTTTTAAGGTTTTTTTTTTATTTTTTAAATCAACAATAAATTTTATTGGATTACGCTATGTGCAAATTTCTTTTTGCTTGTCACGAGCAATACCTAGATGGAGAGACGCAGTGCTTGCTGACAGAAATTGTTTAAAACGTTAGCCTAATGCCCATGTTCATCTGATAATTTTATTACCTTAGGGGGGTTTGCACATGCGATGTGGACTTTGGGCCTATGATATAAATATGATATATCAAAAAATTGGACTAAATTATTACAGTTGTTTTCTGTGATTGTTTAGTGCCATTAATATTAGAGTGTTTACTATAGCATATTTTTACATCAAGTATATACCATACCTGTAGCATCCCCCAGGACACTGATCTCCACTTGTTTCCGGGTCCTGTACTGAGTGGCTGCCCTGCTGCATTGTGAACACAGGAGGTCATCATTCAGCACAGGCACCATTCACAGAACACCTTACATCTTCTCAATAAATGGAAAGCGTTCTCTGATTGGACGAGGTGGAGCTTGTGATGTCACAGCATCTTCTTGTCCATGGGATCTAGAGGAGATCACTGGAGAAGTGGTGTCACTGTTGTCTTCAGTGTTTTCAAGCTTTCAGGGGCATCAGCCAGGTATTGTATATAATGGACCCGAGTCCTGCTGTCTGTGTCAATGGATGCAGGAGCAGGACTCGGGAGCGCGCCCACACGTGTGCCTCCTTGGAATGCGGGTTTCCGAGGGGGCTTTTGATGCAGGGAGGAGCCAGGAGTGCAGCTGGGGGACCCCAGAAGAGGAGGATTGGGCCACTCTGCAAAACCCTTGTAGTATATTCGACAATTATTTTAATATAGTTAATTTAAATGAATATGAATTTGTCTGCCACTAGTGCAAGAAAAGCTCAAGATAAATGTTTCCTGCTGGGTTTACACTTGTGCGATCACAGACATTACCTGTGGTTTGCACCGCATTTCTCTGCAATGTGAATTCAGCCATACAAACAGGATAAAATCGCATTTGCACCAATATGGTGCAGGACCTTGTTTTTGGTCTGCACTGGAATCGTATCGCAAGGGGTTCACACCTATGCCATCTGATTCCTGTACCGTTTGACAGTTCACACTGCGATCTGATTTGGGGGTGTCATTAACTTTATTTTGACAACCCCAGCGGTTCGCAGATGTCAGTGTGAACCAGTGTGCATTTCAGGTGCGATGTGGGAACTGGCACTGAATCCCAGGGTTTCGCCCATAGCACCAGTGTGTACCAGGACTAAATTCTATGTATGTTTTAACACTGGTCTGTTGCGCATCTGTTGTGTTAAAAATGTTGCTTGCTGCATTTTGTGCACCTCCCTGTTAGAATGCATTGAAAAGGCAGCAAAAATGCATAATTACCATACCCCTGTTACGTTTTTGATGTCCCATGACCTATGAAAAACAAAGCATAAGCACAATAAATCGTGGTAAAATGGGAGCAAAATCATGTTTTCAGCACCAATACTGGCACTTTCTCTTATGGGCAAAATGCTGATATCACCATTTATGCCCGATATGTTTTGGCGGCTGAAATTTCGGTGCATCTCTAGTCATAACTTATGACTAAGGGCTGCGCAGGCTGAAATGCATCAACTGTTCCTGGTATTTTACCCCAACATCATTTTTCAATAAAGAACATTGGGTTTTAACCTGTTGAGTTGCCAGCTTCCTTGACTGTTGTGTACCTTATATCTTTTAAAGGCTTTGAGCTGGGCACTGACAAGCTATTTAACCTCATGCTGGCATAGTAGAGTAACATTCACAATGCAGACCTGTAGTGCTGAGGAAGAGTGGGCACATGTCTGACCAGGTCCCATCTGATTAGAGTGCACTGGGTGGCGCAGCCAAACTCTGGTGCCTGTCAGATGCTAGAACAAGGGGGGGTTATGGCTATAAAAACAGAGGTTATCAGTTCAGTGTTTTTCCAACTACACATCTTTGTGAGTTCAGCTCTGCTTTAAATTTATGAAAGATTCTTTTTGTAATTTATTGATTTTTTATTTTTTTTCTATTGAATTATTAGGCAGATGAAGTCAAGGTCAATTCTGTGGATTTCAATCGAGAGTTTGTATCGCGCATGATTCCAAAACTAGAGTGGGAAGCATTGGTGGAAACTGCAGAAAGTGTAAGTAAAGTCCAGTGTAGTGATTTGGATTGTAGAGACATGAAATATGTGGTTTGTTTTCAAAAACATAAAATGGAGCACTGTCCTTTTAATTCTGCAAAGTGCTATATATACCAATGTTCTCAATGAACCTGCAAAAAAAATGTGCAGAAACAAAGTGCTGCTGTGCCAATTATTCATCATTTAACCACTAGCCGCCCGCCCACTGTCATATGACAGCGGGACGAGGCAGCTCTCATTCTGGGACGCTGTCATATGATGTGATCTCCTTCCCAGGCCACTAGGGGGCACGCGCCACCACTTCACTGGCGACCTGATGCGCGTGCCCGGAAGCTGCGATGTCCACCGGGCAACCGCTATTGCCCAGTAATTGAGCAGGACCGTGGATCTGTGTGTGTAAATGCACAGATCCATGTCCTGTCAGAGGAGAGGAGACCGATGGTGTGTCCCTTGTACATAGGGACACCAATCGGTCACCTCCCCCAGTCAGTCCCCCACAGTTGGAATCACTCCCAGGACACAAATTTAACCCCTTGATCACCCCCTAGTGTTAACCCCTTCCCTGCCAGTCACATTTACACAGTAATCAATGAAAAAATAGTACGGCTCGCTGTATAAATGTGAATGGTCCCAAAAATGTGTCACAAGTGTCCGATATGTCCGCTGCAATATCGCAGTCATTATAAAAATCGCAGATCGCCACCATTCCTAGTAAAAATAAATAATAAAAATGCTATAAATCCCCTATTTTGTAGACACTACAACTTTTGCGCAAACCAATCAATATACGCTTATTGGGATTTTTTTTTTTTTTTTTTACCAAAAATATGCAGAAGAATACATATCGGCCTAAACTGAGGAAAAAAAATGTTTTAAAAAAAAAAATGCATATTTATTATAGCAAAAAGTAAAGGAGGAGGTGTTACAGCAATGATTACATCATATTCTCTCCTCCCTCTTTACAAATAAAGGAAATACATTTCCCATGTACCTTTGGGAAGTGCAGTGAATGTAGGTGGGTACACTAGGCCTGTTCATGTTACATTTGAACTGAGCTACTTTAAAATAAATCGAACCCTCATTCTCCAGCCACACTACTCAGCCCAACACACACAGTGAGGTCAAATTCTTAAAAATGTAAAGCATGAATATGCAATATGTCTGGTTTATTCTATGTAGTCTAATTTCATTAAATATTGAATGCTCCCTCCTCTAGGTTTTCTGTTACTGGCTGTGGCTACTACCTTCACATGCGATCTTTCCCCATCCAGCCACAATGGCAGATAAACCTATTGCCCTTACTTGCTTTATTTAATCATTACCAAATTGTAGACACCGCCCATGTTTATATATTTAATAATACACACTGTATTATTGTATTGTAATTCAGTATTCGATATATTCCTCCTCCTTCAGCATTGAGATCTAACATCATTCAGTGCTTGTATGGTGTATATGAGCACATCCCTATCCGCAACACAGAAAGAGAGAGCTGGGACATGCTGCTTTCCCCATTAACACCAGCAACCCAGTAGCATGAGAGAAAAAAAAAAAGTGCTGCGCTACCTTGCTAATCAATAACTTAACAGTAATGGTGGAACCCTCAAATATGGAAATGTCAATATTGCCACAATACGGTCTTTGTGATATACACCATTGCACAAACTGAGAATAGAACATAAAAAATGAAACTTGGCAGGGATGGTGAAAACCCCTCATATATATTTGCCATACAGATTAACTTCAAGTGCAATAATTCCAGCGATATGCGATTTCTCATGTAATAAACATCTAAAGGAGAATAAGATATTTAAAAAAATAAAATAAAACTTGGCATAGATGGTGGAAACCCCCGCCAGATATTTGCAATACGAATTAACTTTAATAACTTTTTAGTTGTAGATTGTTACACTGACTTTTACAGTGGTGTGAAAAAGTGTTTGCCCCCTTCCTCATTTCCTGTTCCTTTGCATGTTTGTCACACTTAAGTGTTTCGGAACATCAAACCAATTTAAACAATAGTCAAGGACAACACAAGTAAACACAAAATGCAATTTGTAAATGAAGGTGTTTATTATTAAAGGTGAAAAAAAATCCAAACCATCATGGCCCTGTGTGAAAAAGTGATTGCCCCCCTTGTTAAAACATACTATAACTGTGGTTGTCCACACCTGAGTTCAATTTCTCTAGCCACACCCAGGCCTGATTATTGCCACACCTGTTCACAATCAAGGCATCACTTAAATAGGAGCGGCTTGACACAGTAAGGTCCACCAGAAGATCCTTAAAAGCTACACATCATGCCGAGACCCAAAGAAATTCAGGAACAATTGAGAAAGAAAGTAATTGAGATCTATCAGTCTGGAAAGGGTTATAAAGCCATTCCCAAAGCTTTGGGAATCCAGCGAACCACAGTGAGAGCCATTATCCACAAATGGCGAAGACATGGAACAGTGGTGAACCTTCCCAGGAGTGGCCGGCCACCCAAAATTACCCCAAGAACGCAGCGACGACTCATCCAAGAGGTCACAAAAGACCCCACAGCAACGTCCAAGGAACTGCAGGCCTCACTTGCCTCAGTTAAGGTCAGCGTTCATGCCTCCACCATCAGGAAAAGACTGGGCAAAAATGGCCTGCATGGCAGAGTTCCAAGGAGAAAACCACTGCTGAGCAAAAAGAACATCAAAGCTCGTCTCAATTTCTCCACAACACATCTTGATGATCCCCAAGACTTTTGGGACAACATTCTGTGGACCGATGAGACAAAAGTGGAACTCTTTGGAAGGTGTGTGTCCAAGTATATCTGGCGTAGAAGGAACACTGCATTTCATAAAAAGAACATTATACCAACAGTAAAATATGGTGGTGGTAGTGTGATGGTCTGGGGCTGTTTTGCTGCTTCAGGACCTGGAAGACTTGCCGTGATAAAAGGAACTATGAATTTTACTGTCTACCAAGAGATCCTGAAGGAGAATGTCCGACCATCTGTTCGTGTACTCAAGCTGAAACGAACTTGGGTTCTGCAGCAGGACAATGATCCTAAACACACCAGCAAGTCCACCACCGAATGGCTGAAGAAAAACAAAATGAAGACTTTGGAGTGGCCTAGCCAAAGTCCTGACCTGAATCCTATTGAGATGTTGTGGTATGACCTTTAAAAAGGATGTTCATGCTCGAAAACCCTCTAATGTAACTGAATTAGGACAATTCTGCAAAGATGAGTGGGCCAAAATTCCTCCAGGACGCTGTAAAAGCCTCATTGCACGTTATCGCAAACGCTTGGTTGCAGTTGTTGCTGCTAAGGGTGGCCCAACCAGTTATTAGGTTTAGGGGGCAATCACTTTTTCACACAGGGCCATGATGGTTTGGATTTTTTTTCACCTTTAATAATAAACACCTTCATTTACAAATTGCATTTTGTGTTTACTTGTGTTGTCCTTGACTATTGTTTAAATTGGTTTGATGTTCCGAAACACTTAAGAGTGACAAACATGCAAAGGAACAGGAAATGAGGAAGGGGGCAAACACTTTTTCACACCACTGTATATGTTTTAGTTACTATTATAATGTGAATTATTGCACTTAAATTTAGTTTGTATTGCAATTATCTGTAGAGGGGTTTCCACCACCCCCTGCTAAGTTTTAAAAATGTTTGTCTTATTCTCCTTTTAATGTGTGTTACATGTGAAATCACATATCGCTGGAATTATTGCACTTGAGGTTAATCTGTATGGCAAATGTCTATAGAAGGGGATTCCACCTTCCCTGCTAAGTTTCATTTTTATGTTTTATCTTCAGTTTGATGTGTATTATATTTGAAGAGACCGGTATTGTGGTAATATTGATGACCTTTTTTCCCTTCTTCTACTTTGTGGCATTAATAAACATCAACATTTTATTTTGTTTTCAGTCTGAGTTTGACATTTTTTTTTCTCAAGTATATACAGTGCCTTGCAAAAGTATTTACCCCCTTGGCTTTTTACCTACTGCCTTCAGTTCAATGTTTTTTTTTTTTTTATCTGAATTATATGTGATGGATCAGAACACTTAAGTTGGTGAAGTAAAATTAGAAAAATATATACATAAAATAATTTTTCAGAAATAAAACAGATAATTGGTATGTGCGTATGTATTCACGCGCTTTCTTATGAAGCCCATAAAAAGCTCTGGTGCAACTAATTACCTTTTTAGAAGTCACATAATTAGTGAAATTATGTCCACCTGTGTGCAATCTAAGTATTACATGATCTGTCATTACATATACACACCTTATTAACCACTTAAGGACCGAGACTCTTTTTCAGACTGTTTACATGTTTAAAACATTTTTTGTTGCTAGAAAATTACTTAGAATCCCCAAACATTTATATATATTTTTTTTTTCTAACCCCCTAGAGAATAAAATGGTGGTCATCGCAATACTTTTTTTACACCGTATTTGCGCAGTGGTCTTACAAGCGCACTTTTTTGAAAAAATTTACTTTTTTTTCCTCCCGCCGCCGAAAGCGGTGATCTCGCGGCGAACCTGCCGCAGAGACCACCATTATCGTACACACAATTGGCGCCTGAAGAGATGGATATCTCGGTTGTGGCTGCAGCTGCTGCCGTTACCGAGATATCCCTCTTTAAAAAATGGACGTACATCGGCGTGCGCCGGTCGTAAAGTGGTTAAAAGGCCCCATAGACTGCAACACCTAAGCAAGAGGCATCACTGCCGTGAAGACCAATGAACTCACAAAACAAGTAAGGGACAATATTGTTGAGAAGTACAAGTACATGTTGGTAATAAACATTGCCGGCTTTTTTTTTTGACAGCTCCAACTACCGGACTTCTTTAACACTGGAGACACCCACTGACGGCTCAAAGAGCTGAGCCTGAAAGTATCGATTTCAGATATCGGTGCATTTGCACGAGTATTGATACTTGTGCAAATACTGGGTATCTGCACCGATACTAGTATCGGTGCAACCCTAGTTTTGAGTTTTTGAAAAAGGCATGTGGGAGACTCGCAAAATGTAAGGAGGAAGGTGCTCTGGTCTGATGAGACTAAAATGTTACTCTTTGGCCATCAAAGAAAACTCTGTCTGGTGCAAACCCATCACATCACCCAAAGAACAGCATTCCTGCATCATGCTGTGGGGATGTTTTTCAGCAGTCTGGAGTGGAAAACTGGTCAGAGTTGAGGGAAAGATGGATGGTGCTAAATACAGGGATATGCTTAAGCAAAATCTGCACCACTCTGTGATTTGAGTTTAGGACGGAGGTTCACCTTCCAGCAGGACAATGACCCCAAACACACTGCTAAAGCAACACTTGAGTGGTTTAACGGGAAACATGTAAATGTGTTGGAATGGCCTAGTCAAAGCCCAAACCTCAATTCAATAAAAAATCTGTGGTCAGATTTAGATTGCTGTTCACAAGCACAAACCATCCAACTTGAAGGAGCTGGAGCAGTTTTGCAAAGAGGAATGGGCAAAAATCCCAGTGGCAAGACGTGGCAAGCTCATAGAAGATGATCAAAAGTGACTTGGAGCTGTGATAGCTGCAGAAGATGGCTCTACAAAGTATTGACTTTAGGGGGTTGAATAGTTATGCACATTGACTTTTTCTATTGTTTTGTCTTATTTGTTTGCTTCACAAAAAAAAAAAAAACATCTTTCAAGTTGTGGGCATGTTCTGTAAATGAAATTATGCAAATCCTCAAACAATACATGTTAATTCCAGGTTGTGAGGCAACAAAAGACAAAAAAATGTCAAGGGGGGGTGAACACTTTTGCAAGGCACTGTATAAAGAGGATAGACAAAGTACTTAACAAACAGTATAAGATCAGATGCTATTTTAGTGTGTATGTGTGTATAATATATATATATTTTTTTTTATATTTAGAGCTGCGTGATTCTGACCAAAATGAGAATAATGGGGGTTTAGTGTGGGTTTTTTTTTTTTTTTCTTGGAATAAAGATCACGATTCTCGCAGCGTAACATCTTTCACATTATATAAAAAATTGGGATAACTTTACCGTTTAGTGTTTTTGACATAGAACATGCCCTCATTTTGTAAAGCGCTGCGCAAAATGTTGGCGCTATATAAATACTATATAATAATAATAGAAAAGAGAATTCTCTGTGTGGAAAATACTTTAAGATCTTAAGGGAGAAAAAAAATTGAGATAACGATTAACGAGGTGTCCTCCCAAATATTATGATTTCATCTTGCATTCCAAAGACATGATGGTAGGCTAATTGGCTTCTGTCTTAATTGGCCCTAGTAGATGTCTACTAATTGACTATGCATGTTTTATTACATTATTCATGCCAGTCAAAAGTTCCAGTAATTGGGTAGTGTTGAGAAAAGACCTAATGGCCTACCTTGTAAAGAGAGGAACATTTTACTGGAAAGGTTGTCAAGCACGTGACATCGAACACAGAATGCTGGCCAATCGAATCCGTGTCTAATACAACTGAATGGCTACAGTGGGGATGGAAAATATTCAGACCCCTTTAAATTTTTCACTCTTTGTTATATTGTAGCCATTTGCTAAAATCATTTAACTTAATTTTTCTTCCTCCATTAATATACACACAGCATCCCATATTGACAGAAAAACACTGAATTATTGAAATTTTTTGCAGATTTATTAAAAAAGAAAAACTGAAATATCACGTGGTCTTAAGTAATCAGACCCTTTGCTCAGTATTTAGTAGAAGCCCCCTTTTGATCTAATGCAGCCATGAGTCTTTTTGGGAAAGATGCAACAAGTTTTTCACACCTGGATTTGGGGATCCTCTGCCATTTCTCCTTGCAGATACTCTCCAGTTCTGTCAGGTTGGATGGTAAATGTTGGTGGACAGCCATTTTTAGGTCTCTCCTGAGATGCTCAATTGGGTTTAAGTCAGGGCTCTGGCTGGGCCATTCAAGAACAGTCACGAAGTTGTGAAGCCACTCCTTTGTTATTTTAGCTGTGTGCTTAGGGTCATTGTCTTGTTGTAAGGGAAACCTTCGGCCCAGGCTGAGGTCCTGAGCACTCTGGAGAAGGTTGTCATCCAGGATATCCCTGTACTTGGCCGCATTCATCTTTCCCTCGATTGCAACCAGTCATCCTGTACCTGCAGCTGAAAAACACCCCCACAGCATGATGCTGCCACCACCATGCTTCACTGTTGGGACTGTATTGGACAGGTGATGAGAAGTGCCTGTTTTTTTCCACACGTACCGCTTAGGATTAAGGCCAAAATGTTCTATCTTGGTCTATAAGACCAAATAATCTTAATTCTCACCATCTTGGAGTCCTTCTGGTGTTTATTTAGCAAACTCCATGTGTGCTTTCATGTGTCTTGCATTGAGGAGAGGCTTCCGTCGGGCCACTCTGCCATACAGCCCCGACTGGTGGAGGGCTGCAGTGATGGTTGAGTTTCTACAACTTTCTCCCATCTCCCGACTGCATCACTGGAGCTCAGCCACAGTAATCTTTGGGTTCTTCTTTACCTCTCCCACCAAGGCTTTTGTCCCCCGAAAGCTCAGTTTGGCCGGACGGCCAGCTCTAAGGATTTAAGGGTTATGGAGGCCACTGTGTTCTTAGGAACCTTAAGTGCAGCAGACATTTTTTTTGTAACCTTGGCCAGATCTGTGCCTTGCCACAATTCTGTCTCTGAGCTCTTCAGGCTGTTCCTTTTGACCTCATGATTCTCATTTGCTCTGACATGCACTGTGAGCTGTAAGGTCTTATATAGACAGGTGTGTGGCTTTCCTAATCAAGTCCAATCCATATAATCAAACACAGCTGGACTCAAATGAAGGTGTAGAAACATCTCAAGGATGATCAGAAGAAATGGACAGCACCTGAGTAAAATGAGTGTCACAGCAAAGGGTCTGAATACTTAGGACCATGTGATATTTCAGTTTTTCTTTTTTAATAAATCTGCAAAATAATTCAGTATTTTTCTGTCAATATGGGGTGCTGTGTGTACATTAATGGAGGAAGAGAAATGAAGTTAAATGATTTTAGCAAATGGCTGCAATATAACAGAGTGAAAAATGTAAGGGGGTCTGAATACTTTCCGTCCCCACTGTATATGTATACATACTGTATATCACATTACCATTTTTATGTCACACAGCTTGGACATGGGTCTGACCTACCTCGAGAGCTTCTGTCTGGATATGAAACTGATGAGGAGTTCCTGAAAAAAGTTCATCATGTGCTACTGGAGGTATGGTAAAACAATTGGTGCACATTATGGCAGTGAGTATCTAATCTTCCCATTTTACATTTCTTGGGCTTTGTCTCTTGCTAGGTTGAAATCATTGAAGGTGCACTAAAGTGCCCAGAATCTGGAACAGAATTTCCCATTACAAGAGGAATTCCCAACATGCTCATTAATGAAGAGGAATCCTAACAAATTATTCTATATACTGCAATGTAAATATTTCTTCCACCATGTTTTATTCTCATTAAATGTTGTTTTCCTGTTCTTGGTGTTATGGCTTCTCTGGGGATGAGATCAATAGAATAAGAAAGGAGGTAAAAAAATAAAATAATGAACACACAAGGAAATCTCCCTGATGTTTATTGCAATCCAGGCCTTTGGAGCCATATCTGTATACAGTGATCTGTATATAATATACATTTCTACGCAATGAGGTATATTACATATGCACATTATTCTATATACAGAGGGTTGCCCAGCACAGTCAGGGCTAGAAGAGTCAAACTGTAATGTGAATACAGAGGCATGGAGAATAAAATTACAGATGAAAATTAATTTAACTCAAAGACAAAAAAAAATGTAATTTATGGCCCACTGACATGTGGGTCAACGTTGATTGCAACTACAGAACTAATGAAACGGGCTGCTGCTGGCACAGAGGGTAAGAAGACAAGAGACTGATGGCATTCAAGACGAAGACTGAGACGTCGTTCTGAGTACAGGTGAGCTGAATATCCAATCTGACAAAACAAAATCATCTTATATTGCTGCTTAAACCACACAACCTTCAAGATGTATTTCTGAGCAAATATTTGGCCAAATACCTGCAGCTGATCTTTTTCAGACTCGTGTAAAGTGCAGTACCCATAGGAACCAATCAGAATCCACCATGTACCTGTCAGAGATTATAAATAGGGCCTTATACAGGAAGAGTGGAACTCTTTTCTAACGATGGTTGATGAGTGTATTAGGTTTTTGCAACCTTTGTATTTTAATCAAGCGTACCTTTTTAATGTAGTCTTAAAATAGCTAAGCTCAAGAGGATGTTTTCCCTCAACTCTTTTCCAATCTGTTGTGGCTGGAGGATTCAAGAGCCATGGAAACATAGCTTGCTGCAAGAAGCCTAAACATTTTTATTTACCCGCTTGAACTAAAATTAGCAGTGTAGGGACCCCGCATTTGTTCTCCCCATGGCATCCAATGTTTTGGTGTGTGTGAGCCCCTGGGGGGAAAAAAATATATTCATATAGAAAAACAGGGAGGGCGCACCGACCTTGCACATTACCAATAATAAAAGCAAGACTCATACTCGCAAACAAAAAGAAGGTTTAATCTTAGGCTATCGCTGAGGCTCTGATGAAGAGGGTACTCCCTCGTCACGCGTAAGCCATTTGTGATACCATCTGCTTCCTCCTAATACCCAGTCCAGGTTGCAGGTGTCCAGAAGACACTGTTCCGAATTTTTTGAGCAATGTTAAGCCATGTTTGAGTATGACTTGCTTTTATTATTTAAATGAATTTTATCTTTGGTAATGAGGTTGGTGCAGCCTCCCTGTTTTTCTATATGTTTCGGCTTTAAGGACGCCCATTGTTCTCAGGAGGACAGCAAGCCCTTTGACTTCCCATATTTTATCTAAAGGGTTGGCTACACCACTTGCATATTAAGCTCCTGAGCGCAGGAGATTGTGTTTGGGGGGAAAAAATATTTCCCCACTTTTCAAGTACACCTGTCAAGACATAATTACAGGGATCGTCATTGCTGTCCACTTCTTCTGAGAATGTTGGTTGCTTGGCTGGCATGCTTTTAGGTTCAGTGTTTTCCAATTCATTGATCCAGAACAAGTTTAGAAATTTCAACACATTTTCAATCCCGAGGTAAAAAGCAGTTTCAGGAGGCCAGGAACAGTTTGCCTTACTGATTTTTTTTTTACAGATCTCTACTGACAGTCAGATTTTGGACATCCCCCCCTGCAACTTTTGGTGAGGTACTCCCAAAGGGAAATCATTTGTAAAGGGATACAGACCCTGCCGGTGACTAATCATCATAAAACCACTCCCATAAAGATACACTCTACACATGACCACAGACATAAGCTATTTCTTAAAGAGGAACTGCAGTCTGCTCACATACTTTATAATACAAATACCTTTGCTATTCTGAAGCTTCCCTCCAACTACGTTGCATATTTTATATATACTGTGATTCTGTACTTGCCAAATATGCTGCAGAAATCTCCCTCCACGGACTGGCTACAATCATTTTAACTGTGGGCAGGTGAAGCTGCTGCCTGTTCACTTCCTGGATTTACACAGAGGCACACCTCCAGCTCTCATTGGCCTTTTTATGACTCGTTCCCCCTCCCTTCCTGGCAAATGTGAGAGAGAGAGCTGTGCATGATGTCATAAGCCTAGGCTTATTACCAGACAAGAAACAGGAACTGGGCTGTATAAGGTATTTACTGACAGGAAAAAAAAAAGTTTTATTATCTATAGTTAACACAACAAGGGCAGATTTAATAGATGGAAAGTTGGAAAAATGACTGAAGGTGGTCCGCTTTGAGAACTAAAGGTGGAAATGTGCAACAAGGTTATTTAAAATCCTTGCAAGGTACATAGATTATCCCGAGGGATTTTTTATTTCTGAACAAGCGGAGTTACTCTTTAACACTTTCAATAGCAAAACATGTACGCATGGCAATTTTGCAAGCTTTCAATCTGCTTTGGTTTAAAAAAAAAAATGCACGAAACTGCTATCTGTCCACATTTTTTTTATTTTTTTGCGTGTTGAAAATTTGAGAGGCCTGTGCTGGTTTAAATGTATTTCCACTGTAATTCATGGAAAATGTTTTCATCTGGTAGAGATGGGAAAACGCTGAAAATTTCCATAAGTATGGCCACATGTCACATTTAAAACATATCTATCCTAAACCAGGTTTATAGTGAAGGCAACTCTCACAAATTAGCTTTGTCACGCAAGACTTTCCTAGGTGGCTTTAGTACTCTGCAACGAAGTTTCATCAATTTTGTGATCTGATTTATATTTCACTAGTATTTATGTCCTTAACCTTTTTTTTAATTTTCCTGTATGTTTAACTGAAGGTGTTAAAATAGTATGAATATACATGGCTTTTATACTATTGCTTTGTTCAGTATCAAAAAATCAAGGTACTGGCTTCAAGTTTGGGAAGAAAACAAAAGTCTGTGTGGGGTAGAACGCCCCTTCCTTGCAGCCTGGGAGACTCCGTGTCTAGATGTGTCTACACTTGGCTATATTAGGGTGACACCTTGTGGCCAATAGCAACATTGCTACAGTTTTGATAATTTAAAAAGTTACATTTCAAAGTGCATATTCATCTTCAGTGAATACCACACTTCTAAGCAAGTAGATCCAGAAACAGGAGATGCTGAACATAAGTTTACATCTTAAAGCAGAACTCCAGGGGAAAAAAAAAGGTGTCCGTAACTGTCAAAAACAAAACCCTGCTTTTTCTGTAATGCCAACCTGGTGCAATTTCTTTTAGCTCCTAAACCTCTTTGGCCAGTGTCATTCATTCTACTTCCTTTGAGCCAAGCCTGTCCCATAGTACTCTCAGACTGAGTGGCGCTCAATCCAAAATGAAGTAACAACCCCTGCCACTAGAGGAGAGGTAGTACCTGTGACATCATTGGACCAGCCTGCAGCATTTACACATAAGGATTACATATCCCCTTTGTAAAAATAAATACTATATATATTTTTTATTTACTACGAGCCTGTAAAGCACTGTACCCACAAGCAGCAGATTGCAAGTGCAGTGTAGGGTTCTTGTAGACCGTCTGTAAGGGGCAGGCCGTTAAAACGGACAGGAAAACTCCATAAACTACCAGAGCGCTCCAATGTTGCCCTGGTAATTAAAGAACTAAGTGCCGACAGCCACAAAGGTTGATGGTTCTTGTAGTTTTCACAGAACACTGAATGACGTGGACAGACAGGCTGAGCCCTGCACAGCCATGTTATTTTATTTAATAACTGTGACAGCAAGGGGGAGATCCCCCGCTCACTGTCAAAATGGGGACGGAAGCTGGTGCAACTGAATATGGGTGTAACGTTACAAAATGTGAGCTATCCTTTAAAAAAAAAAAAAAAACACAGATGCGCAAATACCTTCAGGTGCCGATAGTTCAGGATCTATTAAAGCACTTACTGCTTAGCATATGCGAAAGTCGCATGATAAAATGAGCCAGAGATACAGGCAGCTGAGACTTTTCCCATAGAAGTTGACTTTTTACCTTTACCTTTTGAAGCTATAATCTAAGGAACCACAAAGGAGAATCGAGACCGACAGGACAGAGAAAAGCTCAACTTTAGCATAAGGGAGGAAAAAAAAATAAAAAATGTAAATATAAACTTCAGCAGATTGATTTATTCTGCATTTACTAGTTGTTTGCACAGGTTATTGTAAATTTTGCTTATGCAAATTAAAAATATTTAAAGCCTGACTTTTCCTATGTTTTAAAAGTCAAACTTATGCACGTTCATAAAGGGGGGTGGGTGGGGGTATAAAGTGTAAATTACACTCACCTTCATATCTACAATTCAGCACTTTAGAATCACAATTCTAGCTCCTGCACTATTCAAATTCCTATACATTAGACCTCAAGCACAGTGGACTTTTTTTTTTTTTCCCCTCCCCTGGACACCTTTGCTCCTGGCAGAAAAAAAAGGGCAATGTTTTCCACATGTGGGTTAATGCATTTTGGTATTTAAATTAATATTCTGGCCATTAGAATGCATTAACACACCTAAATGCGTAATTTTTTTTTAATGCCCAAACACACCTCCTGAATGCGTTTTTTTTCCCCAGCCTGTAAACACCTGTGTGTTCATGAACACATAGGCCAATATGGAGGTGCTTTTACAGGCTGAAAAGAAACAAAAAGTCAAATGCCAGTAAAAGTGGAATTGTTCCCCAGCGACCTGATGGTGCAGAAGAGAAATTGGGTCAAAGGCAGCAATGACAAATGGTACTGCATGTGCAAACTGAATTTCAGCACCTGTGTTTCCTCTAAATTAAGCAAGCGGGACCTGGATAGTTGTCCATTTTATACGTACAGGAAAACACTTGACATGAAACACACAACTTCCATTGGCATCTACCAATAAAGGGAACCTTTTTATCTTCTAAGAACGATATCCAATTACAAACTAACTGGAATCAATGTTCTGGTTTGACTAAAGCAGAGTAAATCCTGATTGGTTTATAGGGGTTACTGCATTTAAAGGCTTACCATTTGCAGTAGGAACTCTACTGAATAAAGCCATATATATATCTTCATGAAAAGTGGAATGTTCAGTTATCTGAACAGTCATATCCGATATTAACATGTTTGTTCGGAAAGACTGTCCCCAGCTCTCTGATGGGGTAAATCTCTATACAGGGCTAAAAATGTGCACAAGTGGCTGAATACAAAATCTACATTGTATTGATCAAACGTGCAAACCCCGTACAATATTCCACTTCCAAACCACGTTCTTTGAAACAGTATTTCTGTTCTGTTGAACAATTCAGCAATTTTAGAGGAAAGGGAAGGGAATTCAGAAGCACAATAGGAAATTGCTTACCACAAACAGCACCTGCAATTTCAAATCAATAGTGTTCTTAAAATTTATATCAACTCAAGTATTTAAAAATGCTTTCATATAGGAACAACATGTTTTGTTCCTAAACCAGTACCATACATCTTAAAAGTAATGATTTTCAAGACATTGAACACATAGATTGTCACTAAATAAGATGATTTAGGCATATTTTCACCCAAAAAATAAAAACAAGTAACTGGCATGGTAGTCATACACAATAAAAGTACAGTAAGAGAAGATGAGGGACACAAACCAATAACTTACTTTCAGCAGTTATATGATGTGCCCTATTGCTTACAAGGAGCAGCATATGGCTCAAGTGTTCATTTAAGGATTGAAGGACTTCCAGCTATATTTGCTGTTCTTATCCCACCATGGGATATTAACACATTGCTTAATTAAATAGGAATAAAACAAACACTGATTTTGTTACATAGGCTCCAGGGAAGACACTCCTTCCCATCAGTCACTGTCCCATGGCTTATATCTTCAGAGCTGTGCATCCAATAACTATGCATTTTGCTTCATATGTCTGTACCAGTCTTGTGGTATCTTCCTTGTTAGTCTATAAGGAATTCCAAGAAGTATTTGTGCATAAGAAACCCTTAAATGTCTGACCCCCATACATTCATCAAATGGTCTTGCTTTGCACATAGTTAAGAGATTCCTGCAGTTAGAATGCCTCCATTTCTAGTCCATCATGGCCTCCAACATCTCCAGGAAAAGCTTGTGCATAGGGACGGTCCCCTCCTCCCGCAGGGCGTGGAAATGCTGAAGGACACGTCCTGCTGTTTGGCGCAATAAGGGGAGTGTGAGAAGCAGTTTTCCATCACGACAGGGTTCCTCTGGGTGACGATTTGATTCGTACTCGCTAAGTGCCTCTTGTAGGGCATCGCGAAGACGCAAAACCGCTTCAGGATCTTCAATGTGCACAGAGTCTGGAGATAAAGAACATGCATTAGATAGATAATGTACATATAACATGCATCAAATGAATTACTTGAGAGTAAAGTCAAATTGGTGACCTGTCTTGAATGCCGTTAAAGGCTAAGTTCACCTTTTAAAAAAAAATAAATGCACATATTGCAGGTAAAAACGGGAAAAAAAGTGCATTGATTTTTTTTCCCCAGTGGCCTGTCAAGCAATTGCGCCCACGATCAGCAGGTCGCGGGTGCAATGTCAGGCCCCTGCAGGCAAGTCCTACAACTTTTAGTCGGTACCTTTCTTATGGCTTTTATGGTTTGAAAGCTGAGGGAAGTTTCAATGAACTACAAGAGCACTCACCAGCGCCCTCGCAGACTGAGAACTACAAGGCATCTGCCATGGTAGAAGAGGGAATTGTAGTTAATTCGTTCACAGAACTGAATGAATGACATGGCTGTGTAGGCAGAGCTGTGACAGCTGGTGTGGGGGGAATCTGAAGGTGCAGGCATGTGCTGTTTACTAACATGTTACTAAAGGTGAACTTATCCTTTAATTAATACAGCCTGGTCACCTTCCTGCCACAAGCCTGTAGCTTGATAGTGAAGTCAAAGAAAGAACACCGTATTAAAGAGGGATTCCACCAAAAAAAGAAATATTAAAAGCCAGCAGCTATAAATACTACAGCTGCTGACTTTTAATAAATTGACACTCACCTGTCCCGGGTTCCAGCGATGCCGGCAGCCGAGGCCAATCGATCGCTCGGCTCTCGGCTGCTGCCGCCACCATTCTAGGTGAGGGAATCAGGAAGTGAAGCGAATCAGCTTCACTTCCCGGTTCCCTACTGCGCATGCGCGAGTCGCGCCGCGCAATAGGAAATCTCCGCGCTGTCACTGGGACCCGTGTGTGTCCCAGCAGACAGCGCGGCAGGGCAGGAAATGGCGTAGACTCCCACGGGAGTCTATGCCTGGAAGTGGGTGTAAATACCTGTCTGACAGGTATCTCCACCCCCCTCCCCCCTGAAAGGTGTCAATTGTGACACCGGAGGGATCCGATCAGCGGAGGTTCCACTTTAGGGTGGAATCCCGCTTTAAGTGTTGTTTTCTAACTACTCTTTTCAGAATGTTCCTTGTAATTTCATATGCACTGCAGGGCACCCGACTTGTCCCCGATACTGTCCTAGTTTCAATTACTGTATTATACACACATATATATATATATATATTTGTAAACTCTCTATCATTCGTGACTGTTTTTCACTACAAATCACACATGAATCCAGTGTGACCTATAGATCTGCACCTAAATTGAACCATCGATCTGTCCATAAACACTATAAAGGTGGTCAGACATGCTGACACAATACAACTGCCTAGACCAGTGATTGGCGAACCTTGGCACCCCAGATGTTTTGGAACTACATTTCCCCATGATGCTCATCTACACTGCAGAGTGCAAGAGCATCATGGGAAATGTAGTTCCAAAAGGTCTTGCTGACCGACTGACTGCCGTCAAAATGACACAAATTGGCGTAGCTGTACGGTAGCCGCTTTAAGGGGTATGGGGGGGAGGCGCATTCAACCCCTTGGTCGCCCCCTAGTGTTAACCCCTTCCCTACCAGTGACATTTATACAGTAATCAGTGGCAATTTATAGCTCTGATCGCTGTATAAATGTCAATGGTTTAAAAAAAAAAAAAAAAGTGTCTGATCTGTCTCCCGCAGTCCTGATAAAAATTGCAGATCGCTGCCATTACTAGAAATAAAAAAATTGCCATAAATCAATAACCTATTTTGTAAGCGCTATAACGTTTGCACACAATTAATTTATGCTTATTGGAGGTTTTTTTTTTTTTTTACCAAAAATATGTAGAAGAATACACATTGACCTAAACTGAGCAAAAAAATTGTTTTTTTTTTTAAATTGGGATATTTATTATAGCAAAAAGTAAAAAAATTTTTTTTTTTTTTTTATTTATTTTTTGCGCTATAAACAAAAAAAAATAAATAAAGCGTAAACACCGCAGAGGTGATCAAATACCACCAAGAGAAAACTGCTTGTGGGGGAAAAAAAAAAAAGGACATCAATTTTGTTCAGGTACAGCATTGCACGACTGCGCAATTGTCAGTTAAAGTGACACAGTGCCGCATCACAAAAAAAAATGGCCCAGTCAGGAAGGGGGTGAATTCTACCGGGGCTAAAGTGGCTAAGCATATAGCTTCAAAGCAAATCAGCAATGGCAGCTTTTCATATTTCTATCCTATCAGATTATTTTTAAAGCATAACTAAACCCTCCTTATCCTTTCATGCCAAGCTGCCATCTTAGTGCCTGTTTAATTTGCAGTTGCCATGGTCCTTCCCATGTGATTAGTTATGACAAGAGCCATTGGAGGGTTTGATACTTTGTTGAGAGCACAAGCAACTGTGACAGTTATCATTCATGACATGCCTTGAACTGTACAAAGTGAGACATGTGGCCAAACATCCTGACCAATACACTTTAAAGTGGTTGTAAACCCTAGAAAAAAAAAAAAACCTACAAGACAAAGGCTTAATGAGCTAGTATAAATAGCATACTAGCTCACTGATTATGCCTTTTTCTTGCAGGGTTTTTTTTTAGGGTTTACAACCACTTTAAAGTGTATTTCGCTAGGATGTTTGGCCACATGTCTCGCTAATTATAGGTTTAACTGTAGCAAAAAAAGGTTGTAAAGGGGTTATAACCACTTTAAAGTACTGAGGCAAATAGGTAGCATTACTGTGTAATGCAAGTAGCATTTTCAGAACTGTTCCAATTCATTTCATATGGTGTAAGGTCTTCCAATCTATGGAAGCCAGTGATTTCTGTACTCTGTCCTGAAGGAATTTCTATCTTCGTTTAAAGTGAAACTAAAGTCTTTTTTTTTTTTTTTTGTTAAAAACAGGGTGGATTTGATTTAAATCGCTAGTAAAAAGGCTTGATTTAAATCATAATTTTTAAAGGGCAACTGTCATTTCTGTCCAGCGGCGGCTCCTCCTCTGACCCGCTGTTGACGCTCCGACAGTCCCATTCACTTTAATGGGATGGCTGGTGATGTTGCAGTGACACAAGGTGAGGGACGTGGCGGCAGCAGGTGAGTGGATGCCCGCTAACAGGCGCTGCCCTCAGGGATCTGAAGTGACAGGTGCTCTTTAAATGTAAGGACTTATTCTTACTGATAGTTAGAATATTTAATATTTGCAAACAAAATGAAGGTTTCTTATTTAGAATAAGCTGTCAGGTTAGTAAAACAGCGATATCGGAAAAGATTCAGTTTGTAGTGTACATAGATTTGCAAAACAGTGGGGGTTATTTATGAAAGGCAAATCAACTTTGCACTTGGAAGTGCAGTCGCTGTAAATCTAAGGGGTAGATCTGAAATGAGGGGCGCTCTGCTGATTTTATCATCCAATCATATACAAGCTAAAATGCTGTTTTTTTTTTATTTTCCTTGCATGTCCTCCTCAGATCTACAGCGACTGCATTTGTAGTTCAAAGTGGATTTGCCTTCAGTAAATAACCCCCAATGTGATAAAGGAATATTCTTGAACGTTGTTTTAGCTCACTGTTTTATTTTACTGTGAAATTGTGTGAATGCATCAACGCAGTGCATGTTCTCAGCTTGCAGCGCTTGAATTCATTGAATGAGTTTACCAAAAATGTAACTATTGCAGAATATAGAGCCTCATGCTATATAACTAAGCTCCATTTCATGCTGAATAAACAAAAGGATTAATTATCTTAAATAGAAAACTATCTTTAGATAGATTTTTACTCCAAAAGCATTTTATTAAAATAAAATTTGATAAAAACCATTGATTTATATCCACACTGGTTAAAAATAACAAACATCATATTTACCTGCCCTGTGCAGTGGTTTTGCACAGAGCAGCCCAGATCCTCCTCTTCTCTGGTCCTCTTTGGCGCTCTTGGTCCCTCCCTCCTTTTGAATGCGGCTTGCTCTGGGGGCACCCGAGCCAAGCCACAGTTCCCTGTGTCCATTCAGACACTGAGCCGTTGCCGAGCCCCACCCCCTTTCTCTCAGCATTGGCTGACAGCAGCGGGAGCCAATGGCACCATGCTGCTTTCTTAGCCAATGAGAAGGGGAGTCCCGGGCAGCCGAGACACTGCTGCAAGATTGCTTGATCTAGATGGGGTTCAGGTATTAGAATGGCTGCTGCACACAAGGTTTTTTTTTTATCTTAATGCATAAAGATAAAAGAAAGAAAAAAAAAAAACCTTCTGCCTTTACAATCACTTTAAAATTTGTTAATAAAAAGATACGTAAAAAAGAAGAAAAAAAAAAAAAAAAAAGGAGGAACACAAGCCGCATGTGCATCTTACCAGAGTTTGTAAGTGTGAGGGCCTTTAACATAACATATTCCTCTCTTTCCACGCGCAACGCACGATACTTGCGCACTAAATGAAGAACACAGGAACAGAGGTCTGAGAGACGGGCAGAGCGAGACGATTCCTCATCTAGAACAAAATCCTCTGCAAATACAACTTCATCTTCGTAAGGAAGGGAACGAAATACCACCCCAAGGAGCAGAACCTCCATCCAGACACTCTGCAAGAGACTCATCTGATCTGATAACGACAGCGAGGAAAAACCTGTGAAAAGGACAAGTTCCAGTCATGAATCCTTATCCACACAGCAACTGCAAGGGGAGAGAAACTTTTAAATTTGTGCAGATTTACACATGAAGCCTCAAAAAGCAATTTGTATTCTTCCATAGCAGAGCCACTATTGTGAGATGGGAGCAAAAGAAACCATAAAGCCACAAAATACAATGCTGTCTTGTTCTTGTTAAGGATATTTTTTTTTTGTAAAATATTAAAGCGGAGGGCCGTTTAAAAAAAAAAAAAAAAAAAAAGAAAAGAAAAAGTCAGCAGCTGCAAACACTGCAGCTGCTGACTTAATAAACACACTTACCTGTCCAGGGCGCCCGCGATGTCGGCCGCCCGAGGCCGACCCGTCCCTCAGGTCCCGGCGCCGCCATTCCTTGTAAGGGAAACAGGCAGTGGAGCCTTACGGCTTCACTGCCCGTTTCCTACTGCGCATGCGCGAGTCACACAGCGCTTTGTGAATGGGACGCGCTGCGTTCTGGAACACACAGTTCCCAGAACACAGCGCGACCCATTACCCAGAAGACGCCGCGACGAGGAGAGAAGACCAGAAGATCTCCGCGGAGGAGGAAGAGGAAGATTAGGATTATGTGCCTAGCAACAGGCATTTCTGGTAAGTAAAAAAAAAAAAAAAAAAATTTCTTCATTTTTTTTTTTAGATTTTTTTTGTAATTTTTAATATATATTTTTTCAGGGTGGCCCTCCACTTTAAGCACTGTTTATACCCCAATATAGAAGTTTTCTCAACTCTTCCTGTTCTGTCAGACAGCATCTCATGGACAGGAAGCGAGAGAAAATTTCTCTATGGGGGAATACATATGGAATAAACCCTGACGGCGTTTTCCTCACTTTGCTGGAAAAAAATACTTTTGCTGTGTCTCTATTTGAGAGGCATTTCCCAGCACTTCCTGTGTTGTCTGACATCCGTCGAGTGGACAATAGGCAGACAACTCCCACACAGGGACATACATAGACAAGTTTAAACATTTTTTACCCCTACTTACTCTCACAAGAAAAAAAAAAAAATGGAAAAGGAAATGTTTTTTGGATTTGGCATTTACATGTATGCAAAGCCAAAACTTTTATTTTCATAGAATGTGGAAAAGTTAGAACCTACGTCAGATTCTTTTATTGCCGTCTGTGGAGAAAATTGCTCTTTTGGTAACTATTGTCTCCTGTTCCAAAATCCAACATTTTTGATTTGTCACAGAACAGGTGAGGGGGATCTTCCTATAGGGACGCTTGTTTTAAAAATGGATATCCCCTCACTTTGGAGAGATTTCTCTTACTTAATTTGGTTGTGGGACAGGAAGGGAGGGAAAATATCACACAACAAAAGAAAACAGCAGTCTTTACCCTTCGCTACTTTTAATCTGCTTTTGGCTTTACATACCCTTCAAGAATAACAAAATCTGAATTCTTTGTTTCTCTGGATACTCTGCATGTCTCCCACCACATTTCATATAAAGATTAGAGCTTTGGAATTTTTAGGGCAGCGGGTATATGTATATGCCTTTTGTAACCCTAAGCGCAGTTAAAAAAACAACGTTCTCTTAGTAAATATTACTGCAAATCAGATAGTCAGAAGACCAACACCTATTTCCTATGATCTAATGTGCACAGACCCAGTTCCCAATCAAAAATGCAAAACCCCTGGTTGCAACCATTGCCGTAGAATCTGGTTTGGACTGCCACATTGCACTATATTATGAAGCACATTATACTTGGCTTCCGAGCCACTGCAAACCTGACAAAGCCTCAGGATGATAGCAAAATAATTCTTGTTGTGTTCGCTTTGAAAAAGGTTGAGCTCTACAGAGATCTACATCTCTACAGAGATGACCACCAAATTAGTACTTGCTTACCTGGGATGTTCTTGGCCCAGCTGATGATAATGACAATCTCTCGGTCTGCGAGGTCACATAAAGTGCTCATAGATTTCAGGTAGCCATCAGGAAGTGCTGGATCTGGCATTGCAAACAGCTTATCTGGCTCTGCTACCAGGAGGTGAGAGACTACAGTGTTGACTGGAGCTATAGATCAGACAATGCAAGGAATTGATGGAAAATAAGTCAGTTTATTGTAAATTTGTTTTACCAAAAACAGGTTGTTTTACAGTAACTTCACTTTGAAAAGTGTTTGTGTCCAGGTTATGAGGATTCAAGTTTTACATATTTTAACAAGCAGTAAATGAGCTTTTAAACAGGCCACCACTAACCTCTGTAGCAGCCAACACTGTGGAGCAATTCATCTTCAAACGTTCATAGCAAGAAGCACTGCAGTCATTCTCTCAGCAGCTCAGCTAACTGTGCTTCCCTCTCCCATTAGTGACTCTAATCTCAAATGTAAACACACAGCAGGAGCTCTGGCAGTGGTGAGCAGGATGAGCTTATCTGGCCTAGGCAATAGGTTCAGAGCCGTTTTGTGAAAATTGAGGATGAACTGCACAAGAGTGAATGCAGCTACAGTGGTCAGCGGGTACTTGTTTAAATCTTATTTATCACTTAAGAATATGTACAGTAAATATTTGATGCCCATCTCCTGGCCACATATTCACAATCAGTGTTTTCACTCAGGAAAAAGTTCCCCTTGTCAAACTAAACTAAGAAAAAAAAATATTTTTGCAAATATCCAAATGTAATTCTGTCATCTCAAAAGAGGGAATCTTTTCAGGTAAAACGGTCAATGTTCGGGCTGCCCATCAGTCTGGGAAGATTTCCCCTGACTACTTACTGTGTCCCTGAATCAAGGAGTGAAGGGAAATCCCATCCAAAAGAACACAGGTAGCAATAAAGGCTTACGAGGCTTCCTTCACACTCTGCATGCACATTAACGTGCATTGTGTTAAGGCAGCACATCAATTTAGAATAGGCTGCCAATGCTCAGCCACGGAACAAAAATTAACTTGCACTTTTATTTTTTCTTGCAGTTCACCACAGTGCATTGTATGTACTACATTTTTGGTGAGCTGCAGTGCTTGCCTGTTGTCACCTACTGTACATCAAAATACCATTGTAAATAAATGGCCCAGCATTGCAGAAAGTGACATACCTTGCAGTAAGGTGCTGAAAAACATAGGTGTGGAGTTCTATTCAAATCTTTTTTCTTAACACCTAAACCCCAAAAAGAACCCTTTAGGGTTGGTTGTCTAACAGATGTCCATTAATTTAGTTTAATGCAACGGTAAAAAAAAACAAAAAAACCATGAAAAGTACCTTTAAGAATAAAATTACTGGAGTAGAAGCAGCAGGGGTACATGTGATAGTGCTTAGGTAGCCTCTGCTCTTCCAGCATTCCAGGTGCCCATCAGGAGCATATTCCTATATTACACTGATGGGGGGGTGGAGGGATAGGGTATAGGAGCACAAAGCACTGTTCCAGACTGTGTCCAAAACAGTGAGCATTTCTTTACAACACCAAGTCACCCTTTGAAGTGTTACCCCAACATTACATATGCCTGCTGTACCATGTACTTGTATGAGAAAGAATCCTGTTCTCTTTGTATTGCTTCCTTGTGTGAAATCCCTGGTGTTCCTATCAGTCCCTCTGCTTTGCCTGTTAAAAATTGACCACACTAAGTAGGAGAGCACACTGTGGTCAGTTGCACAGCCTTTCACTGGGAAGCTCAGTGTACAGTTGCTTCTAATCCCCCAGCTTTTCTGCAGCTGAGAACAGAGGGAATGGGAAAGGGGGAAAAAATTATAATTTGTATTATATCTATACACTTTCAGTTCTATTTTAGATGGAATAGGTTGTTTTACAATCACTTTAATATTATAGAAATGATCCAACCTTGTTTTTTGACTCCCGTTGTTGAACTTTGATGGGACTGTCCCCCCGGGGTATACTGCAGAATGTCTCCTTCTGGTCGTCTCTTGTATTTCTGCCGACCACCTCTGACTCGGTCCAATCGCACACCTGCAGATTAATACCAATCATGAAGGTACAGTTTCCCTACTAAATGAATATTGCTGAAATGGTCACTACAAAATATTGTACAATTCAAGATCCAGAGCAATTCTCTCTGTCATAAGTCCTGACACTGTTGCTGCAAGTTTTTAAACACTTTCAGCAGCTGATTTATTCACTTTGAGTATGCAGCTTCTTTATCTTTTAATCCTTGCCTATGTTCCAGCTTAAGCTGGTTCCCGTTTTAAAGGTGGCTCCTTTCTCTTGTAGTGTCCTATAGAGGCACACTTGCATGTAGGGACTAGAGCTCTACATTGTGCATCAATAGAAACACACAGCCATGTAGCCTAGGTTGGTAAGGCACTCCCCTGCTCTGATGTCACAAACCCGGTGCAGGCTCTGAAAAGATCCACAACATATGGTCAGGATCCACCCACCTGCCTGGACTGGCAGCATGCTCAGTCTTTAAGTGAGTTGCTCCTGCCCCCTCCACAGCCTGGCACTTCAGTGAGCACTGGAGGGGCAGAGAAGAGAGCTGACAGTCATCTGATATTCTGGCCAATGTAATTCATTAGTGCTCAAGCACACACACCTAAAAGCACGTGCAATATGCAGCTTTAGATGCGTTATTTAAGCAGCTTTTCTCCTGTCCGGAGTTCTGGCATTCAGAGGAGAAAAGCAAACGCCAAGTGTGTACTTTTGCACAAGCAGACTCTGCTTTCTGTTTTTTCAATGATAAATAAAGTCTTCCTAATTGAAATCAACAGAATCTATGCAGTCCTGAATGAATTATTTATGAATACTCACAATGCATATGGTAAAAAAAAAAAGAAATGATGGCACTTTTATTTTAGACAAAAAGAGAGAATATGCCATATGTGCCAACGCTGGCATGTTCCTTACAGGTTTATATGTTATCTTAACGATTGGTTCTCTTTACATGGAAAAACAAAAAGTAGAAGTAAAAATATGACACACATTATAATCAAGATATTAAAGTGGATGTTAAGCCACTATCATCTTTATGTCATCCCCCTGTCAGATAACAAGCTGTATCCTAGTGCCTGTGCTTTATAATAAAAGCCGATTTCTACCCGTTTTCACAGCATCTCCCAGCGATCACGTGACTCTATGCTCTCTGCTCTCCTTGTCTGATAGCTCCAGCGGGCAGGGCTGAGATTCCCTGCTGACGTCATCCGAGGAGGAGAGAGCCTGGAGTGACGTGATCACTGGGAGATGCTGTTAAAGCAGGTAGAAATTGGCTTTTGTTTAATAAAACACAGGCACTAGGATACAGCTTTTTATCTAACAGAGGGGATGATATAAAGAGGAGTTAGTTTTGAAGCAGCAGGGCTAGTGAGAGCTGACAGGTAGGGAGGGAAGGGGGGAGGAGGGCAGAGGGAGACACAGGAGAGCTGTAGATAGCAGCGGATGGACTGGGGCACACATACTGACCACGGTGTCAGGGCTCAGCAGCCCTGATATATCATGGTCACCGTACAGAGAGGGGAGGGTAGAAACTGGCAGGATCAGCCCGATATTTCAGGTGATACATGGGGCCCAAATGACACAGCACAAGCACTGTGCTGTATAACATGCTTTAAAGGAGCAGGGTCCTTTTTTTTGGGTTAACACGCTTTAAGGGAAGAATGAATCTGAATATTTTGAAGGGACTATGTATAGAGTCAGTTCTTACAGCAGATGAACAGAGCTCCTAGTGCAGTTAGTGCATTTCACCACTTGGTGGTGCAGTGCTGGCTCAGAAAGCATTGCGCGGGCCTGAAATACACAGTATTGATCTCCATGCGGTGCAAGCCGTAATACAGCAGCTTGTGTTGGGAGCCAAGTTTCATCTAACAAGTACAAGATCTTTTTCTGATGTCAGAAGCATAAAAACCATCTATGATCATTCCAGAAACAGACCCTCACATTCAGTTGTCAGACCAGAACAAAGCAAACCTTTGAATAGGCTTCAAGCAACATTTTTAAGCCTTTACAGCACCATTCAACTACAGTTTGATGAGGTTCTACAAGGAACATAATATAATGGCTGACTGTTCCAGGTAAGTATAAGCATCTTCCTTTAATAGGGTAGCTAGAATAGGGCTTAGAAGGGGGGGGGGGGGGGGGGGTGTAGCAGGTTTAAAAGGAAAGTTCGCCTTCCTCCCCATGTGACATCCATGTTTAGGGTGTAACATGCAGCATGTGAACATACAGAACCCCAAAAATCAACTTACATTTGCACTCTTACCAGAATGCTAGGGTGCACCTTCTAGCTGATATCTGTTTGTTTTTTAAATTTCTGCAAGGACAGAAAAATAGCTATTGATGTGCCAGAATTATAGAGTGCTCCTACCTTCCTAATTGCATGACAACTCATAAGCATGTGTTGTCAGCCCTGCCTACTTAATTTCTGATAGATTTCAAACAGCACAGACCTCTTTCGCGTCTTCATAACTTCCTGTGCACAAGAAGGGGTTATCAGTTCACACGATTTTTTGCACTTATAAACCAGTTATAACCACGCTTAAAGCTTGTTCAAAATGACAGCCAGCACTCCCATAATTACCGATCTGTAAAGCATATGTCAAGCCAAAACATATTTTTCTCATTGCTCTGCAATACACACACATTTCCTTAGGCTTTATTCCCTTAAAACATACCTGTATGTACAATGAACATGCACCGTTTATAGATATTCTCTATTTCTGCAGCCGGTGATGCCAATAGTGCTTGCGCACAGCACTTTGAAATGATGGCATACTAAGACCAGATCACTACGCCACGACTGTGACTTCTATTATTGTGGCTCAGCCACTCAAACAGCTGGAGCCGGTGAAACCGTAAGGAAGACTGGGTAAGAATGGAAGCCCTGTCAGCAGTGACAGTGCATTGCCAGGGGGCTTAGTTTTAAGGCATGTGGTGCATACTAGCATGTGCATAACTCTGTGTTAGAGTCTCTCCTCTCTCCCCCTTACTGCTTGTCAATTCCTAGTTGTAAACGATCTCCAAACCCTCCCCTCATGCCACTATTTCGTGTGGCGGTAAAGTCAGTGAGTACCATTGCTGCCAGCCCCACTGTTATAACAAGGTAGAATACACAGTGTCAATGTTTTGTTTTTTTTTAATTATGCTGATAATTACCTTATTTCAGAGCCCCGTTGCAGTCACGTAACTTCCCGGGCGCACTCTTCCCCTGATCGAATGACTACAGCGAGAGGGGCTGAGCGGACAACACAGCAGTCACATGACCTCCCCACTGGCGTCAGAGGGAAATCTCAGCCCCTCACGTTGTAAATCGGGGAAGGAGAGGGGCGGGTGGTCATGTGACTACACAGCAGTGCTCTGAAATAAGGTATTTAGCAGCATCATTTTACAAAAACATTGACACAGTGTATTATACCTGTTATAACAGAGGGGCTGGCAGTAACGCTACTCACTGACTTTACAACCACTTTTACTACCGCTTTACCAATGCATTTTCTCTTCATACATGCCAAAGCTCATATGTTCCTCACTTTTGAGAGATTTCCTTCTATTTACAGTTGTGTCTTTGGGACAGGAAATGAAAGGAAATCTCACTAACAGGACAAAGCAAATAAAAACGGATAGGAGTCAAACCATATCCTATTCTTTACCCAAAATGAAAAATATTTCCCATGAACCCAGAGGCCAACTGGAAATTCATAGACTCACCTTCCTTAAGCATGCCCACACGAAGGCACTTGGTAAAACGACAAGCCTGGCATGCCTTCCGTCTTCGCTTAGTAATTTCACACTCATTAGTGGCTGGACAGCTGTATTCAATATTTCCTATGAAAGACATATCAAACAAAAATCAGTATACCCCAAAATAAATCGGTCTGCTACTACAACACATTGTGGGCTGGCTCAGTTATGGAAAGCCTTTTTAAATAGAAGTCGCCATTTTAATTGGTAAAAAAAAACGTGCATGCAGTTTATTTCCTCTTTCACTGTTCTTTCATTTCATTATTAGGCTTTATTATAATGACCACTTGGTACCCCAAGTGCTGGCAATTTGTATGCAAGGGAAAAAAATAAATAAACACAACACCTCCCATATGCTATGTTCTTCCAGTAGCTAAACACTGCCGAGAGCACCCCGTGGTGGAAAAACTGCGAAATAAAACATTAAACTGAACCACTTTTTTGCCCATTCAGGGCAATGCAACACGTTTCCTTATTTTCCATCCTCCCGTCCAGCGCACTCACCTTTCTTTCATCTCCCCCACCAATCCATTGGGCCGCTGCAAGTGAAAGATGAAGCCCTGTGTGAGCTGAAAGTCTTGATTTGATGCTTACAAAACGGCTGAAGAATCTCTTCCTGCTCTCATGTGACAGTCATGGGTCGCTTAGCAGCCAATTACCAAGAACCAGAACTATTGTGTGGATGGAAGGGGAGCGAGTCATATGCTCCCCGTACCCCAAAGTACATAGTATTAGTCCATACTCCTAGCTGTCATATGGATCAGCAAGGGAATGAAGAGAAGTATGTATAACTGGGGAGGGTGACAGTTGAGTGAATCTGTTGCTCTTTCCTGCATGGGTATAGAAGTCACTTTAGGACTTAATTCAGACAAGCTTATTTGCATACGCCTATACTATCCTGACTTACTGCAGCTGACACTCGGCAAAGCAACAGGAATGCAGATGTCCATTTAAGCAGATATAACACGTACAAAACACAAGGGTGTTCTGACAGATGCTCCAGAAAAAGTCACAGTGCAGTTCATATAAGGCTATTAGAGACCTAATTGCTCACACTGAGGTGCATTGTGTTTATACAACTTTAGTTTTGGATAGTGTGGAAAGAACCCCTGTCAGATTTTGCTGCTATTTGGGTCTCTATTACAGAGATTTCCATTAATTTACTGTCCCTGCAAAATAACCGTTTCACAGGAAAAATAAAATAAAAAAAGAGGGGAAATTTCACACCAGACCCTAGCACAGACCCCGTTTTCACAAAGGATGGAGTGCCAGGCATGGCCACCGGCAAAGACACAGATTCTTGCCAGCAGAGAAACATACCCTTTCATACACTAAGGTTGATTTACTAAAACTGGAGAGTGCAAAATCTGGTGCAACTCTTCATAGAAACCAATCAGCTTCCGTTTTTTTTTTGTCTACGCTTATTTGAAGAAGCTGATTGGCTACCATGCAAAACGTGGTGCAGATGTGTACCACAGTTTTAGTAAATCGACCCCAGTATGTGCGATCAACAGCGGCACAACTACCTGTAAAAATCAATGGCAGACTCTTTTCATGTAACCACACATTCCAGCAGTTATATGCCATTATGGACTTTGGTGTCCGTTTATGAAACCCAGATGAGCTGCGATTCTGATGATCGCAGCTCATCTCAACTCATTAGTAGGTTATGAAACAGATGTTCAGGGAAGAACATGTTCTCCGCTTATCTCAGCACACAGACAATCGGTCATTAACAGAAATGGCCAGTTTATGAAGGTGCGATCTCAGCATCTCACTGGCGATCTGTCAGAATTCTCCCTCCCAGCCCAGAGGTGGAGAATCGGGGAGAGAAGAGATCTTCCCAAAGAACTGAGGAAAAAGGAAAAGTATTGGCTTCCTTCTTCCTCGATTAGACCCCCCCCCCCCCCCACCAAGACAGTAAACATCTCTTTAACAGAGCAGTGGCAGCAGTAAAAAAGAAATTGGCTTTACATATACATCAGGTAGCTATAAAAAACAGATGCTTCCACATTTTTTAATTGTATTTGTGCTGGCAAAGCTTACAATTATCAAACTAGTACCAATGCAGCTAAAGATCTGTAGCAAAAGAAGAAAAAGAAAAAAAAAAAAAAAAAAGAGCTAGCCAAAATAAAAGATAGCTGTTTTTTTAAATTAACAAAACTAGATTTTTACCTGAATTTTATTTAGAGAAACTAAAGTCTCACCTTGTATTGTACGTTTGAAGAAAGCTTTGCAAGCTTCACATGAAGCCACGCCATAGTGATATCCAGAGGCCACATCACCACACACAAGACACAGCCTCTTGGGGATAGAATTTAGCACATATTTTCCCCTCCCAGCAGTGTCTTCCTGTTCATCATCTCCACCTCGGCAACAACGAGGGCCCTGTGTATCGGGTCCATGACCGCTACTGTCGCTGGAGCCGCTTGGACTTCTACGGCCGATGCTCTCTGGGGTCCCTGGCTCTGCTTTAATACACAGGTCGGGGCGTCTGTCACGAGAAGACATGATATAGAGGAGTTCTGGAAAAAACAAACAAAAAAAACAAAACAAAATATTAATGGCATAAAAAAATAAATAAAATCAAAGCAAAAAGGGCAACACCACCTCATACTCGGGGAAGCCATACTTCAGCAGCTAGCTATGTGTGTCTCAGACAAAGACACAGACAGAAATACAAATGCTTTTGCTTATATAAAGTAGGCTAGAACCCCAGTCGTGTTTTTATTTCTGTGTCCCTGTTGCACATTTTCTCCTCACTTTTTGTCTATTGAAACCATTATCAGCAGGACAGGAAGTATGGGCATATATTTTTAATGATGACCCAAACAGCAGCAAAACCCAATAGGAGTTCTTATTCTTACCCTATCCAAAATTTGTATAAAAAATAAAAAAATTGCTTTAATACCCTTTAAACGCTGCTACCACATTTTTTTCAAGATTTTTGTTAAATCCAGCCTCTATGTAAAGGTTGCTATGGGCAACACCTCCACTTAGCAATTCCACCAATGTGATTTTTTTGTTGTTCAGCTATGAATGGTTAGCCCTCATACTGGCCCAGATATGTGATAAAGAGACAAGGATCTGTACTGCTCACAGACACTAGTTTTGGATTTCAGTTGGGATTCTTCCAGTCCAGATTGGAAAACAGAAATCTAAGTGTTTGCATTGGGAAGCACTTATTAGGATCCTTTCACACTGATGAGGAGCGGTCTGATGGCACCACTAGTGTAGCACAGTGTACCCGCCGGGTTTGCTGTGCTTTCCCATTCTATTATGTCCTGTGGTTTTGGTGAACTTTCTGAAAGCACGCAGGTGTTTTATTGAGCTTGCAGAAAGCCCACCAAAACCACGGGACAGAATAGAACTCTATGGAAAAGCGCAGCTAACCTGCACCAAACCAGCAGGGAATCGCTGTACTATACCTGCGGTGCAATCAAACCGCACCACATCAGTGTGAAAGGGGCCTTATTCCTTTCTTCTATTCTTATAAAATATGCCCCATTATCACAAACCTAATTCCTAGCACATCAGACACAGAAATTTTTAAACAGTCTTGATCTACGATCTATAGCCTATGACTGCATAGAAAGAAAAATGTATTTATTACAGGTACTTTCAATTTTACACAACGCTTTACATATTTATTATACATTCACTGCCCTGAAAGAGCTTACAATCTTAGGTCTCCAACACACACATACATACATACACACACACACACACACACACACACACACACACACATACATATACATATACATATACATATACATATACATATACATATACATATATATATATATATATATATATATATATATATGGCCAATTTAGACAGGAGGCAATTAACCTACTAGCATGTCTTTAGTGTGGTTGGGATTCAAACGCCCTTATTAGGCAGAAGTGCTAACCACTTAGCCACTGTGCTGCCCATGAAGATTCAGAGATTTATTTAAAAATGTATGCAGAGGAGCAGAGGGAACTCCAGGTTTAATGGCTGAGTTGTTGCAATGTCATTCCTTTTACTTTGAGGCCCCATTCATAAGTGAGCTTAGTGGGAATGCACGTTTCTGCTCACTTTTTTTTTTTGCATGTCTTTCAGGCATTATTGCACGTCACGCCTAGGGCAGATCATTCTCTTGAATGGGCTGCCCTATGCACAACAGGCAACCCAAAGTAGCTCCAGGATCTTTTCGATCGTGGCTTGTCAGGCGTTATTTCAGTGCATGTTTTGGTGTGTTTGTAGCACATTTTGTCGCACAGCAAAACACATGCCTGCTATCTGCACTTGGGGTGCCGTTAACAATTAATGGCACTGCAAGCGTGACCCTTGATTACAACGAGTCCGTGGTGTTTTTCAGAAACGCACATTTGTGTGTGTATTGTTGCACATTTTGGGAAACGCACAGGTGTGAATGCAACCTAATAAAAACAAAATTTAAAAAAACAAAAAAAACTTTCAATGCCTAGCATATGTTTAAGTCATTGACATAGAAACAGAACAGCAAGGAAGACAAGTAGGAGAAGCAAGGCAATGAAGATAGTGACCTTTGCACTGCATAAGCCTATACAGTTTAGTTAGACTGGTTTAGCAATAACCTCAGGGTATAAAGGACAACACAGTAGCACAGTTGTAGCAACATAACAACGTCTACCAAAACTGAAAAGCATCAGAACCACCTTTACCTGTTCTTGTTATATAATGAAAAAGCAGATGACAGTCAAGTATAAGTTATAAAACATACAACAGGGTGTTTACAAATAAAACATCGCCCTAATGATCAATGGAAAATATTCTATACACATAATGTAAAGGATACAATCTCACTAGCCCCCTGCGTTTAGGTTGTTTAAATGCCAGATAAAGTCAAATCAAACTTCCCAGATCAAGTTCTCCTGCGTTTAGCTGTATTTACCTTTACACATATTTAGATGTATTTAGGAGTATCTGATCCGACACTGGAGGCACTGAATTTTTGCATCGCAGGGGTCTCAAACTTGCAGCCCTCCAGCTGTTGCGAGACTACAAGTCCCATCATGCCTCTGCCTGTGGGAGTCATGCTTGTAACTGTCAGCCTTGCAATGCCTCACGGGACTTGTAGTTTCGCAACAGCTGGAGGGCCGCCAGTTTGAGACCCCCGATCTAAATGCACAGTGTGAATTTTACCATTACATCTTATGCACAAAGGTGTCCTATTCCCACTGATAGAACACTGATCATAGCAGGTTACTCATTGTATACCTCCTCCATTTAGAAAACAGTATTTTTGGGGTCGGTACAGTGGTGTGGTGGGTAACACTCTCACCTAGCAGTAAAAAGGGTCGCTGATTTGAATCCCAACCACGACACTACCTGCCTGGAGTTTGCATGTTCTCCCTGTGCCTGCGTGGGTTTCCTCCGGGTACTCCGGTTTCCTCCCACACTCCACAGACATGTTGGTAGGTTAATTGGCTTCTGTCCAAAGTTGGCCCTAGTATATGAATGGGGACCTTGGATTGTGGGCTTCTTGAGCGTAGGAACCGATGTGAGTGTACAATGTACAGGGACAATTGTAGACACTCACTCAGGTTGAACTGGATAGACTGGTGTCACCTTACTAACTATGTAACTATTCTTTTCACTGAATACAAGGCTTTCTGTGATTGGAGAAGGGGTGGACAAACGCCACAATCTCCTTCCTTCAAATCATATAAAGTTCAGTTTAACCCTTCCTGGCTCTTTAAGTCGGTCTTAACACCAGGAAGCAAGGCTGTGGTCTCAATCTTGTTATTGGCTCTCATAGAGGTCATGTGATCAGGAGCCCTTCCCACTTACGCCCAATCAAAAAGAGAGACCGAGACCTGTCGGTAAAAGCTTGGTCAGCATGCAGGGAACAAGCTTTCCGCATATAACCTTGGACTTCCATGGATACATATGTGTGGTGGCTGGGTGTTAGGGCCCGCCCACGCAAGGTATGCGCTACAGCAGCATGAAGATAACAATGTACTTGCGTTTATATATGTTTAACTTTTTACAAGCAGGCTAAACATACAAATTATGTGTATATGTGAATGTAGCTAGACTAAATGTACCTGTATGCTGCTGAATGTCTAGTGTGCATTCAGCCATGGAAAATACTTATATGCTTCCATGTTTATTTAGAAACTAGCTCCAAACGCATCTGGACTAGGGATGGGCTCCGGCGTGTTCGCATACTCCACGTGCAGAGCCCGCCAGGAAGTCGGCGCAGCGCTGCGCTAATCACAGGCAGCGAGACATTGCGCCAATCTCTGCAGCTGTGCATCAGGGCAAGGTCTCGCTGCCTGTGACTTCCTGGCGCGCTCTGCACGTGGAGTATGCAAACACGCCGGAGCTCATCCTTAATCTGGACACAGATGAGCATGAAGCCTAAAAATCGTCATATGCATTTAAACAAACATAAATGCATATGTTTGTCGACACCAATGTGAATAAGGCAAAACTGTCTATGTGGTTTTATTAAGCTGGCCATACAGGGAGCAATATTCACCCAGTCCCCTATAAACCAGTCAAAATGTGCTCCATTGGTGGCCCAAATACTCAACATCCTTTGACTCAAAACTTAAAGGAGCTGGGCTGAAATAGCTGTCAGCTGAACAGGGCTGCATCCAAATCAGATGAGGACACACTTTGGGTATTTTTACAGCCAGCGGCGACAACTTCCAGAATACAATGGCAGCAGCAGGAGATTCGTCCATCTGAGCTGTTTGGCATGTGGATAGAAGAATCTGTTAGATTTTTTTTTTTTGTTTAGCCCACGGGCTGAATAAAAAAAACAAAAAAAAAAAAAAATAACATTGATGTGTGTATAGGCAGCTTAAAGCTTTGTAATGAGAATATTGGATGAATGATCGCTGTTTTTTTTTTTGCATGCTAGTCTCATATCGAAAATGATAAGTTTAGGACTTTAAAGCGGGAGTTCCACCGTTTTTTTTTTTTTTAAAGCCAGCAGCTACAAATACTGCAGCTGCTGACTTTTAAAATAAGGACACTTACCCGCCCAGCGCACCCGCGATGTCGGCACCCGAAGCCAATCTCTCGATCGTCTCTCGGGTGCTGCCGCCACCATCTTGGTTATGGGAATCAGGAAGTGGAGCCTTTTGGCTTCATTTCCCGGTTCCCTACTGCGTATGCGCGAGTCGTGCCGCGCAATAAGGATGGTCCCGCTGCCTCTGGGATCCGTGTGTTTCCCAGCAGGCAGCAGGGGACTTTCGGAAAGGGGCGTAGATTCTGCAGAAAGGGGCATACCTTCTGCAGAATCTATGCCAAAAGTGGGTGCAGATACCTGTACTGTACAGGTACCTGCACCCCCCTCCCCCCTGAAAGGTGCCAATTGTGGCGCCGGAGGGGGGGGGGGGGGGGAGGATTCCAATGAGTGGAAGGTCCACTTTAGGGTGGACCTCCGCTTTAAATGAGGCCCAAAGACATGTCTGGTAATTGGTAAAAAAAAAGAGAAGGGTTTGGGACTTTAAATGAGGCATGCTAACCGGTGGTCGGTGCAATGAACACAAAGTATAGATACACAAATAAGATAATTAGAAGTCCCAAACCCTTCTCTTTTTTCGCATATCGAAAACGAAGAGATTACTGAAGTTATGAAAAGTCTCGTGTGACAGAATACAACTTCGGGAGTGATGTGTTGTATTCTTTCGTTTCCAAGCATGGTCTTGGTCACTTGACTTTTTTCAGACGAATAGTTTACTGATTAAATGAAGATCGTACGATCTTCATTTGCATGAACTATTGTGATTTGTTCTGGAAAGCTGTGCACCAACGATCAGATTATCGTACGATCGCTCTGAAAGCGGTATTTTCCGTCCGATTTTCTCATTGTGAGTACTAGGTAGTAATATTGTTGCTCCCACAACAAACTTGGTTCAGGAAAGTCTGAGGTGTAACCTGAAGACATGTTTAAGGAAGTTAAGTTCTGTTAAAGTCAAGGGGGTCACTATAAGAATAGCAAAAAAGGTGCAGAGCAGGAAGCCGGTGTAGAAAGTTGTCGGCTGGTCAGTTTACCCTTTGACCTCTCTCATCCCCCAGACACTCTCTAATTACTCAGCTCACCGAGCACAGTTCCTGGGCTGAGGCCGTACAGTTTATAGGACGGGCAATTACAGTCACAAGCTTTATCTCAGATCATGAAAGACATCAAAGTACACAGCATGGCAGACACTCACAGGGAGATGCACATGAAGGCAGGCAAGCAATGCGGCTCTTTTTGGCAGCGGTGGAATCACTGACACCCAGGTGGAGATTCAAACACTGCGCTTACAACAATGATATCACCTGTAGATAGAAATATGAGAATATGAACACACCGAACACCATGGTACACACAGACACACAATGGGGGTTATTTACGAAAGGCAAATCCACTTTGCACTAAAAGTGCACTTGGAAGTGCAGTCACTCTAAATCTGAGGGGTAGATCTGAAATGAGGGGAAGCTCTGCTGATTTTATCATCCAATCATGTGCAAGCTAAAATGCTGTTTTTTTATTTTCCTTGCATGTCCCCCCTCAGATCTACAGCGACTGCACTTCCAAGTGCAATTTCAGTGCAAAGTGGATTTGCCTTTCGTAAATAACCCCCAAACTGCCAATATGTGACAGGTGGATTATTTTTTAAGGTAAGGGCCCTTCCACACTAGGAAGCTTAAAAACACATATTGCATCTTTGAGGTGTCTTCAATGACTCCCAGCATGCATCTGTGAAACTTGGGCATGCAACTCCAAAAAATTATTTTTTTTAAAACTTACCGATAATGCATTTTTGTTGTGTTCTCTCCATTAATTTCAATACAGAGGTGCCTTTTTGGTGCACTTTGTAAAACACGCACCAAAAACGAAGCATGCAGTTTTTCAAAAACGCACTGCACCCGCGACACCTTAGTGTGAACAGTTCTATAGCATTTAAAGGGATACATTTTTCATGCATTTTTGTTCTGCTTTTTAAACACCAAAAACGCTTTAAAAAAAAAATGGATCAGTCTGCAAGGGCCCTGAGACAATCCTAACTTCATATACAGAGTTGGCTACCTTCATCTTTTTATACTCCAATATTCTGTAATACTAAAAAACATTAGGAATTGATGTGTACATCTGTGGCGATGCACAATGTAGACTAAACTATGCGTGTATATGTGTACACACACAAGAACATTAGCTGGGTATGGATCTGATGGATCTCCTATCTTCCAGCCTTACGGAAGAACGCTCGTCCTGTGCCTCCAAAATCTTGATGACCTTGGATCAAAGTCAGCACAGTTTTTTTTTTTTTCCTTTTTTCTTCGGGAGTAAAGCGTGAGCCAAGTAAATGAAGAATACAATGCATGACACGATATGATGTATCAGCCAATACAATAAAGATTATATATACACACAAAATAATACAACAAAGATTATCATATATTTTATAATCTTTGTTGTATTATTTTGTGTGTGTATGTATGTATATATATATATATATATATATATATATATATATATATATATATATATATATATATACACACACACACACACACACACAATAATACAATAAAGATTATAATATATATCTCACACACAAATATAAATATATATATATATATATATATATATATATATATATATATATATATATATATATATATATACATACACACACAAAAAAAATATATATATACACACACACACACGTATAGATCTATATATATATAGATCTATATATAAATATATATATATATATATATATATATAGTGCACATCAGTAAAGTTGTGTACAGGGTGTGAGGAGTAGAAAAGCTGAGCGTTGGTTCTCTAGCTCTCTAATTGACCCGCAATCTCTGCGTTTACTGTGCGTTTCTGCATGTCCACGCATTTTCAGAACGTTTTTCTGGATCCCCTCTTTTTTTTTTTTTTTATACTAAGTATTGGCACACATTTGTACATGCACATTTGCATTGCATGCATTTACAGCTCAGAAAGATACAGTTTGCAACTTTTTTTGTAAATCGCACATAAAAGCGGTCCAGCGGTGTACAATGGCGCACTGGAATACATTTGATTTTCTTGCCAGTACATCCATACCTCCAAGCTCACCTGGTGTAAATGAGCCCCTAAATCACTTGCAATCCCTCAGCCCCAAACTTTATCCTGGTGACCTGGGGATCTTGTGCACCGGATGGGGATCCCCACATGACAACAATCCAATGACAGCTAGGTGTGTGATGTGTCCATGATGAGCGATCTCTAGGAGAAGTGGCCGATCATGGGCTACATGTATAGATAGCAGCGATCGGTGGGCACAAAGTTCCCCCTCCATAGTGTCCCATCACGTCCCCCAGCACTGCCCCAACTCACGTCAAGGTCCCGCTGTCATCCCGCCGCTGGGCTCGGAGGGGCCCGGGTTCCTGTGTACCGGGGACGGTGTGCTCACACGAGGATCACGTGCAGGATCGGGACAGGTGACATGCCCGTTAGCGGTGGAGATTGGTTGTAGGACACGGCAGAGGACACAGCGCACTCACACACACACTCACCCCGTGTCACACACTCACACACAGACACACTTCCTATCCTGGCTCCTCCCCCTCCTCTGACAAGTAGGGAAGGGGCGGGGCCTGGAGAACCGCAGGCTCGGCGAGCACATTGCCTAGTGTATAGTAGCCCGGGCGGTGCGCTCTGTGGTGCTCCCGTATCCAATGAACGCCAATAGAGCCGCCCGCCGCCCGGGCTGTGTACAGTGTGACGCCTACAGGCTTGGGGCTCAGTGCTTACCTCATACGGACAGTTCTCCCGCACTCCGCATACAATGTCCTTGTGTGTCACCTTCACACACTTAGTTGGCAATTGTCACCTCTGGCGACATTAACCCCTCCCGCGCCGGTCACAAGTTCTTCAATGACGCCGTCGGTGACCTTGGCCAGTTCCTCCAGCTGACCCGCTATGTCTGTCAGAGAAATATTCCGCTTATGTGGGGCAGACAGTCCTCAGTGTCCTTCATATGACCTCTAAGAGGAGGAGAGCCCTCCCCAATGTGTCCTGTGTGTGTGAGAGAGGAGATAAGATCTGAAGAGAGCCACTAATGAGCACACCATATGTGTAGAGGAGACCCTCACCATATATATGTATATATATAGGAGACCCCCACACCATTTATATAGAGGAGACCCCCCACACCATTTATATAGAGGAGCCCCCCACACAATTTATATATAAGAGCCCCCACACAATTTATATAGAGGAGCCCCCCACACCATTTAGATAGTGGAGCCCCCCACACAATTTATATATAGGAGCCCCCACACCATTTATATATAGCGGAGCCCCCCAACACACACCATTTATATAGAGGAGCCCCCACACAATTTATATAGAGGAGCCCCCCACAAACACCATTTATATAGAGGAGCCCCCACACACCATTTATATAGAGGAGCCCCCACACACCATTTATATAGAGGAGCCCCCCACACCATTTATATAGAGGAAGCCCCCCATAGAGGAAGCCCCCCACACCATTTATATAGAGGAGCCCCCCACCATTTACATAGATGAACCCCACACCACTTATATAGAGGAGCCCCCCCCCACCATTTATATAGAGGAGCCCCCCCCACACCATTTATATAGAGGAAGCCCCCACCATTTATATAGAGGAGCTCCCCACACCATTTATATAGAGGAAGCCCCCCCCCACCATTTACATAGAGGAACCCCCACCGTTTATATAGAGGAGCCCCCCCACACCATTTATATAGAGGAAGCCCCCACCATTTACATAAAGGAACCCCCCACTATTTATATAGAGGAGCCCCCCCACCATTTATATGGAGGAGCCCTCCCACACCATTTATATAGAGGAGCCCCCCCACCATTTATATAGAGGAGCCCCCCACACCATTTATATAGAGGAGCCTCCCATGCCATTTATATAGAGGAGCCCCCCACACACACCATGTATATAGAGGAGCCCCCCACACCATTTATATAGAGGAGCCTCCCACGCCATTTATATAGAGGAGCCCCCCACACACACCATTTATATAGAGGAGCCCCCCCACACACCATTTACATAGAGGAGCCCCCCCACACACCATTTATATAGAGGAGCCCCCCCACACACCATTTATATAGAGGAGCCCCCCACACACACCATTTATATAGAGGAGCCCCCCACACCATTATATGGGACGATTCCTCCAGTCACAGCTCTACCAGCAAGTTTTCCCGCTTGTCAGAGCAGACTGGCTAGAGTTTGAGAGAACTGGGTTTGTCAGGACTCAGGAGTACACACAGAACATTCCACCATACAGAACATTCCACCCACACACTGAGAGGTGACAACATTCCCCCAAAATATACAAAGTCACCTTTATATGAAGGCCGTGTACACTCAGCCTTTCTTCTACCATGAAGGGCGATAAAAGCAGGGGTGTCACTAGGGTTAGTGTCACCTGGTGCGGTAAAACATGGTGTTACCCACCACCCCCCAGGGCTGGTGCAAGGATTTTTGCCACCCTTGCCTAGGCAAAACCTCATTTTGCCACCCTCATTGGCTCTACCCCTGACTCCACCCCCTTTGCCCTGCCCATGTGAACGGAGGTGGAGCTATACAAGAAGCATCGGTTTTGCTTACTCTAGCGCTGTCTCGAGTGCTGCGCCTCTGCGACTACCGGTTGGATGGAGCTGCTGCCTGAGATCGAGTTAGTTACATGCTGAAGCCTGCAGAGCATGCAGACATGGAGGGAAAGCAGCGGCCGGGCGCCCCCCAGGCAGCAGTGCGTCCTAGGCAGTTGCCTAGTTTGCCTAGTGGTAGCACTGGCTCCGATCATCAGTCATTTTTGTCAAATACTTTAACCACTTTCAAACCGGACCATTTTGCTGGCTTAAGACCAGAGCACTTTTTGTGAATACACTGAATAAGCACTTTTGACCCTGCTTGCTGTGCTTACCAAAGCACAGCAGATATCATCCTATATATCATTGTTGTGATGGACTCCCAAGGTGTAGTCTCCCATTCCACATTAGATATTACACGTGGAATAAATTATTTTATTGGATATATTTTATAACCGAAAATAAAAAATATAGCTTTAAATTTTCAGTATTTTTTCATGTATTTTTTTGATTCCCGAAAAGATTGTAGATGCTATAACTAAGAAACCAATTAATATACACTTTTTTTATTTTTTTATTTTAATAATGACGTAGCAGAATACATTTTGGCCTACATTTATGAAGAAATTAGATTTTTTTAAATTATCAATCAACATACAATTATTGGGATTTTATACCAAAAATAGGTAGCAGACCTTGGTCTAAATAATTTATGAAGAAATTCGATTTTTAAACCTATTTTATTGGATATATTTTATAACTGAAAAAAGTATTTTATTTATTTTTAATTTTCGGTCTTTTCAAATTTTTTTTTTTTTTTTACGAAGGACATGTAGCAGAATACATTTTGGCCTAAATGTATGAAGAAATTATTATTTTTTGTATTTTATTAGATATGTTTTGTGAACGAAAATAAAAAAAGTTTTTTCTTTTGTTTTCGGTCTTTTTTCTTTTATTTGAATTCTCAGTCTTTTTTCATTTATATAAAATACAAAATCCCATTGGAGATCGAGTACCACCAAAAGAAAGCTCTATTTGTGGGGGAAAAAAATGTGTCAATTTCATTTGTGTACAGTGTTGCATAACGATGCAATTGCCAATTGAAGTAGCACAGTTAGGGTTGAGCCGAACACCCCCCGGTTCGGTTCGCACCAGAACTTTCGAACGGACCCCAAATTCGTATGAACGTTAGAACCCCATTGAAGTCTATAGGACTCGAACGGTCGAAATTAAAAGTGCTAATTTTAACGGCTAATATGCAAGATACTGTCCTAAAAAGGGTTTGGGGACCTGGCTCCTGCCCCAGGGGACATGGGTCAATGCAAAAAAAAGTTTTAAAAACGGCCGTTTTGGCGGGAGCACTGATTTTAATGACGATTAAAGTGAAAAAAAAGTGAAATATTCCTTTAAATATGGTGCCTGGGGGGTGTCTATAGTATGCCTGTGAAGTTCCACGTGTTTCCCTTGTTTAGAACAGTCCCTGCACAAAATGACATTTAACGGAAATAACGTCATTTAAAACTGCTTGCGGTTTTAATGTTATATCTGGTTCCTGCAATATGGTTGAAAATCATTCAGAAAAATGACATGGGTAGCCCTCCCTGCCCATTACCAGCCCCTTTGGGTCTTGTACGGATATTAAGGGGAACCCCGTACCCATATTAAAAAAAGGAAATACGTGTGGCCCCCAGGCCCTATATACTCAGAACAGCAGTATACAGGCGGTGCAAACAAGACAGGGACTGTGTAGATTTGTTGTGTTAAGTAGAATCTGTTTGTAATTTTCAACTGGTACATTTTTAAAGTGTAGTTCCAGTCAAAAAAAATATTTTTAAGCTTTTTGTAAAACATACGGAAGGGTTATCACCCCTGTATAATTTGTTTTGCCGTCCGTCTTTTTTTCATCTCACTTGCTGTTGTCTCCTTTCATTTGCAAGTAGGAGATGTTTGTAAGTTGGATGTTTGAAAGTAGGGGCCTGCCCTATATGCTCTGCAGAAATGGCGGAACAAGGTGTTGGTTTTGCCACAACATTGTAAGCCCTCAAAGTGACTCTTGGTGGGCGCTGGAGCGCCCTGCTGTGAACGATTATATCAAGAATTGTAATTACATGCCATTGTTCAACAGTGGTAGAAAAATTGACCTTTGGTGGTTGTGGTGCTGGTGCCACAACACTATAAGTCCTCAGTTACTCTGGGTGGGCACAGGAACGAGCCCTCCTGTGAAATATTATATCAAGAATTGTAATTACATGTCCCTGTTAAACAGGGGCTGAAAAATTGGGCTGCTGGCACTGGTGCTGGTGCCACGACACTGCAACCTCTCCCATATACTCTAGTTGTAGTGCAGGAATTAGCCCTGCTGCAAAGCATTGCATCAAAAATTTTAATTAAATGCCCCTGTTAAACAGAGGCAGAAAAATTGGGCCTTATGCACTGGTGCTGGTGCCACGGCACTGCAACCTCTCCCATATACTCTAGTTTCAGTGCAGGAATTAGCCCTGCTGCAAAGCATTGCATCAAAAATTGTAATTAAATGTCCCTGTTAAACAGGGGCAGAAAAATTGGGCTGATGGCATCACCCAGAACCAAAAATGTTCTTCCAACATATCAGCGGAGGAGGAAGAGGATAGACAATCAACATAATAGGACAGTCACTCAGCATCAGCATAGGCAGTCTTGAAGGGATGTGATATTTCAAAAAAAAATATTCGGTTACATCAGCTTCAGGTGCTTGGTAGCTGTGGGTGATCTAAGACTGATTCATCTTGATGAAGGTCAGTCGATCAACTGATTCGGTGGACAGGCGTACCCTGTGATCGGTAACAAAGCCACCGCTAGATGCAGGACAGGCCAGTAGCTCAATTGCATACTGTGCAAGCTCTGGCCAGTGATCCATCCTCAAGACCCAGTAAGCCAGAGGATTTTCGGTGGGAAAGGTGTCCAAGTCTGACCTTGCCCCTAGGTATTCCTGCACCATGTAAATCAGACGCTGGCGATGGTTGCTTGAACCGATCATACCTTGGGGCTGCGGACTAAAAAATTGTCTCAAAGCATCGGTCAGACGGCCACCTTCCCCACCGCTCCTTCTGACCGATGCCTCAGCAACTCGTTGTCCAGGACCAGGAGTTTGTAACCTCCCAGTCTCTGGGAACGCATTGCACAGACCTTTCTGCAAGGCCTCCCGGAGATGTCTCATCCTCTGCTCCCTCTGCGATGGCAAGATAAGGTCGGCAACCTTACCCTTGTACCGTGGATCAAGGAGAGTGGCCAGCCAGTAATGGTCCCTCTCCTTGATCCGAAGAATACGAGGATCCTTCTGCAGGCTTTGCAGGATCAGGGAGGCCATGCAGCGTAGGTTAGCTGAGGCATTCGGTCCGGAGTCCTCTGGGTCACTAAGGACAACATGATCCGCAGCTGCCTCCTCCCAGCCACGTACAAGTCCACGGGTTTCTTGGGACTGTAAATCATCCCCACAAGACTGCTGCTGCTGATGCTGAGTGGCAGCCTCCACCTCCATGCTGGCACAATCATCCTCCACCTCCTCCTCCTCCTCATCCTCTTCCTGTGTGATGGGTGGCACAGCAGGAACACTGTCTGGATAAAGGGGGCCTTGAGAGGCAAGGAAGTCCTCCTCTTCCTGCCTCTGTTCTGCCTCAAGTGCCCTGTCCATTATTCCACGCAGCATATGCTCCAACAGGTGGACAAGAGGTAGTGTCACTGATGCATGCACTGTCACTGCTCACCATCCTTGTGGCCTCCTCAAACGGTGACAGGACAGTACATGCATCCCTGATCATGCCTCACTGGCGTGGTAAGAAAAAACCGAGCTCCCCTGAGCCTGTCCTGGTGCCGTAGTCGCACAGGTACTCATTGATGGCCCTCTGCTGTGTGTGCAGCCGCTGTAGCATGGCCAACGTTGAGTTCCACCTGGTGGGCATGTCACATATAAGGCGGTTCTTGGGCAGGTTCAACTCCTTTTGGAGCTCAGCCAGCCGAGCACAGGCATTAAATGATCGGCGGAAATGCACACAGACTTTCCTGGCCTGCTTCAGGACATCCTGTAAACCCGGGTACCTGCCCAAGAACCGCTGCACCACCAGGTTAAGGACGTGAGCCACACAGGGCACATGGGTCAGTTGTCCCTGTCGAAGGGCGGAGAGGAGGTTGGTGCCATTGTCGCAAACCACCATTCCTGGCTTAAGCTGGCGTGGCGTCAACCACCTCTCGGCCTGCCCCTGCAGAGCTGACAAAACATCCGCCCCACTGTGGCTCCTGTCCCCCAAACAAACCAGCGCAAGCACGGCATGGCATCGTTTTGCCTGCGCACTTGCGTAGCCCCTGGAACGCCTACGGAGCACCGCTGGTTCTGAGGACAGAGCACTGGAAGAGGCCATGGAGGAAGAAGAAGAGGAGGGGGTGGAGGAGAGAGGTGTGTCACAACCAATAGTAGCATTTTGGAGGCGTGGTGGCGGAACAACCTTCAACACTACTGCACCTTGTCCTACATCCTTCCAAGCTGCCAGAAGAGTGACCCAATGGACCGTGAAAGGCAGGCAACATCCCTGTCCATGCCTGCTGGACCATGAGTCAGCGGTAATATGCACCTTACCGCTGACCGCCCTGTCCAGCCAGGCAAGGACATTGCCTTCCACATGCCGGTAGAGAGCCGGAATCGCCTTCTGTGAGAAAAAGGCGTTTGGGGACCTGCCACTAAGGAACCGCACATTGTACAAACTCACGGAAGTGGGCCGAGTCTACCAACTGAAAAGGCTGCAGTTGAAGTGCTAGCAATTTAGCCAAGCTAGCATTCAACCGCTGGGCATGTGGATGGCTGGGAGTGAACTTCTTTCGCCGGTCCAGCAGCTGGGGCAGGGACATTTGCCTGCTATAATCGGACGTGGGTGTACTGCTAGCAGAGTGCCCGGAAGCACTTGGCTGTGACACACCTAATTCTACACCTTCATTCCTCTCAGAGCATGTTTCAGAGAGGACTGAAGGTCTAGTGGGGTTGGAGATCCCAGCTGATGAGGAGCAAGGAGATGTCCGCTTTGTTCTTTGGTGTGGGTCTTTGAGGTACGCTTGCCAACGAGCTGCATGGCAGGTCAACATATGTCTGGTCAAGCATGTGGTGCCCAAGCGGCTGATGTTTTGGCCACGCGAGATACGCTTGAGACATATGTTGCAAATAGCAGCGGTGCGATCTGATGCACTCGTCTCAAAAAAGGCCCACACCAAAGAACTTTTGGAATAACGCGCAGAGGCAGTGCCCTGCACAGGCGGAGCTCTGCGGTGTGATTCAGTCGGTGTGCTGCCCCTAAGCTGGCCCCCGGAGGGCATCCTGCCTCGTTGGACATGTGCCTCCTCCTCCTCCTCTCTCCTACCAGGCACCCACGTGGAGTCAGTGCCCTCATCATCCCCTCCCTCTTCATCGCTGGAGCAAACCTGGCAGTATGCTGCAGCTTGTGGAACATGACTGCCAGATTGCTGTCCTTGAGCATCCCCTCTCTCTGCATTCACGCTACTGCCTTCCTCTAGCTGAGTATCATCAGAGCCTACAAAACACTGGGCATCCTCCTGGAGCATGTACCTAACACTGTGCTCAAAGAGTTCAGGAGACTCCTCAGGAGGACATGGTGGGTCTAGGGAAGGAGTCACTGATAATGACATTGAGGAGGAAAGACGATGTGCTGGCAGCTGCTTTGCTAGTACCCTGAGCCTGGGTGAGAGAGGATGAGGAGGATGAAGAGGGCTTGGTCATCCACTCTACCAAGTCGTTAGCATGTTGCGGCTCAACATGTCCAGCTGCCGAAAAGAAGAACAAGCGTGTCCCATGGCCACGTGCTGATGATGACAATGCACCGCGTCCACGACCAGCACTGTTGTCTCTAGACACAGAGCCTGCTTGCCCTCTTTTATCGGCTCGTGCCTGTCTGCCTCTCCTTGCTGGCCTTCCAGACATGGTAATGGCCCGAAGGGAGTTGGGAAAACCAGCAATTGGGTAGTGTATATTGTGCTGGAGGCACGCACAACACTCACTAACTCCTGCAGATGGCTCAATTAGAGAAGAGCTATGTAGGTGGATATAGCTGTGTATACTGGGTTCAGAGCACGCAGACAGCACGCACAATCTCCTATCACTGACTGCAAGCTCTATTTAAAACGAGCAAGATGGCTAGCTATATAGATGGATATAGCGGTGTATACTGGGTTCAGAGCACGCAGACAGCACGCACAATCTCCTACCACTGACTGAAAGCTCTATTTAAAATGAACAAGATAGCTAGCTATATAGGTGGATATAGCGGTGTATGCTGGGTTCAGAGAACGCAGACAGCACGCACAATCTCCTACCACTGACTGCAAGCTCTATTTAAAACGAGCAAGATAGTTAGCTATATAGGTGGATATAGCGGTGTATACTGGGTTCAGAGCACGCAGACAGCACGCAGAATCTCCTACCACTGACTGCAAGCTCTATTTAAAACGAGCAAGATAGCTAGCTATATAGGTGGATATAGCAGTGTTTACTGGGTTCAGAGCACGCAGACAGCACGCACAATCTCCTACCCCTGACTGCAAGCTCTATTTAAAGCGAGCAAGATGGCTAGCTATATAGATGGATATAGCGGTGTATACTGGGTTCAGAGCACGCAGACAGCACGCACACAGCACGCACAATCTCCTACCACTGACTGCAAGCTCTATTTAAAACGAGCAAGATAGTTAGCTATATAGGTGGATATAGCGGTGTATACTGGGTTCAGGGCAGGCAGACAGCACGCACAATCTCCTACCACTGACTGCAAGCTCTATTAAAAAAGAGAAATATAGCTAGCTATATAGGTGAATATAGCAGTGTATACTGCGGTCAGGGCACGCAGACAACAACCACTACAGAAGAGCAAGAACGAAAAATCGGCCGATAACGATCAGTGTATACTGTGTTGAAGGTACACAAAACACCCACTAACTCCTACAGACGCCAACACACTACACAAGGCCGCCGCGCTGGCGGCCTTATATAGTGTGGGGCGTGTACTACACAGCCTGAGCTATGATTGGCCACAGGCAGGATCATGGCTCTCCTCGCTGCCGGCGCTGTGATTGGCCAAGCATGCGGGGTCACAGTGCATGCTTGGCCAATCATGAGCCAGCAATGTACTGCGATGGCGCCACACGAATTTGGCGTGAACGGCCCACAACGTTCGGAATTCGCCGAACGGGCAAACAAAATGTTCGACTCGAACACGAAGCTCATCCCTAAGCACAGTACTAAATAGCAAAAATGCTCTGATCATGACAGGGTTACAACCTTCCGGAAGCTGACAAAAAAAAAAGGATCCTAATCCTGGTGTGTTATCTTTGTGAATTTTGCCAATATCAGGACTGCACATTTCATGGATGGGGTTGTGTTTCTTGTAATTTGCCACACATCTGAATTTGACATTTATCGGTGGGAAGTAAAACAGAAAAACATTGTTTTTTCTGTTTTACTGCAAGCAAGTTTTTAGAATAGATGGTTTATGTGGAAAGGACTCCTCTGGTAAAGGGTAAATACTATTGGTTAACCACTTCAGCCCGGACCATTTTGCTGGCCAAAGACCAGACTACTTTTTGCGATTCGGCACTGCGTCGCTTTAACTGACAATTGCGCAGTCGTGCGAAGTGGCTCCCATACAAAATTGATGTCCTTTTTTTCCCACAAATAGAGCTTTCTTTTGGTGGTATTTGATCACCTCTGCGGTTTTTATTTTTTGCGCTATAAACAAAAATAGAGCGACAATTTTGAAAAAAAACGCATTATTTTTTACTTTTTGTTATAAATATCCCCCAAAAATATATAAAAAAACATTTTTTCCCTCAGTTTAGGCCAATACGTATTCTTCTACATATTTTTGGTAAAAAAAAATCACAATAAGCGATTATTGATTGGTTTGCGCAAAAGTTATAGCGTTTAGAAAATAGGGGATATGTCACAGATCAGCTGCGGAGCTGATCTGTGTGTCACCTTTACTACAGTGGGTCGGCTGGCATCTGTTGTCCACTGTCAGGTCTTCAGCTCTGTGCACTCTGCAGCTATGGGCGTCGATGCCCTTCACCTGTTGCCTGATATATGTTTCCTTTCTGCTACTTCCTGTCCAGCCCCTCATGTGCTTCTCTATTTAAAGTGGTTGTAAACCCTTACAAACCACTTTGACCTACAGGTAAGCCTAGATTAAGGCTTGCCTGTAGGTCCCAGAAATATCTCCTAAACCTATACGGTATATACGATACCTATACGGTATATACAATTCGATACGATATTTGCCCGAAGACAGGCACTGCCGTCTACGGCGCATGCGGCGTAGACAGCGGCGCACTGAGCGCGGCATCGTCAATTGCGAAGATGCACGGGAGTGACGGCTTCGCCGAATGACAGTGGCAGAGCTGCGAGACCCACCGAGAAGATGGACGCGCCGGACTACAGGGGACAGCGGTGACTTCGCTGGCTCCTGTGTCAGGTAAGTGACACATAATGGGCTACTATGCGATGCACAGTAGTCCATTATGCTTTGCCTTTGCAGGGAATGAAAGGGTTTACTTCCTCTTTAAATCCCTTCCTAACTTGCTACCATTGCTTGAGCAACGTTTGTTTCTGAAGCTCCCCTGTGTAACCTGTTTTACCTGACTTCTCGTGAACTGATCTTCTGTGTACCGACCCAGCTTGTTCTGATTACTTTGTCTGCAGCCCGCCCTGACCTTGGCTAACTATCTGGCTTTCCTTGCTTCATCCATCCAACCATCCTTGTCTACAGTGTCTTCTGGTACTTCCCTAGCGAGCAGGGTGAACCCGGGGGTCGTGACTTGGGGTCAGCACGCAGCTAAGTCCAAACCTTCGTGAGAGGGTCCCTGGCTGAACACCGGCTGACTCTTAGATTCCACGCCCTGGGGGATCTCGTGTCACCTGCTCGCCTGTGGGTTCACTGTAAGTAGTACCGTGACAGTTTGCTCAAGCCATGAGCGTCTCTGAGAATCGGCCATTGACCGAGGATCCTATGCGACATCTAGTTCAGAGACTTAACTCCCAGCAAGCTAATCAAGAGCAAATAATGCTGGTTCTCCAGGATCTGGCCTCTCGTCTGCAACTTGCTGCAACTTCAGTTCCTCCCGTTCCTGCTCCTGCTTCTGTTGCTCCGGTCTTACCTGCTGCACCTGGCAATCCCTGCCTGCATCTGCCGTTGCCTCCTCGGTTCTCCGGTGATCCTAAGGCTTGTCGGGGCTTCATTCCATCCACTTCGAACTTTCCAGCCACCATTTTCCAACTGATCGCACCAAAGTCACATATATCATCTCTCTCCTCTCCGATGATGCTTTAGCTTGGGCCTTTCCACTCTAGGAATCACACGCTCCTATCACCTCTGACCTCCAGCTCTTTTTGGATGCATTTCGGAAAACTTTTGATGAGCCCGGCAGAGTGTCTTCGCCTGCTGGGGCCCTCCTTCGTCTTCGTCAGCAAGAAATGACAGGTGGCCAATACGCAGTTCGATTCCGTACACTGGCTGCTGAACTTAAATGGAATAATGAGGCCCTTACTGCTACCTTCTGGCAAGGCCTATCTGACCGTGTCAAGGATGAACTCGCTGGACCCACCACATTGGATGACTTAATCGCATTGAGCATTCAAATTGACATTCGCTTCCAGGAGCGGGCTCTGGAGAAATCCAGATCCAGTCATCCCCCTGCTGGCCGTCCAGCACAGGTAGTCCAAAGATCGGTGCAATCCTCTCCGTTTTCGACCTCTCACATGTTGGAAGAACCTATGCAGCTTGGGCGAACCCGCCTCACTCCCGAAGAGCGTGGCCGATGCATGGGACTGGGTTTGTGCCTTTACTGTGGTGATAAAGGACATCTTTTGAACTTCTATCCACTCCGTCCGGGAAACTCCAGGGTCCAGCTCACTCAGGGGGGTGATCTAGACCGATCCGTTAATTTTCCTCGTTTCACCCTTCCCGTAGCTATCCGCTGGGTTCAGAATGCCTATCATCTCTCTGCATACGTGGATTCTGGTGCTGCCGGGAATTTCATTCAGCAGTCTGTAGCTTCCGAGTTGGGCATTGCCTTTGTTGCCTTGGCTATGCCTCTCTCCGTGACCGCAGTAGACGGCTCCTTCTTGCCTATGAGTCCAATCCGATTTAAAACCTCTCCTATAGAGTTACACATTGGGGCTTTGCATAGTGAGGAGATCTCTTTCCTAATATTGCCTAAATCCTCCAGTCCCATCATCCTGGGCCTTCCATGGTTGCAGAAACACTCTCCGCATCTTGACTGGAATTCTGGACAAGTATTGGCTTGGAGCCCTCCATGCCAACAACAGTGTATTTCCAGGGTGCTACCTCCTCCTTCCATTCCTCTTGCTGAGACCTCCACAACTCCCATGTTGCCTGCCCAATATCAATCCTTCCAAGATGTTTTCTGCAAAAAGACCGCCGATCGCCTTCCTCCTCATAGAGACTTTGACTGCTCCATTGAGCTTTTACCAGGGACCTCTCCTCCCCGTGGCCGAGTCTACCCTCTATCTATCCCGGAGACACAAGCCATGTCTGAATACATTCAGGAAAACCTGCAAAAGGGTTTCATCAGGAAATCAAACTCGCCTGCTGGAGCCGGGTTCTTCTTTGTAGCGAAAAAAGATGGCTCTGTCCATGCATCGATTACAGGGGTCTTAACGCCATCACCGTGAAGAACCGATACCCTCTTCCTTTAATTTCCAAACTCTTTGACAGACTGCGATGTTCTCATATCTTTACTAAATTGGATCTTAGAGGGGCTTCAAATTTAAAAAGAATCTGGGAAGGAGACGAATGGATGACCGACTTTAACACCAGGGATGGGCATTATGAGTATCTTGTGATGCCCTTCTGCTTATGCAATGCCCCAGCGGTCTTCCAAAATTTTGTTAACGAGATCTTTCACGACCTTCTGTATGTCTGTGTTATTGTATATCTGGATGATATTCTAATTTTCTCGCCAGACTTACCTACCCATCGTCTTCATGTAAAAACTGTGCTACAGCGTCTACGGGACAATTGTCTATATGCTAAATTGGAGAAGTGTCTATTTGAACAAACACAAGTTCCATTCCTGGGCTATATAATCTCGTCACAAGGTCTCCTCATGGACCCAGCCAAACTTCGGGCCATCTCCGAGTGGCCTCAGCCCTCTGGTCTTAAAGCCATCCAACGCTTTTTGGGCTTCACCAATTACTACCACCAATTCATTCGTAACTACTCTACCTTGGTGGCTCCTATTACATCGCTCACCCGCAAGGGTGTAAATACTCGGCTCTGGTCCCCTGAAGCCATTGAAGCTTTCCGCAAACTCAAGGCAGCCTTCCTCTCCGCCCCTATTCTTCTACGTCCGGACTTTACTAAACCCTTTTCTTTGGAGGTAGATGCCTCTTCTGTAGGAGTTGGGGCCGTCCTACTCCAAGCTCAGCAGGGCAAGTCTCAACCTAGCGGATTCTTTTCCAAGAAGTTTTCTGATGCTGAGAAAAACTATACCATTGGGGACCGTGAGCTACTCGCCATTAAACTAGCTCTTCAAGAATGGCGACATCTTCTAGAGGGTTCTCCCCATTGTATTACCATCTATACTGATCATAAAAATCTGCAGTATTTACAATCCGCCAAACGCTTGAACCCACGTCAAGCTCGCTGGGCCCTCTTTTTCGCCAGCTTCAATTTTAACATTACTTTCCATCCAGGTGCCAAGAACCTTTGAGCCAATGCCTTGTCCAGGTTGTTTGATGTCAATGATTTTGAGAATCACCTAGATCCTGGTCTCATCATTCCTCTGCATCGTATTCTAGCCACCACTCAGCTCCAGTCTACCCAGCCTCCTCCTGGTAAAACTTCTGTATCCCCTGCACTTCGTCCCAAACTCCTTGCTTGGGCACATGACTCCAAGTTCTCTGGACATCCTGGCATACCTCGTACTTGGGACCTTCTTCAGCGTCATTATTGGTGGCCCTCTCTTCGTAAGGATGTCAAGGGATACATTCAAGCTTGTTCGGTTTGTGTACTTTCCAAATCTTCCACGTCCGCCCCTGCTGGGTTGCTTTTGCCCTTACCAGTGCCCGATGTACCTTGGCATTGTATTGCCATGGACTTTATCTCAGATCTGCCTCCCTCAACAGGTTCTACAGTCATCTGGGTTGTGGTGGCTCAGTTCTCCAAAATGTGTCACTTGATTCCTCCAGGTCTACCTTCTGCTCCCAGTCTTGCCACAACTTTCATTAAGGAGATCTTTCGTCTTCATGGGATGCCTTCCCATATCGTCTCTGACAGAGGAGTTCAATTTACTGCCCGGTTTTGGAGAGCCTTGGCCAGTTCCTTTGGGATTAAATTGGATTTTTCATCTGCCTTTCATCCCCAGTCCAATGGGCAAACAGAACGTGTCAATCAAAATGTAGAACGTTTTCTCCGTGCCTTCATTTCTGCTCACCAAGATGACTGGGTGGACCTTTTGCCCTGGGCAGAGTTTGCCTTTAAAACATCACGCCAATGCCAGTTCTGGGAAATCTCCTCCTTTCTTCAGTTTATGGGCAGCACCCATCTGTTCCCTTTCCTGTTCCCATTTCTCCTGTGGTACCAGCAGCAGCCGAGACCCAAAGGTCCTTCAACTCAATATGGAAAGAAGTCTCTGGGAATCTTCATCTAGCTGCTTCCAAGCATAAAACGGCGGCAGATCGTCATCGCCGTCCGGCTCCTAAGTTCCTGCCTGGCGATAGATTTTGGCTCTCTACCAAGCACATCCGACTCTGGGTACCCTCGATGAAATTTGACCCTCGCTTCATTGGTCCATTTCCTATTCTCCGCCAGATCAATCCAGTGGCTTTCAAGCTCCGTCTACCCTCTCATCTCAGGATACCCAACACCTTCCATGTCTCCCTGCTCAGGCCACTGGTCCTCAATCGCTTTTCTCGCCCTTCTTCTCACCCCGCTCCTGTGACTGATACCTCGGATCAGTATGAGATTAAAGTAATATTGGACTCCAAGTACTCCCGAGGGAGGTTATTCTATCTCATTGATTGGAAGGGCTATGGTCCGGAGGAGAGGTCTTGGGTCCCTGCCACTGTCTCTGCCCCACGTCTGGTGACCAGATTCCATCAGAAATTTCCCTCCAAGCCAGCCCCCAGACGTGTAGGGAGGCCTCGTAAGAGGGAGGGTACTTTTACAGATCAGCTGCGGAGCTGATCTGTGTCTCACCTTTACTGCAGTGGGTCAGCTGGCATCTGTTGTCCACTGTCAGGTCTTCAGCTCTGTGCACTCTGCAGCTATGGGCGGATGCCCTTCACCTGTTGCCTGATATATGTTTCCTTCCTGCTACTTCCTGTCCAGCCCCTCATGTGCTTCTCTATTTAAATCCCTTCCTAACTTGCTACCATGGCTTTAGCAAAGTTTCTTTTCTGAAGCTCCCCTGTGTAACCTGTTTTACCTGACTTCTCGTGAACTGATCTTCTGTGTACCGACCCGGCTTGTTCTGATTACGTTGTCTGCAGCCCGCCCTGACCTTGGCTAACTATCTGGCTTTCCTTGCTTCATCCATCCAACCATCCTTGTCTACAGTGTCTTCTGGTACTTCCCTAGCGAGCAGGATGAACTTGGGGGTCGTGACCTGGGGTCAGCACGCAGCTAAGTCCAAACCTTCGTGAGAGGGTCCCTGGCGGAACACCGGCTGACTCTTAGATTCCACGCTCTGGGGGATCCCGTGTCACCTGCTCGCCTGTGGGTTCACTGTAAGTAGTACTGTGACAGGATAGTTTTATGGCATTTTTATTAATAATTTTTTTTACTAGTAATGGCAGCGATCAGCGATTTTTATTGACTGCGACATTATGGCGGACACATCGGACTATTTTGACACATTTTTGGGACCATTGTCATTTATACAGCAATCACTGCTATAAAAATGCAGTGATTCCTGTGTAAATGACACTGGCAGTGAAGTGGTTAACCAGTGGGTGGCAGTGTAGGGGTTAAGTGTTCCTAGGGGTGTGTTACTAACTTTTGGGGGCTGGGCTTTCTTTTAGAGAACACTGATCTCTTCTCCAATCACATGGAGCAGAGATCAGCGTCACTTGTTGCTAGGCAGAACGGGGAGATGCTGCTTACAATGGCATCTCCCAGTTCAGCTGCCCCGTGAGATGATCGCGGGTATCCCCATGGCAATCGAGTCCGTGGGACCCGCGACCGGACTCACGCGGGTCCTGATGGCATGGTGGCATTTAAGATTGGACATACCTGTACGCCAATATGCCTGCCCTTGCCATTCTGCCGACGTACATCGGCGTGCGCTGGTCGGGAAGTGGTTAATGTACATGAATATATAACAGTGATATAGCTCAATGTTAAATAATTGTCATCTTGATATGCCTGCAGAAATGCGGACATAAGAGAAAAAATCCCCCCTGAAGAAGGCCATAAATTGTTAAAAATAGTGGTTTAGGGGCGCTCTTAATTAATTAATTACTCTACTAGTGAAAATTACCTAAAAAGACTCAATAAATAGAAATTAATAAACAGGCCCGACGGCCTGGAACGCACGCCATATCAACAATTATGGAAGGGACACTGTACCGATCGGATTGTGTGGTTTTTCGAAGGCGAGCAGCCCCAGTGCCGGGTCGGGCACATGACAATGTAAGAAGCCATTTGGCTGTTTGTTTTATATTTTCTTTTAATAAAAAGCAGTATTATTATGATCTGTAGTGCTCTCTCTATATACCTCTATATACCGCCTGAGACTGTGAATGGAGAGCGCCTCTAAACCACTATTTTCACTATTTAGGAGGGTGTGTTCTCTTCACCTCACGTATATAGGGTGCAGCTTTTTGTTTTATTGTTTTATTATTTGATTTTTGTTACATGGCGCGGAATTTGCACAATTGAGTTTCAGTTGTTTTTTCATAAATTGTTCAAGCCTGAAATGCATTGGGGTATTAAGCATGCCAGATGGTTATTGAAATTACAAAATGGATATTGATTTGAATACTTTTTTTACTCTTTTAGAATGAATGTATGCATTATATTTGTACTCTGTACCTTGTATCTTTACCACAGTAGGATCTATTGTCTGCTGTTTAGTTCATGCATGTATTGTATATGGTATGACTAGTTTTTTGACCAATAAAACCAAGTCAATTTTTATGAATCTTTTGCATCCTCATTGTTGCTAAAAAAAACCCACGGGGAACTTCTTCTCTTTTTTCCATGTTTGTTAGGGGGTGTGCAGCTAGCTCAGCTTGTCCTTTGGGCACCCTCTTTCCTTTCTGAATTTTACTGTTTTATTTTTTTATTCAAAAAAGTGAATAAAAAAAAAAAAAAGTGCGATTGTAAGACCGCTGCGCAAATACGGTGTGAAAAAAAGTATTGCAATGACTGCCATTTTATGCTCTAGGGTGTTAGAAAAAAACAATATATGATGTTTGGGGGTTCTAAGTAATTTTCTAGCAAAAAAAACAGTTTTAAACGTGTAAACAGAGTCTGAAAAAGAGGCCTGGTCCGTAAGTAGTTAAGAGGTTTCTGATGCCAGGAGGCGGAGCGGGGTTTCTGATCATGTGACCGCCATGATTGACCTAGAGACTACATATATGTATACCGCTGGCATGACGGGGGCACCCCTTCTGGACCAGTGATATTCCGGTACATCATCACCCTGGTACTGTTTTTTAGAGGTGGCGGTCCTGTCCCATGCCTATTGCTGTCACAAGGATGTTTAAGCTCTGGATCTTACCAATGGGTTCTCCCAGGAGACTCCGCAATCTGGGATCTGGTAAAACCGGAAATGGTGAGCAGGTGCCATACCCAGAACTCTAAGATAACCTAAACAACCTCAAAGGTGAGACCGGTAATGGGATAGAGCCAGGATGGATAATGTTTCTACTTAAATATAATGACTGTAAAAAGTAATTCCTTCAGAATCATTTTTTTTCTCTTTTATAGATTCATTGCGGCGGAAATAACCTGTGCATTGGAGTTCCTCCACAAGCGTGTCATCGTTCATAGAGACATCAAGGGAAACAACATCCTACTGGACAACAAAGGTCATGTCCGCATTGCAGACTATGGAGTGGCAGTAATGGATCTGTATCGTGATACGAAGGTGCCGGGCGTAGCCGGAATAATTGGATACATGGCCCCAGACGTAAGTCACGCTCTGTTTACCCATCACTAAACCTCATCTATTCAGTATATCACAACCCATTCACTATCCCTCTGATACTTAAAGTGGTTGTATAGTCAATTTTTTTACTTATAATAAGGCTTACCTGTAGGTAAAAATATCTCCTAAACCTGTACGGTTTAGGAGATATTCCCCTCGCTATGCGCACAAGGGGATTCTCGGCTGAAAGCCTGGCAGATGCCAGACCCTGCCGGGATAAAATAACGATATCGCGGCTCCGGCCACTCACAGCGCCGGAGCCGCGATACCCGGAAGAAACGCTGAGGGAGCATGTCAGCTCCCTCGGCGTGGATCGGGCCAGATGTCGGGGCCTTGTTCTAAGGTAAGTATTTCATAATGAGCTAGTATGCGGTGCATACTAGCTCATTATGCCTTTTTCCTTTGCAGGTGGCAAAAAAAACAACAACACATTAGCGGGTATACAACCACTTTAATTTGTTAATATATGTCCATGGGGGGGCAGCTATTGCGTATGCCGGCTCTGCCTCCTGGTTAGCTGTTGGGCACAGTGGTTGTTCTTTGCTATTCCTCTTGCTTAAAGCAAGCCTAGCTACAATCTCTATAACGGACATATGAAATAGTGCACATATAAAAATTAAAAAAACGACATCAAGGTTAATGTTACAATGATTTTTACTGGAGAGCAGATATCACTACTTGCTCTCTGTTACACTCTGCAGAATTACGGCCCATTCATAAAATGCATGCCCCTGTGTAGAGCCTATGGTATGCTACGAAATTCTGTATACTTAAAGCGGGATTCCACTGTCTGCAAGTATTTTTTTTGTTGGCAATATGACAATCAATAATAGTATTAAATATAGCACTCACTTCTTTTGTTTTCAACTCGATTATCTGTCCGTTTTGTCCGATTTGGATAACTTATAAAATTTCATCACAATCGTTTCCATTTTGCCTGTGGGCATGTGAAGCCCACAGGCATCCTCTTCCGGGATACGGGCATGCTGATGAACCAGCATGCACCGCCCGTTAGAACGCCGATCTCGCACATGCGCAGTATCGCCGCCATCAATTGCACAGGTTGTCATCACAACAGGCGGCGTCGTAGGAAGTCCCGCCCCGTTGTGATGGCAACAAAGATAACAGATACAGCTGCCTGCCCACTTTGAAAATGGCAATTTCGGACATGCCCTCGTCACATGACCGGCGTCCTCCTTCCGAAATCTCATGAGATTTCCCAATTACTATGTCCCCCATGGATTCTTGGGAAATAGCTTAGAAATTTCCCAGGGACCATTGCGAGGCTGATAACCACGCCTATTCCCACGGGAGGACAGCCCGGAAGTCAGCACAAACATCTGAAATATAAGTTAAGTACTGAATAATATTTTTTTTCAGGGCTCATTACTGTAAGTATGTTATCATGTGCTTTAAGTAACAAGAAGAAAATTTTTTAGGTACAAAACCGCTTTAACAAAACAAACAGAACTCTGATTTGATTAGGGTGAGTCACATGACTAGGCTCTCCTTCAAGTTTTTTTTTGAACGTTTACACCCATTCCCTGTAATAGCATTCAAAGTCCCAATTCCACCACTGTGCTTTATAAATGTCATATTTATAACCACTTCAATACAGGGCATTTTCACCCCCCTTCCTGCCCAGACCAATTTTCAGCTTTCAGTGCTGTAACATTTTGAATGACAATTGCGTGGTCAAACAACAAGTGACAATTTTGAAAAAAACACAATATTTTTTACTTTTTGTTATAATAGATATCCCAATTTAAAAAAAAACAAATGTATTCCTCTGTTTAGGTCGATAGGTGTTCTTCTACATATTTTTGATAAACAAAATCGCGAAAAGCGTATATTGATTGGTTTGCGCAAAAGTTATAACGCCTACAAAATAGGGGATAGAGTTATGGCATTTTTATTATTTTTTTCTTTTACTAGTAATGGCGGCGATCTGCGATTTTTTTTTTTTAACACTTTTGACACTATTTTGGGACCATTGACAATTATACAGCGATCAATGCTAGAAATATGCACTGATTAATGTATAAATGTCACTGGCAGGGAAGGTGTTAACACTAGGGGGTGATCAAGGGGTTCAATGTGTTACCTAGGGAGTGAGTCTAACTGTGGGGGGAGGGGACTGACTGGGGGAGGTGACCGAGCGGTGTTCCTATATACAAGGAACACACGATCTGTCTCCTCTCCCCTCCCCTGCTCTGTGACAAGCAGTCGCCCCCTAGACGGCCAGGAAGCTGAGGAGATGATATGACAGTCGCCTAGGATGAGAGAGCCACCTTGCGGCCGTCATATTACTATGCGCAGGATGGCAAGTGGCTAAAGTAGTGCTATTGCCATAGTAAGGACATAGTGCTGCCTTGTAAATGTTCAATGAATATATAGTATTGTTTCCCCTATAAAAGGAATGTAAGTTTGCAGGAAGTAAGTGATTTCTCTTCTCTGATTGGCAGGTTATAAACGTTGAGTTCTACCAGTTTAAACCCAACTGGTTTTCAATGGGGGTTGTGATATACATGATGGCTATAGGCACTGTGCCATTCTGTAACCATACCACGCAGGTATACAGGACAGCTGTGTGCTTCAAAAATCCAGTTTACCCCCCGGACATGGACCCACACCTGGAGGACTTCATAGAAGGAGTAAGTACAAGACATGTTCTAAATCTGAAGAGGCACAGGGAAGGTTTCTAGGCCTACTGCTGCTGCTATAATGTAGGGGTGTTTCCTAAGTCTGGTTGTTAGCTGGACTGTAGAGTAGTTTGGCTTCTTCATCCCATGGTGAAGATCTAATGGTAATACTTCATCCTAGGGCTGAGGGCTCAGAAGATGCCACATGGAGTCAATCACTGATGTGCACTTTGTATGAGGTTATTAAAGCAGAACTCCTACCCATTTACAATTGTTTTGAATATAGTGGATAGGATTAGATCACCTGCCGTCATTTTTATGTTGTCTATGTCCCTGTTGGGGACATTTCGTTTCATATCCTGTCCTGGGGACACAGAAAGGGGGGACACAGAAAGCAACCACAGCCTAACAGAGAGGTTCTAACTCTTTCCAACTCCATTCATCAAATTGCTTTTATCGCCTTGTGCTGATAAATTATGTTAATGAGAATAAAAAAATCGAAACCCCTCCCTTTTTTGTGGCTGTAATTCCACTTTAAGTGTCACCATCAATCTAAAGAGCTCAGGGAGTTAGACGTGATCTAATAGAGGCATAGCATAATGTGCACTCATTTGTTGTGCTGAAATATAATATGAATTACATCGGCTACACGTACAATTACTCAGCTGATCAGCACTTCAGCAGACAGACATCCAGCACCTGTACTTGGATATATATATTTTTTCTAAAAAGTGCAAAATTAACTCAAAATAACTCTTAAGCCGCGTACACATGTAGCCGTCTGTCCGACATACTTAGTCTGGCGGACTTCCCGCCAGACTGTCCGTCGGACTTTCCGAACGGGCTACTTGCCCACACACGGCACTTTTTCAGTGGACTAATACGGCGTACCAAGTCCGCCGTACTATCCGCCCTACTTTTGAAATGAACGGACTCGCCCACACACACGGAGGAAAGTCCGCTCATTTTGAGCGCGTCTCCAGGTAGGCGGGGCCCGCGAAGGATACATCGCTGGCCCCGCCGCCTGGTATGGACTTAAAAGGGAACCCCAACGCCGAAAAAAATCGGAGTGGGGGTCCCCCCAGGTCCACATCAGACCCTTGTCCGAGCACGCTACCCGGCCGGCCAGGAAAGGGGGGGCGAGCGAGCGCCCCCCCTCCTGAGCCGCCCCACCCCAAAGCACCTTGTCCCCATGTTGATGAGCACAAGGGCCTCTTCCCAACAACCCTGGCCGTTGGTTGTCGGGGTCTGCGGGCGGGGGGCTTATCGGAATCCGGGAGCCCCCTTTAATAAGGGGGCCCCCGGATACCGGCCCCCCACCCTATGTGAATGAGTATGGGGTACAATGTACCCCTACCCATTCAGAGCTACAAGAAGATAGCGGAGGAGTCCGGCGAGAAGACCCCCGAAGACGGAAGACCCCCGGAGCTGTGCAATAAACTATTTTAACCCTTGTGTGTTGTGTTTTTTTTTTTGTACTTTATTTTACAGGTGAATGGGTAGGGGTACATTGTACCCCATACTCATTCACATAGGGTGGGGGGGCCGGTATCCGGGGGCCCTCTTATTAAAGGGGGCTTCCGGATTCCGATAAGCCCCCCGCCCGCAGACCCCGACAACCAACGGCCAGGGTTGTCGGGAAGAGGCCCTTGTCCTCATCAACATGGGGACAAGGTGCTTTGGGGTGGGGGCCGCACGCCCCCCCTTCCCCAAGGCAACCCCCATGTTGAGGGCACGCGGCCTGGTACGGCTCAGGAGGGGCTTTCCTGGCCGGCCGGGTAGCGTGCTCGGACAAGGGTCTAATGTGGACCTGGGGGGACCCCCACGCCGATTTTTTTTTTTGGTGTTGGGGTTCCCCTTTAAGTCCATACCAGGCAGCGGGGCCAGCAACGTATCCTTCGCGGGCCCCGCCTACCTGGAGACCCGCTCGAAATGAGCAGACTTTTCTCCGGGGCGGGAAAAGTCCCTTCATTTCAAAAGTACGGCGGACTGGCATACACACGGCCGGATTGTCCGCCGAAATGCGAGTCCGGCGGGAAGATTGGAATGTAAAACTACTTTCTAAGTCCGCCTTACTTTCGGGTCAAAAAAGTATGCCGGAGGCTACACACGGGGGGATTGTCCGGCAGACTTGAGTTTGCCGGACTTTTCCACCCGCTTGTTTGATCGTGTGTACGCGGCATTAATTTCTCTTTTATAGCTGCTATGCAAATGTTCGAACAAGAGGCTTGGAGTCGGCAGAGACATAAGACGCCATCCTTACATGAGGCCCATCGATTGGAAGTCACTGGAACAAGGGAAAGGACGGGCCCCTTTTTCAGTAAGTGCAGTAAGTACACAAATCTTTATAGGATGAGGATTCGAAAAGAAGATTGTTACACACTAAAAGGAGGCATTGCTGTGTCCTTACAGCTAATGTAGGGCGCACAGACATATCCCAGCCTGCAGGTAAACCTCAGAGACTAATCAGCCAATATTTTATTTTCCATGGGAGAAGGAAATAAGAATGAAACGTTCTATGCATCAGACACAATGGAGTTTAGTTACTAAAATGGGAAAGTGCAAAATTTGGTGCATCTGTGTATAGTAGCCAATCAGTTTCTAAGGCCGCGTACACACGGGCGGACTGTTCGCCCAACCTTGTCCGCTGAACAGTGTTTGGGCGGACAGTCCGCTCGTGTGTGGGCTTTCAGCGGACAGTTTGACGGACAAAGTCTTTCGGAAATTCCGAAAAACTGTCCGCTGAAACTGTGTTTGAGCGAACAGTCCGCCCGTGTGTAGGCTACTTTCGAAATGAGCAAACTGTTCCCGCTCGGAGGAAAGTCTGCTCATTTCGAGGTAGGCGGGGCCCGCGACGGAGACGTCGCGGGCTCCGCCGCCTGGAATGGGCTTAAAGGGGAACCCCAACGCCGAAAAAAATCGGCGTGGGGGTTCCCCCAAAGTCCACAACAGACCCTTGTCCGAGCACGCTACCCGGCCGGCCAGGAAAGGGGGGCGAGCGAGCGCGCCCCCCCTCCTGAGCCGTACCAGGCCGCGTGCCCTCAACATGGGGGGGTGCCTTGGGGAAGGGGGGGCCGCGCGGCCCCCCCACCCCAAAGCACCTTGTCCCCATGTTGATGAGGACAAGGGCCTCTTCCCGACAACCCTGGCCGTTGGTTGTCGGGGTCTGCGGGCGGGGGGCTTATCGGAATCCGGGAGCCCCCTTTAAGAAGGGGGCCCCCGGATACCGGCCCCCCACCCTATGTGAATGAGTATGGGGTACAATGTACCCCTACCCATTCACCTGTGAAATAAAGTACAAAAAAAAACACAACACAGAGAAAAAATATTTTATTGCACAGCTCCGGGGGTCTTCCGTCTTCGGGGGTCTTCTCGCCGGACTCCTCCGCTATCTTCGTGTAGCTCTTTTACTAGCGGAGGAGCCCGGCTTTCTTCCTCCCCGCCGCCGGCCTCTTCTCCCGACTTCGGGGGTCTTGTCCCCCTCTTCGGTTCTTCTGCCGGGCCACCGCGCCTTCTTGTAGCTCTTTTGCAGGCGGTGGCCCGGTCTTCTGTCGCCGCTGCCTTCCGTTCTTCTGTCGCCGCCTTCGGTTCTTCTGCCGGGCCACCGCGCCTTCTTGTAGCTCTTTTACAGGCGGTGGCCCGGTCTTCTGTCGCCGCTGTCGCTGTCGCCATCGCCGCCTTCCGTTCTTCTTCTTCGTCTTCTTCTTGTTCTTCTTCTTCCCCAGGAGATGTTGACACGTCGCTCTCTCCGGCCGGAATGCCAGAGCCGCGCTGTGCGGTCACTTATATAGTGACAATGGGGCGGTGTCACATGGTATATGTCACATGGGTTGGTCACATGGTGACCCCGCCCCCTTACGATGTCATAGTCCCCATGTGACATCAACCCATGTGACCAACCCATGTGACATATACCATGTGACACCGCCCCATTGTCACTATATAAGTGACCGCACAGAGCGGCTCTGGCATTCCGGCCGGAGAGAGCGACGTGTCAACATCTCCTGGGGAAGAAGAAGAAGAAGAAGAAGAAGAAGAAGAAGAACGGAAGGCGGCGACGGCGACAGCGACAGCGGCGACAGAAGACCGGACCACCGCCTGCAAAAGAGCTACAAGAAGGCGCGGTGGCCCGGCAGAAGAACCGAAGAGGGGGACAAGACCCCCGAAGTCGGGAGAAGAGGCCGGCGGCGGGGAGGAAGAAAGCCGGGCTCCTCCGCTAGTAAAAGAGCTACACGAAGATAGCGGAGGAGTCCGGCGAGAAGACCCCCGAAGACGGAAGACCCCCGGAGCTGTGCAATAAAATATTTTTTCTCTGTGTTGTGTTTTTTTTTGTACTTTATTTCACAGGTGAATGGGTAGGGGTACATTGTACCCCATACTCATTCACATAGGGTGGGGGGCCGGTATCCGGGGGCCCCCTTCTTAAAGGGGGCTCCCGGATTCCGATAAGCCCCCCGCCCGCAGACCCCGACAACCAACGGCCAGGGTTGTCGGGAAGAGGCCCTTGTCCTCATCAACATGGGGACAAGGTGCTTTGGGGTGGGGGGGCCGCGCGGCCCCCCCTTCCCCAAGGCACCCCCCCATGTTGAGGGCACGCGGCCTGGTACGGCTCAGGAGGGGGGGCGCGCTCGCTCGCCCCCTTTCCTGGCCGGCCGGGTAGCGTGCTCGGACAAGGGTCTGTTGTGGACTTTGGGGGAACCCCCACGCCGATTTTTTTCGGCGTTGGGGTTCCCCTTTAAGTCCATTCCAGGCGGCGGAGCCCGCGACGTCTCCTTCGCGGGCCCCGCCTACCTGTACACGCGCTCGAAATGGGCGGATTTGCCTCCGCCTTACGTGGGCGAGTCCGTTCATTTCAAAAGTTGAGCGAACTGTTTGGCAAACAGTTCGCTGAAACAGTCCGCTCAAAAAAGTGCCGTGTGTGGCCATGTCCGTCCATGCTAATTTTGAGCGGACTGTTTGCCGAAACTGTTTGACAAACAAAGTTGGGCGAACAGTCTGCCCGTGTGTACGCGGCCTAACTTTCAGCTCGTTTGATAAAGCTTTGACAAAAAAAATGCCAGCTGATTGGTTTCCATGCAGAGCTGCACCATATTTTGCACTTTCCAGATTTAGTTTATAAACCCAAATGGTGCACAGCTGGAGGTGAGGAGTACAATGGTACATAATACAATCTCTGGGATGTCTACAACATGTGACTTCAGCCACCATGATGTGGTGGAAGGCATGGGACCAGACATATAGGTTGCTTCTAAATTTGTATCCTATGTGCTCTCCCACTTCAAGGAAAGAGAAAGAAGGTTCTAAGTTGTATTCAGTTGGTCAATGTTAAAGTCCAATAAAAAAAAAAAAACTTGCAGTAGGCAAACACCATCCCCACCCTGCACTCTAATGCCCTGTGCACACAGCCGGACATTTCTGACGACAAAATCCATCGGATTCTTTTGGGCCAAACTTATCTTGCATACGCACGGTCGCACAAAGTTGTCGGAAAATCCAATTGTTCAGAACGAGGTGAGTAAACCACGTACAACAGGACTATAAAGAGGGCAGTAGCCAATAGCTTTCGTCTTGTAATTTTTTCTGAGCATGCGTGCCACTTTGTCCGTCGAAATTGTCTACACACGATCGGAATTTAAACGATTAGATTTTGTTGTCGGAAAATGTTAGGTCCAGCTCTCAAACTTTGTGTGTCGGAAATTCCGACTGAAAAAATCCAATGGAGCTCACACACGATCGGATTTTCCGACAACACGATCCGATTGCACATTTTCCATTGGAAAGTCCGACTGTGTACAGGGCATAGGGGTTTATTGCTTGTAAACTATAGGGGCAGAGAAAGGGGGACCTAGCCCTAACCTCTCTGCATCATCATGTACGATACAGGCCTATCAGTCCTGCGTTGTATGTGAGAAGGTAAGCATTTTACCGTGAGGGACCAGTTGCACAGATGGAGGCTGTCCAAAGCAAGGAATAAATTACTACAGCTTATTCCTCTACCCCTAGGCAAAAATGTCCCCCCTCTCACAGGTTTTAATTGTTTCTCGAATTTGTCTTAGAGCAATATCCTGATATTTACTCATGTTAGACATCTATGAATACAGAATCTCACATTTGTTTTTTCTTTTTGCAGCCCTTGGACATGGACTTGGAAATGTACTCTCGACTTCCTCCGTCAGCGATAGATGTAAAGGCATTGGACATTCCAGGAAGGAAAATATACATTCTGGATTCATAAACATTGACAGGTTATGAGCACGCTTGTCAACATTCCAAAGACATTGATGTAATCTTCAGAGGACCCAGATGATGAAGAAAACTAGCAGTTTTAAGCTGTAAACCATCTAAAGATATTGTGATGTCCACCCAGCCTGCAGCTGTGTGCAGTCAGCTTATAGATTGGACCTATATGCTGATCTATTCATGAGAAATTTGGAGAGGACAGTTCATTTGTAAAGACATTGATATCATCTTCAGGAGATCCAGATGGACAAAGATTCCTCATATTTGGACATTACTTCTTGATATTCATCAAACAAACTGTTTTAAACTGAAAACTGGCAAAAGCTATTGTGATGTCCACTGTGTGCAGTCAGCTTATGTTACGCTATGAGCAGCCGGGCAGTCTGGGGAACACAGACACAGGTCGTAATTTGTGTGCATTCAGGGCCACTTATCCACGCCTGCACACCTGTCAAATTAGGACCCGGACTGTGTTTGTCCAGCTGCTGCGTCCTCTTACAGGGGTGGATGGATATGATGATGAAGATTCCTCATATTTGGACAATTATTCTTGATGTGACATACCCAGATTGGACCTATATACTGATATATTTATGAGAAATTTGGAGAGGACAGTTCATCTGTAAAGACACTTTTTGGACAATACTTCTTGATATCCATCAAACAAGCAGTTTTAAACTGAAAACCATCAGAAGATATTGTGACATCCACCCACAGATGTATAATCCAGTGAGTAATCCGATCGCCTTCGGAGGTCAGGAAGGAACTTTTTCCCTGTTGGAGAAAATTACACCACGCTTCATCAGGGTTTTTCTGCTTCCTCTACATCAACTGTGGGGTCTGGATAATCATACAAAAAAAAAACTGCACTGTACAGCGGAGCCTTGACGAGGCAGTGCATCTTCCACATACATTTGCAAATGTGTGCAATGTGACTGCCTGCATGGGGATGCACAGAGCACCTGTACCGACTGCCCTCACACGGGGTATGGATTCATACATCTTTTGTGAATGAGGCCTTAGGGCCTCACTTTACAGAGGAGCCTTGGCGAAGAAGTGCGGCTTCCCCATTTGCAAATGTGTGCAATTAAGACCTCTGTTTTTAATGTAAAGTATTAGATTGTGCCATTTTGTTTTATTTCCAGGTTAGCTGGTAAGTGTGTTGGGAAACCTGCAGTAGCTGTCCTGTTTTGTATACTGTTTTTAGACAAAACTTTAATAAAAACTACAATTATAAAAAAAACTGGGGTAGTTGGCATGTTTTGTATACTGTTTTTAGATAATACGTTAATAAAAACTGCAATTATTAAAAAAAAACTGGGGTAGTTCTGTTTTGTATACTGGTTTTTGATAAAACTTTATTTAAAACTACAATCATAAAACTTTAATAAAAACTACAAATTATAAATTGACACATCCTCAATACCAAAAAATGTGCCTAGATAATTTACAAAATTCCACCTGGTATAGATCTATTAAGCATGCATTAATACAGCAATACATTGGAAAATTCCAGGGAAAATTCCAGGGCCTTTGCATTGGAGCATTCTGGGGGGGCTCAATTGAGAGGGACACTTTAGACTTTATCAATACAAAAAACCCACATATGCCTACCTTCTATACCAGTGATGGCGAACCTTGGCACCCCAGATGTTTTGGAACTACATTTCCCATGATGCTCCTGCACTCTGCAGTGTAGGTGAGCATCATGGGAAATGTAGTTCCAAAACATCTGGGGTGTCAAGGTTCGCCATCACTGTTCTATACACTCCCCAAAACCCATAAAAACATTTGATGACATTTTGGACAAAGTGTCATTCATGTGTAAATTTAGTTTTTTTGCCTCAGAACGGTAATAGGTTCTGAGGGTTAATTATGTAGGTTAACTTTGACATCAGTTTGGCTGGGCTGTGTTAGCCCTTGTACACACGGTCGGACATTCTGACAACCAAATCCGTTAGATTTTGTCCGACGGATTTTGTCTGACGGATTTTGTCCGAAACTGTTGCATACACACGGTCGGACAAAGTTGTCGGAAAATCCGATTATACATAACGTGATGACGTTATTTCATTACGATGGGGCTACGTTCAGGCTAGTAGCCAATAGCTTTGGTCTAGGAATTTGCTCTGAGCATGCGTGGCACTTTGTCCGTCGGAGTAGGCTACACATGATCGGAGTATGTCCGATCGGTGCATGTTGTCGGAAAATTTTATAGACAAGTTGGAAAACTTGGTCCGTTGGATATTCCGACGGAAACAGTCCGATGGAGACCACACACAGTCTGATTATACGACAATACGGTCCAATCGGACACATTCCGTCGGAAACTCCGACTGTGTGTACAAGGGCTTAGAGTTCTGCCTGGTCATGTGTACAGTGAGGTGCACCTGACAGGCCAGAACCAGGCCTGGTTGAACGTTTTGGGTATCAGCTTCCTCAGAGCCAATCAGTGGGTGTGCTGGGCCCCACTGAGGAGTCTGGGGAGGGGTACTTAAGATGTTGAGGTCACGTGTTATGGGGGGTTCGTCCGTGAGGCCCTAGCGGTCTGTTCCTGTTTCTAGACCGGGGTAGCCCCACAAGGGGTCCTGGTCACGGGAGCGTTCGTCACTCCACAAGATGCTTCTGTTAGTTAACCCCAATAGACCCGCCTGGTCTGGGGTAAGGATCCATCTGTTCCCGAGTCTCGGAACCGGCTGGTCCGAGGCGCAGTAACTGAGGCAGGATTCAAGGCGTCCGGGTGTGCTCTCGGCTTGGAGGGGCACCACAGCTCATGTAAGTGACCATGGGAAGACTCTTCGGAGGAGGGCCAACAAGCTGGCATCCTGAGAAGTGCCTGGTTACTGAGTTGTGAAAGACACTGATGAATTCACGCTTTTTCCAGTACTACCAAGGAGACAAAGAATGTTCCAGGTACTGAGGAAAAAGGTTCCTGTTCACTTTCAGTTACAATTTGTTCAAGGTCAGAGATTTCACAAGTTCTGAGTCAAACCGCTGATTGCCATAATCTCTGGCTAGAGATTTGTTCAGCCTTGAAGTGCCCAGCTGCGAGTGGCTACTCTCTGGGTGGTATTAGAGACTGTGTTGTTGGATGTTACCCCTGCAAATATAAGCCTTTCAAAAGGACTTTATTGGTGTCAGCGTCCAAAGTTGTTGGGTATCCACCCTGGGAACCCCTAGACGTGGAAGAGCAACCGAGTAACCGGTAAGCCCAAAAATTTAAAGCCGTCCTGCAAAAGGTTATGGCCACTACACATTTATCTACGCCGAGGAGACCGATAGTTTCAGGAATTTACTCCCTAACAGAAAATGCCAGCAAATTCATCTACACATTCCTGATGTCCTTAGCCTACCCTCATACATCCGTGACACAACAGATCTGCTCAAGCACATCCCTCACGATGCCCTGCTCATGGCTATTGACATTGAGGCATTGTACTTTAGCACTCCCCATGAGCAGGGCATCCAAATGGCTGGTACCTTCCTGATAGAGCAAGGCCTTGGTCTTACTTGGCTTTTAAACATCTTCATATTGAAATTTATTTTTAATAAAAATTACTTTATCTATATGGATCAAATGTATCTGCAAACACAGGGTATGGCTATCGGTACGTCCTGTGCACCCTCCTATGCCAACCTCTTCTAGGGGGATGGGAGAGAACAGTGTTTGCAGATGAATCACTCCAACCCTTCTTGAACCAGGTGCTTTGCTGGCACAGATTTATTGATGACCTGTTCCTAATCTGGTCAGGATCAGAAACATCTCTGATTAATTTTTTTGGAGTTACTGAATATAAATAATTTCAACCTTCGCTTTACGCTCAGTTATGATCCCAGCAGTGTCCCATTCCTTGAGTTGAGAATTGTTAATACAAAAATACAGCTTGGAACAATCTTGACTGTTATCTGAAAGTGATTATAAGTGCATAGACTGAGCCCTGGAAGGCATACAAATGCAACATTACAGAAGCCAGAGATCAAAGTTAACAGTCTACACCATTTAAAGAATGTTATCTTTTAATATTTGTAAAGACAGCTAAGACAAAGATTCATCACCCATCCAGATGGCAATCACTGAAGATCTGTCACCAGGATATTCCACTACGTTCAACCCCATTGATAAATCTTGGACTCCACAGAATTTATTAAAAGGTAGAAAACTTACATAAGAGAAATGGTTTTACACTATGTGCCTTGTATTTTTTATGAACTATGGAGTCCAACAGTTAACTAAAGGGGTTGGACGTAGTGAAATATCCTGGTGACAGATATTCAGTGACTGCTCACTGCATGTGGTCTCCCTACAGCTGGTTGTTTCTCCCATTACTGACTTACTACGCCTTGTTCTGCACTGTGTTTCCATGTGGAGGCGACCATTTTTGTAGAGGTAGGGGATTGCCTCCTCATGTTAGAGCCTCCAGCAAGGAGAACAGTGAGAGGAACACTAGTCACATCACTAAATCTCACTCCAAGCCACCTGCGACTAGCAGTCATATGAAGCAATGCCTTAGATTTCACACTGCAGATATACAACTATGATGAGGTAGGTATAGGAGTGCCTAGGCACACTCACATACCAGGAAGTGCTAGCTTTTAGGAGGAACTAAAGATCAAAGGTAGATTTCTCAGGGTACTCATTAGACACAATTAACTTTTCTAGATGTTCTCTATAACAGCAAATCCTCACTTTTTGAATTCAGGTCCGATTTAAAATTCATCACATTTGTCTGGAGAGAAATAAACTCCATAACCATAGGGGCTTCGATGTGCCTGTTATATCATCTGTATGGAACTGTCTTGTCCACATCAGTTGGACTCTAATTCTTAATTATCCAAAGAGTAGCAAACTAGAAAACGCCATTTGCTTGTTCCCACGATAAAAGTTTTTCTAGTGTAATACTGTCCGATTCTGATTAAATTAATTAATTAATTAATTTGTACTCAAAAAATGAATAAAACCCTCACACATAAACCTGCTATACTTAATTCAATAACACAATTACATTCAGAGCAGCCCAGGATGCATATGGAGTGAAGGGACTGACTCTGCTACACATACACTATATTGTCACAAATATTGGGACACCTGCCTTTAAAGTTCATGTGCGTGTAAAGGCAGGCATTGCAATACTGTTGACAATAAAGTGTATGTATAAACTCCTCTAGCTATCTGCATATAATACCGGTCAGCAGCACTTTTTGGATAAATTACTTGAAATCCCAGCTCTGGGAAACTTACAAATGATCCCTTGAAGTGGGGCGTGCTTCTCATGCTTCCCATATTGCTTTTTAATCATGTGATCACGTTTTTTTACTTTTTATGTTTTGCTACTTATTTTGTATATTTGGTATTTTTTGCAAATACAAACGCCAATCTGTATCCTCGGATCTACACCATTGGGAGCCTTTTTCCTTTTATGTTTTTACATGACATTTGCTCCACATGCATATTGATTGATTTGAGAAACACGCATTTGGATGCTCTGGCCTGCCGATTTCCTTTGACGCTTGTGGATAGTGAAGGACTCCATAGAGCCGGTCACTCCAAGTGATTATTGCTCCATGCTCATATGATCTGGTGTCACTGACATACAGGTCCACCCCCTCTGGTAAGAGTATTTCACCATATCTGTTTATTCGGATTGTAGTACTCTTCCAAATACAGCTGACTGCTGACTAGTGATGGACGAACTTCCGGCGGGACGCTTCGCGAACGCGGACCGCGAACGCCGATAATTTGACCTGTAGGTTTGCAAAGTTCGCCTCCCATTGAAGTCAATGGGGCCCGCCGCGAACGTTACGGTTTGCGGCGGGCCCCATTGACTTCAATGGGAGGCGAACTTTGCAAACCTACAGGTCAAATTTTCAGCCACAAAATAATTAATAGCTGTGCAAACATAGTCCCACCACATGGCCAATGACATAACACATGTATGAGGTGAATCTGGGATCGACAACTACAAGCATTCTTTTTTTTATATGGGAAATTGTTGTGACAATTCAGGACTGTGGAGTGCATGAAGGCAATGGAGGAGAGGGAAGGTCAGGGTAGGCAAATAAGAGGGTGCAGGAGATGATCACCAGCAGCGTGGCATACAGCAATGACACTTGCACCGTGATAGAGTCATCTGACACCAGCACCGTGATAGAGAGCACTGACATCAGCAGCGTGACATACAGCAATGACACCTGCACCGTGATAGAGTCACCTGACAACAGCACCGTGATAGAGAGCACTGACATCAGCAGCGTGACATAAAGCACTAACACCAGCACTGTGATATACAGCACTGACAGCAGCACCGTGATAGAGAGCACTGACATCAGCAGCGTGACATAAAGCACTAACACCAGCACCGTGAAATACAGCACTGACAACAGCACCGTGATAGAGAGCACTGACATCAGCAGCGTGACATACAGCAATGACACCTGCACCGTGACAGAGTCATCTGACAACAGCACCGTGATAGAGAGCACTGACATCAGCAGCGTGACATAAAGCACTAACACCAGCACCGTGATATACAGCACCGACAGCAGCACCGTGATAGAGAGCACTGACATCAGCAGCGTGACATACAGCAATGACACCTGCACCGTGACAGAGTCATCTGACAACAGCACCGTGATAGAGAGCACAGACATCAGCAGCATGACATAAAGCACTAACACCAGCACCGTGATATACAGCACTGACAGCAGCACCGTGATAGAGAGTACTGACATCAGCACCGTGATATACAGCACTGACACCTGCACCGTAAGCAGCCCCAGGAGGAAGTCAGCATAGCACAGGGATGGTGGGAGCCCCTCATAATGAGCATAGCACAGGGATGGTGGGACCCCCGCATAATGAGCATAGCACAGGGATGGTGGAGCCCCTCATAATAAGCAGCCCCAGGAGGATGTCAGCATAGCACAGGGATGGTGGGAGCCCCTCATAATAAGCAGCCCCAGGAGGAAGTCAGCACAGCACAGGGATGGTGGGAGCCTCTCATAATGAGCATAGCACAGGGATGGTGGGAGCACCTCAAAATATGCACAGCAGAGGTACAGCCCCAGGAGGAAGTCAGCACAGCACAGGGATGGTGGGAGCCCCTCATAATATGCACAGCAGAGGTACAGCCCCAGGAGGATGTCAGCACAGGACAGGGATGGTGGGAGCCCCTCATAATAAGCAGCCCCAGTAGAAATATGACACCGCTCAACCTCTCCAAAGAGGAGGGTATGGGCATATAGTACGGTGTGCCTTTTTTGGACAAGGAAGTGAGCCAAATGAAGAAAGAAGGTCTCTGTGCTCGATTAAAAAAATTGTTTATAGACATATACATGGTCTACTGGTCACATGTGTTGAATTCCTCCGAGATCCATGCCTCATTCATTTTTAGAAATGTGAGGTAGTTAACACTGTCGTGAGCTAGGCGAGTACGCTTATCGATCACGATCCCCCCTGCTGCGCTGAACGTCCTTTCGGACAGGACACTGGATGAGGGGCAAGCCAACAGTTTGATTGCAAATTGGGCAAGCTCTGGCCAGAGGTCAAGCCTGCCCACCCAGTAGTCCAGGGGTTCATCACTCCTCAGAGCGTCCACATCGGCCGTTAACCCGATGTAGTCGGACACCTGACGGTCTAGGCGTTCCCTGATGCTGGATCCGGATGACACCTGTCGATGGGTCGGCTGAAAGAATGACCTCATATCCGAAGTCACCAACACATCTTCAAACCGGCCTCTTCTTGCAGGCGCTAATGGATTGGTACCCGCAACTCCTTCTCTGGGAGTGGGAATTGCTCCTCTGCCAGCGCACGCAAAGGCAGAATGCAGCATTTCTCGAAGCAAGGCCTGGAAGTGCTCCATTCTGCCAGCCCTCTGTGACGGCGGTAACATTTCCGCCATTTTGTGTTTGTACCGGGGGTCTAAGTACGTTGCCACCCAGTACTGGTCCTTGACCCTCATGCTTTTTATACGGGGGTCCCTATTAAAACACTGGAGCATGAAGGCCCCCATTTGCACTAAACTGGAAGCGGTGTGGTGGCCTGGCTCCTGCTCATCATCCAGGATAATGTCGTCCTCTTCATTCTCCTCTCCCCATCCACGCACAACAGGGATCCCAGAAAGGTTTAAAGCATGCTCTTCTTGCTCCTCCTCATCCGCCCCGGCACCATCCTCCTCTGACTCCTCTTCAGACTCCTGTTGTTGACTTGTCACAGATAGAGTAGCCCCCCTGGGAATTCATCCAGCTTTGCGACTTCCTCATCTTCCCCCTCCTGCCCCTCCACAGCTTGATCAATGGCACGACGCAATGCACGCTCCATAAAGAAGGCATAAGGTACCATGTCACTGATGGCGCCATGGCTGCGACTGACCAGTTTGGTGATCTCCTCAAATGGCCGCAGAAGTCTGCATGCGTCGCGCATGAGCAGCGACTGGCGCGGTGAAAAAAAACCCAGCTCCCCAGAACCTGTTTTGCCGCAGAGTCCATACAGGTAGACGTTAACTGCACGTTTCTGCTGGAGCAGCCTATCAAGCATACAGAAGGTTGAGTCGGGCAATCGCAAATAAGACGTCTGACCGGCAGATTGTGTCGCCGCTGAATGTCAGCAAGGCGAGCCATGGCCGTGTAAGATCTTCTGAAATGAGCCGAGATTTTCCTTGCCTACCGCAAGATGTCCTGGACCCCAGGGTATTTGACAAGGAATCGCTGCACGACCAAGTTTAAGACGTGTGCCATGCATGGCACGTGCGTGATTTTGCCCTGTTTCAATGCGCTAAGCAGATTGGCACCGTTGTCACACACCACTTTACCAACTTTTAAATTGAGCGGTGTTAGCCACTGATCTGCCTGTGAACGCAAAGCTGAAAGGAGTGCCGGGCCAGTGTGGCTCTTGTCTTCCAGGCACAAGAGACGCAGCACGGCATGGCAACGTCTCACCTGGCATGTCGAATAGGTTCTGGGGAGCTTGGGCGGCGCAGCGGAAGAGACGCTAGCAGCGGAAAAGGAGGAGTCAGCCGAGGAGGAGAGGGAGGAGGATGGAGTAGGAGGAGGAGGAGAAGAAGAGTCAGGCCTGCATGCAATCCGTGGTGGTAAAACCAAATCTACACGGGTGCCACGGGTTACATGCTTGATGGCCGTCAGAAGGTTCACCCAGTGGGCAGTAAAAGTGATATACCTTCCCTGCTCGTGTTTGCTAGACCACGTGTCTGTGGTCAGATGTATCTTGGCACCGACACTGTGTGCCAGAGATACATTCACTTGCCGCTGAACATGGCCATATAGCTCTGGGATGCCCTTCTGTGGGAAATACTTCCTTCCTGGAACCTTCCATTGTGGTGTTCCAATGGCCACAAATTTGCGAAAGGCCTCCTAGTCCACAAGTTTATATGGCAGTAGTTGGCGGGCTATGAGTTCTGACAAGCCAGCCGTCAACCGTTGGGCAAGAGGGTTATCCGGCGTCATAATTTTTTTACGCTCGAACATTAGGCCCATGGAAGCCTGCCTTTTTACAGAAAAACGTGAGCTTGGCGTGATGGAAGGTGGGGTGGAGGACAATTGTGAGGAGAGAGGAGAAGGAGAAGTAGAAGACGAGGCTGGACGGTGAGAGCCTGGAGTGTGGCTTTGTGTGTTCCGTTGCTCCCACTGGGCTCGGTGATGGCTGCTCGTGTGCCTTTTTAAGGCGGTCGTCCCTAGGTGAGTGTTGGGCTTACCGCGACTAATGCGTTGACTGCAAAGATTGCAGATGGCAACGCTATTGTCAGCAGCGGACACGCTAAAAAAAGCCCACACTGCGGAGCCATGTGCCGGTGTCCTGGGAGCGCCAGATGTGACCGTACATGGTCGATGACTCGCTCCTGATACATTTGCAGTCTGCTTTGTCCCTCCTGTGCAATGTAAGTTATTCCTGCTTCTCCTCCCTATCTGCTGGTCCATATCTCCCTCTGAACTCCCCTCCTCTTCCTCTCTTGTGGGCACCCACGTGACATCACTAGACACGTCATAATCAACATCACCTTCCCCACCGCTATAAGTAGAGATCTCGGAGTAGGCAGCAACACCGGGGACCAACCTCCTCTTTGGGCTGATCTGGGTACTGTCGTCAGACTGCTGAGTTGCGGTTGTTGCTACCTCCTCTTCCTGATCCAATACCAAGAGTGGCTGCGCATCAGAAATGTCTTGATATGGATCGGAAAATAATTCCTGTGACTCAAGCAGAAGGTATGTGGTGGTGGTGGTGTTGTTGGTGGTAGTGTCTTTGGGGGTGCACATAGCAGAGAGTGAAGAAGAGGGTGCAGATCGAGAGGATGAGGAGGGTGCAGAAGAGTAAGGCTGAGTGAGCCACTCAACCAAGTCTGGTGCGTCCTTTAAAGTAATTGAACGCACCTTCTGCAACTTCCCACTTTGGCTCAAGCCTGTTGCTCCTGCCCTACCCCTACCACCCCTGCGGAAGGGCCTGCCTCTTCCTCTGCATGTCATTTTTTAAATGACCCTGTGACAAAACTCTCAGTCCCTATACCGATGAAGGACTGCTGCAGTATAGGGCAGCGGTCAGCAGTAGTGCACCTCAACCTTATGTATTGTGGACCTATACCAGTCCTTATAGAATAGCAGACTGTACCTCACTCAACCCTATGTACTGTAGTACCCTATACCTTACCAGTCCTTATAAGGACCTTTGTGGAACAAGTAGGTTGTGTGTGACTGATTAGCAGACTGTACGTCAGTCCCTATACTGATAAAGGACTGCTGCAGTATAGGGTAGCGGTCAGCAGTAGTGCACCTCAACCCTATGTATTGTGGACCTATACCAGTCCTTACAGAATAGCAGACTGTACCTCACTCAACCCTATGCGTTGCACAGAAATTTCTGCAAGGCCTTCCGGAGATGTCTCATCCTCTGCTCCCTCTGCAACGGCAAGGTCGGCAACCTTACCCTTGTACCGTGGATCAAGGAGAGTGGCCAGCCAGTAATGGTCCCTCTCCTTGATCCGAAGAATACGAGGATCCTTCCGCAGGCTTTGCAGGATCAGGGAGGCCATGCAGCATAGGTTAGCTGAGACATTCGGTCCAGAGTCCTCTGGGTCACTAAGGACAACATGATCTGCAGCCACCTCCTCCCAGCCACATAGAAGTCTATGGGTTTCTTGGGACTGTAAAATCATCCCTAAAAGACTGCTGCTACTAATGCTGAGTGGCAGGCTCCACCTCCATGCTGACACAATCCTCCTCCTCCTCCTCTTCCTATGTGATGGGTGGGACAGCAGGAACACTGTCTGGATAAAGGGGGTCTTGAGAGGCAAGGAAGTCCTCCTCTTCCTGCCTCTGTTCTGCCTCAAGTGCCCTGTCCATTATTCCACGCAGCGTATGCTCCAACAGCTGGACAAGAGGTACAGTGTCACTGATAGATGCACTGTTACTGCTCACCATCCTTGTGGCCTCTTCAAACGGTGACAGGACAGTTCATGCATCCCTGATCATGCCCCACTAGCGTGGCGAGAAAAAAAACGAGCTCCCCTGACCCTATCCTGGTGCCTTAGTCGCACAGGTACTCATTTATGGCCCTCTGCTGCGTGTGCAGCTGCTGCAGCATGGCCAATGTTGAGTTCGACCTGGTGGGCATGTCACATATAAGGCGGTTCTCGGGCAGGTTCAACTCCTTTGAATGCACCGGCATTAAATGATCGGCGGAAATGCACACAGACTTTCCTGGCCTGCCTCAGGACATCCTGTAAGCCCGGGTACCTGCCCAAGAACCGCTGCACCACCAGGTTAAGGACGTGAGCCACACATGGTTCAGATGTCCCTGTCGGAGGGCGGAGAGGAGGTTGGTGCCATTGTCGCAAACCACCATTTCTGGCTTAAGCTGGTGTGGCGTCAACCACCTCTCGGCCTGCCCCTGCAGAGCTGACAAAATATCCGCCCCAGTGTGGCTCCTGTCCCCAAACAAACCAGCGCAAGCACGGCATGGCATCTTTTTGCCTGCATACTTGTGTAGCCCCTTGAACGCCTACGGAGCACCGCTGGTTCCGAGGACAGAGCACTGGAAGAGGCCATGGAGGAAGAAGAAGAGAAGGTGGTGGAGGAGAGAGGTGTGTCACAACCAGTAGTAGCATTTTGGAGGCGTGGTGGCGGAACAACCTCCAACACTACTGCAGCTTGTCCTGCATCATTCCCAGTGCTAGCAATTTAGCCAAGCTAGCGTTCAACCGCTGGGCATGTGGATGGCTGGGAGTGAACTTCTTTCGACGGTCCAGCAGCTGGGGCAGGGAAATTTGCCTGCTACAATCGGACGTGGGTGTACTGCTAGCAGAGTGCCCACAAGTACTTGGCTGTGACACACCTAATTCTACACCTTCATTCCTCTCAGTGCAGGTTTCAGAGAGGACTGAAGGTCTAGTGGGGTTGGAGACCCCAGCTGATGAGGAGCAAGGAGAGGTCCGCTTTGTTCTTTGGTGTGGGTCTTTGGTACGCTTGCCAATGAGCTGCATGGCAGGTCAATATATGTCTGGTCAAGCATGTGGTGCCCAAGCGGCTGATGTTTTGGCCATGCGAGATACGCTTAAGACATATGTTGCAAATAGCAGTGGTGTGATCTGATGCACCCGTCTCAAAAAAGGCCCACACCAAAGAACTTTTGGAATAACGCACAGAGGCAGCGCCCTGCATAGGCGGAGCTCTGAGGTGTCATTCAGTCGGTGTACTGCCCCTAAGCTGGCCCCCGGAGGGCATCCTGCCTCATTGGAGATGTGCCTCCTCCTCCTCCTCTCTCCTATCAGGCACCCACGTGGAGTCAGTGACCTCATCATCCCCTCCCTCTTCATCACTGGAGCAAACCTGGCAGTATGCTGCAGCTGGTGGAACATGACTGCCAGATTGCTGTCCTTCTTGAGCATCCCCTCTCTCAGTGCTCACGCTACTTCCTTCCTCTAGTTGGGTATCATCATCAGAGCCTTCAAAACTCTGGGCAACCTCATGGAGCATGTACCCAACACTGTGCTCAAACAGTTCGGGGGACTGCTCAGGAGGACATGGTGGGTCTAGGGAAGGAGTGACTGATGATAACATTGAGACAAGGGAAGAGGATGTGTTGGCAGCTGCTTTGCTAGTACCTTGAGCCTGGGTGAGAGAGGATGAGGAGGATGAAGAGGGCTTGGTCATCCACTCTACCAAGTCTTCGGCATGATGCGGCTCAACACGCCCAGCTGCTGAAAATAAGGACAAGCGTGTCCTATGGCCATATGCTGCTGACGATGCACCGCGTCCACGTCCAGAACTGTTGTCTCTAGACACAGAGCCTGCTTGCCCTCTTTTATTGGCTCGTGACTGTCTGCCTCTCCTTGTTGGCCTTCCAGACAGTAAGGGCCTGCAGGGAGATGGGAAAATTAGCAATTGGGTAGTGTATATTGTGCTGGAGGCACACAACACCCACTAACTCCTGCAGATGCCTGTATGATAGAACACCAGCAATAAAGGATAGATACAGGTTTATACTGTGCTGGAGTAACACAACACCCACTAACTCCTGCAAATGGCTATATTAGAGAACAACAGTAATAAAGGGTAGATACAGGTGTATACTGTGCTGTGCTGGAGGCACACAACACCCACTATCTCCTACAGATGCCTTTATTATAGAACACCAGCAATAAAGGGTAGATACAGGTGTATACTGTGCTGGATGCACACAACACCCACTAACTCCTGCAGAATCCTTTATTATAGAAAACCAGCAATAAAGGGTAGATATAGGTGTATACTGTGCTGTGCTGGAGGCACACAACACCCACTAACTCCTGCAGAATGCTTTATTAGAGAACAACAGCAATAAAGGGTAGATACAGGTGTATACTGCGCTGGAGGCACACAACACCCACTAGCTCCTGCAGATGGCCGTATTAGAGAACAACAGCAATAAAGGGTAGATACAGGTGTATACTGCGCTGGAGGCACACAGCACCCACTAACTCCTGCAGATGTCTTTATTATAGAACACCAGCAATAAAGGGTAGATACAGGTGTATACTTTGCTTGAGGCACACAACACCCACTAATTCCTGCAGATGCCTTTATTATAGAACACCAGCAATAAAGGGTAGATACAGGTGTATACTGTGCTGGAGGCACACAACACCCACTAACTCCTGCAGATGTCTATATTAGAGAACACCAGCAATAAAGGGTAGATACAGGTGTATACTGTGCTGTACTGGAGGCACACAACACCCACTAACTCCTGCAGATGCCTTTATTATAGAACACCAGCAATAAAGGGTAGATACAGGTATATACTGTGCTGGAGGCACACAACACCCACTAACTACTGCAGATGGCCGTATTAGAGAACAACAGCAATAAAGGGTAGATACAGGTGTATACTGCGCTGGAGGCACACAACACCCACTAACTCCTGCAGATGTCTTTATTATAGAACACCAGCAATAAAGGGTAGATATCGGTGTATACTCTGCTTGAGGCACACAACACCCACTAATTCCTGCAGATGCCTTTATTATAGAACACCAGCAATAAAGGGTAGATACAGGTGTATACTGTGCTGGAGGCACACAACACCCACTAACTCCTGCAGATGGCTATATTAGAGAACACCAGCAATAAAGGGTAGATACAGGTGTATACTGTGCTGTACTGGAGGCACACAACACCCACTAACTCCTGCAGATGCCTTTATTATAGAACACCAGCAATAAAGGGTAGATACAGGTGTATACTGTGCTGTGCTGGAGGCACACAACACCCACTAACTCCTGCAGATGCCTTTATTATAGAACACTAGCAATAAAGGGTAGATATAGGTGTATTCTGTGCTGTGCTGGAGGCACACAACACCCACTAACTACTGCAGATGGCTGTATTGGAGAACAACAGCAATAAAGGGTAGATACAGGTGTATACTGCACTGGAAGCACACAACACCCATTAACTCCTGTAGATGGCTGTATTTTAGAACAACAACAATAAATAGTAGATACAGGTGTATATTGCGCTGGAGGCACACAACACCCACTAACTCCTGCAGATGGTTGTATTTGAGAACAACAGCAATAAATAGTAGATACAGGTGTATACTGTGCTGGAGGCACACAACACCCACTAACTTCTGCAGATGCCTGAGAAAAGAACAAACTGTCCCTGCCTATCCCTCTCTCCCTGCACGCCGGAACACACTACACAAGGCCGTCGCTATAGTGTGGGGCGTGTAATAAACCCCCTGAGCTATAATTGCCCACAGGAATCCTGCCTGTGGCCAGTTATGGCTCTCCTCGCTGACGGCACTGTGATTGGCCAAGCATGCGGGGTCACAGTGCATGCTTGGCCAATTATGAGCCAGCAATGCACTGCGATGGCGCAGTGCATTGTGGGCCGTGAGCGCCACACGAATTTGGCGTTATTCACCAAGCGTGCGAACAGTCGAAGTTCGAGTCAAACATACCTTCGACTCGAACACCAAGCTTATCCCTACTCTCTAGTCTAACATCAAACTGTCAACATAGAGATGGATCATAACGGCAGAGAATTCATATAAGCGATCTGATGATTAGCACATCATTGTCAATATAATCTAATAGTTGGTCAAGGAGAGGAGGGTGGAGAGGGTGAAGGGAATAAAGCAAAACTCCCCCATTTTTACTTACAGATCAACTATAAGTTCAATGTGTGGTACTGAGAGCTGATGGCGCCCTGGGTCATCATCTCTGGGAGCTGTGGCAGTATAGACCACGGCACACATGTCAATACAAGCAGCAATGAGTGAACATCTATAGGAGTGTAGTCCCCGATAGTGATCAGAAGTGATATGATAATATCACCATATGATTTTTCTAGAAGATAGTTGAATGTCTGTAAATGTATATAGCAGTGGTGGCGAACCTTGGCACCCCAGATGTTTTGGAACTACATTTCCCATGATGCTCATGCACTCTGCAGTGTAGTTGAGCATCATGGGAAATGTAGTTCCAAAACATCTGGGGTGCCTAGGTTTGCCATCACTGGTATATAGTAACATATCTGATTCTATCTGATATTAGAAGCTATAACCCATATGAGTGATACCAGTGGTAAAAGCCCCAGGTGAAGAAAGAAAGTAAAATAATATACTAAGGTGAAAACATGCATCTCTTGCCAAAGGAGATTAAGTGATAAAAAAGAGACTGAACACCAAAATAGGGACCAGTGACAATAAAATAAAAATAAAGCGATATCTTGTAATGATAAGTGCAGAGGCCCTAATCCAAGATGGTGCATATTATCCCACCATAGCAAGGACCAAAGAAAATGAGTGTGCCACCTAGGGTAATACTAATATTGATGTGCAGCCACAGGACCCTCCCAACGTTGCACTAGCATGGTCCACAAGGGGGCGGCATCAGCACCTGAGCAGCTATTTGTCACTCGGTTATTGATTCACCCTCACCTGACCGCAGAGGGAAATGTCACATCACACTTACGGAGCGTGGAGCATGGCATTGATGCGCAATGAGTATTTGCCCACCCCCCCACGTCTGAAAATAATTGTAAATAAAATCTAATAGTTGGCAAAGGAGAGGAGAGGAGGGGGAAAGAGAAAGAAGGGAATAACATAAAACTCCACCATTTTACTTATAGATCAACTATAAGTTAAAAATGCGGTACTGAGAGCTGATGGAGTTCTCCTTTATTCCCATCCCCCTGCCCCCTTCTCTCCTTGGCCAACTATTAGATTATATTGACAATTATGTATCTCATTGCATATATGTTATATGCACTTCACATCTGCTCCTGATGAGTGGATTAATCCATGAAACGCGTAGAGCTCTTTTGGATGCTTCATCTCTACAATGATGTGCTAATCATCAGATCACTTATATGAATTCTTTGCAGTTATGATCCATCTCTATGTTGACAGTTTGATGTTAGACTAGAGAGGCATTTAGGTCACAAACAACATCATTACATACAATTGTATCATGCTGTGATGTCGACATTTGTGAATCAATAATGTGCTACCAATGAGCATTACTTTTTATTACTGTAGTATGTCATGATGGAACATGTATACATAGATGAATTAATAAATGTTACCCTATCGATTTGTATTATGTTATGATTGAGCATGTATACAGTTCCGCCCACCAACTCCAGCTGCCTTGGGAGATATTGAAGATCCCTGAGGGACAGCTTCACTTGATTTAATTATGGAGAAGTGTTATAGGCAGCCTCCCCACATGGCTGTGTGTCCTGTTTGCACCGCTCCGCTGCAGCTCTACAAGTGCAAACAATATAGTGCACTGTGTAGCTACGGCCCCAGTGTCACCCCTCTGGCGGGTGTCACCCGGTGCGGGACGCACCTGCTGCCTTCAAATAGCCTCCGTAAATATCCTTTCTCATATGCCTTGAAAAAGTATTCATACGCCTTTAACCGCTTCCCGCCCGCCCTATAGCCGAAGGACGGCTATAGAGCGGACGTTCTCGTCCGGGGGGGCCGTCCCTGGACGTCCTCGTGTTTACTTCCGCAATGCGCGCCGCCACGGGCGCGCATCGGGGAAGTTTTGTGTTTGCTGTGTCCCCCGGAGACAGGCAAACACAGATCGCTGTAAACGGCCAATCGCAGCGGCCGTTTACAGTGCGATCGGCCTATCCAATGAGAGATGATCTCATATGTGAACATATGAGATCATCTCTGAGCACCGCTCTCCCTCCTCACACAGACAGTGTGTGAGAGGGGAGAGATGAATGGCTGCAGCGGCCATAAGTGAAAAAAAAAAAAAGTGCCATCCGCCCCAGTGCCATTCTCACTCAGTGCCATCCGTCCCAGTACCATCCACCCCAATGCCATCCTCCCCCAGTACCATCCGCCCCAGTGCCATGCTCCCCCAGTGCAATCCGCCCCAGTACCATCCGCCCCAGTGCCATCCACCCCAGTGCCATCCACCCCAGTGCCACCTGCCCCCAGTGCCACCTGCCCCCAGTGCCACCTGTTAGTGCTATGTGTCCCCAGTGCCACCTGTTAGTGCCATTTGTCCCCAGTGCCATCTGTCATCAGTGCCACGTATAAGTGCCATCTGTCATCATTGCCACGTGTCATCAGTGCCACATAGTGCCATCTGTCATCAGTGCCACATATTAGTGCCATCTGTCATCAGTGCCACGTATCAGTGCCATTTGTCATTAGTGCCACCTGTCAGTGTCACGTGCCATCTGTTGTCAGTGTCACGTGTCATCAATGCCACTTATCAGTGCCATATGTCATCAGTGTCACACGTCATCGGTGCCACGTATTAGTGCCATCTGTCATCAGTGCCATGTATTAGTGCCATGTGTCATCAGTGTCACGTATAAGTGCCATCTGTCATCAGTGCCACGTATAAGTGCCATCTGTCATCAGTGCCACATATTAGTGCCATCTGTCATCAGTGCCACGTATAAGTGTCATCATTGTCACGTATCAGTGCCATCTGTCATCAGTGTCACGTGTCATTGTCCTGGTGCTCCAGGGCCTTCAAAAGTGTAATAGGTAGTCAACAAGTTAGATGTGTAATTTATGCTCCTAGAACACCTGATGGCGCTCCCTGCATGTTGGGCCTCTCTATGTGGCCAGGCTGTGAAAAAGTACCACACATGTGGTATTGTAATACTCAGGAGGAGTAGCAGAATTTTTTGGGGGGTGTCATTTGTGGTATACACATGCCATGTGAGAAAAATAATAACCTATTACAATGACAATTTTGTGGAAAAAAAATTCAAAAAATAAAAAATCTTAATTTTGCAAAGAATTGTGGGAAAAAAATGACAACATCAAAAAGCTCACCATTCCTCTTACTAAATACCTTGGAATGTGTACTTTCCAAAAAGGGGTCACTGGAGGGTATTTGTACTTTCCTGGCTTGTTCTGGTCGCAGGAAATGACACCAGTACATCAGATGTGATCAATTTTGTATGATTCGCACCACAGCTTGTAGTCTCTAACTTTCACAAAGACCAAATAATATCCACTAATTTGGGTTATTTTTACCAAATATATGTAGCAGTATAAATTGTGGCCAAAATTTATAAAGAAAAATTAATAATTTGCATAATTTTGTCACAGAAACAAATACATTTTCGGTCTTTTTTAATTTATAGCGCAAAAAATAAAAACCCCAGAGGTGTAATAGGTAGTCAACAAGTTAGATGTGTAATTTATGCTCCTAGAACACCTGATGGCGCTCCCTGCATGTTGGGCCTCTCTATGTGGCCAGGCTGTGAAAAAGTACCACACATGTGGTATTGTAATACTCAGGAGGAGTAGCAGAATTTTTTGGGGGGTGTCATTTGTGGTATACACATGCCATGTGAGAAAAATAATAACCTATTACAATGACAATTTTGTGGAAAAAAAATTCAAAAAATAAAAAATCTTAATTTTGCAAAGAATTGTGGGAAAAAAATGACAACATCAAAAAGCTCACCATTCCTCTTACTAAATACCTTGGAATGTGTACTTTCCAAAAAGGGGTCACTGGAGGGTATTTGTACTTTCCTGGCTTGTTCTGGTCGCAGGAAATGACACCAGTACATCAGATGTGATCAATTTTGTATGATTCGCACCACAGCTTGTAGTCTCTAACTTTCACAAAGACCAAATAATATCCACTAATTTGGGTTATTTTTACCAAATATATGTAGCAGTATAAATTGTGGCCAAAATTTATAAAGAAAAATTAATAATTTGCATAATTTTGTCACAGAAACAAATACATTTTCGGTCTTTTTTAATTTATAGCGCAAAAAATAAAAACCCCAGAGGTGATCAAATACCACCAAAAGAAAGCTCTATTTGTGGGAAAAAATGGACAAAAAAATTCATTTGGGTACAGTGTTGCATGACTGAGTAATTGTCATTCAAAGTGTGAGAGCACCGAAAACTGAAAATTGGTCTGGGCAGGAGGGAGGTTTAAGTGCCCAGTAGGCAAGTGGTTACATTTTCCACATTTTGTAATTTTACAACCAAAAATGTAAATGTGTTTTATTGGGATTTTATGTGATAGACCAACACAAAGTGGCACATAATTGTGAAATGGAAGGAAAATTAGAAATGGTTTTCAAATCTTTTTACAAATAAATAACTGAAATGTGCGGCATGCGTTTGTATTCAGCCCCCATTACTCTGAGGCTGGGTTCACACCTAAGACGGATGCGGCTCGCAGCAGGGGCCCCTTCCATCCCTGCTCTCTGTTTCAGGGACGAAACGGGGCCACATTTTTGCCAGAATTTTAGCCCTGAAATGGAGCCAAAGACAAACAGGACTCCTGTGCAAGGCGCCCCGGAGATATGTGAACTGACTATAGAGAGCCAGTCACAATCTACTGGCATTCAAATTAGATGCGGTGAAATCCACATCCAATTCGCACTAGTGTGAAGCCAGCCTTATACCCCTAACTAAAATCTAGTGGAGCGAATTGCCTTCAGAAGTTACCTACAGTGCCTTGTAAAAATATTCATATCCCTTGAAATTTTGTACATTTTGTCATGTTACAAACAAAAACGTAAATTTATTTTATTGGGATTTTATGTGATAGACCAGCACAAAGTGGCACATAATTGTGAAGTGGAAGGAAAATGATAAATGGTTTTCCAAATTTTTTACAAATAAATATGTGAAAAGTGTGTTGCGGCGTGTTCGTTGTGCAATTGTATTCAGCCCCCTTTACTTTCATACACATAACTAAAATCTAGTGGAACCAATTGCCTTCAGAAGTCACCTAATTAGTAAAAAGAGTCCACCTGTCTATGATTTCATTTCAGTATAAATAAAGCTGTTCAGTGAAGCCCTCAGAAGTGTGTTAGAGGACTTTTGTGAACAAACAGCATCATGAAGGCCAAGGAACACACCAGACAGGTCAGGGATAAAGTTGTGGAGAAGTTTAACCACTTCAGCTCCGGACCAATAAACACCTTAAGGACCAGAGGTCTTTTTGCAATTTCGCACTGCGCTGCTTTAACTGGTAATTGCGCGGTCATGCAATATTGCACCCAAACGAAATCTGCGTCCTTTTCTTCCCACAAATAGAGCTTTCTTTTGATGGTATTTGATTGCCTCTGCGATTTTTTTTTTTGCGATATAAATGGAAAAAGAGCGAAAATTTTGAAAAAAAAAGATATTTTCTTCTTTTTGTTATAAGAAAAATCGAATAAACTAAATTTTAGTCATACATTGAGGGCAAAATTTATTCAGCCACATGTCTTTAGTAAAAAAAATGTCAATAAGCGTATATTTTTTGGTTTGCGCAAAAGTTATAGCGTCTACAAACTAGAGTACATTTTCTGGAATTTACACAGCTTTTAATTTATGACTGCCGATCTCATTTCTTGAGGTGCTAAAATGGCAGGGCAGTACAAATCCCCCCGAAATGACCCCATTTCGGAAAGTAGACACCCCAAGGAAATTGCTTATGGGTATGTTGAGCCCATTGAATATTTATTTTTTTTGTCCTAAGGGATTGAATAATGACAAAAAAAAATAAATTTTTTTTTACAAAAAGTTGTCACTAAATGATATATTGCTCACACATGCCATGGTTATATGTGGAATTGCACCCCAAAATATATTCCGCTACTTCTCCCGAGTATGGGGATACCACATGTGTGGGACTTTTTGGGAGTCTAGTCGCGCACGGCACCCCGAAAACCAATCACCACCTTCAGGATTTCTAAGGGTGCAAATTTTTGATTTAACTCCTCACTACCTATCACAGTTTCGAAGGCCATAAAATGCCAAAATAGCACAAAACCCCCCAAAATAACCCTATTTTGGAAAGTAGACACCCCAAGCTATTTACTGAGAGGCATGTTGAGTCCATGGAATATTTTATATTATGCCACAAGTTGCGGGAATATTACAAACTTTTTTTTTTTTGCACCAAGTTGTCACTAAATGATATATTGCTCACACATGCTATGGGCATATGTGAAATGACACCCCAAAATACATTCTGCTGCTTCTCCTGAGTACGGGGATACCACATGTGTGGGACTTTTTGGGAGTCTATTCGCGCACGGCACCCCGAAAACCAATCACCACCTTCAGGATTTCTAAGGGTGCAAATTTTTGATTTAACTCCTCACTACCTATCACAGTTTCGAAGGCCATAAAATGCCAAAATAGCACAAAACCCCCCCAAATGACCCAATTTTGGAAAGTAGACAATCCAAGCTATTTACTGAGAGGCATGTTGAGTCCATGGAATATTTTATATTTTGCCAAAAGTTGCGGGAATATTACAAACTTTTTTTTTTTTTGCACAAAGTTGTCACTAAATGATATATTGCTCACACATGCTATGGGCAGAAGTCAAATTACACCCCAAAATAAATTCTGCTGCTTCTCCCGAGTACGGGGATACCACATGTGGGGGACTTTTTGGGAGCCTAGCCACGTACGGGACCCCGAAAACCAAGCACTGCCTTCCGGATTTGAATATAAAATGCTACCAAAAAAACCTGTTAGCGATGGCAGGGATCAGGCCTGACTCTGCGATCGCTGCAGTTATGTGTTTAGTGTTTTGTAAGTGACAGTGATCGATCGATACTGCACTGGGGTGGGCTGGGCAGAGGGGCAAAACGCAGGTGCTAGCAGGTATTTGGGCTGATCCCGCTAACAATGCGTTTTTTTGGAACCCTAAACTGCTGGGGACGCTAGTATAGATCTGATCAGATCAGATATTGATCTGTTCAGATTCTATACCACTACGGGAGGTGTATGCTTTGCGTGTGGGTGTTAGCGGTACTGGCACTAACCTAGCGCTGCCTGGGGCGACGCAGACCCTGACCCTAAAACCTAATTGATATCACCCGCCGGGTGATCAGGGGGTTAAACCTTTATTGGGTAATAAATGGTGGGTGCCCTGATGCTATAAAAAACAAACTAACCAGAGTCACCCGTAACACTTATACGGTGATCAGTGGTGAAAGGGTTAACTAGGGGCAATCAGGCGGTTCAAATTTTTATTAGGTAGTATATGGGGGTCCCTGGCGCTATATAAAAACCTGACGGGGAACCTAAATAACTAACTGGCTAACCAGCGTCACCAGTGACACTTATACTGTGATCGCTGGTGAAAGGGGGTGAAAGGGTTAACTAGCAGCAATCAGGGGGTTAAAACCATTATTGGGTAGTATATCGGGGTACCTAGCGCTATAAAAACCTGGCGGTGAACCTAAAAAAATAACTAGCTACCTAGCGACACTAGCGTTCAGAAAAATTATCGCTTAGTGACACTGGCAAAAGGGGGTGAAAGGGTTAACTAGCGGAAATCAGGGGGTTAAAACCATTATTGGGTAGTATATCGGGGTACCTAGCGCTATAAAAACCTGGCGGTGAACCTAAAAAAATAACTAGCTACCTAGCGACTGTAGCGACACTAATGCAGCGATCAGAAAAACGATCGCTTAGTGACACTGGCAAAAGGGGGTGAAAGGGTTAACTAGCGGCAATCAGGGGGTTAAAACCATTATTGGGTAGTATATCGGGGTACCTAGCGATATAAAAACCTGGCGGTGAACCTAAAAAAATAACTAGCTACCTAGCGACACATGCAGCGATCAGAAAAATGATCGCTTAGTGACACTGGCAAAAGGGGGTGAAAGGGTTAACTAGCGGCAATCAGGGGGTTAAAACCATTATTGGGTAGTATATCGGGGTACCTAGCACTATAAAAACCTGGCGGTGAACCTAAAAAAATAACTAGCTACCTAGCGACTGTAGCGACACTAATGCAGCGATCAGAAAAACGATCGCTTAGTGACACTGGCAAAAGGGGGTGAAAGGGTTAACTAGCGGCAATCAGGGGGTTAAAACCATTATTGGGTAGTATATCGGGGTACCTAGCGATATAAAAACCTGGCGGTGAACCTAAAAAAATAACTAGCTACCTAGCGACACATGCAGCGATCAGAAAAATGATCGCTTAGTGACACTGGCAAAAGGGGGTGAAAGGGTTAACTCTAGGGGCAATCAGGGGGTTAAATCTTTATTGGGGGGTGATAGGGGGCTACCCTGGACCTAACACTAACTGTCCTGACAGTTTTTACTGTCACAACTGACACTGAATGCATTGATCAGTAAAGAAATGATCAATGCAATCAGTGACACTGTGACTGGGGGGGAGGGGGGATCGGGGGGGGGTTTGTGTGCCTGTGTGTACCTACATGTCAGTGTAGTGTTGGTGCACACTTACTATTAGTCTTCTCCTCGTAGTCCGGTCAAAAAGACCGCCCCGAGGAGAATGACATCACTTCCTCCTTCCTGTGTAAACAATACACAGTGGGAGGAAGCTTCTCATTGGCCAGGAGCGATCCAGAGGGGGTGGCCGAAAACCAACGGCCATCCCCTCATCACGGAGCGCTCCTGGAGCGAACCGGACCGCCGTAACCAGCGGGAGGGGGTCCGATCGGACCCCCCACCCGCTGGAAGGCAATCACGTACATCTACGTGATTGTGCCTGCCTGTGCCATTGTGTTGACGTACATTGGCAATACGGCGGTCCTGAAGTGGTTAAAGCAGGGTTCGGTTATAAAAAAAAATATCCAAAGTTTTGAACATCTCATGGAGCTCTGTTTAATCCATCATCCGAAAATGGAAAGAGCATGGCACAACTGCAAACCTACCAAGACATGACCGTCCATCTAAACTGACAGGTTGGGCAAGGAGAGCATTAATCAGAGAAGCAGCCTTAAGAGGCCCATGGTAGCTCTGGAGGAGCTGGAGAGATCCACAGCTCAGGTGGGAAAAACTGTCCACAGGACAACTATTAGTCTTATACTACATAAATCTGGCCTTTACGGAAGAGTGGCAAGAAGAAAGCCATTGTTGGAAGAAAGCCATAAGAAGTCCTGTTTGCAGTTTGCGAGAAGCCATGTAGGGGACACTGCAAACATGTGGAAGAAGGTGCTCTGGTCAGATGAGACCAAAATTGAACTTTTTGGCCTAAAAGCAAAATGCGATGTGTGGCGGAAAACTAACACTGCACATCACCCTGAACACACCATCCCCACCGTGAAACATGGTGGCGACAGCATCATGTTGTAGGGATGCTTTTCTTCAGCAGGGACAAGGAATCTGGTCAGTGTTTTGTTTGGAAAATTATTTTTATTGTTTTCAATAAACAGTATAGTACACAATAAAATAGAAACAATAAGGACTGACTACCACTATGCAGTAGGCCATCTCAAAAATTAGACAAATGGGGCGTGGCCTGGTGATGTGCTAGAGCAGACGTGTGCTCTGTGAGCTCCGGGGCCGACACTGATAAAATTGCTTAAAATCATCCAAAAAGTCATACTTTTACCACCTGGACGATGGGCCGGCGGACGGGCAAGTCTCTGCCCAAGAAAGGTGCCTCGATGGGGTCAATCAAGCGATTCCTTTCCGTGGAACCGGACGAGGTGGAGGAGCAAGACGACCTAGGCCGCAAGCCGCGGGGTGGAGTAGATCTCGCCTCCCGCGATGGGCCGGACCGGAGGTCGCGCTCGCCCGAGTCCTTGGCGGGCTCGGGCGACGAAGTGGATCAACATCCTTCCGCCGGAGCGGCGCCGAGGGTGAGCGGCCTCCCTACCACCTCCGATCTAGCCTCCATGCTACTGAACCACGAGCGGGCCATTAAGAAGGAGGTCTCCGCAGTCCGAACGGATCTCTCGCAAGTGTTGGTTCATGTCGAAGAGTCGGAGCAACGTCTAGACCGCCATGCGAACGCTATCCGATCCTTACAGGCGACTACACGCCAACTTGCCATTTCGCATCGTACGACCGTTTACAAGCTCGAAGATCAAGAGAATCGCAACAGACGTAATAACGTTCGGATCCGGGGACTCCCCGAAGCGACTGGGGACGACGACCTTTTACCGTCCGTTCGGGGTATTTTCAACAGTCTTCTGGGCCGAGCCGCTGACGCCCCCTTGAAGATTGACCGGGTGCACAGGGCGCTCCGACCACGCAATCTTGCTACAGACATCCCACGGGACGTCATTTGCCGGATCCACCATTATCCCGAAAAGGAACTGATTATGCAGAAAGCTAGGGGAGCTACACCGTTTGATTTTGATGGAGCGATGTTATCCTTTTTCCCGGACCTGGCTAAGGAGACCTTGGATCGACGCAGGGCCCTGTGTCCCCTCACGGAACTACTTCGGGCGGCGTCCATTAAATATAAGTGGGGCTTTCCTGCCGCCTTGATCGCCTCTAGAGATGGCAAAACCGCAATACTTCGATTCCCGGAGGAGCTGCCCAAATTCTGCACTGATATGTCCGTTCCTATCCCGGAACTGCCTGGATGGCAGGACGGCATTCCGCCCCTGCCCGCTGGGGCTGACCAGGGCTGGCAGAGAGTGAGCCGTGCCCGCCGCACTTCTGCACCTGATTACTTCCCTTGAAATGGCAATCTGCCCTACAGCTTGTTTCCCTGTTCTGGATGTCTACTTGCATTTGTGGGGCATACCGCCTGAACGCAGTTGGGGGGGTTCCCTTACCGAGAGTGTACGAGGAAGCTGACCGCCTCTGGCGGCAACTAGTTTTTGCAAGGCCATGGATGGGTCACCCTTGGCCGTGTGGTCCACACCACGGTACCTCCTTGGGGGCCCCTGTCTGGAAGTGGACATTGCTGATTTGTCGTTTTATTTAATGGCGTGTTATTTTTCCCTCTACCTCCCTTTGCCTTTGGAGCGTGACTGACTCGCGGTATCTCCCCCCCTTATACGTCTTACCGCCTTAGCTTCATACTCATATTGTTCTCTACAGGCGTTTTACTGTCTTATGTTCTGGATGATGTTATGTCTATATTTTTATGCCTCGGGGCGCTACTTTGGACCTTTACGGTGTGGTTTGCGCCCGGTTGCCCGAGTCCCGTCCCCCCCTTTTTGAGCGGGGGCTGCCCGGCGCGGGGCCCTGACGTCTGTGCCCCTGTTGGGGTGGGGGGCGTGGGGGCCCTGTGGCGGTCGCGCAGCCCACTCGCGCACGGCATGGCAATGCGTGCACTACTAGCTGTTCTTCGACAGCACTTTTTTTGGTTCAATTTGTTTTTCCCACTATGGTGGGGTCTTTCATTTTCTTGTCTCCTTTCCTTCCCCTTTCCTTTTCTCTTTCACCTCTCTTGTCTATTGCCTCCATCCCCTCTGATCCCCTCCCCCCTAATTAGCGGCAGACCGCCTCTGGGTTGCATTGGTAATGTTGTGGTGATCGCGGTTCCTCCTCCTGAGACCCCATGGCTACTGTGAACCTTATATCTTTTAATGTACGGGGCCTTCACGCCCCGGGGAAGAGACACAACTTATATAGGGAGCTGGACCGTTTGCGGGGGGACGTGGTCTTCCTCCAGGAGACCCACCTCACGCAGACGACTCTAGTTAGGCTACACTCACCGAAGTACCCCACGTGGTACTACAGCCTCTCTGACATTTCTAAAGCAAAAGGTGTGGCCATTGGGCTTCGTAGGGGAACCGCGTTCACGTTTGAGGAAATGTTAAGTGATCCTGCGGGACGTTTTCTGTTTCTGCGGGGTACCCTGGGCAGCATGCAGTGTACTTTGGCCACCTTATACTCCCCTAACAAAAACCAGGCGCGTTTCCTGGCCTCCACACTCTACTCCTTGCGGAATTTTGCACGTGGATGCATTCTACTGGCGGGCGATTTTAATGTTCCCCTGGAACCTACTTTGGACACCTCTAGAGGTGGTTCCTCGCTTTCCGGCAGAGGATTGAGGTTTATACGATCTCGACTCCATGACCTGCAGTTGATGGATGTCTGGAGAATTAATCACCCGCGGGAAAGGGACTTTACCTACTATTCTCCTGTGCACCAAACATACTCTAGAATTGATCTATGCTTCATTGATCACCAGCACCTACCGCTCATAGTGAAGTCAAGCATTGACTCATCCCCCCTTTCAGATCATGCTCCGATCTCCTTAACCATTAAAGTGGTGTCCATACCCCTGAAATCAACTAATTGGAAGTTGAACGAGGACCTTATAGCCGAGGAGGCAGATAAAAAGGTGATGGGTGACAGTTTAGAGTTTTACTTTAAGACTAATGTCAGTCCTGACGTTTCACCGGGAGTGCTATGGGAGGCCCACAAGGTGTATATTAGGGGTAAGTTCATGGAATTGGGTTCTAGGAAAAAGAGGGAGCGCTTACTACAACAGTCCAACTTGTTACGTGATATTACAGACTTAGAACGCCGGCATAAACTGAACCAGACTCCGGCCCTTTTTCACGCCCTAACGGAGAAACGAGAGACCCTAAAGTCCCTCCTTCATTTAGATCAAAAGCGACGCTCTCGGATAGTAGCTCACCGATTTTATGAGTGGGGGGATAAATCCAGTAGGTTGTTGGCCAACTCGGTGCGACAGCGTAAAAACGCGGCGTTTATTGCTAAAGTTAAGACCCCCTCGGGAGACCTGGTGTTTGAGACCCCCCGTATAGCCAAGACATTCAGGGACTTTTATCAGCGTCTGTATCAGGTGCACCAGGGTGTCCAAGATAGAGATGCTCGGGGACGCCTTATTGGGGACTTTCTGGCCCGTGCCGCCCTCCCGAAGCTCTCCGAGGAGGTTTTGGCTTCCTTGGAGGGGGAGTTTACGGCTGCGGAGCTTCTGGGCGCCATGAAAAATATGGCGTGTGGTAAGGCACCGGGACCGGACGGCCTCACGGTGTCTTATTATAGAGCGTACGCTGACATACTGTTTCCGTACTTGACCAGATACGCTAACGTGACCTCGACCGGCGGGGACCTTCGCCCGGAGACCACTCATGCCCACATCACGGTATTACCCAAGGAGGGCAAGGACCCTAGTGACTGCGCGAGCTACCGCCCTATTTCGCTCTTGAATATTGATGCGAAGATTTATGCTAAAGCCATAGCGAATAGGCTGCTCCCCTTGATACCACAGTGGATATCGCGGGATCAGACGGGATTCATCCCTGGGAGGGAGGCGCGAGATAATTCTCTCCGCACACTTTCCTTGATGGCATATGTGCGGCGGACTTCCCAGCCCACCCTGTTACTCTCCACGGATGCTGAAAAGGCGTTTGACAGGGTGGACTGGGACTTCCTTATGGCTACGCTGACGCACTTGGGTATAGGACCCTCTTTGCGCTCTAAAATAGCGACGTTGTACCACTGCCCCACTGCTCAGATACGGATTAATGGTACCCTTAGCGACCCCTTCACCCTATACAATGGCACCCGCCAGGGCTGCCCGCTCTCGCCAATTTTATTTGCGATCTCCCTGGAACCATTTCTATCCCTTGTTAGGCGAAACCCGAGTATACGTGGCGTAACAATAGGTAAGACGGAACACAAATACGCGGCTTACGCGGACGATATATTGTTTTATGTACAACAACCACTGATCACCCTCCCCAATGTTATGTCCGAATTTTCGGCCTATGGTGCGGTGTCAAATTTTAAAATCAATATGTCCAAATCGGAAATGTTAAACATCTCTGTCCCCGCCAGACAGGTGTCTCACCTGAAAAAGAACTATCCCTTTACCTGGCAGTTGAGCTCCATGAAATATTTGGGCATTCAGCTTACGCCCTCCCTATCGTCCCTATTCCGCGCTAACTTTCTGCCTTTGCTCAACACACTTAGGTCAGATATCCAAAAGTGGTCCCAGCTACGACATTCTTGGCTGGGCAGAATTGGACTGGTTAAGATGAATTTGCTGCCCAGGGTGCTCTTCATGCTTCAGATGGTCCCGTTTGGGATACCGGTGGGATTTTTTACAATCTTGACATCTTTGGTATACCGGTACATATGGAATAGGAAAAGACCCAGACTGAGTAGATCTCTCCTCATCCGCCCTAAATGTAAGGGGGGCTTAGCTGTACCAGACTTTAAGCTTTACTACAGAGCCATTGTGCTGACTAGGCTCTCTGATTTGAAGTATTGCAAAGACACGAAACTCTGGGTAAACTTAGAAACGGACCTCTGTGGCGCTGAACCTTCCACACTGATGTGGATCCCGAGGAAGTTCCGGACTCTCTTGCCTACCACGTCACCGCTAACACACTCCTCCTTGATGGTATGGGACTCTATCTGTAAGATGTATGGCTGGTTGTATAACTCCCCCCTGATGCCCTTGGTGGGTCATGATTTCTTCCCTCCGGGTAACATGGGCCCTCAGATTCACCCGTGGCGGCTGGGCACTAACGCATGCCTACATCATTTCACCGGCCCATCCGGCGTTATGCCACTTTCTTCCATCATGGGTGACTCCCCCATATCCTACATGGATCGCTGGAAACATCATCAACTATTGAACTTTGTTCGCATGCTCCCAAAGCCCTTGCGTTCCTTGACAGAGCTTACACCTGTGGAAACCGCATTCGCCGACCCTGGCCCGATTGAGAGGCCGGTTTCGTACTTTTATCAGGCATTGTTGTCCCTCACTTCTACTGGTACTCCCTCATTTCTACGGTACTGGGAAAGGGAACTGCATACGGCTTTATCTCCGTCCCAGCAGTCACAAATCTTAACCCTGGCTCATACCTCCTCTGGATCCTCTAAAGCATCGGAAATGGCGTATAAACTTTTGACCAGATGGCACTACACACCGGTTGTTTTACACAGGTTTTCTCCTCAGTCCTCCCCACTGTGCTGGCGGGAGTGTGGAGAGGTAGCCACTCATGCTCATATTTGGTGGTACTGCCCGAGGATCCGCCCATTCTGGCTGGCGATTTTATATACGATTAAGGAAATCCAGGGGTGGGAGGTCCCTAACGACCCGTGGTATGTTCTGTTCCATTGCACGGGGAAGCCGACGGGCCCCTATAAAAGGTCGATTACACCACACCTTCTAAACGCTGCCAAAACCCTCATTCCTCAGTTTTGGAAGCTGAAGACGATCCCCACGCTCCGGCGTTGGTTACTCAACGTGGATACCACATATTAGTTAATTAGTCTAGTTATGCAGCCATAATGTCTCAACCAATGTGATGTGATCATAGCTCTTGTTCTTGCGATCTCTACTGTAACTTTGAAATTGTTTATCAGAGGGTGGTCTGCCTTCCTTCCCCCCTCCCCCCCCCTGCTCCCACATCCCCCCTTGTTTCTCTTTTTCTCTTTCTTCCTGTTTCTTTTTCCTTTTCTTTACTCTTCCTCTATCTCTGTCTACTGTATTCTCTCTTTCATAATGGAAGAGGTGGGTGTATTTGACTGCTCCATTGTAACTAACGATGTAATAATGCTGCCCCTGATATTGGTTTATGTATTGATCGTTATGCTTTGTACACACTTCTCTTCTTCAATAAACATTAATTATAAAAAAATAAATAAAAATTAGACAAATCAATTATTAAACAGAAGAGAAGTGCATTTTTAAAAAAAATGTACATGTACATTGCCTGTGAAGCTAGCCAACTTGACCCACATCACCTCAGAAGATACACAACCCTCCCCACACCCAACCAAGATAAAACCAGCTATATGTTAAAACCACCCACACTCTTCAGAAGGTGTAAAATATGAAGCCCACCATTCTTATTGCAGAAAAAGGAGGATAACCTTGAGCAAGGCTGGCCCTGTTAGGCCGCGTACACACGCGCGGACTGTTTGCCCAACCTTGTTCGTCAAACAGTTTCGGCAAACAGTCCGCTCAAAATTTGCATGAGCGGACTTGCCCACACACGAGCGGACTGTTTCAGCGAACTGTTTGCCAAACAGTTCGCTCAACTTTTCAAATGAACGGACTCGCCCACGTAAGGAGGAGGCAAATCCGCCCATTTCGAGCGCGTGTACAGGTAGGCGGGGCCCGCGAAGGAGACGTCGCGGGCTCCGCCGCCTGGAATGGGCTTAAAGGGGAACCCCAACGCCGAAAAAAATCGGCGTGGGGGTTCCCCCAAAGTCCACACCAGACCCTTGTCCGAGCACGCTACCCGGCCGGCCAGGAAAGGGGGGCGAGCAAGCGCGCCCCCCCTCCTGAGCCGTACCAGGCCGCGTGCCCTCAACATGGGGGGGTGCCTTGGGGAAGGGGGGGCCGCGCGGCCCCCCCCACCCCAAAGCACCTTGTCCCCATGTTGATGAGGACAAGGGCCTCTTCCCGACAACCCTGGCCTTTGGTTGTCGGGGTCTGCGGGCGGGGGGCTTATCGGAATCCGGGAGCCCCCTTTAAGAAGGGGGCCCCCGGATACCGGCCCCCCACCCTATGTGAATGAGTATGGGGTACAATGTACCCCTACCCATTCACCTGTGAAATAAAGTACAAAAAAAAACACAACACAGGGAAAAAATATTTTATTGCACAGCTCCGGGGGTCTTCCGTCTTCGGGGGTCTTCTCGCCGGACTCCTCCGCTATCTGTGTGTAGCTCTTTTGCTAGCGGAGGAGTCCGGCTTTCTTCCTCCCCGCCGCCGGCCTCTTCTCCCGACTTCGGGGGTCTTGTCCCCCTCTTCGGTTCTTCTGCCGGGCCACCGCGCCTTCTTGTAGCTCTTTTGCAGGCGGTGGCCCGGTCTTCTGTCACCGCTGCCTTCCGTTCTTCTGTCGCCGCCTTCGGTTCTTCTGCCGGGCCACCGCGCCTTCTTGTAGCTCTTTTACAGGCGGTGGCCCGGTCTTCTGTCGCCGCTGTCGTCGCCGCCGCCCCTGCCTTCCGTTCTTGTTCTTCTTCTTGTTCTTCTTCTTCTTCTCCTGGAGATGTTGACTCGACGAGCTCTCTGGCCGGAATGCCAGGGACACGCTCCGCTGCCACTTATATAGTGACAATGGGGCGGTGTCACATGGTATATGTCACATGGGTTGGTCACATGGTGACCCCGCCCCCTTACGATGTCATAGTCCCCATGTGACATCAACCCATGTGACCAACCCATGTGACATATACCATGTGACACCGCCCCATTGTCACTATATAAGTGACCGCACAGCGCGGCTCTGGCATTCCGGCCGGAGAGCTCGTCGAGTCAACATCTCCAGGAGAAGAAGAAGAAGAACAAGAAGAAGAACAAGAACGGAAGGCGGCGGCGGCGGCGACGACAGCGGCGACAGAAGACCGGGCCACCGCCTGTAAAAGAGCTACAAGAAGGCGCGGTGGCCCGGCAGAAGAACCGAAGGCGGCGACAGAAGAACGGAAGGCAGCGGCGACAGAAGACCGGGCCACCGCCTGCAAAAGAGCTACAAGAAGGCGCGGTGGCCCGGCAGAAGAACCGAAGAGGGGGACAAGACCCCCGAAGTCGGGAGAAGAGGCCGGCGGCGGGGAGGAAGAAAGCCGGACTCCTCCGCTAGTAAAAGAGCTACACACAGATAGCGGAGGAGTCCGGCGAGAAGACCCCCGAAGACGGAAGACCCCCGGAGCTGTGCAATAAAATATTTTTTCCCTGTGTTGTGTTTTTTTTTGTACTTTATTTCACAGGTGAATGGGTAGGGGTACATTGTACCCCATACTCATTCACATAGGGTGGGGGGCCGGTATCCGGGGGCCCCCTTCTTAAAGGGGGCTCCCGGATTCTGATAAGCCCCCCGCCCGCAGACCCCGACAACCAACGGCCAGGGTTGTCGGGAAGAGGCCCTTGTCCTCATCAACATGGGGACAAGGTGCTTTGGGGTGGGGGGGCCGCGCGGCCCCCCCTTCCCCAAGGCACCCCCCCCATGTTGAGGGCACGCGGCCTGGTACGGCTCAGGAGGGGGGGCGCGCTCGCTCGCCCCCCTTTCTTGGCCGGCCGGGTAGCGTGCTCGGACAAGGGTCTGGTGTGGACTTTGGGGGAACCCCCACGCCGATTTTTTTCGGCGTTGGGTTCCCCTTTAAGTCCATTCCAGGCGGCGGAGCCCGCGACGTCTCCTTCGCGGGCCCCGCCTACCTGTACACGCGCTCGAAATGGGCGGACTTTCCGAGCGGGAACAGTTTGCTCATTTCGAAAGTAGCCTACACACGGGCGGACTGTTCGCTCAAACACAGTTTCAGCGGACAGTTTTTCGGAATTTCCGAAAGACTTTGTCCGTCCAACTGTCCGCTGAAACTGTCCGCTGAAAGCCCACACACGGGCGGACTGTCCGCCCAAACACTGTTCAGCGGACAAGGTTGGGCGAACAGTCCGCCCGTGTGTACGCGGCCTTACAGTTATGCCGCGTACACACAATCAAACAATCCGGTGGAAAAGTCAGACAATCCCCCCGTGTGTGGGCTCCGGCGGACTTTTTTTACCCAAAAGTCCGGCGGACTAAGAAAGTAGTTTTGTACCAAAATATGTCCACCGGACTCGCAGTTCGGCGGACAATATGGCCGTATGTGTGCTAGTCTGCCGTACTTTTGAAATGGACTAACTTTTCCCGCACAGAGAAAAGTCCGTTCATTTTGAGCGCTTCCAGTTAGCTGGGACTAGCGAAGGAAGGGTCGCTGGCCCCGTCACCTGGTATGGAGTTAAAGGGGAAGCCCTACACTGGAAAAACAGCGTGGGGGTCACCCCTAGGTCCATATAAGACCCTTATCCGCGCATGCAACCCGACCGGTCAGGAAAGTGGGTGGGGACGAAACGATCGCCCCTCCTGAGCCATACCAGGCCGCGTGCCCTCAACATGGGGGCACCTTGTCCCCATATTGATGAGGACAAGGGTCTCTTCCCGACAACCCTGGCCGTTGGTTGTCGGGGTCTGCGGGCAGGGGGCTTATCGGAATCCGGGAGCCCCCTTTAATAAGGGGGCCCCTGGATACCGGCCCCCCATCCTATGTGAATGAGTATGGGGTACAATGTACCCCTACACATTCACCTGTGAAAAAAATGTAAATAAAACACAACACAAGGGTTAAAAATAGTTTATCGCACAGCTCCGGGGGTCTTCTTCCGTCTTGGGGGGTCTTCTTGCCGGACTCCTCCGCTATCTTATGCTCTTTTGCTAGCTCTTTTACTAGAGGAGGAACCCGGCTTTCTTCTTCGCCGCCATCGGGGGAGTCTTCTTCCGACTTCAGGGGTCTTGTCCCCCTCTTCGGTTCTTCTTGTTGGGCCTCGGGCGTTCTTCTAGCTCTTTTACAAGCGGTGGCCCGGTCTTCTATCGCCGCTGTCTTCGGCGTCGCCACCTTCTGTTCTTCTGTTCTTCTCTTCTTGAGCTGTTGCCTCGTCGCTGTCTCTGGCCACAATGACAGGCACACGGCGTGTGTTGACTTATATAGAGACATCGCCGGATGATGTCCCCGCCCATTATGATGTCACAGTCCCAGCATCCTCTGGAACTGTGGATGTGAACCTTTACAAACGCTTTATTTTTGTTCCATGCACCTCCATCCAACCCAGACTGCACATGTATCCTCTTGAAATAACAAATGAACACGTTAAAACAAAATGAGCCAATCTTCTAAAATACAAATCGATTTGGAAAAACAAATATGCCAAACAAATTCCAAAAGCAAATCATTCTAGCATAACAAATATGATCATAGGTGTGCGCAGCCTATTGCATTAGGGTGTGCACCCCGAAGCTCAAACACATATAACTTTCTCTGCAGCCTCAGCTGCATGGAACAGTGAATGAATGGGAAGTGCTCTGTGCTGAACGGCTTCCTGTTCATTCACAAATTGAAGCATAGTAAACACAGTGTGTTCATTTAGAAAAGGAAGGGGCTGGTAAAAGATCCTGAAATATCCCCTGCGGCAGCTGGGGGAAGAGGAGAGGGGGGAAGCCAGCAGCACTGCAGGTGTGTGTGTGTGTGAATGGGGGGGGTGGGGGCAGGAGGCGCAACACTGGGATTATTAGGGTGTGCCCAGTCACACCTAGCACACCCACTGTGCAAACCTATGAATATGACAAAACAAAATGATTAATTATTGAATGAATCCAAAATGAAACAAAACAAATTTTCCATTGTGCACATCTCTAGTCCAAAGCTTTATTCAGCGATCACATCATAGTTACATAAGAGTTAGTTCGGAGAATCACAGGCATGTAACACATGTGCACGTGCTGTATAGGGGCTCAGTCACAGGGCTGTACAGTGTGCAGACAGCCCGGGTGTTCACAGCTACAGGTGGCACATTGGCACTTATTTATTTGTTTCTCCCCCGTCAGGAGTTTTGTACCCTAGGGTGGTCAGGGAAGGGTCCTGCCTACGGATGAGCTTCGAGTTCGAGTCAAGCGTAAGTTCGGCTCGAACATCGGGTGTTCACCGTTCGGTGAACAGCAAATTTTATGGGGCGTTTGCGCCAAATTCGAGTGCCCCATAATGCACTGCAAGACCGCAGTGCATTGCTGTATCATGATTGGCCAAAGCATACACCTGACCTGCATGCTTTGGCCAGCACGCTCCTCAGCAAGAGCCATAATTGGCCAAAGGCAGGGTGCCTTTGGCCAATCGCGGCTCTTGCTGAGGAGTATGTCCACGCCCCACACTATATAAGGCTGCTTACACAGCGCCCATTTATATTCAGTCAGTACATATATGTACCTACAGATATTTGAGCGTCGCCTATATACACAGTGCATTCAGCAGTGTACAGTAGATAATACCGTGCAGGCGGTGTACACAGTATATAATACAGTGTAGTGCGATGTTAAAAAAAAAAATACCCATGTCTGGAAGGCCTCCAAGGAGAGGCAGACACTCACAGGCCACTAAAAGAGGGCAAGCAGCCTCTGAAATAATATTTAACAGCAGGGACTGTTCCTGCACCCAACAAGAGTAATTGTGAGGGGTTACCGTGTTCTGGCAACACCGACACCTAAGGCCCAATGTTTCTGCCCCTGTTTACCAGGAGCATGTAATTACAATTTTTAAAATAATATTTAACAGCAGGGACTGTTCCTGCGCCCAACAAGAGTAAAGAGGGGTTACCGTGTTCTGCCACCACCAACACCTAAGGCCCAATTTTGCAGCAGATACAGTGCAGTCCATATACTATATATACTGCTGTTCAGAGTATATAGTGCAGTCTGTGCAGTATATATACTGCAGTTCAGAGTATATAGTGCCCTCAGTATAGTATATATAATACAGTGCAGGGTATATATTGCAGTGTACAATATTTAATATAGTGTATTAAAGTGGTTACGGGGAGCCCTATGACAGAATTAAGAAAAAAAGGCATGGGTTCCCCCATCCATACCAGGCCCTTTGGGTCTGGTATGGATTGGGGGGGGGCACGCTATTCAAAGAAAAAAAATTGTCTAGGAGTTCACCTTAATCTCCATACCAGACCTACCTGAAGGGCCTGGTATGGACTGGGGGGGAACCCACGCTGTTTTTTAAAATGATTTTTTATTTTATTGATGGGATCTGGCAATACATTTCAACTGTGAGCAATTTTAAATGACATGTTTTCCTTTAGAAATGTAATTTTGCTTCAGTACTTTTCTAAACATGGGAAAAATGTGCTACTTTACAGGCAGACTAAGGGGACCCCAGGCACGATATTTAAAGGAATATTTCATTTTTATTGTTTCACGTTAAGCATTCTTAAAATCACTGCTCCTGAAAAAATGGCCATTTAAAAAAAAAAAATTTGCATTGATACATGTCTCCTGGGGCAGTACCCGGGTTCCCAAACACTTTTTATGGCAATAACATGCATATAAGCCTTTAAAATTAGCACTTTTCACATTAGTGCCCCATAGCCTTTAACGGTGTTTGCATGTTCGCACACATTTTTTGTCTGTTCGCAAGTTCTGGTGAGAACCAAACCGGGTGGTGTCCAGCTCATCCCGAGTCCTGCCTCAGGAGAGTTCCATTTCACACACCCTTTTGCACATATTTTTGTGTGTCTTTTTTTACATGCACTGTTTTGTTTCTCTTTGGTATTTGTTTTGTGCACCACACCGTAGGCTTAAAAAAAAATAACAAAAATAAGTATTTACATTTGTAAAGGGATGGATGCACATTCTTGGATGCAGACAGATTGTGTCCAGGGTGGTGCCCCCCTCCCTGTATGGACCCTTTCATTCGAGCGTGCACCACTCCATTCAGAAGGGGATCCGTGAGAAGATCCTCTGAATCAGAGGAGAACCGGACAGATGTCATAGATCGTCTGCTGTTTGACTGCAGACTGTGGCAGACTCACCTTAGCTCTATGAGCTTCTGAATATAAATGGACTTGTGTCCATTCACATCAGGCTACCTATGATTCATCACATTTAGGTACAGAATAAAACACTTCTTTTCTTTTTTTTCCTTTTCTTTTTTTTTCCCCACCTGAATGGACTTGGAGGGAGGCGGATTTAAAAGTCCATGTACATCTATCTGCCCAAAGATCTACATGGAGCTTCCGATCAGCTCCATGTGAAAAACTGACAGGTGGACCCAGGGGCGGACTGACAACTCATGGGGCCCCCGGGCAATAGGAGAAGTTTATGGGGCCCCTGGGCAATAGGAGATTATGGGGCCACATAGTATACACACACACATACAGTATACACACACAGACACACAATATATAGTATACAGTATACACACACAGAATAGACATACACACACTGAAAAGGTACTGGAGAGTCAGGGCAGCTATAATCTTGGGATACTGTCCTTGGTTTTATTGAGGCTGGCAACCCTGATGGGGCCCCTCAGTGGCATGGGGCCCTCGGGCAGTGTCCGAGTGCTCGAATGGTCAGTCCGCCCCTGGGCGGACCTGATCCCCTGGGAAAAACTCATGTGAGAGGGGCTTATGGGTGTAAATGTTCAGAAATATGGTAAGGTACGCACAGCCACTGCATCTGTCATTAATTTTTAACAAGCTGAACAAAGCACTTGTCCCCTTCGAGTGCATAAACACATCCTTTCTGCATGCTGTATGGGCCTATGTGCCAGATGAATGACTCCTAAGGCCTCATGTAAACTGGTGTTTTTGTATTAACTCCCCAGCCTCCTCCCGGCAGCAGCATTTTGGTCCAAAAAAAGGCCTGATGCTTGTAAATGTGTACTGCGTTTACCCGCGTTTACCCGCATCAGGCATTTGGGCGTTACTTAGCCATTTTTACCCCCTACCTGCCCAGGCCAATTTTCAGCTTTCAGTGCTGTCACACTTTGAATGACAATTTCACGGTCATGCAATACTGTATCCATATTACATTTTTAGTATTTTTTCACACAAATAGTGCTTTCTTTTCGTGGTATTTAAACACCACTGGCTTTTTTATTTTTTGCTAAACAAACAAAAAAAGACCGACAAGTAAAAAAAAAAAAAAAAAAAAAAAAAAAAAACATTTTTCACAGTTTGTTATAAAATTTAGCAAACAGGTCATTTTTCTCCTTCACTGATGGGTGCTGCAAAGACTGCACTGATGGGCACTGATGGGCACTGATTATAGTTACATAGTTAGTAAGGTTGAATAAAGACACCAGTCCATCCAGTTCAACCTGAGTGAGTGTCTACAATTGTCCCTATCCCTGTATGTACATTGCACACTCACATTGGTCCCTACCCTCAAGGAGCCCACAATCCAAGGTTTCTCCTGCCAGTAAATGCCAGTGACAGGAAAAGGTTGGCAGTAAAAAAAAAAGTCTATGCCACTGGCGGGAGGGTGGAACTGGCAAAGGGGCGCTTGAGTGCGTAGTGTGATGTCATGGTGCAAGGGAGCCGAGGCAAGTGGCCGGAAGCCCGTCTGCGGGACAGAATCAAGGCAAGCTGGGAAAGGGACTGCCAGTGCTGTTTGGACTAGAGTGGGTTAAAGGGACCACCTGGCATGGCGAGAGACTGTGACTTAGGAGGGGACATGTCGGGTCGGTGATCTGTGCTGCTGCACACTGCTGTCAGCATCACTGTGAGAGTTAATTTCATGTATGCCCGCCCATTCTAATTTCTTGCCCCCCTTTCCCTGAGCTACTTACTTATAATATTTAAAATAAAACAATAAATATGTTCTTTGCCGTAACATCTACCTTAAATTACATATTGCTTACTGTACTTTTTTGTAGCCTAAATACTGAAATTGGCACTTAAAACTGTAATTTTGTAACCTTTGAAAAAGCCAGTAAAAACTTGGCTGTGCCAGTAAATTTCAGGTGTTGTGTCAGTAAAATTCAATCTAATTGGTTGGTAACACTGGCACTGATAGGTGGCACTGTTGGGCACTGATAGGCGGCACTAATAGGTTGCACTGATGGACAATGATAGGTGGCACTAATAGGTGGCACTGATAGATGGCACTGATGGGGACTGATAGGCGGCACTGGAGGGAGCTGATAGGCACTGCTAGACGGCACTGATAAGCAGCACTGATACGTGACACTGATGGGCACTGATTGGCAGCACTGATCAGTGCCCTGATTATCAGTGTAGATGTCCCTTTAACAGAAGCCGGTTATCGGCTCTCTTCTCCCCTCCTCACGCGGTCAGCATGAGGAAAGGAAAGCCAATAACTGGCTTGTGTTTACATCTGTGATCAGCTGTTATTGGACACAGCTAATCACGTGGTAAAGGGCTGCTGTGATTGGTCCTTTACTCCGATCTGTGATCAGCTGAGCCCGAAGGACACCGCAATCGCAGAGTGTGCCGCCCGTGTGCCACAAGGGGCATGTAGGCAGCACGCTTATGGGAGGATGTCCATGAACACCCTTCTGGCAAAGTAAGCCTGTGCTGTAGCCGTCTTTTGCCTATAACAGAAAAAATTATTAATTGGTCAATTTCAAAATAAACTAACACTCAAGCGCTAAACGTGCCTAGCGTTTAGGCGAGCTTAGCAGCTTCAAGCTTTTTTTCCTGCCAAAACGCAGATGCTCCTGGATGCACTGCCAAGGTTTTTTTTTTCCTGCCACTAAACTCTCCTGCTTGAAAATGCTGTTAGAAGACTATGAGTGCATGGACACATAGGATAACATGTAGGGGAGTTTAGCAGCAGTGACGCCCCTAGAAGTAGCTTCAAAAATGCTCAGTGTGCATGAGGTATTGAAATGCATCATGTCTGCATTCTCACACAGCGCAACTCACTGCAGCATGTCGCAACCAACAACCTTCTTTCTTCCCTAGGCAAGAATGATGGGGCCATAAAAGAGAAAACTAGAAAAGTGACTCCATGGAATTGTCATTCCTATCACCCATTTGTTTTTACATTAATTATATTCTTAAAGCAGAACTAAACTCTTTCGCTGTAAACTATCCTTTACAGTGAAGGAATCTGACATCTTAGCCTCTGTTTGATCTGCAGTTGCCATAATGCTGCACATGTGATCAGTTATGACACTAGCCGTTTGATGGCTTGACAGTGCAGTTGAGAGCACAAGCAACTATGACAGTTATCTTCTACGGTATGCCTTTAAATTTGTTTTGGGAAATGATTAAATCAGTGGGTTTAGTTTTGCTTTAATAAAGGACTGTGGTGTCTGTTAAGCACAGGTTCCTCTGGGGCAGTTTTGCTGGTTCTCTTTGTTTTGTTTTGCAGGTTACAATCTGTCTGCTGTTGCTAAGACGATTTACCTCAGCTGCTGGGGAAATCTACAGAAAGCTAAGTGCTGGATTGGTGACATATCTTTTGGCGGGAATACAGCTGGACAATGACTGTAACCTTTCACCTATGCACTCTCCTCTGTCACTGGGTGGGGTCAGGAGTCAACTCAGGTCCTCTGGACTCACCTCTGGATTATCTTCAGCCTTCCTTTTGGATCCTTTGACCTGCTCCCCTGCCCACCCTGCCCTTTGTTTTATTTTTCCCTCAATGCAGTCAATCTTCAAGAGAAAATATTGCCAACTTTGTGTGTAGACAGTGGTTGGTGAACTGTTATTTGGTTGGTGTAAGATAGATAGCTCCCAACTGTCCCTGATTTTTAAGGGAATATCCCTGATTTTGAAGTCCCTCTGTCCCTCTTTCCTCCTCATTTGTTTCCCAGTGCTAAACCTTTCATCCAATTTCTAAATTGCTCCATTTGTAAGGCCAGGTTCACACTAGTGCGAATTGGATCAGGGCTCTCCACATCCAATTCACAATAATAGGAGATGACAGGCTCTCTATGGAGTTGGTTCACATTTCTCTGCAGCGGTTCCGGTGCGATTTGCACAGGAGCGCTTTGCATCTTTTGGTCCGTTTCAAGTCTGAATTCAGCCAAAAATTGCGGACTGAAATTGAACCTGAAATGGTGAATGAGGGCGCACCGGACTCCTGCTGTAAGCCGCTGCGTGCTCACATGTGAACCCAGCCTAAATGTCAAATGCCACTATAAGACCCCTTTCACACTGAGGTGTTTTTTCAGGCGCTTTCACGCCAAAAAAAGTGCCTGAAAAGCTCACAGAGACCTATTTACATTAAAATCAATGAACGCTTTCACACTGGGGCAGTGCGCTGGCATGGTGGTGAAAAAACGCCCCTCTCCATTGAAATGAATGTAAAGTTCTTCAAAAGTGCCTAAAAAGCTCTTCAAAAGAGCTCAGTGTTTTACTGGCAGTTTAGAAGCATCTCACTGTAAAAGGGGCCTAAAAGTAAAAGTGGTAAAAAAAAAGCACATGTGGGTTCAACTAATAATTTTTGTATAATTTTCTTTAAGGGGTGTGTCCTATGCCTACATACTGTACTTTGGCTAATAGATGTCCCTCGTTCCCATCCAATTGACAATAGCAGGGGAATGTGACCGGCTCTCTATGGAGCCGCTTCACGTATCTACGATGCGGCTCTGGTGCGAATTTGCACAGGAGCCCTGTGCGTCTTTCGGTCCGTTTCAGGTCGGAATTCAGCCCAAAATTTGGGCTGAAATCGGACCTGAAACGTGAACGAAGACCCACAGGACCCCTGCTGGGAGTAGCATTGGTATCCAGTGTGAACTGAGCCTGAAGATATTCCTGCATGTGTCTTGGTGACTAAAGCATGTTGGGCTGTTTATAGTAAATAGTAGTTCTGTTTGGTAATAAAGGTTACAGCTGATTTAAATCTGGGGCTTTGAGGTCCCCAGGAGCTTTAGCCATAATGTGTTTTTATACTCAGTGTATCAGGACATTATGGCAGACTTACCTACGAAGAGATCCCCCCCCCCCCCCCCCCCCCCAGCACTGACAGCTTCTTTTGTTCTAGTTCACACCAGATGCAGTTCCATGCGTTTTTTTTTTCACTAAAAATGCATTCACAGTGTTTTAGTCCATAAAGATGATCCGCACAACTGTTTCTGCTCTAAATTCTTGCTTTTATTCAGGAAACTACAGTGTACAGTACGTAAATGCAGTCAATTGACATGTCTCAGCCTACGTGGCTTTAATCATAACTACGATAAGACATGAAACTTTGAGATATATAGTGGCTAAGATAACAAAGGCTCCACCTACTAATTGGATTAATTGATATATATAAATGGAACAGCTGATGCAATAGCAGAGGAACCAATGTAGACGCCACCATACTTCACAAACAGACCACATAGAAAGATAGTGTGCAAAAACATATAAATAGAAATAAAAAAAAAAGTATAAATATCAGTATGATTATGTGGTTGTGTGTTAAAGGAAGAGGTAAGGAGATAGTAGACAGAAACATACTGATATTGTGTACAGGAAGGAGGAAGCTGGGTAGAGAGGCAACCTAATGTACAGTGCCTTGAAAAAGTATTCATACCGTTTGAAATTTTAAACATTTTGTCATGTTACAACCAAAAACGTAAATGTATTTTATTGGGATTTTATGTGATAGACGAACACAAAGTGGCACATAATTGTGAAGTGTAAGGAAAATGATAAATGTTTTTCAAAATGTTTTACAAATAAATATGTGAAACATGTGGCGTGCACTTGTATTCGGCCCCCTTTACTCTGATATGACTAACTAAAATCTAGTGGAACCAATTGCCTTCAGAAGTCACCTAATTAGTAAATAGAGTCCATCTGCGTGTAATTTAATCTCAGTATAAATTCAGCTGTTCTGTGAAGTCCTCAGAGGTTTGTTTTGAGAACCGTAGTGAACAAACAGCATCATGAAGTTCAAGGAACTCACCAGACAGGTCAGGGATAAAAGTTGTGGAGACGTTTAAAGCAGGGTTAGGTATAAAAAAAATATCCAAATCTTTGAACATCTCAGGAATGGCCATCCACCTAACCTTACAGGGCAGGCAAGGGGGGCATTCATCAGAGAAGTAGCCAAGAGGCCCATGGTAACCCCCGGAGGAGCTGCAGAGATCCACAGCTCAGTTGAGAGCATCTTTCCACAGGACAACTAATAGTCATGCACTCCACAAATTTGGCCTTTATGAAAGAGTGGCAAGAAACAAGCCATAAGAAATCCTGTTTGCATTTTGTGAGAAGCCATGTGGGGGGCACAGCAAACATGTGGAAGAAGGTGCTCTGGTCAGATGAGACTGACATTGAACTTTTTGGCCTAAAAGCAAAACGCTATGTGTGACGGAAAACTAACACTGTACATCAACATCCCCACCGTGAAACGTGATGGCAGCATCATGTTGTGGGGATGCTTTTCTTCAGAATGGACAAGGAAGATAGTCAGCGTTGATAGAAAGATAGATGCAGCCAAATAGAAGGCAATCTTAGCAGAAAATCTGAGTCTGCAAAAGAGACTGAGGCGGAGGTTCACCTTCCAGCAAGACAATGACCCTAAACATACAGCCAGAGCTACAATGGAATGGTTTAGATCAAAGCATATTCATGGGATGGCCCAGTCAAAGTCCAGACCTAAATCTAACTGAGAATCTGTTGCAAAACATGAAAATAATCTGACAGAGCTTGAGAAATGTCACTCTCTAGCTGGTAGAGACATCCCTAAAAAGACTTGCAGCTGTAATTGCAGCGAAAGCTGGTTCTACAAAGTATTGACTCAGGGGGCTGACTACAAATGCACACCACACGTTTCACATGATTATTTGTAACAAAAAAACTTGATTTTATCAGCATTTTGTATTAGCGCTAATGCGCGTTTAGCTGTACTGGCTTTTAGCCACGTTTCTCTGCCTCTGTTCAAAATCAATGGTTCCCTACTGGAGCCCATGATTTGGATAAGAGTCGCACCAGAAGTCGGATCATGATGATCCGACTTGCAGTGTGGCTTGTGTACTGAGGATGAAGGGGAACCCCCACCAAAAAGGAAGAAAAAAAAATTGGTGTGGTGTTCCCCCCTTGGACGATACCAGACCCTTCGGGATGGTATGGGCTTTAAGGGTAACCCCCCAGTGAAGTGCACTTGTAGTGCAAAGTGGATTTCCCTTTCGTAAATAACCCCCAATATACTTTTTGCTGTAATAAATATCCCCAAAAGCTAATTTTTTCCTCAGTATTCTTCTAAATATTTTTGGTAATAAAAACCACAATAAGCATATATTGATTGGTTTGTGCAAAAATTATAGCGTCTACAAAATAAGGGGTAGATTTATGGCATTTTTATTATTATTAATTTTTTTTACTAGTAGTAATGGTGGCGATCTGCGATTTTTATCGGGACTGCCACATTATGGCAGACACATCGGACACTTTTGACACATTTTTGAAACCACTGACAATTATACAGCAATCAGTGCTATAAAAATGCACTGATTACTGTGTAAATGTCACTGGCAGGGAAGGGGTTAACACTAGGGGGCGATCAAGGGGCTAACCGTGTTCCCTGACTGTGTGTTCTAACTGTGGGGGGAGGGGACTGACTATAGGAGATGACAGATCGTGGTTTCTAGCTATTAGGAACTCATGATCTGCTGCTCCTCTCCTCACAGAACAGGGCTGTTTGTGTTTACACACACACATCCCTGTTCTGCCTCTCGTGCCCGTAATCGCGTGTGGCCGGTGGTCGTGAGCATCGGCTACCCTGCAATGCAGCAGGCATGCACGCCTGCTGTCCCACTTAAATGAGCCAACGTACAGCTACGACAGTTCATGGGATTGTGCCGGCTGCTGGTCAGCAAGTAGTTAAACGAAAATCATTCATTCTGTTCCCATACGAGAAAAATTTTGGAGTTTGTCCCTTCGGAAATTTAATTCGGGAGGTCAGAATCGGCTATCGAAAGTTGTGCACACACTATCAGAAAATCGTACAATCGTTCCTTGGGCGAAAATGTTCCCCTGATTGCTTATAGTGTGTACAGGGCTTAAGATGGCAGCTTTCTTGGCTGAAAAGGATATGAGGGGTTAGTTCCACTTTAGGTCAGTAGCAAGATCTATTTCTTGCTTCAATATAGCCCAAAGGTCTTTATACCCTACTAGGGAAGCCAGTTCTAAGAACATACTAATGTTACCGTATATACTCGAGTATAGGCCGACCCGAGTATAAGCCGAGGCCCCCAATTTACCCCCAAAAAACTGGGAAACCTATTGACTCGTGTATAAGCCGAGGGTGAGATATGCCTGTCCATCCCTGTGTGTGTCCGTCCATCCCTGTGTGTCCGTCCATCCCTGTGTGTCCGTCCATCCCTGTGTGTGTGTCCATCCATCCATCCCTGTGTGTGTGTGTGTGCGTCCATCCATCCATCCATCCCTGTGTGTGTGTGTGTGTGTGTGTCCATCCATCCATCCATCCCTGTGTGTGTGTGTGTGTGTGTCCATCCATCCATCCATCCCTGTGTGTGTGTGTGTGTCCATCCATCCATCCCTCCCTGTGTGTGTGTGTGTGTGTGTGTCCATCCGTGTGTGTGTGTGTGTGTGTGTGTGTGTGTGTGTGTGTGTGTGTGTGTGTGTGTGTGTGTGTGTGTGTGTCCGTGCAGCCTTGTGTGTCCAGCCTACCTGTGTCCCGAGCCTCCGTCCGGTCCCGTCCCGAGCCTCCGTGTCGTCCCGTCCCGAGCCTCCGTGTCGTCCCGTCCCGAGCCTCCGTGTCGTCCCATGCCAGGATCGCCGCTCTTCGTCGGCGCCCTGGCGGCCATTCCCCTGTTCAAAAGCCGCGCCTCCCGCCTCCGCCTGTGATAGGCGGAACACTCAATTTCCCAGCAGTCTGTGTTCCGCCTATCACGGACATCGTCTCATCCTCGTCCGTAGTACGAGGATGAGCCGATGTCCGTGATAGGCGGAACACTGACTGCTGGGAAATTGAGTGTTCCGCCTATCACAGGCGGAGGCGGAGGCGGAGGCGCGGCTTTTGAAAGGTAGAATGGCCGCTGTCTGTCTGCTCGACACGCTGTTCGGGCAGTCAGACAGCGGTGACTCGAGTATAAGCCGAGGGGGGCACTTTCAGCCTCAAAAAAGAGGCTGAAAATCTCTGCTTATACTCGAGTATATACGGTAATATCAATTTTGCCTTGAAGCAAATAATCTCTGAAAACATTGCCTTCCTTCCACCTGGAAGGAACCTACATAAGATACTTTTGTGATCATCAGTCATATTTGTCAAATACTTTCAGCTATTTTGAGGTCAATGTACGCTGAATAAGCACTTTTGAGTACAAAATATGTCAAAGGTGACTCCTGCTGCTGTTTAAATAAACAAAAAAAAAGTTTGTGAAGCTTGGGCCATAGATGGAATAACAGCAACAAACCACGAGACCTGTATTCTGTTTTACAAAAGTCCAAAAGCTCCAGTCTCTTGACTTGAAATGTTGGTACTGGTTAAAAAGAAGCTGTAGTGGTCAGGGAATGGTCAAACAAATATTCATGTCTTTGATTCTTCATATTAAGTCACAAAATTACAAGATTACATTTTACTCTTATCTCCCGCCTAAAGCTTTTTTCCCTTTACTCTGAAATCTTGTGAATGAAGCCTCTTTCAGCCCTTACATTTCCAAGCTTTTAACAAAACAGGTAATACATAATGTACCAGCACCTGCACCATGGACATGTAGGTCACATCATATGCATAGTTCAGTTTCACAATTTTGAAATAATACATTTTAATAAATAAGTAACATTCCATAGAAACAGTGTTTTGTTGTATACTATAAGGCTTAGTTCATATATATGTAAATCAGGTTCATTTTGATCTGCATCCAATTCGCATAACATGTGAAACGACCAGCTTTCAATGGAGCCGGTTTACACATGTCCGGGGCTGCCACAGTCCATTTTTGAAAAGAGTCTTGTGTGATTTTAGATCCAGTTCAGATGTGAATTCAAGCAAAATTTGCACCTGAACCAGTGAACAAAACCACACAGGACTGCTAACCACAACTGGAAGTGTGTGAACCTAGCATAACCACTTGCCTACTGGGCACTTAAGCCCCCTTCCTGCCCAGGCCGATTTTCAGTTTTCAGAGCTGTTGTACTTTTGAATGACAATTGCGCGGTCATGCTACACTGTACCCAAATTGCATTTTTATCATTTTTTTCACACAAATAGAGCTTTCTTTTGGTGGTATTTCCCTGCTGGGTTTTACTTCCTCTTTGTTTCCCTGTAAAGGTAAAGCATAATGGGCTATTATGCATCGCATAGTAGCTCATTATGTGTCACTTATCTGACACAGGAACTTGCGATGTCACCGCTGTCCCCTCTACCACGAAGCATCTTCCGGTCTGGTGCAGTCCTGGAGCCACTCCTCTCTGACAGTAAGTGATCGCGATTTCACTCCTGTCAGGAGGAGCAGCTCCGTCATATGCTGGAGAGAGCATTAGGCGTTATGCTCCCTTCAGCCTGCAGGGGGAAATAAACAGCGGCAGACTTTCCTTCCTCTCTCCCCTTATCACTTGTTATCACATTACTGGATAGAGGAAGAAAAGCTGCCTTCAAAACTGTGAGTGGGCTTCTGATGGGGACTCTGATGTGAAGGGGGCTTCTGATGGGGACTGATGTGAAGGGGGCTTCTGTAGGGGACTCTAATGTGAAGGGGGATTCTGATGGGGACTGAGGTGAAGGGGGCTTCTGTAGGGGACTCTGATGTGAAGGGGCTACTGATGGGGACTCTGATGTGAAGGGGGCTACTGATGGGGACTGGTGTGAAGGGGGCTTGTGAAGGGGGCTTCTGTAGGGGACTCTGATGTGAAGGGGGCTTCTGGAGTTGACTCTGATGTGAAGGGGGCTGCTGGTGATTTGAAGTGAAGGGGGCTGCTGGTGGGGACTCTGATGTGAAGGGGGCATCTGGTGGGGACTATCTGGTGTGAAGGGGCTGCTGGTGGGGACTCTGATGTGAAGGGGGCTGCTGATGGAGACTCTGATGTGAAGGGGGCTTCTGATGGGGACTCTGATGTGAAGGGGGCTTCTGATGGGGACTGGTGTGAAGGGGGCTTGTGAAGGGGGCTTCTGTAGGGGACTCTGATGTGAAGGGGGCTTCTGGAGTTGACTCTGATGTGAAGGGGGCTGCTGGTAGGGACTCTGATGTGAAGGGGGCTTCTGATGGGGACTCTGATGTGAAGGGGGCTTCTGATGGGGACTCTGATGTGAAGGGGGCTTCTGATGGGGACTGATGTGAAGGGGGCTTCTGTAGGGGACTATAATGTGAAGGGGGATTCTGATGGGGACTGAGGTGAAGGGGGCTTCTGTAGGAGACTCTGATGTGAAGGGGGCTGCTGGTGGGGACTCTGATGTAAAGGGGGCATCTGGTGGGGACTATCTGGTGTGAAGGGGCTGCTGGTGGGGACTCTGATGTGAAGGGGGCTGCTGATGGAGACTCTGATGTGAAGGGGGCTTCTGATGGGGACTGATGTGAAGGGGGCTTCTGATGGGGACTGGTGTGAAGGGGGCTGCTGATGGGGACTGATGTGAAGGGGGCTTCTGATGGGGACTGGTGTGAAGGGGGCTTGTGAAGGGGGCTTCTGTAGGGGACTCTGATGTGAAGGGGGCTTCTGGAGTTGACTCTGATGTGAAGGGTGCTGCTGGTGGGGACTCTGATGTGAAGGGGGCTTCTGATGGGGACTCTGATGTGAAGGGGGCTTCTGATGGGGACTCTGATGTGAAGGGGGCTGCTGATAGGGACTGATGTGAAGGGGGCTTCTGTAGGGGACTCTGATGTGAAGGGGGCTGCTGGTGGGGAATCTGATGTGAAAGGGACTTCTGGTGGGGACTGATGTGAAGGAGGCTTCTGATGGGGACTGGTGTGAAGGGGGCTTCTGTAGGGGAGTCTGATGTGAAGGGGGTTTCTGCAGGGGAGTCTGATGTGAAGAGGGCTTCTGATGGGGACTCTGATGTGAAGGGGGCTTCTGGTGGGGACTCTGATGTGAAGGGGGCTGCTGGTGGGAACTCTGATGTGAAGGGGGCTGCTGGTGGGGACTCTGATGTGAAGGGGGCTTCTGGTGGGGACTCTGATGTGAAGGGGGCTTCTGGTGGGGACTCTGATGTGAAGGGGGCTTCTGGTGGGGACTCTGATGTGAAGGGGGCTTCTGGAGGGGACTCTGATGTGAAGAGGGTTTCTGTAGGGGAGTCTGATGTGAAAGGGGCTGCTGGTGGGGACTCTGATGTGAAGGGGGCTTCTGATGGGGACTCTGATGTGAAGAGGGCTTCTGATGGGGACTCTGATGTGAAGGGGGCTTCTGGTGGGGACTCTGATGTGAAGGGGGCTTCTGGTGGGGACTCTGATGTGAAGGGGGCTGCTGGTGGGAACTCTGATGTGAAGGGGGCTGCTGGTGGGGACTCTGATGTGAAGGGGGCTTCTGATGGGGACTCTGATGTGAAGGGGGCTTCTGATGGGGACTCTGATGTGAAGGGGGCTGCTGATGGCGACTCTGATGTGAAGGGGGGCGGCTGATGGGGACTCTGATGTGAAGGGCGCTTCTGATGGGGGCTCTGATGTGAAGAGAGCTGCTGGTGGGGACTCAGATGTGAAGGGGGCTTCTGATGGGGACTGATGTGAAGGGGGCTTCTGTAGGGGACTCTGATGTGAAGGGGGCTTCTGTAGGGGACTTTGATGTGAAAGGGGCTGCTGGTGGGGACTCTGATGTGAAGGGGGCTTCTGGTGGGGACTCTGATGTGAAGGGGGCTTCTGATGGGGACTCTGATGTGAAGGGGGCTTCTGATGGGGACTCTGATGTGAAGGGGGCTGCTGGTGAGGACACTCAAAATTAAAGTGGGCCGGTCATGATAAAGTCCAGGGCCAAATTTTTGTCCCAGTCCAGCCCTGCCTGTACCGTACTGGTGGGCACTGGTAGATGGCACTGATGGGCACTAATAGGCAGCACTGGTAGGTGGCACTGGTGGGCACAGATGAGGCGGTGGTGGCTCTCTGTGTGCAGGACCAATGTCCCCCTGACAGAAGCCGGTGATAGCTGTCAGCATGAAGGAAAGATATAGTCGACTACCAGCTCTGTTTACATCACGTGATCAGCTGTCATTGGCTGATCATGTGGTAAGGGGCAAGATCGGCCCCTTACTCTGATCTATGATCAGCCAAGTCTTGTGTACTCGCTAATCACAGAGCAGACCCTGCAGGGGGCACGCAGGCAGCTCATGCAAGGGAGGACATACATGGACACCCTCCCAGCAATTTAGGCATGCACTGCAACCGTCTTTGGACTATAGTGTGGGCACAAAGGGGCTAAAATTTGTCTTGGTTTAAAAGAAAGTTGGAGTGTTCCATTCACAGCCTGGTTCCCTACTGTGCATTCGTGAGTGTTCCTGCGCATCCTCACTGGTCTCTGCTGTCTTCTTGGACCTGCGTGTCTCCCAGAAGACAGCGGGGGGGACGGAGGAGGGGCCGGATGTGGCGTAGATCACGTGGAGCCTGCGGTGATCTATGCCCAGAAGTGGGAGCAAACACCTGGATTATACAGGTATCTGCTCTCCCCTCCCCCCTGAAATATGCCAAATGGGACACGGGGGGGGGGGGGATCTGATCAACAGAAGTTCCATTTTTGGGTGGAATAAAATAAAATATGTATGAAATAAATTTTCATTTGCAACATTGTTGCTTCTACTTAATCTATTTTGTTTTTAACAATGCTAGAATGTGGAATGTTTTTTGGCAATAAGCCATGGTCTTTGCGGCATCCTGTTACACATGTATCAATAGATGTATTCAGGCTCCAATACACAAGTTGGGGGTGAAACGTTAATAAATGTGATACAGCCTAATACAAAGCCATTTATTCCCAACTTCAAACAGCTGTTTCAGGCTAATTGGCTGCATCCTAATTTTATTTTTCTGATTTGGATTGAGATTTTAGCTGGGTATAAAAAGGGAAACTATAAAGATTTAATTTTCACTTTGTGTTTTACTTTACACATTTTAAAACGAATGTTTTATATGATTTTATGGCTTATGTAAAATTTAGTTATCCAAAAAAAAAAATGCAAAAAAAAAAGTTTTCCTGACAGACTCCATGGCAGCAACGTGTGGGTTAAGTCCCGCCTCCTCTACCCTATAGGACACTACTCCCATAAATCTTTGCTCCCTGCCCATGGCCGTGTTCTTTTTTTGTCCTCCTCCGTAGGACCAGACGTTATGGTCTTTCTACCTGAAGATTGTTCCCACACGGTTCCATTGTTGGTTTGGCCGAATTGCGACTGGATGGAATTGTCGCATGACTCCGTTAAGCCCTAGCTACTAGCGGGGTATGGAGTGGGCATTGGATATAAGCGCTGGAGGAAGCCAGAAGCCTAGCCACTGGCAGGCAGGCTGCGCATTTGGTCGGATAGCCCAGCTAAATAGCAGGTGACCTATTTTGCCCTGAGAAGTCCGGTATGTATTGTGCTTACCTTCGGCCTGGAGACGATCGTGTGGGAGCGGTAAGATTGTTCCTCTTTTCCATGGCAGCAGTTTGTGTTTGTTTCTTGCCGTTTCTCCTTCATTTTCCGTTCGTTTTCTGTGTCTGTGTATGTGGGTATAGGCGTGACGGTCGGATTAGCCTGCGTTCCAGCCGGCGCTCACTTCCGGGTCTTCGTCGGTACGTTCGTTCTGCGCATGCGCGCGTACGGCACAGGATCGAGGCTTGGTTCGCGCGTGTGCGGTGGCGGCGGGATGACGCTATTCGCGCATGCGCAGTAGCGGTACACAGGACGCGGTGATGACGTCATTAAGGCGCCTTATTTAAACTTAGAAAATAGCCTGCAAGCTTTGGGAATGCTTGCAGGTTATTTCGTGACTTCCCCTTGTCCAGGTTTTCTGCTGTGGAGGTAGGTGGCCTTCTGGGAAGAAGGGGGTGGGCGTGTGTGTGTTTGATGCCCTCAGCCTTACTTATATGTCTTTGCAGCATTTATGGAAACCCCTAGAGATATGGACTCACCTCCGCCGGTATGTGGCCAGCCCTCTCATAATAGGTACTGTCTGGGGAGGAAGTAAGGGGGGGGGAGTGGTCCGGTATTAGTCAGTGTGTTATCTTTCCTTATCTGTATGTCTCTTCTATCTCTGTCTTAGCCCATCTAGATCAGCACAGCAACGCAGCTCAACGCACAGAGGAAGCGATTCTTCTAAGTCTTACCACCGGCACTCATATTCTAAGTCTAAACATCACTGCTCACCCTCAAGATCTGGGCGCCGTAGCGAGGATCGATCTCGCTCCTCCAGGGCTCATTCCAGCCACTCTGTTATTAATACTTGCTGGGGATGCAGATCGCAAGTTCCTATTGGGAAATCCCTGTGTGACCTCTGCTTTTCCAAAGCCTCTAGTGAGAGAGGGGGTACGGACCAGCAACTAAGATCCCATGTGTAAAAAGTGGTGAAAGAATCCCTCAAGGGGATCGGGGCCAATCAGACCCCTGTGCCTCAGTCAGAATCACCTCAGTCACCAGTCAGGGATTCGCATGCTCAAGAGCTTTGGGAGTCCTCTTTAACAAGCCACCATTCAGCTGCTGCTTCAGACAGTGAATCTGAGGAAGATAGCCCCTGTGTGGGGTTTGACTTTGCCTTACTTTCTCCCTTGGTGAAGGCCATCAGAGAGGCTTTGAACTGGGAAGATGAGGTGGCTAATCCTTCCAAACAAAGGAAGTTTTTCAAGCAACTTAAAAGGGAGCGTCTTAACTTTCCATTCCTGTCTGAACTTGGTGAGGTTATCACGGATGAATGGAGTAAAGTTGAGAAAAAGAATAGTATGCTCTCAAAAGTCCTAAGGTTATATCCCTTTAAGGAGGATGAGGTCAAGTATCTGGAATCCGCTCCACTCGTGGATGCAGCGGTGATGAGATTAGTAAAACATGTGACCCTTCCATTGGAGGATACAGTTTCATTCAAGGATGCCTTAGATAGGCGGATTGATTCCGATTTAAAGAGAGTCTACCTCACTGCTGGTATGGCATGCAAGCCAGCATTGGCTTTAGCGGCAATGTCCAAAGCCATGGAAGTCTGGACGGACGGATGATACTCTCAGAAACATTTCGGATGAAGTCGCTAAAAACTCTCCTATCCAGGAGTTGCGGCTTGCTTCGGCTTTTCTGGGGGAGGCTTCGATTGACATCATCCGCCTAGTGTCCCGGGTCATGCTTTCAGCTGTAACCGCCAAACGGGCCCTTTGGCTCCGTCCCTGGCTGGCTGATCCAGCATCTAAACAGGTGTGGTGCCGTATCCCCTTCGAGGGTTCTTCTCTTTTTGGGAATAAATTGGATAATGCCATAACCCGGGCCACTGGTGGTAAGTCGGGGTTTCTTCCCCAGGATAGACGCTTAAAAAGCCAGAGGAGATTTTTTCCTAAAAAGCAGTATCAAGAGCAGGCCAGGGAGGCCCGTAGCTATAAACCGGGTCGGGAATATTCCAGATCATGGAAATCAAGGCAGTCATCCTTCAAGAAATCCGCCAAGAGCAGTGCGTCAGGAGAGAGGGAACCAACCAAATCTTTTTGAGATTGGGCCCGCTCAGATAGGCCAGGTGGGGGCTCGTCTTCTACATTTTCGGCATGTCTGGGCGGCCTCAATCCAGGACCTCTGGACCGTCAGAACGGTCTCTTCAGGCCATTCTTGGACCTTCTGCAGGTCCCCAAGACTAAAGTATGTTCCCACTTCATTTCCAGCCACAGAAGAAAAAAGGCAGATCTTGTTGGCCTACGTGAAATCTTTATTGGCTCAAGGCGCTGCTGTACCCGTGCCAGACGATCAACGAGGGAGAGGAATTTATTCCCCTCTTTTTATGGTCCAGAAGAAAAACGGTTCTTGGAGACCAGTTATAGACCTTACACATCTGAATCGTTTTATCAAGAAGGAAAGGTTCAAGATGGAAACCTTGTCTACAATACAACAGTCAGTCCAGTCAGGAGACTGGATGATTTCAATAGACCTAAAGGACGCTTACTTTCATGTCCCTGTAGCAGAAGATTTTCAGCAGTTTCTGCGATTTTCAGTAGGAAAACTACATCTCCAGTTCGTGTGTCTCCCGTTCGGACTTTCAACGTCCCCCCGAGTGTTCTCAAAGGTGTTGTTGGCCGTAGTGGCTCTATTGAGAACCAAGGGAATTCGTCTTTACCACTATTTGGACGATCTTCTGCTGCTAGCCCAGGACAGAGACCGTCTGTTACTGCACAAGGGTCAGGTTATCTCCACTCTTCAAGAGTTCGGTTGGATCCTGAATCTAGAAAAGAGTCAGTTAATTCCCTCCCAGTCTCTTGTGTTCCTAGGCGCACTCTTCAACACAGTGAGGGGTACCATCTCTTTACCCGAAGAGAAAGTAGTGGTAATTCGAGACAGAATTCGTCCGGCCCTCTCAGCCTCCCATCTTCCGGCCCTTCAGTGCCTGAGGATTATTGGCACCATGGTGGCCACGATTCCATTGGTGAAGTGGGCCCAATGGAAGATGAGACCGTTCCAAAAGGGGTTTCTTCACCAATGGCTGGGCAACAAGATGCAACCTATCCAGATCACATCTTCAATGAGAATCTCTCTGCTCTGGTGGCTTCGGAAGGAGAACCTATTCAATTGCCATTCCATCCTCCCCATCTCATGGGTGACAATAACTTCGGATGCCAGCAACAGGGGCTGGGGCGCCCACTGTTTGACGGAAGTAGCACAGGGCACCTGGGACTTTCCTTCCAGGAGGATGGTGTCGAATATTCTAGAATTGAGGGCAGCCTTCCAGGCGCTCCTAGCCTTTCGTCATCTGGTCTTAGGAACCTCGGTCCTACTCAGACTAGACAACACTACAGCAGTGGCATATATAAGGAGACAAGGAGGTACTCAGAGTCTGTCCCTTCTTCAGGAGGTAGAGCCAATCATGTCTTGGGCTCAGAAGAACCTGGTCAACATTACAGCAACTTATGTTCCAGGAACGCAGAACGTCCAAGCGGATTTTCTGTCTCGGGTCAATCTGGACAACAACAAATGGTCCCTTCACGAAGAAGTTTTCAGGTGGATTCTAACGTTGTGGTTCTCCCCAGAGGTCGACCTATTTGCTTCCCCTTGCAACAAGAAACTGGCGAGGTATTATTCCAGGTTTCGGGATCCTCAGGCCTACGGAGTGGATGCGCTGACGGATCGATGGTGGTTCAACAAAGCTTACGCCTTTCCTCCAACTCCTATTATTCTGCAGTTCCTGCGGAGACTCAAAACAGAAGCAGTAGAGGTGATAGCTGTAATACCTTATTGGCCCAACAGGCCATGGTTTCCGCTTCTAATGCTCCTCAGTGTCAGAGATCCGATTCCCTTACCTCTCAGACCCGATCTTCTATCCCAGGGCTCGAAGCTCCATCCCTGTCCAGCCCATCTATGTCTGAGGGTCTGGTTTTTGAGAGGGGAAGGTTAGAGGCTCTGGGTTGCCCAAAGGAGGCCATTCCTACTCTCATGAGTGCAAGGAGGAAAAGTACCAACCAGGTATATGAGAGGATTTGGTCTAGATTCACAAGTCACTTGTCTTCCAGGTCTTGCTCCAGTGGTAATTTGACGGTTCAGGATGTTCTCGGTTTCTTACAGTCCGGACTAGACATTCCCCTATCTGTCAGCGCTCTTCGTGTGCAAGTCTCGGCAATCTCGGCCTTTTCTGGAGTATCCTGGGCTAAACATCCATTGGTTCAGCAATTTTTTAAAGGAGCGATTAGACTTAGACCACAGAGGAAACCTAGGTTCCCCAAGTGGGATTTACCGCTAGTTCTCGACTTCTTCTCTCATCTGGACAGAACACTTTCAGTCAAAGAATTGTCCCTAATGACATCTTTTTTGGTGGCCATATCCTCAGCAAAAAGAGTCTCTGAGATTCAGTCTTTAGGGTCAAAGGAACCTTTCCTCATATTCTTCCCTGACAGAGTGGTCCTAGTGCCAATGCTGGGTTCGAACCCAAAGGTTACCTCAGTCTTTCATCAAAATCAGGACATTACCCTTCCTACCTTTCATTCGGCTGGGAATCAGGATCTTCATCCTCTCGACATGGGAGTTATCTTGAAACGATACCTGGAGGCGACAGCTTCTTTCCGGCAATCAGATTATCTTTTTGTTCTTTTTCATGGTAAAAGCAAAGGCCTTAGGGCTTCGGTCAGATCCATCTCCACGTGGGTGGTTCAGGCGATCCAGTGGGCTTATAATGAGAAGGGCCTGGCTCCTCCTGAGGCGGTTACGGCGCATTCCACGAGAAGTCTCTCTACTTCTTGGGCAGCTTCACGTCATGTGGCTCCTGAGGTTATCTGCAGGGCTGCCTCTTGGTCATCCATTCATACATTTATGGCTCACTATTGTGTTGAACCTGCCAGTCTATCTTCTGTTGATTTTGGCTTAAAGGTGCTGTCGGTGGACAGTGTTAAATAAATTTTTTGTTCAGCATTTTTTTGCCCACCCGAGTGTGTTTGGCGAGTTATTTCCCACACGTTGCTGCCATGGAGTCTGTCAGGAAAACGGAAAATTCCTATCAAAATACTTACCGTAATTTTCCTTTCCTGATGGACTCCATGGCAGCAGGAGTTCCCTCCCAAAATGGCTGGAGTAGGCTAGTTATCGAACACGGCCATGGGCAGGGAGCAAAGATTTATGGGAGTAGTGTCCTATAGGGTAGAGGAGGCGGGACTTAACCCACACGTTGCTGCCATGGAGTCCATCAGGAAAGGAAAATTACGGTAAGTATTTTGATAGGAATTTTCCGTTTTTTTTGCATATGTGATGAAACCAAGACAGGCACACGCTTGTGTTTTAAGCTAATTATAATCACAGCAAGACTTTTTATAATTGGATGGGGGGAATTGGATAATTATTTTTCTCGTTGTTATTTTCTGTTTTTCAATTTTATCTACATACAAATTCAAAAAGTGGGGAGAGATTGCTCCCTCATAGCTCATCCCACAAAGAGCTGTAGAGTTCTCCACTAGACCAAAGTAGTTACATTTCAATGTAAAATCAATAGGTTAAAAACACTTTGTCTTTTGTTCCACAGCTGAATTTTCTAAGTATCATTTTATAAATTGTTTTGATTTACTATGGGGAATTAGTGTATATAACAATCCGCTATATAACAAACTCGACCAAACTCAAAACCTTCCATAGCTTTAATGATATCACTTGAGTCCCATAAAATGCAATAGAGTGTATGCCGATACCACTCTTTAGAATGGATGGGGTGAATTCATCTTTATGTACTTTCTGTTAAACATATAAAACCAAAATGTTAGTATTTTTTATTTTTAAATAATCAAAAATTGTTTTAATGGTTACATCATTTTTCTTTCCCTTTTCTAAGCTATATTTTCAAGACAATCTTATAGTCTTCTTTAATGTCTTTTCTTCACTTTATATAAGGATTAAAATCCCTTAATTGCCTTTTTTACTGCTTTTTCATATTTGTTCTCCCCTCCCCCAGGACTAGTCCCCCTTTCTTAACTGCCGGTTTTATTACACTATCACCTCAAATTTGTAATTCCTTCAATGTTTTCCTTAGACATACTATTACTAGTTATATTTTTCATTTTAAGAGCCTCTAGAACCAAAAAGAACCACTTTTTTCTAAAAAAAAAAACATCCACACATTCATTGCAGGTGTTTTCGTTGATAAAAAACAGAAGGTTTTTTTTTTTTTTTTTAGAAAGGTAAATGTGTTACCATTTATATTTACATTTTGCGCACAAAGGGGTGTACAGGAACAGTCTTATCTAATCTCTTATTTGGTGCAAATTTTAACCCTTTTTCTAATAACTTTTCTTATTTTTTCTTCAAATCTACATTGACTTCTTTAAAAATTCCTTTACTTTCTTTACCCTGTGAAGTGCAAGTGTTTTCTATCTCTCTACATATTATTAGTTGTTATTTACTTCTTTTTTTATCCTGGATTTTACTTCCATTCTGTGTTCTTCCTCAGATGGGTCTCTTTTGTTGATGTAAGCCCACATCCGAGCAGGTACATTCATACGGGAATAGATCAGCAGACCAGTGTGCATCTAGGGTGACTTGAATGTGTGATTACATCTGAATAGCCGCAGCATCTGTCAGCCTGTCATTGATTTGTACAGGCTATTGGCCACGTCTGCACAGAAACACCTGTGTCTCATGGGTGTAGGAATATGCTGGTTCTTGACAGTGAATAGCTCTCTGTTCCCATGTGCATAAGCCGTAAAATATGTATTTTGCTTTTGTTCTACTTTGTTTCCATATAATTTTTCACAACCACATCCTGACATGTCTAGGATACAATCTGATGGTCTTCTAGATCCTTAAAAGTGGTTAATTTGGCCTTAAAGTGGTTCTTCAGTCTTTTCTTGAAAAATTTAAAGTCAGCAGCTACAAAACTGTAGCTGCTGACTTTTAATTAACAGACACTCACCTTTTCAGGGATCCAGCGCTGCTCTCAACTGAGCCAGTTTCACCAGTCTTCTATCCCTGGCACTGGCATGTTAAATGTGGGAAGCTGACTGTGGCTCCATGGGGCTTCACAGCCTCCTGTCCACTGTGCATGCGTGAGCTGAGCTGCGATTTGTGAATGGTACTGCAGCCTTTTGGAACATGTGATGTCCCAGAAGGTTGTAGGCAGATAAGAAGGTGGGGAAGATCTCCTAGGTCAGGGGTGTCAAAACTTTTTTCAAAGAGCGCCAGATTTGATGAAGTGAACATGCGTGAGGGTCGACCATTTTGCCTGACATTCTTTGAACCATTAAAATTTGGTGTGTTCGTCCGAGCACTAATACACTGCCCTACAAGAATTCTCTCGCCTTTGTGGCTGTGTGTGGTTAAGAGATGAGCTTGGGCATGTTATTTGGATATATATATATATATATGTCTTTTGTGGCCCCCAACGAATCCCTGAGTGCCGTTCAGGACTAAGGATGAGCTTGGGCACATTATTTGGATATACCATATTTATTGGCATATAACATGCAATTTCACTTTAACCACTTCAGCCCCGGAAGAATTTACCCCCTTCCTGACCAGAGCACTTTTGGCGATTCAGCACTGCATATATTTAACTGACAATTGCGCGGTCGTGTGACGTTATAACCAAAGGAAATTGATGTCCTTTTTTTTCCCCACAAATAGAGCTTTATTTTGGTGGTATTTGATCGATGGTATTTTTTGCACTATAAACAAAAAAGAGCGTAAATTTATAAAAAAAACACATTATTTTTTGCTATAATAAATATCCCCCAAAAATATAAAAAAAAACAATTTTCTCCTCAGTTTAGGCTGATATGTATTCTTCTACATATTTTTGGTAAAAGAAAGATCGCAATAAGCGTATATTCATTGGTTTGTGCAAAAGGTATAGCGTCTACAAAATAGGGGATAGATTTATAGCATTTTTATTATTATTATTATTTTTTTTACTAGTAATGGCGGCGATCTGCGGGTTTTATCCGGACTTCAACATTGTGGTGGACACATCTGACAATTTTGACACATTTTTGGGACCATTGGCATTAATACAGCAATCAGTGCGATTAAAAATGCATTGATTACTGTAAAAATGTCCCTGGCAGTGAAGGGGTTAACACTAGGGGGCAGTGAAGGGGTTAACTGTGTTACCTGGGAGGTGAGTCTAACTGAAGGGGGAGGGACTAACTACAGAAAGTGACAGATCGTGGTTCCTAGCTAAAAGGAACACATGATCTGTCACTCCTGTCAGAACAGGGAAGTGCGTGTTTACACACACTCGTCCCTGTTCTGTGTCTCCTGGTCACGATCGCTCGTGACCAGCGGTCATCGTGGCCGGCGGTCAGGGTGACCGTCGGCCACGAGCATCGGCACCCCTGCTGAGCCTCCGGCGCCTGCTATCCGGACCCCGCAAGATCACGTAACAAATAACGTCGTTTGCGCAAGGGAGCCATCCTGCCACAGTAGAACTGCGGGGGCTGGTCCGGAAGCAGTTAACCACTTTAATACAGGGCATTTTCACCCCCTTCCTGCGCAGGCCAATTTTCAGCTTTCAACGCTGTAACATTTTGAATGACAATTGAACGGTCGTGCGACGTTGTACCCCAATTACATTTTTAGCATTTTTTTCCCCCAAAAGTAGAGCTTTCTATTGATACAGAGCCATTTATTTCCAACTTCAAACTGTTTATTTAGGCTACTTGGCTGTACCCTAATTTTATTTGTATAATTTGGATTGAGATTCTAGCTGGGCATAAAAGGCAAACTATACACATTTTAAAACTGATATTTTATATGTTTTTATGGTTTATATACAGTTTAGTTATTCATAAAAATGAGAAAAAAAATTAACGTTTTTTACATATGTGAAAGCAAGGAAATCAAACACTAGTGTTTTAAGATAATTATAATCATTGTTAAGACATGTTATAATTTGTTGCCCCAGTTGTTTCTTTTGGAGAGACAGGTGGCGAAACATAAGCTTTGCAAAAAAAAACTTTTTTATGCTGAAATTATATTTGCATACAGAGCTGACATACCGCCTGTATCTTTAAAGATTGTAAGTAAGAAACTACAACCACCAGAAAAAACAGTACAATTTTGGATCCGAGGCACATGTATAGTGATGGCCGAACGGTTCGCCCGGCGGTCGTTTCGCGGCGAATTTCCGACATTCGCGGTCCGCACGTTCGAACGCCTTTTTCCGTCGTTCGCCGCGGCGGACTTACGTGTTTAATGTATACAAGAACTTTAACCTTTGGTGACACGTTTATCATGTGATACAGGACAGCCAATTGAGACATGACAGCACATGGACACTTGTACATTCCCCCTAACCTATAAATACACCCGATCCGGTGGCCATTTTACATTCTTTCTTCTGTTAAGATAGGGACAGGTTCCTGTGTGGAGTAGGGAGAGATAAACCACTAGCTATTTGGTACACAAAAGTTCTTTTCAGGACTGGTATAGGTGTTAGGTGTTGATAGGTTTGCTGTGCTGCTGATTCTTGCAGCAGCCTGAGTGTCTTTTGTTAGTTTAGAGAAAGGGAAAGGACGGTGTATGCTACAGGGACAGCCAGATTAGTCTTTCATCATCATCATCATCATCATCATCATTAGCTGTTACTATCAAGGTCCACAAAAGAGCTGTTCCAGTAACCACTAATCGTTCTCTTTTTTTGCCAATTTGTATAGGGACAGGAAGGAAGCAGTGTTGTCAGGCAGTGAGGGTAATTTTAAAGACTTGCTGTTATTATTAGTTCCACAAAGGTTCTTTTCAGGACTGGTATCAGTGGTACAGTAATAGGCTTGTACATGTATAATATTCTTTCTTCCAAATATAGAAAGGATATTATACTTGACTGCTGCCCTTCTGCTGCAGTCTGCTAAACATTCACAACTCACTTGTTCCACAAAAGTTCTTATAAGGACTGGTAACTTGGTATAGGGTGCTACGGTACATAGGCTTGAGTGCGGTACAGTCTGCTGTTCTGTAAGGACCGCTATCGGTCCACAATAGATAGGGTTGACGTGCACCACTGCTGACCGCTGCCCTATACTGCAGCAGTCCTTCAGCGGTATAGGGACTGACGTACAGTCTGCTAATCACTAACACACAACCTGCTTGTTCCACAAAAGTTCTTATAAGGACTGGTAACTTGGTATAGGGTGCTACGGTACATAGGCTTGAGTGCGGTACAGTCTGCTGTTCTGTAAGGACCGCTATCGGTCCACAATAGATAGGGTTGACGTGCACCACTGCTGACCGCTGCCCTATACTGCAGCAGTCCTTCAGCGGTATAGGGACTGACGTACAGTCTGCTAAACACTAATACACAACCTGCTTGGTCCACAAAAGTTCTTATAAGGACTGGTAACTTGGTATAGGGTGCTACGGTACATAGGCTTGAGTGCGGTACAGTCTGCTGTTCTGTAAGGACCGCTATCGGTCCACAATAGATAGGGTTGACGTGCACCACTGCTGACCGCTGCCCTATACTGCAGCAGTCCTTCAGCGGTATAGGGACTGACGTACAGTCTGCTAAACACTAATACACAACCTGCTTGGTCCACAAAAGTTCTTATAAGGACTGGTAACTTGGTATAGGGTGCTACGGTACATAGGCTTGAGTGCGGTACAGTCTGCTGTTCTGTAAGGACCGCTATCGGTCCACAATAGATAGGGTTGACGTGCACCACTGCTGACCGCTGCCCTATACTGCAGCAGTCCTTCAGCGGTATAGGGACTGACGTACAGTCTGCTAATCACTAACACACAACCTGCTTGTTCCACAAAAGTTCTTATAAGGACTGGTAACTTGGTATAGGGTGCTACGGTACATAGGCTTGAGTGCGGTACAGTCTGCTGTTCTGTAAGGACCGCTATCGGTCCACAATAGATAGGGTTGACGTGCACCACTGCTGACCGCTGCCCTATACTGCAGCAGTCCTTCAGCGGTATAGGGACTGACGTACAGTCTGCTAAACACTAATACACAACCTGCTTGGTCCACAAAAGTTCTTATAAGGACTGGTAACTTGGTATAGGGTGCTACGGTACATAGGCTTGAGTGCGGTACAGTCTGCTGTTCTGTAAGGACCGCTATCGGTCCACAATAGATAGGGTTGACGTGCACCACTGCTGACCGCTGCCCTATACTGCAGCAGTCCTTCAGCGGTATAGGGACTGACGTACAGTCTGCTAAACACTAATACACAACCTGCTTGGTCCACAAAAGTTCTTATAAGGACTGGTAACTTGGTATAGGGTGCTACGGTACATAGGCTTGAGTGCGGTACAGTCTGCTGTTCTGTAAGGACCGCTATCGGTCCACAATAGATAGGGTTGACGTGCACCACTGCTGACCGCTCACCTATACTGCAGCAGTCCTTCAGCGGTATAGGGACTGACGTACAGTCTGCTAATCACTAACACACAACCTGCTTGTTCCACAAAAGTTCTTATAAGGACTGGTAACTTGGTATAGGGTGCTACGGTACATAGGCTTGAGTGCGGTACAGTCTGCTGTTCTGTAAGGACCGCTATCGGTCCACAATAGATAGGGTTGACGTGCACCACTGCTGACCGCTCACCTATACTGCAGCAGTCCTTCAGCGGTATAGGGACTGACGTACAGTCTGCTAATCACTAACACACAACCTGCTTGTTCCACAAAAGTTCTTATAAGGACTGGTAACTTGGTATAGGGTGCTACGGTACATAGGCTTGAGTGCGGTACAGTCTGCTGTTCTGTAAGGACCGCTATCGGTCCACAATAGATAGGGTTGACGTGCACCACTGCTGACCGCTGCCCTATACTGCAGCAGTCCTTCAGCGGTATAGGGACTGACGTACAGTCTGCTAATCACTAACACACAACCTGCTTGTTCCACAAAAGTTCTTATAAGGACTGGTAACTTGGTATAGGGTGCTACGGTACATAGGCTTGAGTGCGGTACAGTCTGCTGTTCTGTAAGGACCGCTATCGGTCCACAATAGATAGGGTTGACGTGCACCACTGCTGACCGCTGCCCTATACTGCAGCAGTCCTTCAGCGGTATAGGGACTGACGTACAGTCTGCTAAACACTAATACACAACCTGCTTGGTCCACAAAAGTTCTTATAAGGACTGGTAACTTGGTATAGGGTGCTACGGTACATAGGCTTGAGTGCGGTACAGTCTGCTGTTCTGTAAGGACCGCTATCGGTCCACAATAGATAGGGTTGACGTGCACCACTGCTGACCGCTCACCTATACTGCAGCAGTCCTTCAGCGGTATAGGGACTGACGTACAGTCTGCTAAACACTAATACACAACCTGCTTGGTCCACAAAAGTTCTTATAAGGACTGGTAACTTGGTATAGGGTGCTACGGTACATAGGCTTGAGTGCGGTACAGTCTGCTGTTCTGTAAGGACCGCTATCGGTCCACAATAGATAGGGTTGACGTGCACCACTGCTGACCGCTCACCTATACTGCAGCAGTCCTTCAGCGGTATAGGGACTGACGTACAGTCTGCTAAACACTAATACACAACCTGCTTGGTCCACAAAAGTTCTTATAAGGACTGGTAACTTGGTATAGGGTGCTACGGTACATAGGCTTGAGTGCGGTACAGTCTGCTGTTCTGTAAGGACCGCTATAGGTCCACAATAGATAGGGTTGACGTGCACCACTGCTGACCGCTCACCTATACTGCAGCAGTCCTTCAGCGGTATAGGGACTAAGAGTTTTGTCACAGGGTCATTTAAAAAATGACATGCAGAGGAAGAGGCAGGCCCTTCCGCAGGGGTGGTAGGGGTAGGGCAGGAGCAACAGGCTTGAGCCAAAGTGGGAAGTTGCAGAAGGTGCGTTCAATTACTTTAAAGGATGCACCAGACTTGGTTGAGTGGCTCGCTCAGCCTTACTCTTCTGCACCCTCCTCATCCTCTCGATCTGCACCCTCTTCTTCACTCTCTGCTATGTGCACCCCCAAAGACACTACCACCAACAACACGACCACCACCACCACCACCACATACCTTCCGCTTGAGTCACTGGAATTATTTTCCGATCCATATCAAGAGGACATTTCTGATGCGCAGCCACTCTTGGTATTGGATCAGGAAGAGGAGGTAGCAACAAGCGCTACTCAGCAGTCTGACGCCAGTACCCAGATCAGCCCAAGGAGGAGGTTGGTCCCCGGTGTTGCTGCCTACTCTACTTATAGCGGTGGGGAAGGTGACGTTGATGATGACGTGTCTAGTGATGTCACGTGGGTGCCCACAAGAGAGGAAGAGGAGGGGAGTTCAGAGGGAGATATGGACCAGCAGATAGGGAGGAGAAGCAGCAATGACTTACATTGCACAGCAGGGACAAAGCAGACTGCAAATGTATCAGGAGCGAGTCATCGACCATGTACGGTCACATCTGGCGCTCCCAGGACACCGGCACATGGCTCCGCAGTGTGGGCTTTTTTTAACGTGTCCGCTGCTGACAATAGCGTTGCCATCTGCAATCTTTGCAGTCAACGCGTTAGTCGCGGTAAGCCCAATACTCACCTAGGGACGACCGCCTTAAGAAGGCACATGAGCAGCCATCACCGAGCCCAGTGGGAGCAACGGAACACACAAAGCCACACTGCAGGCTCTCACCGTCCAGCCTCGTCTTCTACTTCTCCTTCTCCTCTCTCCTCACAATTGTCCTCCACTCCACCTTCCATCACGCCAAGCTCACATTTTTCTGCAAAAAGGCAGGCTTCCGTGGGCCTAATGTTTGAGCGTAAAAAAATTATGACGCCGGATAACCCTCTTGCCCAACGGTTGGCGGCTGGCTTGTCAGAACTCATAGCCCGCCAACTACTGCCATATAAACTGGTGGACTCGGAGGCCTTTCGCAAATTTGTGGCCATTGGAACACCACAATGGAAGGTCCCAGGAAGGAAGTATTTCTCAGAGAAGGGCATCCCAGAGCTATATGGCCATGTTCAGCGGCAAGTGAATGTATCTCTGGCACACAGTGTCGGTGCCAAGATACATCTGACCACAGACACGTGGTCTAGCAAACACGGGCAGGGAAGGTATATCAGTTTTACTGCCCACTGGGTGAACCTTCTGACGGCCGTCAAGCATGTAACCCGTGGCACCCGTGTAGATTTGGTTTTACCGCCACGGATTGCATGCAGGCCTGACTCTTCTTCTCCTCCTCCTACTCCATCCTCCTCCCTCTCCTCCTCAGCTGCCTCCTCCTTTTCCGCTGCTAGCGTCTCTTCCACTGCACCGCCCAAGCTCCCCAGAACCTATTCCACATGCCAGGTGAGACGTTGCCATGCCGTGCTGCGTCTGTTGTGCCTGGAAGCAAAGAGCCACACTGGCCCGGCACTCCTTTCAGCTTTGCGTTCACAGGCAGATGAGTGGCTAACACCGCTCAATTTGACAGTTGGTAAAGTGGTGTGTGACAACGGTGCCAATCTGCTTAGCGCATTGAAACAGGGCAAAATCACGCACGTGCCGTGCATGGCACACGTCTTAAACTTGGTCGTGCAGCGATTCCTTGTCAAATACCCTGGGGTCCAGGACATCTTGCGGCAGGCAAGGAAAATCTCGGCCCATTTCAGAAGATCTTACACGGCCATGGCTCGCCTTGCTGACATTCAGCGGCGACACCATCTGCCGGTCAGACGTCTTATTTGCGATTGCCCGACGCGATGGAACTCAACCTTCTATATGCTTGATAGGCTGCTCCAGCAGAAACGTGCAGTTAACGTCTACCTGTATGAACTCTGCGAAAGAAACGGTTCTGGGGAGCTGGGTTTTTTTTCACCGCGCCAGTGGCTGCTCATGCGCGACACATGCAGACTTCTGCGGCCATTTGAGGAGATCACCAAACTGGTCAGTCGCAGCCATGGCGCCATCAGTGACATGGTACCTTATGCCTTCTTTCTGGAGCGTGCATTGCGTCGTGTCATTGATCAGGCTGTGGAGGAGCAGGAGCGGGAAGATGAGGAAGTCGCAATGCTGGATGAATTCCCAGGGGGGGCTACTCTATCTGAGACAAGTCAACAACAGGAGTCTGATGAGGAGTCAGAGGAGGATGGTGCCGGGGCGGATGAGCAGGAGCAAGAAGAGCATGCTTTAAACCTTTCTGGGATCCCTGTTGTGCGAGGATGGGGAGAGGAGAATGAAGAGGACGACATTATCCTGGATGATGAGCAGGAGCCAGGCCACCACACCGCTTCCACTTTAGTGCAAATGGGGGCCTTCATGCTCCAGTGTTTTAATAGGGACCCCCGTATAAAAAGCATGAGGGTCAAGGACCAGTACTGGGTGGCAACGTACTTAGACCCCCGGTACAAACACAAAATGGCGGAAATGTTACCGCCGTCGCAGAGGGCTGTCAGAATGCAGCACTTCCAGGCCTTGCTTCGAGAAATGCTGCATTCTGCTTTTGCGTGCGCTGGCAGAGGAGCAATTCCCACTCCCAGAGAAGGATTTGCGGGTACCAATCCAACAGCGCCTGCAAGAAGAGGCCGGTTTGAAGATGTGTTGGTGACTTCGGATATGAGGTCATTCTTTCAGCCGACCCATCGACAGGTGTCATCCGGATCCAGCATCAGGGAACGCCTAGACCGTCAGGTGTCCGACTACATTGGGTTAACGGCCGATGTGGACGCTCTGAGGAGTGATGAACCCCTAGACTACTGGGTGGGCAGGCTTGACCTCTGGCCAGAGCTTGCCCAATTTGCAATCGAACTGTTGGCTTGCCCCTCATCCAGTGTCCTGTCCGAAAGGACGTTCAGCGCAGCAGGGGGGATTGTGACCGATAAGCGTACTCGCCTAGCTCACCACAGTGTTAACTACCTCACATTTCTAAAAATGAATGAGGCATGGATCTCGGAGGAATTCAACACATGTGATCAGTAGACCATGTATATGTCTATAAACAATTTTTGGAATCAAGCACACAGACCTTCTTAATTCATTTGGCTCACTTCCCTGACCCAAAAAAGCACACCGTACTATATGCCCCTACCCTCCTCTTTGAAGAGGTTGAGCGGTGTCATATTTCTACTGGGGCTGCTTATTATGAGGGGTTCCCACCATCCCTGTGCTGTGCTGACTTCCTCCTGGGTGTTCTTATTATGAGGGGCTCCCACCATCCCTGTGCTGTGCTGACTTCCTCCTGGGGGTTCTTATTATGAGGGGATCACACCATCCCTGTGCTGTGCTGACTTCCTCCTGGGGCTGCTTACGGTGCTGCTGTCAGCGCTGTATGTCACGGAGCTGCTGTCAGCGCTGTATGTCACGGAGCTGCTGTCAGCGCTGTATGTCACGGAGCTGCTGTCAGCGCTGTATGTCACGGAGCTGCTGTCAGCGCTGTATGTCACGGAGCTGCTGTCAGCGCTGTATGTCACGGAGCTGCTGTCAGCGCTGTATGTCACGGAGCTGCTGTCAGCGCTGTATGTCACGGAGCTGCTGTCAGCGCTGTATGTCACGGAGCTGCTGTCAGCGCTGTATGTCACGGAGCTGCTGTCAGCGCTGTATGTCACGGTGCTGCTGTCAGCGCTGTATGTCACGGAGCTGCTGTCAGCGCTGTATGTCACGGAGCTGCTGTCAGTGCTGTATGTCACGGAGCTGCTGTCAGCGCTGTATGTCACGGAGCTGCTGTCAGCGCTGTATGTCACGGAGCTGCTGTCAGCGCTGTATGTCACGGTGCTGCTGTCAGCGCTGTATGTCACGGAGCTGCTGTCAGCGCTGTATGTCACGGAGCTGCTGTCAGCGCTGTATGTCACGGAGCTGCTGTCAGCGCTGTATGTCACGGAGCTGCTGTCAGCGCTGTATGTCACGGAGCTGCTGTCAGCGCTGTATGTCACGGTGCTGATGTCAGTGCTCTGTATTACGGTGCTGCTGTCAGTGCTCTGTATCTCCTGCACCCTCTTGTTTGCCTACCCTGGTCCCTGACCTTCCCTCTCCTCCATTGCCTTCATTAGCTCCATAGTCCTGAATTGTCAGAACAATTTCCCAAATAAAAAAAAAATGCTTGTAGTTATCGATCCCAAATTCACCTCATACATGTATTATGCTATTGTCCAGGTGGTGGGACTACGTGCTACCCCCTAATAATTACCCCGTGGCCGCAAATTCGACCTAAAGGTTTGCGAAATTCGCCTCCCATTGAAGTCAATGGAGCCCGCGGCGAACGGTCGTTTTCGCGAACGTTTGTGTCCGTTCGCGTTTCGCGTTCGCGAAACGTCCCGTCGGAAGTTCGTCCATCACTACACATGTATCTTGATTTAAAATCAGTGTTTTTTTACAATAATAATGCAGTGTCTTGCTGTGTTCCAGGTTAATTAGAAAAACAGGTCTTTTATTTTCTGGCCTTCGTTCCGAATAAATGCAGAAAATCAAATGCTGCACCCTTTTAACCAAAAATGTTTTTTTCTCACTGTATGAAAACATTTATGTGCAAAATAGGATGCTGGATAGAGGAACAACCACACAGCTCCTCAAACAGAATGCCCTGTGCAACGATTATCCCACTCTGCACATTTGGGAAATATCAGCAACAGAAAACCAAAATTTGTATAAGACTGAAAATAATTCTTCCTGTTTCATTATTTAATCTATTAAAACATATCACATCAAAATCAGTGTAACAAAATCAACACTCCATCATGAAGCTGCTACAAAATATATTTGAAGCCGATTGGCCATTTACGGTTCAGACATTTATCGTTATGTGTGTATATCTTGATTGCAGAAAACGCCCAGTTAGATGAATGATTAATACATTTTCTCTATGATCCCGCAATTAGACCCCTTTCACACCAATGAGCCTATGCCGTCGGCGGTAAAACACCGCTGTTTTTAGTGGCGTTTTACCGTCGGATTTGCTGCGCATTTTGGCTGCTAGCGGGGCGCTTTTACCCCCTGCCAGCGGCCGAGAAAGGGTTAAAACCGCCCGCAATACACCGCAATAGCGGCGTTTTGCCGGCGGTATAGCCGCGCTGACCCATAGATTTCAATGGAGAGCAGCGGTGGAGGAGCGGTAAACACACCGCTCCTTCACCGATCCAAAGAAGCTGCTGGCAGGACTTTTCCTGACGTCCTGCCAGCGCACCGCTCCGGTGTGAAAGCCCTCGGGGCTTTCACACTGGAATGAATGGTGCAGCAGTTTGAGGGCGGATTGCAGGCGCTATTTCTAACACTATAGCGCCTGCAAAATGCCCTCGGTGCGAAAGGGTTCTAAAAGTGATTGTAAGTCTAATTTTTTTTTTTTTAGTTAAAAATAACAAACGTGTTATACTTACCTGCTCTGTGCAGTGGTTTTGCACAAGCAGCCCAGATCCTCCTCTTCTCGGGTCCCTCTTTGTTGCTCCTGGCCTCATGCCCCCTCCTGTTGAGTTGAGTGCCCCTACAGAAAGCAGTTTGCTATGGGGGCACTAAAGCCAAGCCACAGCTCCCTGTGTCTATTCAGACATTGAGCCATGGACCGCCCCCTTTCTCTTCTCATCGACTGTCTGACTTTGATTAACAGCAGCAGGAGCCAATGGTGCCACGCTGCTTTCTCAGCCAAAGGAGAGAGGAAATGGGCGGCCAAGACACTCCTGCGACATCGTTGGATCTAGAGGGACCTCAGGCAAATATTAGGGGGGCTGCTGCATTGAGATAAAAAAAAACCTTCTGACTTTACAATCACTTTAAGTTGTATAAATAGTTATGTAGAAAAACAAAAAGAAATTCACTGGCTAACTTAATACACTTAAGGATACGACAATGCTTGCTTTGCAACACACTGCATTGTGGTGTGAATGTTCTCTTGGACTAGGCCTTCAAGGGCACGTAAACCTAAAAACAAAAATGTTATATATATTGCAGCTTAGCAGTTCTCAGATGTGGTGACTGAATGTGTTTCATTTCCCAAGCTAACAACATTTCCTGACGCCTTCATGGCAGCACACACTGGGTTGTGACTCCGCCCCCACAACCTGACAGGATTGGTTAACTATAAATTTGAAGGGGAGATACCCCGCTGCATTCTCTTTTTTATCCTCACCTGACAGGTTGGATGAACAAGGTTTCAGGAAATCTACAGATGAATAAACCTCTTACTGCTATCACCCCAGCAGGTTCAAGCCTCTCCTGTTTGGAAGTCCCTCCTGTACAGTGTCTAAAGGAGCTCTATGGAGGGAACCCCCGTTCTGGTGGTCTCAGGGGGAATCTAGTTCAGTTTTTTTACAAGCTTTAAATAAGCTTTCATTTGTGCAGTGGACTCCCCTGCTCTCATAAAGTTTTTTTCCTATTTGTACCTTTTTTCCTCCTGCGAAGGTTTGCTGGCCCTTGCTGTCCTCCAGTGCAGCTGTCATGGCCGCCGCTAGTGTCCTTGTCATTCTGCGCATGACAATTTTGCAACTGGATCAGTTTTCTTTGGCTGTGAGGGTATTTCCCTCATCCAAGAGGGTGTTGGTATCCTCGGGACGCTCTGCGCTTGCACATGGCGCCCTTTTTAAATACAGTTGTGTGATTCTGCATACTGCTGTTTTTTGTTGATTTTCTGCCCTGTATCCTCAGTAATCTGTCAGCATAAGGTAAGATCATTTTTTCCCATTACATGTTGCTCTCTCTTTGTATTGTATGTATTTGCATCTGCAGTCCATGGTTGTTCTTAGCCTTAAAGGGGCATGCACAAAAAAATAAATAAAGGGAAAGTTTAAAAAAAATTATGTTTGTTTTCGTATTTATGTTTGGTTTGCGAGAAAATTATTTCTTATTTTCCTTTGTCTATACTGTCCACCTTTTTCTATGGAGTCCACTGCCCACACAGACCACCGTCAGCAAGAAAGGTAAGAGGCTCTACCGCTGTAGGTAAGTATTGAAGAAAGAGGAGAAAAAAAAAAGAGTTCCGACTGCTAAAATGCTGCGTTTTCTTGGCAGCCCTACCAGAGCAAGAGGGGTGAGCTCCAGACATGGAAGAGGATCAAGCCGCACTTCTAGCAGAAGATCGCACAGAAGTCGCTCAAGATCCCCCTCTCATCATCAGAGACACAGCCGCACTCGGCACAGCCATTCGCACCACAGTCGCTCCCGACATAGTCAGTCGGACCACAGGAGGTCTCCTTAATCACATCACAGCCATCACACCAGACCCACAGCTAACGCCTGCTGGGTATGCGGCGCACCAGCTCTGCCAGACAAACTCGCCTGCCGTTCTTGCTTCAGCGAAGCTACTAAAGAAAAAGAGGCGGACACAAGAATGGCTACTGAACTTATAAGAGAATCAGTGCGGGAATCCATCTTGGAAACAACAGTACCCACTATGGATGTGGCAGTCCCTAGTACGTCCGCTGCACAACCCTATCACTCCCAAGCTTCAGAATCTTCTTCTGATAATGAGGGTCAGGAAATGTCTGCAGGATTTGATTTTTCTCTGGTAGAGCCCTTCGCAAAATCAGTCAAAGAACCACAGAAGACTCACAAGTATTTCCCCAATTTGAAGAAACATCCGGATTCCTTTCCATTTATAGAAGAACTCGGGGATCTCATTAAGGACCAGTGGGAGAAATCAGACAAGCGATCAAGTCTTGCTAACAGGCTGGCGAAGATGTATCCTCTAAATCAGGGGTGTCCAAACTTTTTTCAAAGAGGGCCAGATTTGATGAAGTGAACATGCCTGAGGGCCGACCATTTTGCCTGACATTCTTTGAACAATTGAAAATTCGGTCTAAGTGCGTCCATCCGAGCACTAATACACCGCCCAACAAGAATTCTCTTGCCTTTGTCGCGCTCATTCCCAACACACAGACGAATGCTCTGCACTTTAGGGGGTACCGTTAATTCTTAATGGTACCCCACACATTGGAAAATGTAGGGAGCTTTTGGTGCAGTGCAATAAAAAAAAAAAAAAGCCCAGGGGCTTCTTTCCCTGCATTTTTGTGAGTAGGGAAGTCCATTGAAATGAATGGGCTGCCCTACACACAGTACGCAGCCACACAGATGTGAACCAAGCGCTTGTTCACATGTCAGGTTGGAGTAAAACCACATGGTTAAGCTGTTTTTACCACCCCCAACTTCTCCCCCTTTAGCTGCAGAGGGAGCAGCTGGGAGTGTACACATGCTGTGGCTGCAGCTGGAGGTATACCCAGGGTGAATGGGCCTGCACTTCAAGTACACACAGTTGCGGTATAATGATGCTGCATTTACGGGCTTAAAACAGGCGATGAGGAGGCAACATAATTGCCTCTTTACCGCCATTCAAATGCCTCTGAAAAGAGATCTGGGCATGGATTGCTTTTCAGAGGAGCAGCAGCACTGGCTAATATCACACACAGGCCCTCCAAAAGCAGTTTTAAATGTACAAGAATGGGGGGGGGGGGTCCGGATTAAAAGTAACATACACACAGACACATGCACACACATGCAGACACACATACAGACAAATGCACGCCGCACACACATACAGACACATGCATACACATACATGCACACACATACAGACATACATACAGACACATGTGCACACACACATATACAGACATACAGACACATGCATACACATACATACAGACACATACAGACACATGCGCGCACACACACATGCATACAGACATACATACAAACACGTGTGCACACACAGATAGAGACATACATGCACAGACACATGCGCGCACACACACATGCATACAGACATACATACAGACACATGTGCACACACACATATACAGACATACAGACACATGCATACACATACATACAGACACATACAGACACATGCGCACACACACACATACATACAGACATACATACAAACACATGCATACACATACATGCACAGACATACATACAGACACATGTGTACACACACATACAGAAACTTGTGCACACACACACACACACACACACACACATACAGACACATGTGCACACACACACGCACACATACAGACACATGTGCACACACACACATACAGACAGACACGTGCACACACACACACACACACACACACATACAGACACATGTGCACACACACACACATACAGACACATGTGCACACACACATACAGACACATGTGCACACACACATACAGACACATGTGCACACACACATACATACAGACATACATACAGACACATGCATACACATACATGCACAGACATACATACAGACACATGTGCACGCACACAGACATACATACAGACACATGTGCACACACACATACAGAAACATGTGCACACACACACACACATACAGACACATGTGCACACACACACACACACACACACACACAGACACATGTGCACACACACAGATACATGTTCACACACACACATACAGACACATGCGCACACACACACATATAGACAGACACATGTGCACACACACATACAGACACATGTGCATACACACACATACAGACACATGTGCACACACACACAGACACATGTGCACACACACACATACAGACACATGTGCACACACACACATACAGACATACATGTACACACATACATGCATACACACACACATGAATAAAGCCCTTTTTAACACTAATTTAGCTTGTAGCATAGTACAGTACCTTTGCAGCTTCCTCATTCAGCCAGGTACTGCACTGTAGGGGGAAGCAGAGAGCACAACACACTCCTCTGCACTTTACTTTCACTTTTGAAGCTCACTGAGCTTCTCACAGTGTCGGGGATCGGGCTCATCTGACAGCCCTGATCCCACGGCACACTAAATTGAAAAAGACCAGACGGGCCGTTCAAAACTGGACCGCGGGCCGCAATTGGCCCACGGGCCGGACTTTGGACATGCCTGCTCTAAACGAATCAAAGGTAAAACCTTTAATTAATGATCCCATAGTCGATTCCTCTCTGATGCGCCTGGCCCGTCATGTTACCTTACCTATCGAGGGTGCGGTCTCCTTTAAGGACGTACTTTATCGTAAAATGGACTTGGAATTAAAAAAGGCATATTCCATGGCAGGGGGTTCCTGCAGGCCAGCTATTACCACGGCGGCGGTGGCAAGAGCCATTTCGGGATGGGCGACTAAGATAGAGAAGGATCTACTGGATGGCACAGAGATGGAGAAAATAATTTCTTCTCTGCAAGAAATCAGGCTGGCAGGTGACTTTGTAGCAGAGGCCTCAGTAGACATCATAAGGTCCTCAGCCAGAACTATACTGGCTTCGGTGACAGCAAGGAGGGCTTTATGGCTTAAACCATGAATGGCTGATACAGCATCTAAGATTAATTGGTGCAAGATTCCTTACGATGGCTCTAATCTTTTTGGTGCCAAATTAGACTCAGCCATTTCTAAAGTCACGGGAGGAAAATCTGGTCTGATTCCCTCCGATAGAAGACCCAAGGCTCAGAGATGGCCTTCTTTTAGACGCAATCTCCCGGATAAATACAGGGAGTCCAGATCCTACCGTCCCTGTAGAGAATTTAGGAGAGATTGGAAAAATACTAAACCTTCTTCCTGAGGATGCAGAAAACCAAGGCTACACCTGCGGGGGAGCACCCAAAGTCATTTTGAAAGTTTACCCGCCCACCCAGCCCAGGTGGGTGCCAGGCTAAAGAGTTTTGCTGAGATCTGGACAAGGCATTTACAGGACCTTTGGGCACTGTCCACAATCAAATTTGGGCACAAGTGGAAGTTCGTGAACAAGTTTCCAGGAAACCACTTCCAGGCTACCACCACACTATTCAGGAGAAATCTCCTAGTAGAATATGTAGCAGAGTTAAAACAGAAGGGGGCTATCATAGAGGTCCCATGGGCTCAAAGGGGGAGAGGATTCTACTCCATTTTATTTTTGGTAAAGAAAAGGATGGGAGATTTTCGTCCAGTATTAGATCTCAAAAAACTCAACAGGAACATCAGAGTGGAAGCCATCAAGATGGAAAGTCTCCAATCCATACTCCTAGTGATAAATCTGGGTGATTGGATGCTATCAGTAGATTTGTCAGACGCCTATCTTCACATCCCAATCCATCCGGCTTTTCAAAAATGTCTTCGGTTCGCCATCAGTCATTGCCATTTTCAGTTTCGATGCCTTCCATTTGGCATCTCTTCAGCTCCCAGGACATTGACCAAGGTTCTATTACCATTAGTGGCATTCCTCAGAGGGAAAGGTCTACAAATTCATCATTACCTAGACGACATCCTACTATTGGCAAAGAGTCAGGAGGTATTTCTTCAGCACTGAGAGATTCTTCTTTCAACTCTCCACAACTTTGGATGGATCATCAATTGGAAGAAGAGCAGTTTACAACCCACTCAGAAGATGGTGTTCCTGGGAGCAGATCTAGACACCAAACTAAACAGAGTGCAACTACCGCAGGCAAAGATTCAGCCTCTAATACAAAAGATGCAGAGGCTTAGACCCTCAGATCGCTCCATACCCAAAGTGGCTACTTCCTTCCACTATAACCAGGACATTGTCCTTCCATCCTTCACCGATGATCAGGGAGAACCTCATCTGCTGGACATTAAAACCACCATCAGCAACTACTTGTCAGCCACCATCTCCTTTAGGAAGACAGACTCTCTCTTGGTCATTCCTCATGGAACCAGACGCGGGCAGGCAGCTTCCTCACGCACTATTGCATCCTGGTTGGTGAGAGCCATTAAAAAGGCATATTCCACTCAGCATTTGGCAATTCCTGAAGACATCAGGGCTCATTCTACTAGGGCAATGGCTACCTCCTGGGCAGCATATTGCTGGGTTTCTCCAAAGACGATATGCAGGGCAGCAACTTGGTCTTCCGAGCATACTTTCATTTCCCACTATAGAGTGAACTCTGCCCATTTGTCCTTGACAGATTTTGGTAGATCTGTTATAAGAGCCAATTCTTCTGCATTGTAGGAATAAAATATTGTTTGCATATACCCACCCGTCTGGCGAGTTATTTCCCAGTGTGTGCTGCCATGAAGGCGTCAGGAAAATTGAAAATTGTATACTCACCTTTCCGTAATTTTTCTTTCCTGATGCATCTTCATGGCACCACACAGTGCCCACCCCGTTTTGTTTTGTGATGATATTTACAGAGAATGCAGCGGGGTGCCTCCCCTTCAAATTTATAGTTAACCAATCCTGTCAGGTTGTGGGGGCGGAGTCACAACCCAGTGTGTGGTGCCATAAAGATGCGTCAGGAAAGGAAAATTACAGAAAGGTGAGTATACAATTTTCCATTTTTCAGCATGTGCAGAAAATGTCTGTTGATTTTACCAGCAATGCAGCATCCTTGTTACTTTCTGTAAACTGAAAAGAAAGCACTAACTTCCTAATTCTTCTTCTGTAAACTTCTAGTCCTATCAATCCACCGCATAGAGAATAACAAAGGTAACATTATGAAAGTCCAACCTATGTGCAACCATAGCTCCTTACAAAGATACAGTGGAGGAACGAGTGTAGACAAGAAAGAAACAATGAGTGTGCTATTTACAGTTTCAACAGGTGGAAATAAAGGGAAAAAGCCCCAAAAAAAGCAAACAAGTGCAGCAACCATACCCCAAGTCAGGTAAGCTTCAAAATATTACAAAATATTACATTTTTTTAAGATTACATTTTTTTAAGATTACATTTTTGGGTCAATTTAATCTGCACATTACATGGACAAAGTGGGAAAAGATGAAGCTCACTGGGTTGTGGCTTGGCATGTACCGGAAGTGACCTCAAGACCCAGAGCAGCGCGGTCAGGGGATGTTGATGTGAGCTGTTAGCCGGTTGTATGCAGTATCTATATTAGGCTGACCGATGTTTCCTGGAGGCACTTGATGTTATATGCTGGTTTTTAATGAATGCTTTTTAGTAGCTTTTATCCCTAATAAAATTGGTGATTTTATGGTGCTACACCATTGGAGCATTTCTTTCTCTTTTTATGTTGGCTATTGATGATTGTGTCGTACTAGAGATTTATCTCAGTTGAGAGTTACCCAGATGGACAGCAAAGGATTTTTCATTCTTTATGTGCTATGCTCCATTCTGTTACCAGATAGGCATTGCGGTGAGTGTCTGTCATTTGGGAGGTGGTGGAATACACTGCACTTTGGGGTCCGATTAGAAATAAGCTTTTGGACACTGGAAGCACAAAGTGTGGATTTACAACAAGAGACTGTTTGACTTTTTCACTGCTTGAACACTGGTGTTGTGTGACACATTTATTTGATTAATTTACACAAACACAGCACTGCATGTTTATATATTTTAGCCTGGTAAAGCACTAAATCAATACACATGCATTGCAACATGCTGTAATGTATGTCGTCTCTCTATAGTGCATTATTGCAAAAATGTTATGACATGTCCAAATTTTTCTGACATTTTCATGGGTTGGAAGCCTATTGATTACAATGGGTTGTCCTAATGCAATGCATGTTAACGTGAGCGTTAACACACGTGCATTAACACACTGTACAAATGTAAATGGCCCTTAATCTCTTTGTTACCGAGATATTTAATCTCATTAGGAGCACATTTGAGTGTGATGTAGATGAGATTACTGTCAATGAGTGGTTACATTTCTCAGTAGCAAAGAGATTTAATCACTTAGAAAGCCTCTCTTCATGTAATCCTGGACAGACTCGATGTTGAGGACAGGGCTCTGTGGGGCCAAACTATCACTTCCAGGACTCCTTGTTTTCCTTAATGCTGTAAACAGTCCTTAATGACATTGCCTGTATGTTTTGGGGTCATTGTCCTGCTGCAGAATACATTTGGGGCCAATCAAACACTTCCCTGATGGTATGGCATGATGGGATGAGGTCATCATTGACCCTGACCATATCTCCAACTCCATTTGTAGAGATACAGCCCCAAACTTGCAAGGAACCTCCACCATGCTTCACTGTTCCCTGCAGACACCTATTTTTGTACCTCTCTCCAGCCCTTCAGCCAACAAACTTCCTCCTGCTACAGCCAAATATTTCAAATTTTGACTCATCGGTCCAGAACACCCGCTGACATTTTTCTGCACCCCAGTCTCCTATGTTTTCATGCATAGTTGATTTGCTTAGCTTTGTTTCCACGTCAGAGGTATGGCTTTTTTGCTGCAATTTTTCCATGAAGACCACTTCTGACAAGACTTTACTGGACAGTAGATGGGTGTACCTGGGTCCCACTGTTTTTTTTTCCAGTTCTGTGCTGGACATCTTCCAATGCCAAAGAGAAGTAAGCCTGATGTGTCTTTTATCATAAGTTTCCTTGGCCAACCACTGCATCTATGGTCCTCAGCGTTGCCCATTTCTTTGTGCTTTTTCAAAAGAGCTTGAACAGAACATCTTGAAACCCCATTCTGCTTTGAAATATTTGCTTTGGAGAGACCTTGCTGATGCATTATAACTACATTGTGTCTTGTTGCTGATCTCAGTCTTGCCATGGTGTTTGACTTGTGACATGAAACGATCTTCCACAACCTCACCTTAGTAGCAGAGTTTAGCTGTTCCTCAGTTTTTAGCCTCTTAAACAGCTGCTTCAACTTAATGTATATATGAAATTGATGATAATTAGCACCTGCTTGGTATAATTGGTTAATCATACACCTGACTAATCCTACAAAATCCTTGACTGTGTAAAAAGTGTGCAAGTGTAAGGACTGATGTCAGTTTGAAGCCAAAAAGTAGTCTCACCAAATATTGATTTAGATTTTTTTTTCTGTTCGCCCACTTTGCATTTTGTTAACTGATAAAAAATAAACAATTCAAATATATTTTTGAAAGCATTCTTACTTTACATTTCTTCACACCTGGCTAAAACTTTTGCACAGAAATACATATTTTATATATATATATATATATATATATATATATATATATATATATATATATATATATATATATATATATATTCCTTTATTAATTCCAGGAACCTAAACAACTTAAGATACACTCTCAATGACCTCCCAATTAGTGTATCATCACAGCGCTCACACACCCCCTCCCTCCAGCTGCCACTTAAAAAATTAAATATATCTATCAGAAGGTGGAAAGAAAGCAATTCTATCACTCGAAATGCAAACAAAGGCACCTAGTGGCGCTAAACAAAATCCACACTGTTGATTAGCAGTGTGCTATAATAACTAAAAGATACCCAACATGAAAAAAATAAATAAAATAATAATCAACAATACAATCAATATTGATGAAATAGCAACAAAAAATACAATCAAACAAAAAAAATTTACAGTCAAAAAAAAAATATATTATATAAATCACACAAATAGTGATACTGTGAGTAAGTGACAAAGGTGAAAAATAAAAAATGACCACAAGAACAAATGGTGCTCTAATACAAATGTGTAGTTCCAAAGTGAGTTCGATTAATCTTCAATCAAGGAAAATTGATGGAAAGCAGTAATCCTAATGGTGGCAATAGTTCAAAAAATGATTAATTCAAATAAACATTCTGTAGCCAAGTGTCCATCAAGTGAAAAGCCTCCACCGCACCCTTGGTGCTCGTGCCCCCCTTGTATAAAAAACTCACCAAAGGTATTGCCCAGCACTCTCGTGTCAGGCAAAAGCGCTTATAGTGTATACAACTGATGATTATTTTCTCCAAGCCACTTCTTATGAGAACTTCGCAAGCAGAGGATAGTCACTTATTATCTCAGAATTACCTCAAGGAGACAAAAGAAACTTCCCATAGTGCAATAATGTAAAGCTAGTTTAATAAAACGTCAAATTTTAAAATCACACTCACATGGGTCCAATAAAAAACAGGCACTTCAAATAGACAATCCACTGGTCAATTCAAAGGTTCTCCCCTCATAAGCATTGGTGAGTATACTGGAAGCAGGCTAGGTAGTGTCACATAGCACCGTCTCTATACAAGGTATCTGTGTGGTACCTGACAGCAGATATCTCAAATTGAAAACAGCGCCAAATGGTGATATTCCGTCCTTCAATCAGTATGTTCTCCTCCCTCCGCCTTCTATCAACTTGATTACTGTGTGTGCTGGTCGCCGTATAGCCACGCCCCCGACATGTTTCGTCCAATGGACTTCCTCATGGGTTTGGCTATCCAGTTGTAACAACCCCCCTTTTATTTGCAGCCACAGACGACCAAACACTCCCCCTCCATGTAACCACTCCCCTCCCATATCTTCCAATTGGCCGACGAAATCCCACAATAAGTGGATCAGCGTCAATACCATCCCCAACCCCTAACAGACTCTATGTGTGACAGGCACTCTCAGTATCCCCCCCCATTGCTCACATCCCGATCGGACAAATGCAATCACATAATACAAAGAAGGCACATTAACCTACCCTTCTAACTCATTGTCCGGTCATAACATAGCAGTAAATGTTTTCATTCACTCGGCGCGCATGCGCGGAACATTCAGGGACGCTCGTAAATTTCGTGTGCTGATTGGTCAAGTCTAGGCGTCTCTGTCCTCACGCACAACACCGCCTACCACCCCAGACCGCCCACTACACCCGCGCCATTATGGTACACCCCGGTGTCACTAATGAGTTGCGCACACGCCAATACCTAAACTTCGTTGTGGCGAGCGGCTCAAAAGACTTCCCCCTTACGCCCCCGTCCTACTCATGGCTCTCCCCCTACACCCGCGCCATCTTGATACACCCAAGAAACAACGCCACATGACCTGCGCAACCATCATGCACTGAGTGATATCCTGGAAAAAATATTAATGATTTTCAGTCATCTGCACTGCACTCCTAACGAGATGTCATCCAAATCCAAAAGGGAACAGTGCCACAGACAATGCTATTTTAAAGCGGAATCCCATCATAGATGCCATAAATGTGCACATAACTAAATCACACATAGCACACTAGCGACCCCCTCACCTCCAATAAGCGAGTCCTAAAGCAGTGTGTATATGCAATAAAAAACGCATGTACACCGACTCATAGCAACCTAAGTGGATCCACCATAACTATGCCATACAATAATGCAAAAAAATAAAATAAAATATGAATAAAAATAAAAATAAAAATAAAAACAAAATAGAAAAATAAAAATAAAAACAAAAATAAAATGAAAATAAAAATAAAGTTACAAATAAAATTCAAAATAAGATAAAGATAAAAATAAAAATAAAAATAAACATAAAAATAAAAATAAATATAAAATGAAAATAAAAATCAAAGTCGAAATAAAATAAAAAGCAATACAAGTGATCGGTCAGAGGAGGAGAACATATCGAGAATTTGCAAAAAAATATATGTAAATTTAACCCCCCTACTTAAAATCAAAATGCTCAATGTCACCCTTATTTTTAAGCATCAAGCTTACACAACCAATTGGTTTTGACTTTGATTTTTATTTTCATTTTATATTTATTTTTATTTTTATGTTTATTTTAATTTTTATTTTTATATTTATCTTATTTTGATTTTTATTTTATTTGTAACTTTATTTTTATTTTCATTTTATTTTTGTTTTTATTTTTATTTTTCTATTTTGTTTTTATTTTTATTTTTATTTTTATTCATATATTTTTTTTTTTTTTGCATTATTGTATGGCATAGTTATGGTGGATCCACTTAGGTTGCTATGAGTCGGTGTACATGTGTTTTTTATTGCATATACACACTGCTTTAGGACTCGCTTATTGGAGGTGAGGGGGTCGCTAGTGTGCTATGTGTGATTTAGTTATGTGCACATTTATGGCATCTATGATGGGATTCCGCTTTAAAATAGCATTGTCTGTGGCACTGTTCCCTTTTGGATTTGGATGACATCTCGTTAGGAGTGCAGTGCAGATGACTGAAAATCATTAATATTTTTTCCAGGATATCACTCAGTGCATGATGGTTGCGCAGGTCATGTGGCGTTGTTTCTTGGGTGTATCAAGATGGCGCGGGTGTAGGGGGAGAGCCATGAGTAGGACGGGGGCGTAAGGGGGAAGTCTTTTGAGCCGCTCGCCACAACGAAGTTTAGGTATTGGCGTGTGCGCAACTCATTAGTGACACCGGGGTGTACCATAATGGCGCGGGTGTAGTGGGCGGTCTGGGGTGGTAGGCGGTGTTGTGCGTGAGGACAGCGACGCCTAGACTTGACCAATCAGCACACGAAATTTACGAGCGTCCCTGAATGTTCCGCGCATGCGCGCCGAGTGAATGAAAACATTTACTGCTATGTTATGACCGGACAATGAGTTAGAAGGGTAGGTTAATGTGCCTTCTTTGTATTATGTGATTGCATTTGTCCGATCGGGATGTGAGCAATGGGGGGGGATACTGAGAGTGCCTGTCACACATAGAGTCTGTTAGGGGTTGGGGATGGTATTGACGCTGATCCACTTATTGTGGGATTTCGTCGGCCAATTGGAAGATATGGGAGGGGAGTGGTTACATGGAGGGGGAGTGTTTGGTCGTCTGTGGCTGCAAATAAAAGGGGGGTTGTTACAACTGGATAGCCAAACCCATGAGGAAGTCCATTGGACGAAACATGTCGGGGGCGTGGCTATACGGCGACCAGCACACACAGTAATCAAGTTGATAGAAGGCGGAGGGAGGAGAACATACTGATTGAAGGACGGAATATCACCATTTGGCGCTGTTTTCAATTTGAGATATCTGCTGTCAGGTACCACACAGATACCTTGTATAGAGACGGTGCTATGTGACACTACCTAGCCTGCTTCCAGTATACCCACCAATGCTTATGAGGGGAGAACCTTTGAATTGACCAGTGGATTGTCTATTTGAAGTGCCTGTTTTTTATTGGACCCATGTGAGTGTGATTTTAAAATTTGACGTTTTATTAAACTAGCTTTACATTATTGCACTATGGGAAGTTTCTTTTGTCTCCTTGAGGTAATTCTGAGATAATAAGTGACTATCCTCTGCTTGCGAAGTTCTCATAAGAAGTGGCTTGGAGAAAATAATCATCAGTTGTATACACTATAAGCGCTTTTGCCTGACACGAGAGTGCTGGGCAATACCTTTGGTGAGTTTTTTATACAAGGGGGGCACGAGCACCAAGGGTGCGGTGGAGGCTTTTCACTTGATGGACACTTGGCTACAGAATGTTTATTTGAATTAATCATTTTTTGAACTATTGCCACCATTAGGATTACTGCTTTCCATCAATTTTCCTTGATTGAAGATTAATCGAACTCACTTTGGAACTACACATTTGTATTAGAGCACCATTTGTTCTTGTGGTCATTTTTTATTTTTCACCTTTGTCACTTACTCACAGTATCACTATTTGTGTGATTTATATAATATATATTTTTTTTGACTGTAAATTTTTTTTTGTTTGATTGTATTTTTTGTTGCTATTTCATCAATATTGATTGTATTGTTGATTATTTTTTTTATTTTTTTTTTTTTTTTTTTTTTTCATGTTGGGTATCTTTTAGTTCTTATAGCACACTGCTAATCAACAGTGTGGATTTTGTTTAGCGCCACTAGGTGCCTTTGTTTGCATTTCGAGTGATAGAATTGCTTTCTTTCCACCTTCTGATAGATATAATTCCAGGAACCTGTCTTGGGGATTTATGGTTTAAATTACTTGACAGAATTACTGGCAGAGGAAAGGTTTATGTAAGGGGATCCTGCATAACACTGTGACAGAAATATAATGAGCCCTACCATGGTTATGATAATGATGTGAGTGAGAAGTTAAAAGACCTTATGGTTTTGCAGTTTTCACGATCAGTTATTGACAGTTATTAACTATGAGATTGTGATGTATCACAATAAAAGGATCATACTGTACTCGGAGTGAATAAATCTTTTTTAAAATAAATAAATGTTAGTTTTTCAATCGGTCTGGACAGAAACAACCCTAGTTTTGATATTTGACTGTACTTGACAAAGAAAATATAATACAACCTATTACAATGACCTCATGAAGAGATTCCTTGGTCCAACTATAATTTCTCTTCTGCCTTAACCAGAACTCTACACCCAGTACAATGTTTTTGGAAATGCATTTGACTGTGTCATAGTGCCTATTTTGTTTCCATAGCCAACATTCTTTGTTGTAATGTCTTAACAAACCTATAATATTTGGAAAATATTTTATTTCCCCAAAAAAATGTCTGATGAAAATAAAAAAATAAAAAATAATGAACAAAGAGTGTTCAGGTAGTAATCTGGAGGTCGGAGCTTCCTAACAGTTCAATAAATTATATGCAGTGTCCGACCAAATATCCTTTCAATTATTTAATTTTTTTTTATTACTTGGACCATATTGATCTTTAACCACTTGAGATCTGCGCTATAGCCGAATGACGGTTACAGCGCGGACCTCCTTTGCCGGGACTACGTCTATTGACGTCGTCCCGTGCACGAGCGGCCTGCGCGCCCCCTGAGGGGCGCGCGCGGCGCGCTCTGTGATCGGCGAGTCTATGAGACTCGCCTGATCACTGATCCGAGCAAGGGGTCGATCCCGACCCCTTATCACGTGATCAGCTGTCAGCCAATGACAGCTGATCATGTGATGCAATGGAGCCGGTAACCGGCTATTATTCCTCCTCGCGCTGACAGCGCGAGGAGAAAAAAAAAGAGCCGATCACCGGCGGCCGTGATCGGGACATCAGTCCCGATCACGGCCAGCCCTGCCAGTGCCCACCTGCCCCCTGCCAGTGCCCACCTGCCTCCTGCCAGTGCCACCTTAATAAAACATAAGTGCCCCCCGTCAGTGCCACCCAGCAGTGCCCACAGTGCCACCCAGCAGTGCCACCCACAGTGCCCACAATCTGCCTCAACAACGGTGCTTCACCCCAGTGCCACATATCCGTGCCCATCAGTGTCATCTACCAGTGCCCATCAGTGCCCAGCAGTGCCGCCCATCAGTGCCACCTATCAGAGCCACCTATCAGTGGCACCTATCAGTGCCCATCAGTCCCATCTATCAGTGGTACCTATCAGTGCCCCTTAGTGCCACCCATCCGTGCCACCCATCCGTGCCCATCTTTGCCCATCAGTGCCGCCTTATCTGTGCCCATCAGTACTGCCTTATCTGTGCCTATCGGTGCCACCTTATCTGTGCCTATTAGTGCCGCCTTAACTATGCCTATCAGTGCCCACCAGTGCAGCCTATCAGTGCCCACCAGTGCAGCCTATCAGTGCCGCCTCATCAGTGCACTTCAATGAAGGAGAAAAATGACCTGTTTGCAAAATTTTATAACAAACTATTAAACATGATTTATTTATTTATCTTTTTTTGTTTGTTTAGCAAAAAATAAAACTCCCAGCTGTAATTAAATACCACCAAAAGAAAGCTCTATTTGTGGGAAAAAAATGATAAAAATTTCATTTGGGTACAGTGTTGTATGCCCGCGCAATTGTCATTCAAAGTGCATCAGCGCTGAAAGCTGAAAATTGGTCTGGGACTGAGGGGGGTTTAAGTGTCCAGTAAGCAAGTGGTTAAGAGATACTATCTTTCAAGCCTAAATGATGAAAACCAATTCACTAAGGGCTTGTCAGCCCCCTTGTAATAGCAGTAAAGTTATAGAGTAGCTCCACTTTTGTTGTGAAAAAAAAATTCCCTCTGGGTCATGATCAGTGTACGTTGCATGAGGACATCCTCACAGGGGCGCGCATCCTCCCTTGGGGCGCACACCGGGGAACATCTGTGACCACCGAGTCTGGAGGAACCGGCGCATCATGGATCACGGTAAATGGCCACTGATAGCGGCCGTTTACCTCGTGATCGCTCCGTCAAAAGACGGAGTGATCACTTACAAACAAACCGGGCATCATGGCGCTGGTTCCTCCCTCTCCTCTGACACTGCGCCAATCGGTACAGAGAGGGGAGGGAGGAACCAGCGCCATGACGCCTGGTTTGTTTATAAGTGATCGCTCCGTCTTTTGACGGAGCGATCACGAGGTAAACGGCCGCTATCAGTGGCCATTTACCGTGATCCATGATGTGCCGGTTACTCCAGACTCGGTGGTCACAGATGTTCCCCGGTGCGCACCCCAAGGGAGGATGCGCGCCCCTGTGAGGATGCCCCATGGACGTCCACCTAGAATAAGCCGAGCATATGGCAGCAGCGCTGTGGGCTGGATCTGTAGTGCCCACAGCTCTGCTCAGTGACAATTGCAGTCACATCCAGCCATCCATCCATCCATGCTCAGCCACCCCTCCATGCTCAGCCATACTCTGCTATACTCTGCCATACCCTGTCATACCCTGCAATACTCTGCCATACTCTGCCATACTCTGCCATACCCTGCAATACCCTGCCATACTCTGCCATACCCTGCAATACCCTGCAATACCCTGCAATACCCTGCCGTACTTTGCCATACTCTGAAATACCCTGCCATACTCTGAAATACCCTGCCATACTCTGCAATACCCTGCCATACTCTGCAATACCCTGCCATACTCTGCAATACCCAACCATACTCTGCAATACCCTGCAATACCCTGCCATACTCTGCAATACCCAGCCATACTCTGCAATACCCAGCCATACCCTGCCATAACCAGCCATACTCTGCAATACCCTGCCATACTCTGCAATACCCTGCCATACCCCGCAATACTCTGCAATACCCAGCCATACTCTTCATTTCCCTGCCATACCCTGCCATACTCTGCAATACTCTGCAATACCCAGCCATACTCTTCATTTCCCTGCCATACCCCGCAATACTCTCCAATACCCAGCCATACTCTTCATTTCCCTGCCATACCCTGCCATGCTCTGCAATACTCTGCAATACCCAGCCATACTCTGCAAAACCCAGCAATACACAGCCATACTCTGCAATACCCAAGCATACTCTGCCATACTCTGTGATACCCAGCCATACTCTGCAATACCCAGCCATACCCAGCCATACTCAACGATACCCAGCCGTACCCAGCCATACTCGGCGATACCCAGTCGTACCCAGCCTTACTCAGCGATACTCAGCCCCACCCAGCCATACTCAGCCATACTTAGCCATACCCAGCCATACCCAGCCATACTCGGCCATGCTCGGCCATGCTTGGCCATACACAGCCATGCCCAGCCATGCTCAGCCATACTCGGCCATGCTCGGCCATGCTCAACCATACCCAGCCATGCTCAGCCATACTCAGCCATACTCGGCTGTATTTGGCCTCTGTATGTGGCCAGGCTGTGGAAGTTTCATACATGTGGTATCGCCGTACTCAGGAGGAGTAGGAGAATCTATTTTGGGGTGTCATTTTTGGTATGTACATGCTATGTGTTAGAAATATTGTATAAATGGACAACTTTGTGTTAAAAAAAATGCGTTTTAACCACTTCCTGCCCACCGGCCGTCATATGGTGTCCTTGACTTTGTGCATGGATATCTGAATGATGCCTGCAGCTACCGGCATCGTTTAGATATCAGCTTTTTCAGCCGGCGATTCCCTACACCATAAGACTGATCACATAGGCTGTTCCACTGCTTGATCGTTCTGACGGGAGGCGAGAAGGGACATCCTATCCCCCACACTCCACTTGAGTGTTTCTGTCAGTATACCGCTTCCTAAGTCCTGGAACACGAGTCCAATGGATCTGGCTATAGGAACCGCCAAGAACTTGATAACACCAGTCTTGGAGTACATCAGGAATAATATTTTATTTGAGTTCTCCCACAAATATATACAGCAAGATGACTAAAATCTAACCTAATTAGCATGAGCTAATTATCTAATCATTGACCCAGACTAGTTGACTGAGAGATAAGACTTTTCGGGGTATGTCTCCTAACTCACTGACTGACTATTCAATACACATTACCATATTACCATAAACATCAACACAGGGTTAATTAGCACAACATTGTGTGGAATATTCTTACAAGCCAGACTAGACTCATTTACACAACAGACAGTTGGCTGGAGTTCATGACATTAGCATCTAACAGTTTGTGTCCCAACAGTGTGATTCAGTCTATTGCTAATATGGCAAATACATATCCAGAGTCTGTGTGTCTTGGGAAGTGGCATGGACCTGAATCCAAGTAACACCTCAGGGGTCCCCATGCATAAAGCTCACAAAGAGTACCATTCCCCCAAAGGCCAGGGCCCATAATCGCAAGGCAAGAGGCTCACAACAGCCCCTGTCCTGGCTAGGTCTGTCACATTTCTCCCTTTTCGGCAGGAGACTAACACAGGAGGAGACCCCAGATGGGTTGACTCCGAAGTTAGTCAGCGGTTCCAGTCTCCCAATGCCAGTATCCACACAGTACCCCAAACAAATTGTTCCAAACAGTATTCCTCACCCAGCCAACCTCTGCCTCTCTCAGAGAACATATCCGCCGCTGGGGAGAGTCCTGTACTGGCTCTTCTCCCTGGAGTCTTTTCAGCCGCTGGAGAGAAGACAGGGTGACTGTGCTAACTCCATCAGGCTGTTGGGGATCTGGGCTGACCGCCCAGCATCCCTGGGGTATACAAGTGGAGACTGAAGTCCCATCCACCAATATCAGCTCAATCTGCAGTTGTGAAGTGCAGATTGCATTCTCTCCTTGAGTCCGGATCTACTGCTCGGGAGTGACCACCACCTCCTCACCCTGGGCCTCCAGAACTGCCGCAGGTGTGGGGCGGAGGTCTTGGACCCTCTGTCCGATTTCCAGCACTTTAGCTGAGTTGGTGTCATCATTCTGGGGCGCCGTCTGCTGCTGGACAGTGTGACCTATTGCCCCAGCTTCCTGAAGCTATAGAGACACTGTAGGTGCTAGGCAGAGGCCAGCGGCGCTCTGCCCTGTTGCCAGTGATTCAGCTGGGAGTAGCAGCTTCACTACATCAGCTTGTCGCCGGAGAGAGGGGTCAACTGCCCTGGCTTCCTGGAACTCCAAAGTTGTTGCCGGTGCTGGGCAGAGGTTGGTAGCACTCTTCCCTGGTGGCAGTAGACTTGTGCACAATGGAAAATTTTGTTTCGTTTCGGTTCGTTGTCATTCGTAAAATACATCATTTCGTTCTGTTATATTCGTTATGTTACATTAATACGTTTTCGGGTTAATTCGTTATTATTCGTAGAGTGTCGAATTCCTTTCTTAGTATTCGTTGAAATTCGCTATTTATGTATGTATAGACATTCGTAATAATGATTCGTAGTTTGGAAAGTCGTTTGTTTATTGAATCTTTTAACACACACAATGACAACGTCTCTTCTCCTCGGCTCAAATACAATACAACACCCTTCTAACTCAGTTCTCAGGAATGCACTTTGCCAGTAGTCCATCCTCCGGCACAAAATTAATTAGCTGATTGGACTATAAGATTTACTTTGAGCTGAGCTTTTGTTTCATTAGATCTTTAAAGAATTAACGAATCATGTCGAATTCATTCGAATTCATTTGTTATATTTCTTTTGTATTCGTTGTTGTTCGTTATTTTTTTATTCGCACATTCGGATGCATCCGAATGTCCGAAAGATTCAAAATTTGTCCGAATTTCGATTCGTTATGAAACGAATTGCACAAGCTTGGGTGGCAGCACTTCTGCTGGGGCTTTCACATCCTCCGCTCCGGTTAACCATTGTGGCAGGAAGCTGTCTTCCTCCACTCCCAAACTGTCTAGCTGCCATTGGGGAGATGAGCTGGCTGCTTCCTTTTCCATTCCCTAATCTGGCTGCTGGGACAACATGTCTCTGGTACTGTCTCCCAGGTGTACAAATCTTTGCTGGGGAGGAAAGACTGCTTCCTCCACCCTGGCCAACTGTTGGGGAGGGACGACAAACACCTCCTCTCCATTCTCCCCCTGTATCTGCTGCTGGGAAGTGATTGCCACCTTCTCACCCTGAGCCTCCGGAACTGCTAGAGGTGTGGGGCAGAGGTCTTGGACCCTCTGTCCGGTGATCAGCGCTTCAGCTGGGGAAGTTCCTTGTAATTCCACGGATACTGCTGTTGGTGCTGGGCAGAGCACAGTGAAGTTTGGCCCTAATACCAGCTCTTCTGCTGGAGGCTCATCAGGTTGTTTTTCCTCAGCAGAAAAGTCTATCAAATCTCCAAGCTCTGAAACTGGTGTCTGGGGATATAGGTTCACCATCTCCTGTCCATGGAACCCAGAAGATGCTATCAGTGCTAGGCAGAGGTTAGCAGAGCTCTGCCCTGTTGTCAGCACTTCAGCTTTGGGGATGGCAATCTCCAGATTTTCCACTGCTGATCTTCTGGCATGGTGCTGGACAGGCACATTCCTCCATCCAAGATCATCCAATGCAGAAACAGGTCCATCAAGGTCAGTCAGCACTTGCTGCATCCACCATAAGACCTCCACGTCCATAGGTGCAGGGACAGGTTGGCAAAGCACACTGTTACTCACCAGTCTTGGAGTACATCAGGAATAATCTTTTATTTGAGATCTCCCACAAATATATACAGCAAGATGACTACAATCTAACCTAATTAGCATGAGCTAATTATCTAATCATTGACCCAGACTAGTTGACTGAGAGATAAGACTTTTCAGGGTACGTCTCCTAGCGCACTGACTGACTATTCAATACACATTACCATATTACCATAAACATCAACACGGGGTTAATTAGCACAACAACATTATGTGGAATATTCTTACAAGCCAGACTAGACTCATTTACACAACAGACAGTTGGCTGGAGTTCATGACATTAGTATCTAACAGTTTGTGTCCCACAGTGTGATTCAATCTATTGCTAATATGGCAAATACATATCCAGAGTCTGTGAGTCTTGGGGAGTGGCATGGACCTGAATCCAAGTAACACCTCAGGGGTCCCCAGGCATACAGCTCACAAAGAGCACCGTTCCCCCAAATGCCAGGGCCCATAATCGCAAGGCAAGAGGCTCACATTCAGTCCCCTCCAACAGCCTCTGTCCCGGCTAGGTCTGTCACACCCCCCCTCCTGCCGCCCTCCGGTGCTTCTACCGACTCACCAATACGATCGAAGCCAGGACCATTTTTTTTTTATTTCAGGCTTCCCAGCCTAGAGGTGAGATGTGGGGTCTTATTGACTCCATATCTCACTGTAAAGAGGACCTGTCATGTCGTATCCCTGTTACAAGGAATGTTTACATTCCTTGTAATAGGAATAAAAGTGATAAAAAAAATTATTTTTGGGAAAAAAGTGTCAAAATTAAATAAAGTAAAATGTCCCCATGTGCTCACATGCAGAAGTGAATGCATAAGTCCCACCCACATATGAAAACGGTGTTCAAACCACACATGTGAGAAATCGCTGCGAATGTTAGAGCAAGAGCAATAATATTGGCCCTAGACCTCCTCTGTAACTCAAAACATGTAACCAGTAAAAAATTTTAAAGCATCACCTGTGGGGATTTTTAAGTAGCGAAGTTTGGCGCCATTCCAGGAGCGTGTGCAGTTTTGAAGGGCGACATGTTAGGTATCTATTTACTTGGCGTAACTTCATCTTTTACATTATGCAAACACATTGGGATAACTTTACCTTTTTTATTCTTTTAAAGCACAAAACTGTTTTTTTTTCCCCAAAAAAAATGCGTTCGAAAAATTGCTGCGCAAATACCTCGTGAGATAAAAAGTTGCAACGATCGCAATTGTATTCTTCTTTGCTAAAAAACATATATAATGTTTTTGGGTTCTATGTAATTTTCTAGCAAATAAATTATGTTTTTTACATGTTAGGGTCTCAAGAAATTAGATAGGCCATCAGTTCTTTAGGTGTGATCAATTTTCAGATATTGGCACCATAGCTTGTGGACTCTATAACTTTCACAAAGACCAAATAATATACACCAATTTGTACTTATGTTTACCAAATATATGTAGCACTATACATTTTGCCCAAAATTTATGAAGAAAAATTACAAATTTTCGAAATTGTATAACAGAAACAAAGAAAAATTCATTTTTTTTTTACAGAATTTTCAGCATTTTTTCTTTTATAGCGCAAAAAATAAAAAACCCAACAGTGATTAAATATCACCAAAAGAAATCTCTATTTGTGTGAAAAAAAGGACACAAATTTCATATGGGTACAGTTTTGTATGACTGAGTAATTGTCATTCAAAATGTGAGAGCACTGAAAGCCAAAAATTGGTCTGGTTAGGAAGGGGGTTTAAGTGGCCAGTGGTCAAGTTGTTAAAAGAGATTATTGCACTATTGGAGTTTTTTTTTTTCATTTTTGTATATTTGCACTTTTGCACTCTGGCTTTGACGCTATCATATTGGATCTGAATATTGCTCGGTATCTGTGAGGATCTCTGGTGGAGGATGCACCAGGACATCGGGATATCTTTCCATAGGATCCCGGATCCAACAAGCCCCTTATGACCCCCCTGAATAAGGGTGGTCGCTGGATCTCCGGTAAGCCTCTTGTCTCTCTGTGGTGACGGATTTCACTTGGTCAAGTTTACACTTCAAACTTCACATTACTTAAATTATTGGATCCATGTCTTATGAGTATCTCTCCTTATGAACGCTCATCACCAATGAACTTTTGCATATGTATTTTGAACTCCAGCTAATATTTGTTTTGCATTTCAAATTATTCCTATTTTTGCACTGTGTTGTATTTACATTAATATTGTACAATAGTTACATATTACATGTGCACATTTGCACTTTATTTCCAGTTTACACATATTTATATTATCTGATTAATTTTTTATAGCTCTGCACTTTTTATTACGTACAGATATAATCACATCATTACATTATAGTAAATGCCATATATCCAATATTCACTTCATTAGAAAAAAACTCCACTACCATGCAACTCAGCAGAACATTAAACTCACTTAAAAAGTACCCCTGTTATGGTGAAGATCACTCGACTGAATTAGAACTTGCCTTAATCTGAGCAGAATGGGGTATAAAAGGCAGGTCTGTAGCCCTCACTATACCATCCCACCATCCATTCCAAAAAAAATGTGTGCACACCCCCTTGTTGTTCATAAGTAATCTTTTCATAAGTTATTAGTTTGTTAAGTTCTTTTCAACCATTCTACCATTTAGGGAGATCCAATAGAGACTCACTTTATCACAACTATTCTGCGGGTGGCAAGCAAGGACCTGGTCACTGCCAGCAAAGTGCCCAAATCCAAATTAGATGATTCAAAGTGACCTTAAAATGATAAAAGTAGGGAATTCTCAATCTTAGTAGATGTTATTAATTTTTCTGATTATTGAATCCCAATATCTTATCAACTTCAGACATCTCCACAGGAAGTATATAAAGTCCCCAGATGTCACACCTTGTGAGGAAAAACAAGTGTTCTATATGTTCTGCGAATAATAACTAATTGGGTTAGTCTATGTGAAGAGAACAAGGAGGCTAATGAAAAATTTCACCCCGCATTTCTTCAGAAGTAATACCCAGGTCTTCCTGCCATTTATCCTTACAGCCTAATATATATAGTTCACAGATGATTTATAAACATATACTGTATGTATATAGAGAGGAAATTATCCCCTTAGTCTCAGCTGATCTAATACATTTTTTCAGGGTACTGATTTCATTAAAAATCAGTAGTAGTGTTTTTGGAGAAAGTGGCTCGGGCTGTCCCATCATCCCATAAGGCAGGACTACCAGAAGCATTCAACACCATTCTGCACAATTGTACATAATTTGCTGCTCTGTAATGCACACATTTTCGTCACCTCCACCCCAACCAGGTATGTGACACACAGACTAAGCTATTTAGAACACCAGCCGGTGTTCCCTTTAGACAAACTCATACAGCTTACTATCTAGTGCAAGAGGCGTAGCAGCAGCCCAAAAGTTGCTGATGTAGCACCCTGGTATTAGGCAGGGTTGCTAACAAATTTAGTTATGCTAGGTAGTAACTAGCCTGGCTAATTGATATTTGCTACCACTGACTTTCTGCCCTAAGCATAAATCTGGTGCATTTCTCTCTTATGTCAATAGATGGCACTGCTGTCTTTGGCATTAGAATGACAAGGCCACAGTGAATTCAGGTTGTGAATAGACATCATTTCCCAGCCAATCAGAGTAGCTACTTGGCATGCTTGGATATTATCATTGCATCTACGCAAGGGTGTCCTGGCCCTAACACACTCTCCCACAGTTCTGTTAAGAGACAATAAATCTCTTGTTCACATTCAAAAAGTAACTGGCACCCATCATTTCATCTTGCATTACACCCACCATGCCTGTTAACCCACTCTACAAGGAAGGATATCAGCTCTCCCTAACTCTTTTGAGCTACATTTGGCGCCCAACATGGGGCAAAGGCGTTATTCCTGCAGTGGCCTCTCTAGCAACCGGCCACAGCTACATTGGGATTGTTTCTGGCTCCATGGGAAGGTGGCAAGTAACATCTTTATTCTGCATAGACAGTTATTATTCATTTCAACTATGTGGGGAAGAACCAACGTGTCTTATTGCTCATGGGGGAGTGCCAGCCCGGTCTTTTCTCACTTTACACCAGCGCTGCAGGGGTTAAGGCAAATTCCATTAAAGTTTTGGCATGCTGTGTGAGGAAGGAGGTGGGCGCTGAAGTTCCTGGGGAGCATGTGGGCCAATCCCTTGGTGGGGGGAGGAGCCGTTGCTCTGCAGGGTAGGAGAAGGAGATACTACTCCACCATTTCCAGTACATGTGTTGCTGTACTGTTATGAAGCGGAGAGTATGGCACTGTTCGGAGTCTCAATGTTGGACTGGAAAGTCTATGTTCCGGGCATCATTCTAGCCACACGGGAACTACAAATGAATTGGGACAAGTGTGTTTCCATTCTAGCTCAGGAACTTAGACATTTCAGGGATTATCATAACAAATAACCTACATGTATGATTTGCTATGGTATTGACAAGATCAAAGGACACTGGAGAGGGGAAAACATGAGAATGAACATTTCCCAGAATGAAACAAAATGGATTTTCCAATTAGATACTCTCCAGCCCACATAACTAAATATAGATGTAGATTTGAACAGTTTTTTAACAAATAAAAAAAAAAAAATACAATTTTTTTTTAATTACGTATGCATCTTCTCAGTTATTAATTTCCTATAGTCACTTCCATTGAATAATATTATGAATTTTCAAATTCCATATATTCTATCAACAGCAGATACACATCCCTGTTTTTCTCCCTCTCTTAATATCTCTTCATATTCAAATACCTTTAAAATATTTAGTCAGCCACCAATTGTGCAAGTTCTCCCACTTAAAAAGATGAGAGAGGCCTGTAATTGTCCCAGTCTGGTGCAGATCTACAATTTTGTTTCTGGTGTCCTTCGACAGCTCTTTGGTCTTCACCATAGTGGAGTGCGACTGTTTGAGGTTGTGGACAGGTGTCTTTTATACTGATAACAAGTTCAAACAGGCACCATTAATACAGGTTATGAGTGGAGGACAGAGGAGCCTCTTAAAGAAGAAGATACAGGTCTGTGAGAGCCAGAAATCTTGCTTGCTTTTAGGTGACCAAATACTTATTTTCCACCATAATTTGCAAATAAATTCTTTCAAAATCAGACAATGTGATTGTCTGGATTTGTTTCCACATTTTGTCTCTCATAGTTCAGGTATACCTATGATGACAATTACAGGCCTCTCATCTTTTTAAGTGGGAGAACTTGCACAATTGGTGGCTGACTAAATACTTTTTTGCCCCACTGTATCTTTTACAATTTTAAGATACACCACTCCACACTAACCTGCCTTATTATTTACACATACAGGTTTCTATGCACATATTGAGTGGGCTCATTTTTAGTTCATTTTTAGCTTTAAAGTATCAGAATAATGAAAATGTATTTTCATTTTTTTTTAACAAGGAGAAAATGTTTATTCAATCTTTACAGTACAAGCGATGCATATACATATTTGTTCACAGGAGTGTGTAACATAAATCGTCATAGGTCAAATGAGCTGTACATTAAGGCAGTCAGAGAATACACCAAGCCGTTAAGTTACAAAATTATTATTATTATTATTATACAGGATTTATATAGCGCCGACAGTTTACGCAGCGCTTTACAACATTGGGGTAGACATTACAATACAATACAATTCAAGACAAGGGGAATCAGAGGGCCCTGCTCGTTGGAGCTTACAATACATGAAGATATGGGTACGCTAGTGGTAGACTTCAGCGGGACTAAAAAAGGATGTCCTAGGAAAAAAGGGAGGGGGGAGGATGACAGGTCATGGGGAGGAGAAAAAGAGGGGGGTAAGGAGGGGCCTCATAGGTTGTACTAAGTTCACTCAGTTCAAACAGTGATTAGACAATCAACAGGGACACAGGCACATTCCTGCCCATGCTGTTCTGCTGGACTGTGTTCTAAATCCCAGCAGTGGCAGGTAGTGCCTAGTGATGGCCGAACAGTTTGCCCGGCGGTCGTTTCGCGGCGAATTTCGGCCGTTCGGCGGACTATTGGCGCCGTTCGCCCGGCGGACTTCCGTGTTTACTGTGTAAAAGAACTTTGACCTATGATGACACATCCATCATGGGGTACAGGGCAGCCAATTGAGACATTACAGCACATGGACACTTGGACATTCCCCCTAACTTATAAATACACCCGATCCGGCAGCCATTTTACATTCTTTCTTCTGTCACTATAAGGAGAGGTTGCTGTGTGGAGCAGGGAGAGATTACAGTGACCCAAATCGCTAGCTATTTGGTACACAAAAGTTCTTTTCAGGACTGGTATAGGTGTTAGGTGTAGTTCAGGATAGGCAGTGCTGTGCTAGTGATTGTTGCAGCAGCCTGAGTGTCTTTTGTCAGTTTAGAGAAAGGGACAGGACGGTGTGTGCTGCAGGGACAGCCAGTTTAGTCATTAGCTGTTACTATCAGGCCCACAAAAGTGCTATTTCAATTATTGTTCCAGTAGCCTCTGTTTTGTCAGTTTATATAGGGACAGGCAGGAAGCAGTGTGTGAGGCAGTGAGGGTCAGTTTAATCAGTAGCTGTTACTATTAGTTCCACAAAGGTTCTTTTCAGGACTGGTATCAGTGGTATGGTAATAGGCTTGTACACGTATAATATTCTTTCTTCCAAATATAGAAAGAATATTATACTTGACTGCTGCCCTTCTGCTGCAGTCTGCTAATCATTCACAACCCACTTGTTCCACAAAGCTCCTTATAAGGACTGGTAACTTGGTCTGTCTAGGGTGCTACAGTACAAAGGGTTGAGTGAGGTACAGTCTGACATTCTATAAAGACTGGTATAGGTCCACAGTACATAGGGTTGAGGTGCACTACTGCTGACCGCTGCCCTATACTGCAGCAGTCCTTCATCGGCATAGGGACTGACGTACAGTCTGCTAATCACTCACACACAACCTACTTGGTCCACAAAAGTCCTTATAAGGACTGGTAAGGTATAGGGTGCTACAGTACATAGGGTTGAGTGAGGTACAGTCTGCTACTCTATAAGGACTGGTATAGGTCTACAATACATAGGGTTGAGGTGCACTACTGCTGACCGCTGCCCTATACTGCAGCAGTCCTTCATCGGTATAGGGACTGACGTACAGTCTGCTAATCACTCACACACAACCTACTTGGTCCACAAAAGTCCTTATAAGGACTGGTAAGGTATAGGGTACTACAGTACATAGGGTTGAGTGAGGTACAGTCTGCCATTCTATAAGAACTGGTATCGGTCCACAATAAATAGGGTTGAGGTGCACTACTGCTGACCGCTGCCCTATACTGCAGCAGTCCTTTATCGGTATAGGGACTGACGTACAGTCTGCTAATCACTAACACACAACCTACTTGGTCCACAAAAGTCCTTATAAGGACTGGTAAGGTATAGGGTGCTACAGTACATAGGGTTGAGTGAGGTACAGTCTTCCATTCTATAAGGACTGGTATAGGTCCACAATACATAGGGTTGAGGTGCACTACTGCTGACCGCTGCCCTATACTGCAGCAGTCCTTCATCGGTATAGGGACTGACTTACAGTCTGCTAATCACTCACACACAACCTACTTGGTCCACAAAAGTCCTTATAAGGACTGGTAAGGTATAGGGTACTACAGTACATAGGGTTGAGTGAGGTACAGTCTGCCATTCTATAAGAACTGGTATCGGTCCACAATAAATAGGGTTGAGGTGCACTACTGCTGACCGCTGCCCTATACTGCAGCAGTCCTTCATCGGTATAGGGACTGACGTACAGTCTGCTAATCACTCACACACAACCTACTTGGTCCACAAAAGTCCTTATAAGGACTGGTAAGGTATAGGGTGCTACAGTACATAGGGTTGAGTGAGGTACAGTCTGCCATTCTATAAGGACTGGTATCGGTCCACAATAAATAGGGTTGAGGTGCACTACTGCTGACCGCTGCCCTATACTGCAGCAGTCCTTCATCGGTATAGGGACTGAGAGTTTTGTCAAAGAGTCATTTAAAAAATGACAGGCAGAGGAAGAGGCAGGCCCTTCCGCAGGGGTGGTAGGCGTAGGGCAGGAGCAACAGGCTTGAGCCAAAGTGTGAAGTTGCAGAAGGTGCGTTCAATTACTTTAAAGGACGCACCAGACTTGGTTGAGTGGCTCGCTCAGCCTTACTCTTCTGCACCCTCCTCATCCTCTCGATCTGCACCCTCTTCTTCACTCTCTGCTATGTGCACTTCCAAAGACACTATCACCAACAACACCACCACCACGACCACCACCACCACATACCTTCCGCTTGAGTCACAGGAATTATTTTCCGATCCATATCAAGACATTTCTGATGCGCAGCCACTCTTGGTATTGGATCAGGAAGAGGAGGCAGCAACAACCACTACTCATCAGTCTGACGACAGTACCCAGATCAGCCCAAGGAGGAGGTTGGTCCCCGGTGTTGCTGCCTACTCCGAGATCTCTACTTATAGCGGTGGGGAAGGTGACGTTGATGATGACGTGTCTAGTGATGTCACGTGGGTGCCCACAAGAGAGGAAGAGGAGGGGAGTTCAGAGGGAGATATGGACCAGCAGATAGGGAGGAGAAGCAGGAATAACTTACATTGCACAGGAGGGACAAAGCAGACTGCAAATGTATCAGGAGCGAGTCATCGACCATGTACGGTCACATCTGGCGCTCCCAGAACACCGGCACATGGCTCCGCAGTGTGGGCTTTTTTTAACGTGTCCGCTGCTGACAATAGCGTTGCCATCTGCAATCTTTGCAGTCAACGCATTAGTCGTGGTAAGCCCAACACTCACCTAGGGATGATCACCTTAAGAAGGCACATGAGCAGCTATCACCGAGCTGAGTGGGAGCAACGGAACACACAAAGCCACACTGCAGGCTCTCACCGTCCAGCCTAGTCTTCTACTTCTCCTTCTCCTCTCTCCTCACAATTGTCCTCCACTCCACCTTCCATCATGCCAAGCTCACATTTTTCTGCAAAAAGGCAGGCTTCCGTGGGCCTAATGTTCAAGCGTAAAAAAATGATGACGCCGGATAACCCTCTTGCCCAACGGTTGACGCCTGGCTTGTCAGAACTCATAGCCCGCCAACTACTGCTATATAAACTGGTGGACTCGGAGGCAATGGAAGGTCCCAGGAAGGAAGTATTTCTCACAGAAGGGCATCCCAGAGCTATATGGCCATGTTCAGCGGCAAGTGAATGTATCTCTGGCACACAGTGTCGGTGCCAAGATACATCTGACCACAGACACGTGGTCTAGCAAACACGGGCAGGGAAGGTATATCACTTTTACTGCCCACTGGGTGAACCTTCTGACGGCCGTCAAGCATGTAACCCGTGGCACCCGTGTAGATTTGGTTTTACCGCCACGGATTGCATGCAGGCCTGACTCTTCTTCTCCTCCTCCTCCTACTCCATCCTCCTCCCTCTCCTCCTCGGCTGACTCCTCCTTTTCCGCTGCTAGCGTCTCTTGCGTTGCGCCGCCCAAGCTCCCCAGAACCTATTCGACATGCCAGGTGAGACATTGCCATGCCGTGCTGCGTCTGTTGTGCCTGGAAGCCAAGAGCCACATTGGCCCGGCACTCCTTTCAGCTTTGCGTTCACAGGCAGATCAGTGGCTAACACCGCTCAATTTGACAGTTGGTAAAGTGGTGTGTGACAGTGGTGCCAATCTGCTTAGCGCATTGAAACAGGGCAAAATCACGCACGTGCCATGCATGGCACACGTCTTAAACTTGGTCGTGCAGCGATTCCTTGTCAAATACCCTGGGGTCCAGGACATCTTGCGGCAGGCAAGGAAAATCTCGGCCCATTTCAGAAGATCTTACACGGCCATGGCTCGCCTTGCTGACATTCAGCGGCGACACAATCTGCCGGTCAGACGTCTTATTTGCGATTGCCCGACGCGATGGAACTCAACCTTCTATATGCTTGATAGGCTGCTCCAGCAGAAACGTGCAGTTAACGTCTACCTGTATGAACTCTGCGGCAGAACCGGTTCTGGGGAGCTGTTTTTTTTCACCGCGCTAGTGGCTGCTCATGCGCGACGCATGCAGACTTCTGCGCCCATTTGGGGAGATCACCAAACTGGTCAGTCGCAGCCATGGCGCCATCAGTGACATGGTACCTTATGCCTTCTTTATGGAGCGTGCATTGCGTCGTGTCATTGATCAAGCTGTGGAGGAGCAGGAGCGGGAAGATGAGGTGTCATCCGGATCCAGCATCAGGGAACGCCTAGACCGTCAGGTGTCCGACTATATCGGGTTAACGGCCGATGTGGACGCTCTGAGGAGTGATGAACCCCTGGACTACTGGGTGGGCAGGCTTGACCTCTGGCCAGAGCTTGCCCAATTTGCAATCGAACTGTTGGCTTGCCCCTCATCCAGTGTCCTGTCCGAAAAGGACGTTCAGCGCAGCAGGGGGGATTGTGACCGATAAGCGTACTCGCCCAGCTCACGACAGTGTTAGCTACCTCACATTTCTAAAAATGAATGAGGCATGGATCTCGGAGGAATTCAACACATGTGACCAGTAGACCATGTATATGTCTATAAACAATTTTTTTAATCGAGCACAGAGACCTTCTTTCTTCATTTGGCTCACTTCCTTGTCCAAAAAAAGCACACCGTACTATATGCCCATACCCTCCTCTTTGAAGAGGTTGAGCGGTGTCATATTTCTACTGGGGCTGCTTATTATGAGGGGCTCCCACCATCCCTGTGCTGTGCTGACTTCCTCCTGGGGCTGTACCTCTGCTGTGCATATTTTGAGGTGCTCCCACCATCCCTGTGCTATGCTCATTATGAGGGGCTCCCACCATCCCTGTGCTGTGCTGACTTACTCCTGGGGCTGCTTATTATGAGGGGCTCCCACCATCCCTGTGCTATGCTGACATCCTCCTGGGGCTGGTTATTATGAGGGGCTCCCACCATCCCTGTGCTATGCTGACATCCTCCTGGGGCTGCTTATTATGAGGGGCTCCCACCATCCCTGTGCTATGCTCATTATGAGGGGCTCCCACCATCCCTGTGCTATGCTGACTTCCTCCTGGGGCTGCTTACGGTGCAGGTGTCAGTGCTGTATATCACGCTGCTGATGTCAGTGCTCTCTATCACGGTGCTGCTGTCAGTGCTATATATCACGATGCTGGTGTGAGTGCTTTATGTCACGCTGCTGATGTCAGTGCTCTCTATCATGGTGCTGCTGTCAGTGCTGTATATCACGGTGCTGGTGTGAGTGCTTTATGTCACGCTGCTGATGTCAGTGCTCTCTATCACGGTGCTGCTGTCAGATCACTCTATCACGGTGCAGGTGTCATTGCTGTATGTCACGCTGCTGATGTCAGTGCTCTCTATCACGGTGCTGCTGTCAGATGACTCTATCACGGTGCAGGTGTCATTGCTGTATGTCACGCTGCTGGTGATCATCTCCTGCACCCTCTTCTTTGCCTACCCTGGTCCCTGACCTTCCCTCTCCTCCATTGCCTTCATGCGCTCCACAGTCCATGAATTTCCCATATAAAAAAAGAATGCTTGTAGTTGTCGATCCCAGATTCACCTCATACATGTGTTATGTCATTGGCCATGTGGTGGGACTATGTTTGCACAGCTATTAATTATTTTGTGGCTGCAAATTTGACCTGTAGGTTTGCGAAGTTCACCTCCCATTGAAATCAATGGGGCCCGCCGCGAACGTTCTGGTTTGCGAACTATCGGCCGCGTTCGCGGTCCGCGTTCGCGAAACGTCCCGTAGGAAGTTCGTCCATCACTAGTAGTGCCCCACAAAAGTCATGCTGGCCTGTGCATGAAAATTGCCAGTGTGCCTTCCACTGAATAGTGACATGCTGATTTGCAGTTGAGAGAATTCAGCATGTCTTGTTCTTCATTAATGAGGAAAATTATTCTCAGTCCCTGGCTGTGCTAAGGACAGACTGAGATATCCTAAAATTAAAAGGGGACCCGGCTGACCAAGAAGATGGACAAGTTCTTCAAGAATTACGGTCCCTTGCATGTTGGCATGGGTAAAGTGCTGTTTGTTTACAGCCATTCACCCTGTCCCCAGAGTTGTCCTTATGAAGAAGGGAAACTGTTGTGCAAAGTTGTTGCTGTGTTGCTGCACTTACAGTGGGAAGATTGTTGGACTTAGGGTTCCAAGGACACTGGGGGTGTTTAGTTAGTTAGGAAGGATATGCTGTGGTAAAAAGGGCAAGTTCTCATCTTGGATTACTGAATTAAATTCACACAAAGACTGTTCTCTGATACTGACCACTGTAGCTTTGCAAATATTTCAATGTAGATTGATAAGTAAAAGTTATTTTCCAGTATTGCTATGGAAAAGGAGTGGCATCCTTCGAGGGGGTGGGGCCCATTTTCAACTGTACATACATTTAGGTATAGTCATTGCTAAAGTATATAAATGTATATTAAGATATATTACTGTGTTCATTTTTTTACCACTTTGTTGCTCTCAGCTGGGAAAGAACAAACTTCACTTATGTACATATTGCCCTGTATTGCTATAGGAATAGGATGTGTTTCTATGCTCTCTGTTTTATTCTCTTTCAAGTGTTCCAGCACCCATCGCGTCTTCCTTGGCTAAGAGAGACAATGACCGCAGCTTGCATAGCAATGCTAAACGTTCTGTTCTTTACAGGTGTATATAGTAGACAGATAGTTAGGATATAAGGTTACTGTTATTGTATTTTTACCTCACTTGTTTGGGTGGTACACCACAGGTAAAACTGTAAATACTATCTTTTATTTATCTGGCCTTGTTTGAACTGCCACTTGCCCATGTATATATGTTATGTATACCTACTTCATGTGGTACGCCACATGTATTGTTACTTTATTTGCCCTTCCCTGTTAACCCACCTATCCCAGTTGTTGTCGGAACATCCACTCTCAGGCTTGAGAGTATTGTTTTTTGTTCTGCAAACTCTGAGACGTAGTTTCCCTTGGTAGGGGGAGGATGTAGCAGCCTGGTATTAGGCTGGGTTGCTAACAAATTTAGTTATGCTAGGTAATAACTAGTCTGGATGATTGGTAGTTGTATCCACTGACTTTCTGCCCTAAGCATGAATCTGGTGCATTTCTCTCTTCTGTCAATAGGTGGCACTACTGCCTTTGGCATTAGAATGACAAGACCACAGTGAGTTCAGGTTGTGAATAGACATAATTTACCTGCCAATCAGAGTAGCTACTTGGCATGCTGGGAAAGTCTATTTAAGGGGAATGAGTCAGGTGATCAGTGTTCTTTTAGCCCCGGGCTGAGGCCTGGGGGCTGTATGTGAAGCAGCAGCTGAAGGTTAGGTCTAAGCCTGAGGCCTAGCCACATGTGTAGAGTATCAGCCAGTGGAGAGCCTGATCGTTTCAGAGGTTCAACCGGACCATGAACCGAGTGTTGCCAGAGGTGAAGGAGAAGCAGTTGCCACATGGGACGATCACTTCTGTTACAAGAGGCAAGTGATAACCAGAGGTCAGAGATAAAGGGGACACCGTCGCCAGTAAGGGACAACTACTCCTGTTATCAGAGGCCAGGTTTGTGAAGTCTGAAGAAGTACCAGAACAGCCCTTTTCACTGGCCGGGGACTGTGAACAAGTTGGCAAAGCTTCAGCGTTCAAGTCAGGGACCAAGTGGGTGAGCGTGGATGACACCTGAAGAGGATTCAGCAGGTTAGCTGAGAGTCAAGCCAGCAACCCAGCAGGTAGCATGGGTGAGGCTTGGAGTGTACAGCGGGTTATCTGTGGAAGAGCTCAGGAGATTCAGTGATGATTGAATCTGGAAGTCTAGTGAGAGACTGGGAGCTCAGTGAGTAAAGACCTATAGTGGGATACTGTGAGATAAGAGAAGAACTATTCTGTGTTACCAAGAGTTATGTGCAAACACCTTTAGTGACTGTTACAAGTTCAGTTGCCATAGGAGACAGTGGTCCTACCTATTCAGAGGTGGCATCCGGCTGGAGACCTTTCCCTGTATAGCTGCCTACCTATAGAGTCTTGGAGTCTGTCAATTATCATTACATCTACTCAAGGTTGTCCTGGCCTTAAACCACTCTCCCACAGTCCTTGTTAAGAGACAATAAATATCTTGTTCGCATTCGAAAAGGTGACTGGCGCTCATCATTTAATCTTTCATTATACCCACCATGCCTGTTAACCCACTCTACAAGGAAGGATGTCAGCTCTCCTAACTCTTGCTACACTAAGATCTCTCAGTCACAAAATATCCAAAGACAGTCGGTTGCCTCCTTCCAACGTCCAAGCCACACCTTTCTCCAGTGAGGCCAGAACACATCTTCAGCAGACACTCTCTCAGTCAGTTCTCTGTAGCCCCAGCATTAAGGCCCTCAGGATCCCACATTAGGCCTCACGAACAGCAAGCACAAGGCAGCATTGCCCTGGAGGGCAGCAGCCCTCCAGGCTGAACTGGTCCTCAGAAGGCAAAGGCCCACAAGCCCAGTCTCACAGAATATTTATGCAGTTTCCAAGCAGCCTTCAAGACCCGGCTCCCTGGGATTGACCAGGGCTGTATAAATATTCATACTGCCAGCTGCATAACTGCACAGCTATGTTCCAGAGTATATTACAATTCTCTGAAAAGCAGAGAGAGTAAACAGACTAGCTGCAGTTGAGAACATTGAACTGACCTAATACGTCAGCTGCACTGGTTACAGTGAGCCCAGCTAGAATTGCCCAACACACTAATTATAGCCATGCTGCTTATAGTGAACCAAGCTAAATTTACAACAAATTTTAACAAAAATACACCCAGCTCCACTGAACACAGTGAGCAAACATTAAATCTAATCTTAACACCTATCTAGGAGGGTGCTACACATAGAAGGGATGGACTTTGTTTTTAAAGCAGCAAAAACCTAACAGGAACAATTGAGCTTTAATGCATTTCACAATACACAAAGCACTTAGTTTGAGTGAACTGCAGTAATGATTTTCATCTGCACATGGAACACCTTGCATCAAAGACAAGAACATTATGTAATGTTCTTGTCTTATTTTCTAAGAAATTGTCACAGAATGAGATCATAACTTTTTGATATGGTCATGCTGAAATATTACTTGTTAAGCTCTTTTTTTTTTTTAAGAACACAAACAAATGTTTGTAGCATACAGTATATCATATATACAAATATATAGCATACATCCATATACAAAGAGGCCATTTCCCTGCATAAATGGTGCAAATCTAAGACTGGGTTCACACTATTGTGAATTGGATGCAGGTTCACCATATCCTATTCGCAATAGCAGGAGATTTTGATCAGTTCACTATGGAGCCGGTACACATATCCCCGCTGAGGCTCCGGTGCGAATTTTCACAGGAGCCCTGTGCGTCTTTTGGTCCATTTCATATCTAAATTTAGCCCAAAATTGGGGCTGAAATCGGACCTGAAACTGTGAATGGGAACGCACAAGACCCCTGCTGGGTGCCGCATTGGTATTAGGTGTGAACCCAGCCTCACAGATTCCAAACTAGTCTACCGTATATACTCGAGTATAAGCCGAGTTTTTCAGTCCACTTTTTGGGCTGAAAAAAGCCGCCTCGGCTTATACTCGAGTCACTGAAAATTTGCCCGAGCTGGAGGAGAAAAAGGGGCGGGGCCATGTCGCTGGCTGACGCTCGTGAATGGCCTGTCAGTTTGCCGGTCAGCACAATCCCCTCATCTTTCGATTCCCTTCGTTATAGTTTTTTTTTTTTCTTCGATGTGCTCTATGTCTGCAGCGGGGAGGGGACTCTTTCCTCTGTTTCGGGCGCGGAGGAATACAGCCTCTGCACCCGCTCCGCAGACCGCACATCGTTACTGCAGTGGGGGGACTCTTTCTTTTATTTCGGGCGCGGAGGAATACGGTACATCTCTGCATGCGCTCCGCACACCACACAGTATTAGCATAGGATACTGTGTGCTGCGGAGTGATATGCCCAATCCCCTCTCTCTCTCTCTACACAGGACTACCATAGAAAGAAGCAGAGAGAGCAGGGGCCGGGCAATCCAGTCTATGGAAGTTAAGGTGAGGTGAATTCACGAGGCATAAATTATGGAAAAAAAAAAACCTGCTTTTGTGTCATACTGTGTCATACTGTCATACTGTAGATACTGTAGATTAGAATCCTGTAATTTTTTTGTAATTGTTTTTTTAAAATCTTTAAAAAAAAATTTAAAATCTTAAGCAATTTTGTACGGTACTTAAAGGCTGGGTTCACACTGCAGAGGTTACGAGAACCGGATGTGATTCGCACTGCACTGCAGTGCAAATCACATGCGGTCTCTGTGCGATGCGAGTTCAGCCATACAGATAGTATGGCTGAATTGGCATCGCACGTGGCCCAAACTCACACAGGACCCTTTTTTTGGTCCGCAGCAGAATCGGATCGCATGGGTGTTCACACCATGCGATCCGATTCCTGTCCGAGTTTGCAGATCGCACTGCGATATGCGAACTGATCTGGGGGTGTCATTAACATTTCATTGACACTCCCAGCAGTTCGCATAGGGCAGTGTGAAGTGCCGCTGGGAGGTATGCGATGCGGGAACCCGCCGCGGATTTGCGGCGTTCCCGCATCGCTGCAGTGTGAACCCAGCCTTTTTAAACATAATTTTAATAATTGCACTTTAGGCTGGGTTCACACTGCAGCGGGAACGCCGTGAATCCGCAGTGTTTTCCCGCATCGCATACCTCCCAGCGGCACTTCACACTGCCCTATGCGAACTGCTGGGAGTGTCAGTGAAATGTTAATGACACCCCCAGATCAGTTCGCATATCGCAGTGCGATCTGCAAACTCGGACAGGAATCGGATCGCATGGTGTGAACACCCATGCGATCCGATTCTGCTGCGGACCAAAAAAGGGTCCTGTGTGAGTTTGGGCCACGTGCGATGCCAATTCAGCCATACTATCTGTATGGATGAACTCGCATCGCACAGAGACCGCATGTGATTTGCACTGCAGTGCGGTGCGAATCACATCCGGTTCTCGTAGCCGCAGCAGTGTGAACCCAGCCTAAATGAATTCTAGCAACAAAACACAAAAGAATACCCATTTTTTTTTTTTTTGTTACGGTAAATATAAAAGATGTTGCACCGAGTAAATAGATACGATACCAAACATACCGTACCATGCTTTAAAACGATGCCCACCTGTGGAATGGCAGCACACTACGGTAAATTTATATTATCCATAGACGGCGCTTTAAAAGCCTTTAGGCTGGGTTCACACTGAAGCAATGCGGGAACGCCGGGGTCTGGGGAGGGGCAATGGGTGGGGCCAGGGTGGAGCTGAAGGGGGCCCCGTCAGGTAGGCTGTACGGGGCCCCATGATTCTATCAGCGGCCCTGTCCGTGGACATCATCATCATCATCATCATCACAGCGGGACATCAGCATCATGAGGTGAGTGAAAAATCACAATGGCTACTGTATATTTAATGGGCAGGCTGTATACCGGTATGTGTCTAATGTGTTATCCAGAGCATTATTACAATGGCTACTGTATATTTATTGGGCAGGCTGTATACCGGTATGTGTCTAATGTGTTATCCAGAGCATTATTACAATGGCTACTGTATATTTATTGGGCAGGCTGTATACCGGTATGTGTCTAATGTGTTATCCAGAGCATTATTACAATGGCTACTGTATATTTATTGGGCAGGCTGTATACCGGTATGTGTCTAATGTGTTATCCAGAGCATTATTACAATGGCTACTGTATATTTATTGGGCAGGCTGTATACCGGTATGTGTCTAATGTGTTATCCAGAGCATTATTACAATGGCTACTGTATATTTAATGGACACAGGCAGGCTGTATGGTATATTTAATGGACACAGGCAGGCTGGACGGTATATTTAATGGACACAGGCAGGCTGGACGGTATATTTAATGGACACAGGCAGGCTGGACGGTATATTTAATGGACACAGGCAGGCTGGACGGTATATTTAATGGACACAGGCAGGCTGTATATTTAATGGGCACAGGCAGGACACTGGTAGAATGTACGGTATATTATGAGCCCTAACACAGGCTGCTCTATGCAAACAGTCATGTCATCACTTTCTGTAATATCAGCCTGCATTAGGCCTCAAAAGGTACCCAAACAAGTCTTTTTTTTTTTTATCCTGTTAGAAATGGATCCCAACACTTCTACCGGTAATCCTGGACCAAAAGAAAAACGCAGGTCATTCGAAGCTGGTTTCAAACTTAAGGTTGTGTCAAGAGCAGAAGAAAGCAATAACAGTATTGCAAGTAGGGAATTTTGTGTTGATGAAAAACAAGTGAGGGAATGGCGGAAAAAGAAAGCTGACTTGGAAAAGATTCCAAAGGCAAAAAAAGCTCAACGTGGTTTAACAACTTCATATGGGGCTCTAGAGACTGAATTGCATAAATGGGTTATGGAGTGTCGTCAAAATGGTTACTGCGTAACACGCATGGGAATTCGCTTACGTGCCCTTCAGATGGCTAAAGATGACAAATTAAAAGCACCAGGCATTGAAAAATTTGTTGCGTCAGCAGGATGGTGTACCCGCTTCATGAATAGGTTTGGCCTATGTTTGCGGCAAAGAACAAAGATTTCACAGAAGTTGCCAAAAGACCTTGATGAAAAAGTGATGTCATTCCATTCATTCATCATAAAACAAAGAAGGATCCATAACTATGACCTGGGAGATATTGGAAATATGGATGAAACACCTATGACCTTTGATCTTCCAAGCAACAGAACTGTGGCAAGTTTGGGAGACAAAACTATTTTTCTCAGAACCACAGGAAATGAAAAAAATCATTTCACAGTTGTTCTGTCATGTTTGGCTAATGGAACAAAGCTGCGGCCTGTCATTATTTTTAAAAGAAAGACCTTGCCTAAAAAGGTCAAATTCCCACCACGAATTACAGTGCGCGCACATGTTAAAGGCTGGATGGATGAAGACGGAACAAAAAAATGGCTGGAAGAAATTTGGAAAGAACGACCAGGAGCAGCCTTAAAGAAAAAACCATCATTGCTAGTTTGGGATATGTTCAGAGCCCACACATCTGATGGCATAAAAGAAATGGCAAAATCTTCTCAAGTTACTTTGGCCGTTATTCCAGGTGGGCTTACATCTGTATTGCAACCGCTAGATGTGTGTTTAAATAAACCTTTTAAAGACCGTGTGAGAAAGATGTGGCATGAATGGATGTCATCTGGTCAAGCCCGACTGACAAAAGGTGGAAATCTGATGAAGCCCGACATAGAATTGATAGCAAAGTGGGTTCGTGATGCATGGGAAGAGATTCCGGAGGACATGGTGCAACGCGCCTTCAAGAAATGTGGCATTAGTAATGCTATGGATGGCAGTGAAGACAGCGTTTTGTATGAGAACGACAGCAGTGATGGTGATGACTGCGAACTCAGTGATGATGACAATGTCTACGCTGATAATCTCACACCAGCTAATGCTGAAGCTCTGTTTGGACATACAGATGATGAGGAATCCAGTTTTGAAGGATTTTAACTCTTGTGTTTTAGCTTGGTTGCTGAATGAGCTAAGGTTTTTGTACTTTTAAAGTTATTGTTGATACCATATTGTTTTTATTGACCCTCTTTTACACTTACAGAGATAGTTTACTGTTTTTCTTTGAAATAAATATTCAAAAACATTATTGGTATCTATTTTTATTTTTGAAATTTACCGGTAGCTGCTGCATTTCCCACCCTAGGCTTATACTCGAGTCAATAACTTTTTCCAGTTTTTTGTGGTAAAATTAGGTGCCTCGGCTTATATTCGGGTCGGCCTATACTCGAGTATATACGGTACTTGTCTAACATTTGTTGGATTATTTTTGTCTCTGTTGAGCTTCTTGTTATGTTTTTTTTTCTTTTAAGTCATGTCTGGAAGCTTTTATCAGGTATGGATGGGAAACCTAAAGGAAAACTATAGTCACAACATACACTTTAATTTTATAAAATCAGCATTTTAAATGCAAAACAAACAATAGTTGTTTTTGACACTCAAATATACTGTAAGCTTACTTGAAAATCTCCTTTCATGTTGCCAATGCTGCCTGTCTGCTGCCCATCTCTTTCCACAACTTCTGGGATTATCTACATGCTTTGCAGCTTCTCCTTTGTTGTTTACTTTACATTTCTAAGGACTACATATGCCATGGTACCTTGCTGCCTGCAAGCAATGATTTCTGCATTGACTGCGCCTCCTTGACACTCCACCTCTCAGCACCTCTGTAGTTCAGAAGGCAGACTCTGTGAAATGTGTGACACAGATGTGCCCATTCACAGGACATAGTGAATATGTTTCACAAAAATCAATCAAGTAAATGTGTGGGCATTTTTACAAAGTAAGGTTCCAACTTTAAGATCTTTCAGATTAATAGCAACAGGCGAGAAATAGTTAAAATACAATGTGGAAGTTGAATAAAATAATGTATCTGTGCTTAGGCCAAAGGGGAAATAAGGTGTTCAGCCTACCTTGCTAGGTCCCCAATAGGGGACTAGAATGATAATAGTGCAAGTATGAGGGTAAATGGTGCTACCTATATAATGAAAGGCAACAGACACTGTTCACTTGTTAGGTGCTATGTGCCTCTATTAGTGACTAATAAAAGTGCATATACCAATAGTGCAATACTAATAAATTACCAATGTGCATATACCAGTGGTGCAAACCTCATTAGGTTGCCAAATAAATATCAAATGTCCATATTCAATAGGAGACAATCCAAAATAGTGCAAGTGGATAGACAGACGCAGATTGATAGGTCTGATATTCAGTGACCCCTTCACCACATATATAGATGGCCTCTCACCTCCAACATTCGACCTGACACACGTCACTATGCAATAAACAAATGGTAAAGCCCACAGGTCCTCATTTCCCAACAGTATCGGAATTGGAATCCATAAATATTTAGATGTACCGTATATACTCGAGTATAAGCCGAGATTTTCAGCCTCTTTTTTGAGGCTGAAAGTGCCCCCCTCGGCTTATACTCGAGTCATCGCTGTCTGCCTGCTCGATCAGCGTGTCGAGCAGACAGACAGCGGCCATTCTATAATTCAAAAGCCGCGCCTCCGGCTCCGCCTTCGCCTGTGATAGGCGGAACACTGAATTTCCCAGCAGCCTGTGTTCCGCCTATCACGGACATCGTCTCATCCTCGTACTACGGACGAGGATGAAAGGATGTCCGTGATAGGCGGAACACAGACTGCTGGGAAATTGTGTTCCGCCTATCACAGACAGGGAGGCGCGGCATTTGAACAGGGGAATGGGCGCCGACGAAGAGCGGTGATCCTGGGACGGGACCGGACGGAGGCTCGGCTCGGGACGGGACGGGACCGGACGGAGTCTCGGGACGGGACGGGACCGGACGGAGGCTCGGCTCGGGACGGGACGGGACCGGACGGAGGCTCGGGACCGGACGGAGGCTCGGGACACAGGTAGGCTGGACACACAAGGCCACACACACACACACACACACACACACACACACACACACACACACACACACACACACACACACACACACACACACAGGGATGGATGGATGGACACACACACACACAGGGATGGATGGATGGATGGACACACACACAGGGATGGATGGATGGATGGACACACACACACACAGGGATGGATGGACACACACACACACAGGGATGGATGGATGGATGGACACACACACAGGGATGGACAGGCATATCTCACCCTCGGCTTATACACGAGTCAATAGGTTTCCCAGTTTTTTGGGGGTAAATTGGGGGCCTCGGCTTATACTCGGGTCGGCCTATACTCGAGTATATACGGTATGTAAAAAGAAAATATATGATCTAATGCTCTCTGCGTTGCATGTTTATTAATTAAAAAGCGGTGAAAATGCACTTACATATCACACTCAAATCCGAGTGCCGGCATACAGATAGCAGTGTGTTTTTCAAACCAATGCGATGGCCGCAGGTGATGTCATGCGTAACACCTGACCCCTCATACGCGTTACGTCCATAGGCGGGACTTCCTCAGCGCAGGGCAGGGTGCTGAGGAAGTCCTGCCTATGGACATAACGCGTACAAGGGGTCAGGTGTTATGCATGACGTCACTCGCGGCCATCGCATTGGTTTGACAAACACACTGCTATCTGTATGCCGAACTCGGATGGAAGTGAGAGGCCATCTATATATGTGGTGAAGGGGTCACTGAATATCAGACCTATCAATCTATTATGTCTATCCACTTGCACTATTTCGGATTGTCTCCTATTGAATATGGAAATTTAATATTTTGCGCAGCACTGTTTACATGTTTTAATTATCTGAGGGATTGATTGAATTTACCTTGAGTGTCTGCTTTCAGTAGTTTCTATTTTGTATATATTAGCGCTGAATATTGCATCTATTTTTTGCCAAATAAATATGAACTTGATATAAATAAATGTTTAAAAGTGATACATAAACCGTTATACTCCAATACCAAAAATGCAAGTATATAATAAATAAATAAATAAAAATGTATATATAAAAATAGTCCCAAAAGTGTAAGACAAATATTAAATAATAAAAAATAGTTGAAATGATATAAAACGATCCCAAAAAATGAGTGTGCCAAGTCCAGAAAATACATAAAAAAAATCAATCCAACCAAAGTCTTATGCGATAATTAAATTCTTGGTGTCGATAAACACAGGAACAAAATCCAGGTGACTTTTAAGTGCTCCACCTCTTGGGTCCCCACTCACCAGCTCCAATAACCCCTACAGGGGTATCTCGCATAGCATATAGACTTGATGTACCGATACTGTTTCCCCAAGATAGATCATGCAGCCAGGCTCCAACCTTTCCAACTAGTATCCAGCTCCTATGGACTTCCCAAGGATATCCCACAGCTGGACCGAATTATGTGTGCAAAATATCTCTGTAAGCCCAGATCAACCAGCTGTGCTCCTCTCCTAATGCTCTCTCCAATCTCCAGTACAGATAAGGTTTTCATGCAAAAAATTAGATATGGGCTCCCATAGTGTAGTATTTAAATAAGGAAATGTTTTTATTCCAAAATTAAAACAGTAAAAACAGAGACAAAAAAAGTAAAAGTAAAAAATAAAAACAAATGTTCCATACTATGAAAACTTCTCACAAAGTCCTACAACTACGGGAGAAATTACAGCTTCAGAGCCGTGGTATGTCTCACTTGCAGCGTGCGCTCCAGCTGCATTCTACAGACTCACCGCTACTACACCTGGAAATGACGTCAGTGCGTGACTCTGCCTTACGCACGTTTCGTTATCAAATATCTCCTGAGACAGCCTCAGAAGCTGTTGGCTCCTGCTGTGGTCAGCAAAATCCTGACAGGAGAGAGCGTGGGCAGTGCCCCCAAAGCATATGGCTTGCAATGGGGGCACATGCAGAAGAGGAGGAGTGGAGCATGCCGGTGGGGGACACCAGAAAAGGAAGTAAAGGACCACTCTGTGCAATACTGTTGCACAGAGCAGGTAAATATACCATGTTTATTATTCCAATTAAAAAAAAATTGCATTTATAACTGCTTTAGTGTTAGATAAAGTTCAGAATCATATGTGCAGAACAATGTGAATATTTAAAGGAGCTTCACACTGCTCCTTGTCACTTACTTGCTGAAAAAAGAGGTTCCTAAATTCACTTCCCATTTTTCCATGATCTGAGAATTGCTGAATGTATTTGAAACACTTGTGTGTTGGTAGAACAGAGAAATTCCCCTAGTATTTAGTGTGGGGTTACAATTGATGGAATTTTGTTCCCATAACACAGAGTGGATTACAAAGATTTTTTTGTCACAAAATGGAGAATCCTAGCATATTTGTAAAAATATTGCAATGAGACAGTGTGTTCTTGTTGGAGGCATTATTTTGGTGCCTATATATAGGTCATATCTTGTCATGATGCCTAGGGTCATTCAAACTGTTAACTGATAAGTCCAAGATATAAAATGGAAGGGATTCCAGAGGTAAATGTATGGTTTGTAGAGATTGTGGTGGGCCTAATTCTAGCTTGATCCAAGCCACTAGAGTGGCTTGGTAGCTAGGTAATTGTGATGGAGAGTTTATTTTTCCCATCTGACTTACCAATAATAGTGTCCTTAGGCTGTTTTTGATAAATAATGTATAAATATACTGTATATATTATAATTATAATATATACAGTACATTTCTATACCCAACCTCGATTTGTCATCCAATGGTGACCACTAGGTTAGAGCGGACACCTGGATGTTCGGGTTCGACGGGTTCGGCCGAACTTCGCAAAAAAGTTTGAGTTCGGGACCCTGAACCCGAACCCCATTGAAGTCAATGGGTACCCGAACTTTTGAGGACTAAAATGGCTCTAAAAAAGTAATGGAAAGGGCTAGAGGGCTGCAAATGGCAGCAAAATGTTGTTAAGAGTCTGTCAAGTGCTCTGCAAATGTGGGTAGGGAAATAACTTAAAATAACATAAAATACATAAAAATAAAAAATAATATGCTGGAGGCCCCCTTCTCAGAAAAAGAGGTACAGGAAGTCATTAAGAACCTCAAATCAGGTTCTGCTCCAGGCCCCGATGATCTCCCTAACCCCTATTACAAGACATTTACCACCACCCTGACTCCACATTTTGACACAATTTTTTAACACAAAGACACAGGGAACCCCACTTGTTCCTCACCTAAACACAGCCTACATTGCAGTAATACTGAAAGCGGATAAAAACCCGGAAGAAGTCAGTAATTATAGACCCATCTCCCTCATCAATAGCGACTTGAAAATCCTTACCATAGACATAGTGTCCATCCTCCAGACAAACTAGCCAGGAGGTCCAAAACAATCAGTCATGCTTTTATCACTGGACCTTCAAAAGGCCTTCGATTCAGTCTCCTGGCCATACATCTTTACAATCCTTGAACGTTGGGGCTTTGGCGGCAAGTTTATGGGCCTGATCCCAGCTCTTTATTCAAATCCTAAAGCCAATATTAGGCTTCAAGGCCACTACTACAAACCAATACATATAGCCAAAGGCACCAGACAAGGCTGTCCTTTATCTCCACTAATCTTTGCAATAGCAAATGACACTGATGCCTAGTCACAGATTCCTATCTTAGGGAAAAAGACACATGGTAATTTCCGTCCCTCTCCTTACATTCAAACCTGGGGGTCGGTGGTTAAGTTCCTCCTCTCGGGCACAGCTAGCTCCCATTGGGGGTGTCCAGGGAGGAGGTACACCTCCGACCATTAACAGGAATACCAACCCTTCACTCTAACACTACTATGTTTGCTTAAAATGATTTTACATTTTATATCTCTGACGTGTTACACTCGATTCATCTTGTTGCGCTGACTGTAACCTTTCTGTGTTTTGACTGAATCCATATTCTGAATGTCACTTTCAAATGTATTATTCTTGTTGTGATACAAAATAAAATGCTTTGAAATTAAAAAATCTTGACCTAGGAGGACAAGGTCCATATGGAGTAGGAGGTTGAGATGGCGGTGGATGTGACAGTGTAGGTGGAAGCGGCGGTGGAGGAGGATGAGGTAGCCAACACTGGTTTTTGTTTTTAATTAAAAAAAATTTTAAATTAGGGTACACCCCAAAAGAGTGAGAAAGATAAAAAATACAACAATGGCTGGGTAAGGCCGGTATACATGTGTATTCTGCACAAGGTACGGACAAGTCCTGTGGGATCCATGCCTGGTTTATTTTAATGAACGTGAGCTTGTCCACATTGGCTCCGGACAGGCAGCTGCACTTGTCTGTGATAACGCCCCCTGCTGTGCTAAATACACATTCAGATAATCCTCTGGCTGCAGCGCAGGCCAGCACTTCCAAGGTGTAAAGGGCAAGCTCAGGCCATGTGCCCAATTTGGAGACCCAGAAGTTGAAGGGGGAAGACCTGTCATTTAGTACGTGTAGGCATGTGGACATATACTGCTCCACCATGTTGGTGAAATGCTGCCTCCTGCTAACACGTTCCATATCAGCTGGTGGTGCTGGTTCTTGTGGCATGCTGACAAAGCTTTTCCACATTTTGGCCATGCTAACCCTGCCTTCTGAGGTGCTGGCGGTGCCCTGGCTGCTTTGGTGACCTCTTCCTCCTCCTCTGCCTTCGCCTTGTGCTTCGACTGTGCCCCTGCTGTCAGGTGGGAATGCCACCAGCAGCGCGTCTACCAGCATGCGCTTGTACTCGCGCATCTTACGATCATGCTCCAGTGAGGGAATTAAGCACGGTACGTTGTCCTTGTAACGGGGATCCAGCATTGTGGCCACCCAGTAATCAGCACCAGTTAGAATGTGGGCAACTCGGCGGTCGTTGCCGAGACACTGCAGCATGTAATCGCTCATGTGTGCCAGGCTGCCCAGAGGCAACGAAAAGCTGTCCACTGTGGGAGGATAGAAGAATAGTTTCTAAAGTGTGTATCTCACACGTACAGATATGCAGGAAACACTGCAAAATATTTTTTTTTGCCCTAAATGGGTGTTTTTAGAATAGCAGAATAGAGCAACAGTATCTAAACGGTGTATCTCACACGTACAGAAATTTTTTGCCCTAAATTTTTTATTTTTTTTGAATAGCATAATAGAAGAACAGTATCTAAAGTGTGTACCATATATACTCGAGTATAGGTCGATCCGAATATAAGCCGAGGCCCCCAATTTACCACAAAAAAAATGGGAAAACTTATTGACTCGTGTATAAGCCGAGGGTGAGACATGCCTGTCCATCCCTGTGTGTCCGTCCATCCCTGTGTGTCCGTCCATCCCTGTGTGTCCAGCTGCCCTGTGTGTCCAGCCGCCCTGTGTGTCCAGCCGCCATGTGTGTCCAGCCTACCTGTGTTCTGAGCCTGTGTCCTTCTGCACATATGGCGGCCATGCCAGGATCGCCGCACCTCTTCTCGTCTGTGACAGACGGCGGCCATTCCACTGTTCAAAAGCCGCGCCTCCGTCTGTGATAGGCGGAACACTCAATTTCCCAGCAGTCTGTGTTCCGCCTATCACGGACATCCTCTCATCCTTGTCCGTAGTATGAGGATGAGCGGATGTCCGTGATAGGCGGACCACTGACTGCTGGGAAATTGAGTGTTCCGCCTATCACAGACAGGAAGGCGCGGCTTTTGAATAGTGGAATGGCCGCCGTCTGTCTGCACGACACGCTGATCGGGTAGACAGACGGCGGTGACTCGAGTATAAGCCGAGGGGGGCACTTTCAGCCTAAAAAAAGGGGCTGAAAATCTCGGCTTATACTCGAGTATATCTCACATGTACAGATATGCAGAAAACACTGTAAAATATATTTTTTCCCCTAAATGTTTTTTTTAGAATAGCAGAATAGAGCAACAGTATCTAAAAGGTGTATCTAAAAGGTGTAACATATGCAGTGCTGGTGCACTGAGCTTGCATAAAATGCCTGCCGACGCCAACTAACAGATGGATAAAAGTTATATTTTCTCTCGCACTGGGCTCAGGGCAGTGTAAAAAGAATGTGCACTGCACCCACACTATATCAAGGTAGATCATTGATTAATTCAATTTCTGAAGCAGGACTCCTATCTAATTCTCTCCTTCAAAACAGCAGCAGCAACCTTTCCCTACACTATCTATCTTTACTCTGGTACTGGGCTCAGGGCAGTGTAAAAAGATTGTGCGCTGCACCCACACAAGAAAATCAAGGTAGATCGCTGAGTAATTAGATTTCTGAAGCAGGACTCCTATCTAATTCTCTCCCTCAAAGCAGCAGCAGCAACCTTTCCCTACACTATCTAAAGCCGAGTGACGTGCTGTGCTATGTGCCTCTAGCTTATATAGAGGCTGGGTCACATGCTGCACTGGCCAATCACAGCCATGCTATTAGTAGCCATGGCTGTGATGGCTTCTAAGAGCACACGAGTTAAATGAATGTTAATTGGCTGCCCTGCAGCTGTTAAAAAAGCACCATTACATTACCGAACACCGAACATACAGTAAATTGTTTGGGTTCGGGTCCGGGACCCAAAAACCCAAAAGTCCGGGTACGAACCCAAACTTTACAGTTCGGGTTCGCTCAACCCTAGTGACCACCAGTCTTGATCAAAGAGGGAAGCTTGATGATAGTGGTAAAGCTCTGGAAGGTTCTTACCTTCTACAGTATATGTCTGGTTAAAATCTCATACCTGGATCTAGGGGCATATATACCATGATGCAAACAAGACATTTGCCTTGGGCAGCATTTTACAGCAGAGTGGTATGGAGGCGCAGGAGGAATTTTGCAGGAATCATTAATATTGAAAACCAGTGTCCAGTGCCCTTCAATGCAGCCTATCAGTTCCCATCAGTGCAGCTTCATCAGTGCCTCCTTATCAGTTCCCACCAGTGCTGCCTCATCCTCTGCCCCGCGGACCCATCCTCTGCTTCATTGATCACATACATATATATATATCTATATATATATTTGGACACAGGCACAATTTTAGATTTTTCCAGGTATTTACCAAAACATATTCAAGCTATAGTTATATAATGTATATGGGCTGAAAGTGCATACTCTCAGGTTTCGTTTGAGGGTATGTACATCCAAATCGGAGGAAGAGTTCAGGAATTACAGCTCTTAAGAATAGTCACCCCCCTTTTTCAAGGGACCAAAAGTAAGGCTCGGTTCACACAGGGGCGACTCCGATCCGACTTCAGGTCGCCCCTAGTCGCCTCAGGTCGGACAACATTTAAAAATCAATGTAAGTGAATGAGAGCCGTCTTGATGCACGCTACTGAAGTCGCTCCGACTTCAAAAGAAGTTCCTGTACTACTTGAATCCGACTTGTAGGCGACTTGTACCCATTGATTTCAATGGAGGTCGCCTCCAAGTCGGATCTCTGTATATACGGAGGCGACTTTGACAGAATTATTAGCTCTGAAGGGGGAACTCCACGCCAAATTTATTTAAAAAATTTGGCGTGGGTTCCCCCTCCGAGAGCATACCAGGCCCTTAGGTCTGGTATGGATTCCAAGGGGAACCCCCTACGCCGAAAAAACGGCGTGGGGTTCCCCCCCAGATCCATACCAGACCCTTATCCGAGCACGCTACCCGGCCGGCCAGGAAAGGGGGTGGGGACAAGCGAGTGCCCCCCCTCCTGAGCCGTACCAGGCCGCATGCCCTCAACATGGGGGGTGCCTTGGGGGAGGGGGGGCGTGCGCCCCCCCACCCCAAAGCACCTTGTTCCCATGTTGATGAGGACAAGGGCATCTTCCCGACAACCCTGGCCGTCGGTTGTCGGGGTCTGCGGGTGGGGGGCTTATCGGAATCCAGGAGCCCCCTTTAATAAGGGGGCCCCCGGATACCGGCCCCCCTTATTAAAGGCACCCCCCCTCCCCAAGGCACCCCCCATGTTGAGGGCACGCGGCCTGGCACGGCTCAGGAGGGGGGGGCGCCCACTCGTCCCCACCCCCTTTCCTGGCCGGCTGGGTAGCGTGCTCGGATAAGGGTCTGGTATGGATCTGGGGGGGACCCCCACGCCGTTTTTTCGGCGTAGGGGATTCCCCTTGGAATCCATACCAGACATAAGGGCCTGGTATGCTCTCGGAGGGGGAACCCATGCCAAATTTTTGCCGTGGAGTTCCCCCTTCAGAGCTCATTCTCTGATTGGCCACGGCAAAAGTCGCCTGGCCTGGGGCGACTTCTAAGTCGCCCCAGGTCGTGTCTAAAAGTCGTGTTCAAGTCGTCTCCAAGTTGCCTCACAAAGTCGTCCTGAAGTCGTGTCGCCCCTGTGTGAACCGAGCCTAATGAGACAATTGAATCAGAAGCTGTTTCATGGCCAGGTGTGGTCTATTCCTTCATTATTTCTCCATCAATTAACCACTTTCAGACCGGACCATTTTGCTGGCTTAAGACCAGACCACTTTTTGCGATTCCTCACTGCGTCGCTTTAACTGACAATTGCGTGGTCGTGCGACGTGGCTCCCAAACAAAATTGACATCCTTTTTTCCCCACAAATAGAGCTTTCTTTTTGTGCCATTTGATCACCCCTGCGGTTTTAATATTTTGCGCTATAAACAAAAATAGAGCGACAATTTGGAAGAAAACGCATTATTTCTTACTTTTTGTTATAATAAATATCCCCCAAAAATATATAAAAAAAACATTTTTCCCCTCAGTTTAGGCCGATACGTATTCTTCTACATATTTTTGGTAAAAAAAATCGCAATAAGCGATTATTGATTGGTTTGCGCAAAAGTTATAGCGTTTACAAAATAGGGGATAGTTTTATGGCATTTTTATTAATATTTTTTTTTTTTACTAGTATTGGCGGCGATCAGCAATTTTTATTGTGACTGCGACATTATGGCGGACACATTGGACATTTTTGACACATTTTTGGGACCATTGTCATTTATACAGCAACCAGTGCTATACAAATGCAGTAATTCCTGTCTAAATGTCACTGGCAGTGAAGGGGTTAACCAGGGGGTGGCAGTGTAGGGGTTAAGTGTTCCTAGGGGTGTGTTACCAACTGTGGGGGCTGGGCTTTGTGTTAGTGAACACTGATCTCTGCTCCAATCACATGGAGCAGAGATCAGCATCACTTATTGCTAGGCAGAACAGGGAGATGCTGTTTACAACGGCATCTCCCCGTTCAGCCTCCCAGTGAGACGATCATGGGTATCCCCATGGCAATCGAGTCCGCGGGACCCACGACCGGACTCACGGGGGTCCCGACCGGACGTACCTGTACGCCAATATGCCTGCCCGTGCCATTCTGCCGACGTACATCAGCGTGTGCCGGTTGGGAACTGGTTAAGCAAGCAAGCAGGTCTGGAGTTGATTCTAAGTGGGGTATTTGCATTTGGAATCTATTGCTGTGAACCTATATCAGGTGTTCAAAGTAGCTGTCCATGCAGGCCATTGTAAGGCTTCAAAAACAAAACAAATCCAGAGAGATAGCAGCAACATTAGAAGTGGCAAAATCAACAGCTTGGTACATTCGGAGGAAATGCACTGGTGAGCTCAGCAACATAAGAAGGCCTGAATGTCCATGGAAGACAACAGTGGGGGATGATCGCAGGATCCTCTCTGTGGTAAAGTAAAACCCATTCACAACATCCAGACAAGTGCAGGACACTATCCAGGAGGTGGGCGTATCATTGTCAAAGTCTACAATCAAGAGATGTCTTCACAAGAGCAAATACAGAGGGTTCACCACAAGGTGCAAACCATTGATAAGCCTGAAGAATAGAAAAGCCAGATTAGACTTTGCAAAAAAAATCTAAAAAAGCCAGACCAGTTCTGCAAAAGCATTCTTTGGACGGATGAAACTAAGATTAATCTGTGGAAGAAAAAAAGCACACAATGTCATCTTTAAAATATGGTGGAGGCAGTGTAACGTCATGGGCACGCATGGCTTCCAGTGACACTCTGGCTCATTGATGTTTATTGATGATGTGACAGAAGACACAAACAGCCGGATGAATTCTGCAGTGTAGACATGTGCAATTCGTTTTGTTCCAAATTTGTTTTTCAACTAAATTCGACAAATTCATTAATTCAAAAATATTCAAATGGACGAAAACCTGTTTAACAAATTTTTACGAAAATTTGAAAATGCGAAAATTCAAATGAAAATCCGAAGTTTCAAAAAAATGCAAATCTGAAATAACTGACTAATAATAACTATTACTAACTATTCAATTTAAGTATTGGAATTTCCTTTCAAAATGAGCTGTTAGTGAACATAACGCATGCAAATTTATCTGAAGTTACGAATTATCCAAAGACTGCCACCTGTAAATGAATGGAACGTAACAAATTAATAATAATATATAATAATAAAACTTTATTATTATTTCTATGTATTATTATCATTATTACTTTTATTAATAATTCATTTCATTCCATTTGTTTAGATGCGGCATTCGTTATTTCAGATAATTTGTAACTTTGGTTAAATTTGTTATGTTCACTAACAGCCAAATTTGAAAGAAAATTTCAATAATAATTTAATAGTTAGTAATAGTTCTTATTAGTTGGTTAGTTATTATTTAGGATTTTCACATTTTCACATTTTGGATTTTCTCATTTTCAGATTTTTTCCGAATTTTCGAAATAAGGAGTACTGCATCTAAAACGAATGGAACTAGCAAATTCAAATTTTTACTAATTTATGAATTTATTCAAAATAACGAATTTGGACCATAACGAATGACCCGAAAATTGAAAAAAATAAATAAATAATTTTTTTCCAGCAATGTGCATGTCTACTGCAGTGTTTAGTGCTGAAAATCTGTACTTCAAATTCATTTGGATTGTTTCATTTTCATTTTATTCTGGTGGTGGCTGGGATGGAAAAATATAAATGGGGGGCGCCCGATTTTAGTCTTGCCTAGGACAGCACAAAACCAAAATACACCACTGCCTGGATCTGGCTTTAGCATAGTTCCGTATATGAGTTTATCTGTTTCTGGAGTTGAGTCTTGGATAATGGAATTGGTAAGGTGCAAAAAAAGATAAAAGTTATGGTAGGATGCACATTTTAAATGCCACTATTCGTTCAGCTGTAAATAATTGGGTTTCATGGAGATTATCTAGTAAGTTTAACTTTATTAATGTGTAGGTTTCAAAGTCATCTGGCCTGGACACTTTGCCATTTTTACAGTATTTAACTGTGTGTGCCATCTCCTAAAAAGTGAATGTTTTTTGTAGAATTATTCCTTTTTTTATATAGACTTGGCAAACGAAAATGTTCAAATTAAAAATCTTGTTAGTTATTATTCATCATACATAATTCATATATTTTAAACTCACTTTATTCTGCCACATTCAGCTAACTGTGTCCTGTTTATGCCAATATTCAACATACTGTATACCTAAGTTTGTTGTCATGTTGGTTTTTGTGCATTCATTACTCTATATAATTTGTATTCACTTTTGTTTTATGCTTGCTTTGTCTGTAAATTGATGGTTATGTAATGTCTACTTCCCTAAGACAATGGTTGTTAATGTCAGAGTCACAGTAACTAAGAAACTACTGAAAAAGCATTTGCGACCTGTCATTTGTCTGCAGTCTGTATCCTGACAACCAGAGAAGTGACTTGACCATTGGGAATTTTCAGATGGGAAATGATAATTCAAAATGGAAATAATGAGGAAGAAAAATAAGAATGTGCCATGCTTTCAAATAAGTTATGCTAATGTAAGCAAGTTTTTAGATTAATAACATAGAGGCAACATAGTGCCTTATTCACACTTAAAGTATACAGTATGTAAATCAACAAAATTTCCAGCATTAATGTTATTTCAAAAGTAATTGAAACACTTTTACATCTATAATAATTATTAAAATGATACCTGGTGATCCGGAGATAGTTCCCTGCTCCGTCACTTTTTATAGGTTGACAATGCTTTGTCCGTTTCCTAAATGTGCTTCTGCATTACAACAGAAGCTTTCAGTGGAGACTAGAAGTGGTCATTTGCACACATTGCACTGGCATTGTGTTACCATAAGGAAACTCACCCTGAGAAATGCCATGCAATTGTCGATGGAGTGCATGTAGAAAGAAAGCTGTCAAAAGCAGGGAGAAGTTTACTACCAGTAGATTGATCAAGAAGCAGCATGTGAAATGCACCACAGCCAGACATGTTCATGGCGAATATAAAAGTAAAGCCGCGTACACACGGGCGGACTGTATGGCCTACTTAGTCCGTCATACAATCCGACGGATACTCCGTCATACTTTCGAATGAACGGACTTGACCACACACGGATGCACAAACAGTCCGTCGAAAGCTTACGGGACTAGAAATAGGAAGCCGTGTAAATCCTTTCTGAGCATGCGCCATTCTTAGTCCGTCGAACTAGCCTACTCACGAGCGGATTGTCCGATGAAACCAAAGTATGACGGACAGAATTTCGAAAAATCCGAAATACTTAGTACGCCAGACTGCACGCTGAAAAAGTCCGCTGAAGCCCACACACGAGCGGACTGTCCGCTGAAATGTGTTTCGACGGACTAAGTAGGCCATACAGTCCGCCCGTGTGTACGTGTACGCATAACACTAGCCCCCGAAGGAGCTACTGGTTAGATTGGGCTTACCGTTACCTTCTTCACCTCGATTTGAGTCTAGGGGTTTCCCGTGGTAGATAGCCCAGAAACTTTACAGATCCGCTTAAAGGGATTTTTATTTGCAAAAACGTAGTTCACGAACAGTCTCTCAATATAGGATCAGAGGGTTAGGAGAAAAGTCCAGGTACTCTTAGTGTCAAAGTCAATAATGAAGAACTCTCTTACTTTGACTAAATCCAGAGAATAGCCATTCACAGCTGGATGTTCACTCAAGTTGGATAGTCCCTCTCTCACAAGGCCCAGCAGCCAACAGGGTGCTCAAATCAGGAACAAGTCCCTCCCACAGACTTTGTTGCAGAGCATATAGAAATAAGTCTCTGCCCCAGACTTTGTTGTAGAACACGTAGGAAACTAGGACTTGTAGAACACTCATGCTGTACCAGTATCTTTCAGCCGGTTTGCCAATACCTCACGAGATTGGATTCTCTTAGGTCCTTCAGCCTCACCAGGCTCTTTCTAAGAAGCCAACCTGTACATGGCCTTCTTCTGAAGAGTCCTCCCCTGGATAGCTACGAGATTGCTGGACCTCCCCACAACCGGAGACGGCACCAGACCACCTCCGAATCCTTTCCTTAGTTTCCTTGCCTCGGACTAGCCAGCCCCGAGACCCAAAGTTGGGTGGATCCGCACCCCAGGCCAAAGCCTTCCTGGGGGCTGGTCAGGAGGACCAGAACCATGGAGTCAGAACATACTTCTGGACTGGAACCCCGAACCACATGACATCCGCATCTTAAGTACCCTCTCTCAGAAAGCACAGCAAGAGTGACACTCCCACAGGGCGGGCTCTGAGAAAAAGTAACCCTAAAGCACCCAACCAGACTGTATTTCCATGCCTGCCAGAAGAGACAGTGCCCCCTATGGCCAGGCTGAACACCCTATAGCCCAGTCAGACTGATGCTGAGGTCAGCATTTGGAATAATTGTACCAAACCAAACTGCAGTTCAGGTGTAACATTACATTTCAAAAAACATAGCGCTTTCTCTTCAGGAGCCGGTGCTACACACTCCCCCTGCCAATTTGGACGATGTCCCCATCGTCTAAGTAGGACAGGAAGAAACCCAGAGACAAAAATCTAGCTCTAGCAAAAATAGAGTACCTGAACTTTGGGGTAGGAATGGGGAAAGGGAAGGAACAATAAAACTTTAAACATTATTGGAACATTGTTTAGCAACACAGAATTATCATACACATACAATGCAGCCCAAAACCTACCTAAACCACCCAGCTTGATAGATATTCTCCCTGCAAAGAAAAAATTCATGAAACACAATAAACCACTATTCCAGGAAGGCAGGTCTCCATCAGAAACTGATGAGCCCCTCTCTTCCAACTCAACTATTACTAAACGCTGCATCACAAAACTTTTTATTTTCCTGCTTGCTGTGTTCAGCTTGACCCGTAGTCTTTCCAGAACCTACTGTCTAGCAATTTTCCCACGGTTTCTGATCTCACACACAAGTAAAGTAGAGGGAACAAAAGTTATTTTTCTTTTTTCAGCAAAAAAAAAAAAACAGTTCCGGTAAATGTCCTCACCAGTAAGATCTGGGATCCGGCAAAGTTACAGACATTCCCTGTGTGTCTATTGTCGTAATGAAATAAACAACGTTGTCCCTCCCTGGCCTGCAGATCACCACCTTGTCCGTGTACACATGCCTCCCTTGCTGGAGGCAACCTGTGAAACTCTCATACATGTCCAGGGAGAAAATATTTTTCCGGAACGGTTTTCGGACTTTTAGATAATTCCAAAAGTCCTCCGCATACCATTCCTCACAGTGTTTTTCAATAGTGTCCATCACATCTCTAGGCACGTAAGGGAACTCAAACCCATATTCAGACACCACCCGCTTGTTCAATAATCTCTGTGATCTGGCGAGCTTTGGTAGAGCCCTGGCATTTCCAGATCTGAGGGGCACGCAAGAATCAGGGCCTTGCGCACCAGAGTATCTGAGCTGGGCGTAGGCGTGGGCAAAGCAACGGGTTTTGGCAAGGCTAAGTCAATAGTTGTCGGGGGTTTCCGCACGTGGCGTTCCACTCCCCGAATTCAGGGCCAGCCATCTGGAGATACTGCAAGTTGCGGCAACATCGTCCGAATTAGCCCAAAGCATTTCCTGAGATAATGTCTCAAAAAGGTCGTCCTCACCAGCGTCGGATAGAGAGTCTAACTCTGAATCTCTCAGTTCCTCTGCTGGGAGATAATTCTTTACAGTCCCACCAAACGCAACAGCCCCAGATCTCTCACCATCTATGTTTGTTGACCTCTCTGAAGCGGCTTCCTTCTTCCAGTCAGGCTTGATTGAGCTCATAAAATGCCTCCGATCACGGCCGCTGGAAGACTTGGAACGTCCCACCTTCTCCAAGGCAGGAATAGTTGTGGCAGTCACAGTGAATGATGCTGTAGCCATTACCTCCAGAGTAGTTCCTCTGACGATGACAGCAGTAGTAGTGGTTATGGTGGCAGTGGTCACTTCTCCGTCCGGAGTACTGACCACAACAGGCATCACGGCTATGGTAGGCCTCACGACAGGATTATGAGCAGCAAACTCCTCTACGAGCACGCCCGAGGTCCAGTTCACTCGTAAGGCCCTTGGCGGCACAACAGGTTGTTCCACACGGACTAGGTACTCCCTGCATCCTGTACAACGGGCGAATGGCCCGGGGACTTGTGGCCAGTCCTGCACACTTCCCACAAAGCATCCCGAGGGCTTCAATGTCTCCTGAGGTGTACAGTAGGTAACGCCCATGAGGTGCCAAGCGTATCCCCGTGTCCGTAATCAAAGATCCTGGAGGCCTCCCACCCGCAGGGATTTTTATGTGCAAAAACGTAGTTAACGAACAGTCTCTCAATATAGGATAAGAGGGTTAGGAGAAAAGTCCAGGTACTCTTAGTGTCAAAGTCAATAATGAAGAACTCTCTTACTTTGACTAAATCCAGAGAATAGCCATTCACAGCTGGATGTTCACTCAAGTTGGATAGTCCCTCTCTCACAAGGCCCAGCAGCCAACAGGGTGCTCAAATCAGGAACAAGTCTCTGCCACAGACTTTGTTGCAGAGCACGTAGAAATAAGTCTCTGCCACAGACTTTGTTGTAGAACATGTAGGAAACTAGGACTTGTAGAACACTCATGTGGTACCAATATCTTTCAGCCGGTTTGGCGATATCTCATGAGATTGGATTCTCTTAGGTCCCTCAGCCTCACCAGGCTCTTGCTAAGAAGCCAACCTGTACGTGGCGTTCTTCTGAAGAGTCCTCCCCTGGATAGCTACGAGATTGCTGGACCTCCCCACAACCGGAGACGGCACCAGACCACCTCCGAATCCTTTCCTTCGTTTCCTTACCTCGGGCTAGCCAGCCCCGAGACACAAAGTTGGGTGGATCCGCACCCCAGGCCATAGCCTTCCTGGGGGCTGGTCAGGATGACCAGGACCATGGAGTCAGAATATAATTCTAGATCGGAACCCCAAACCACGTGACATCCGCATCTTAAGTAGCCTCTCCCAGAAAGCACAGCAAGAGTGACACACCCACTGGATGGGCTCAGAGAGAAAGTAACCCTAAAGCACCCAACCAGACTGTGTTTCCATGTCTGCCAGAAAAGACAGTCCCCTATGGCCAGGCTGAACACCCTATAGTCAGTCAGACTGATGCTGAGGTCAACATTTGGAATAATTGTACCCAAACCAAACTGCAGTTCAGATGTAACATTAAATTTCAAAAAACACGCTACATAAATAAGGGGATGTGGCTAATTAGATTACAGGGTGTGGTTTTTATGAATAATTGGTTTAAATAGTGACAATTTCTTCACAGGAGTGGTGGGAAAACCAGAGGCTTTGTGAGGGGTGCTGTGGGCAGGAGTGACAGTCCTCCTGTATAAGCTCAGGCCCCATCAATTTAACAGGGGGCAGGTGGACTGGGCAACTAACAAGCAGGCGGAAAGAGATTGTAGACAATGGCAGGGGAGTAATTACTGGAACTGAGTTCCCTGTGGCTCCACCTACAGCAGCTGAAAGCTGGCCTCTCCTCCTCTTCCTTCCACTGACTTGCAGGTGCTGCAGGGGGGCCAAAGGGGGGATCAGTTTTAGTAATTTCCCTTCCCCTCTCCTCTGCACCAATCACCTTTCATTTCCAAGATCCCCTTCCTTCTGCTGCCCGGGTCCCACTGTGTGTCACTTTCCCCCACAGTGCTGCCAGATCACCCTCCTCATTCACACAGGTTTAATGAAAGGTTTTCACTCCTCCATTCACAGAGCACTTTTCATTAGACATGTGCATTCGTCCGAATGCATTTTTGTCCAAATTTCAGGTATTTTCATTATCGTTTTAACAAAAGATACCGAAAGTGCAGAATCAGAAAAATGAAAGATCCGACATAAACAAATGTTTTATTTTCGTTTTCGTTGTGACAACAGTTCTATATAGATAGGAGATTCAACATGATGCTGACAATAACAATCTGTGTCTATCGAACCTGTGGTCAAATGTGCCTAACCTTAACTCTATTAGTCCAGGATTATTCTACATAGAGAGAAAAGATTTGACATAGAGAGAAAAGATTTGACATAAAGAGGAAGATTCGACATAGATAGAAAAGATCGCTGTTGGAATTGGGTGGGGGAAGTAAAATAAAAATAATGATGATGATGAATGTTATTGGCTGATTGTAACAAAGAGGAGGAGCAGTAAAATAGCTAGAACTAAGTACACTCGTACAGCCAACTTACATTCACTTAGGATTGCTAGCAGAGAGAGACACACACACACTGAATCATTTCAGAAGACAGTCAATCTTAGCTGGTCCATTTGTCAGAGAACCTGAATTATTTAGCAATTAAGCATAAGCACAGGAGCAGAACAATAGTGAAGCAAGCTACAGTTCAACTTAACTTTTTCATAATAATCTGCTGCTATTGTGTTAGTGTTGTGAACTCAGGGCCGTCTTTATTGCGGGGCAAAAGGGGCAGCTGCCCGGGGCCCTGTCATTGTTGGGGGCCCTGCGCTAGCCATCTTTTGAGCCCCGCACTGCCCGACAGAGTTTGGCCACCTCAGGTGCTGGTTGCATGTTGGCTACTTGCTAATGTCACTTGGAAAAACAGAAGCGCTGCTTCTGTATTTCTAAGTGACAGTGCTCCTCTCCCTGCGGCCGCTCTGATAATTCTGATACACACATGCTCTATGAGAGCAGAGGAGGAACGGGGGCGGGGAATCTGCACAGGGGAAGCTACCTGAAACTGGCATGCTGCACGGACATTGGGGGACTGGACAACATGCTGTGAGAAGCATTTGGGACAGAGGGAAACTCTGTACTGGAATGGTGGGGAGGGGGGGCTTTGAGGGAGGAAAGTTTTACCTTGTACTTGGGGGGAGAGTGGAGTGTGGAGCTCAGGGCCGTCTTTAATATTGATTGGACCCTGGGCAAAAATTTCTTAGGGCCCCCCTCCCCCCATGCAATTTCGCTCTCCACCTTCTCTGGGACATACAATAAATAGCAGCTAGACTTAAAATCAGTTTACTGTATCAGATCAGGCAGCGATTGTGATTGGTTTCCAGAGGTTACAGCATATCATTACTGCTTACTGACTGGTTGCTAGAGGTTACAGCACTCCTTAAGGCTCACTTATTAGTTGCTAGAGGTTACAGCACATTTCTGCTTGTTGATTGGCTGCTAGAGATTGCTGTACAGTAATACTGCTCACTGATTGCTATAGGTTACAGCACAACTTGTCCTCACTGCAGGGGGGCATGATATACCTATGACTGATGCCTTTATTTACATATCAATGCAGTTGGCCTCAGCTATTTACATATGCATGTCACTTCTATTTACATATGAATGCCAGTATTTACATGTAAACACAGGTCTGCAGGTGAGTCATCTGTACACAACAATAGGGCAGAGCTAGGCAGCATTAGTAGCAGCACAGGACTAAAACTTGAAGGGACAAGGGAATGTTAACTGGGATAGTTGGCAAGTATGAGGCAACTGCTTTGGGCCCCACAACAATGACAGGGCCCAGGGCAGCTGCCCCTTTTGCCCTGCCTTAAAGACGGCCCTGGTGGAGCTATGTACTGGAATCTGGAGGGGAGGAGAGCCATGCATCCCTACACTCTGCACCCACCTCACCACCTGCTCTCTGCACCCACCCCTCACCCCCTCCCTGCATCCTGAACCCACCCCTCACCCCCTCCCTGCACTCTGCACTCACCCCCTCCCTTCACTCTGCGCCCACCCCTCACCCCCTCCCTGCACTCTGCATCCACCCCTCACCTCCTCCCTGCACTCTGCACCCACCCCTCACCCCCCTGCACTCTGCACCCACCCCTCACCCCCCTGCACTCTGCACCCACCCCTCGACCCCCTGCACTCTGCACCCACCCCTCGACCCCCTGCACTCTGCACCCACCCCTCACCACCTGCACTCTGCAATCACCCCTCACCCCATGCACTCTGCACCCACCCCTCTCCTCCTGCACTCTGCACCCGCCCCTCACCCCCTACACTCTGCACCCACCTCACCCGCTGCACTCTGCACCCACCCCTCACCCCCTCCCTGCACTGTGCACCCACCCCTCACCCCCACCCTGCCCTCTGCACCCACCCCTCACCCCCCTGCACTCTGCACCCACCCCTATCCCCTCCCTGCACTCTGCACCCACCCCTCACCCCCCTGCACTCTATAGCCACCCCTCAACCCCTCCCTGCACTCTGCACCCACCCCTCACCCCCCTGCACTCTGCACACACCCCTTAACCCTGTACTCTGTAAATAGCTCACCCCTGTCCCTGCACTCTGTATGTAGCGCACCCATGAACCCTGCACTCTGCACATAGTGTTCCCCTCAACCCTGCACTCTGAACGCAGAGTACACCTCAATGCAGAATTCTGCACATAGCGCACCCCTCAACCTTGCACTCTGCACCTAGCACCCCCCAACCTTGCACTCTGTAAATAGCGCATCCCTGCACTCTGTACCTAGCATACCCCTGAATACTGCATTCTGTACATAGTGCACCCTTCAACCCTGTGTGTATGTAGCACACCTTTCAACTATGCACTCTGTACATAGTGCACCCCTCAATGCTAGTGCAGTTTAGCCACACCCGCAATTTAATGCAGAAGTTATGATGTGTAGTAACCTCTAGCAACCAATCAGTGAGCAATAATGGTTTGCAGTAACCTCTAGAAACCAATTAATGAGCAGTAATGTTTTGTAACCTCTAGCAACCAATCAGCAAGCGGAAATGATGTGCTGTAACCTCTATCAGCCAATCACAATCGCTACCTGATCTGCTGCAGTAAACTCATTTTGAGTCTAGCTGGGGGGGCATTAAAATGTTTGCCCAGGGTCTGATCAATATTAAAGATGGCCCTGTGTGAACTTGATAGTGATACTAGTGTTGCTAATGTTGTGATAGTCTCAGAGGCTGCCCGTGTTGTGGGGGGGGGGATTTATTATTATAGATTCTATATTATAGATTGAGATTCTATATAGATTCTATATACCCTATCTTGTTACCTGTCTGATCAGTGATCACTATCATCAGTCCATTTTCTGTTTGAACTATATACATTCAACATGAACGACAAAGATTCGACAAAGCAGCAGAAAACATACAAACGTTGAACCTTTGGCTTATAGTGTCTGTCGAAAGTTCTAACAAGATTTGACGGAGCAGCTAAACTATACGGAGTCATACAGTTTAGCTGCTCCGTCTTATCTTCTTTGAACATTCGACAGACACCATAAGCCTTCAATGACAGATTCGACCTTAATTAATTTGGATTTTTGGACGAATGCATTTTTTTAAACGAAAAACTAAATAAATAAAAACAAATTTCCCGGAGCAACTAAATAAATGTATTTTTCGGATGAAAACGTAACTCCGAAACAAAATATTTCAGTGTGCACATGTCTACTTTTCATTGCAGGAAGTGATAATACAGCTTCTATGAATGGAGCAAGGGGACAGAAAGAACAAACATAGTCAGCACTTTTGACGAGTGCCCGTAACAAATCCAGTGGCTCCTATTAACTCCTGTACAACCAGAAAGTTACAGCTGTGAAAGAGTCGGAGGGCAAAGGAATAAAGATTTCCACAAGCATATCAGCAACCTGCACAAGAGGCACTTTCATTCAAGGTAGGTACCATCCCTCGTGCTGATTCAACATATATATAAATATTTAACTCAGACTTAAAGTGGATGTAAACCCTCACATTTACCCAGTGAAGTGAACAGCCTCAGATGATACACAGGGATGAAACAAATCTCCCTACATAAGTTTTACATGTATATATGCCATCTTCATCTGTATATATATCCTTTAGAAAGTGCACATCATGTTAGAATTTTCAATTCCTCATTCTGCACTGTGAGATTGGACTAGGATTACACTGGGAGACAGCTGATTGGGGGAAAGGCACACACCCCCTCCACATAGGCAGAGACTTACAGAGCTGTGCTGTGAGTAGAGCAGCTTTCTGCTAATCTATTTATAGCACCCATCCTGACACAAAATTCAGGCTGGTTTTATCACGTGTCTGAGAACTTGTCAGAAGTTATCATGCTGATAACAGAAGAACAGAGCAGGAGAAAGCCACAGGACTTAGTGCGTTGAAGAGAGATAAGAAAACACTATAGATACATGTGCCCAGCTCAAATTTCATGAATCAGGTTTACATCCACTTTAAAGAAAAAAAAAATCAGAAAAAACTCAAACCATGTAAGACAAAGGCATAATGAGCTAGTATGCATCGCATACTAGCTCATTATGAAAAACTTACCTTAGATCAACGCTGTTACCGTGGTCCCCGAATACCACTGTGACTGGTGACATGTCTCTCAGAGTTATTTCCATGTGCGTGGGTTCCGCCGCTGTGATTGGCCGCAGCTCCATGCACGTAGGAGCCACTGGTCATGACACAGCTGCTGAAGAAACGGCACGAGCGAGCCGTTTCTTCACTGCACATGAGCCGATGATGTCGGCACAAGCGTATATGGTAAATATCTCCTAAACCATGCAGGTTTAGGAGATATTTTCAGTACCTACAGTCCTACAGGTAAACCTGATTATAGGCTTACCTGTAGGTACAAGAGGTGTAACTAGGTTTACAACCACTTTAAGCTTTATTTGTAGCGGTGTTGTTTAATTGTTGCTTTTAGCAGCAAAAAGAAGTGTATTACATATTTGCAAAACTAACTTTAGCTATCATAATTATTATTTGTATACCTGTATTATTAAAAAGAAATTGATCCAGAGCACTTCAGTGATCTTGGGTGTTACAATGTGGAAAGATTGCTGTGTGACCTTTAAGCACTTTGTTCCAGGATACAGTATATCATCTTTGAGGTTATTACACTGACAGTAGTTTACATTTTCATTTGTGTAACTATTCTGTTTTATGCTGCAAGGAAACATTCTTCTAGGAGGAATGCAAATTGTGGTACGTTCCTTCTTTTAATGATTTACTGCCATCTGCAGGCCATGTTTGGGGTTTTTACCTTCATATGCATGGAATGTTTTGCCAAAAAATTTGCTATACACCTTCATAATTCTTAGTGTTGGGGTGAAATAGAAAAATGACAAGCTGCTTAATTTGATTTAAAACTGCTACAATTGCACATGGAAAAATTCTCCCACACACAGCCAGGTAGTGGCACCTAATGACAATAATTTTTATTTCTAAAGGAGAAAAAAAGTCTGAAATGTTAAGATGAATTCAGTTTAAGAGCAAGGCTAAAAAATCAATACTTGCTGGTTGAAAGAGGCAATAAATGCTATCAAATGTGGACAGCACCCATTTCCCCAACATAAATACACATACATTGTTTTCAATATAGTACTCTACTTAACATACAGTGTTGATCAATTCCAAATGAGATTATCTACTGTCACTGCAGAACAGCAGGATAGATGGTGTGCCTATCCACCCAAAAAATGATAGTGAGAGGTGGAGTCCGGTGGGCAGGCTCTGGCCTCTTACATGCTTTGGATAGTCCAACAGCAAGACATTCCCATCCACATTTGTTTGTGTTACCTCCAGTTGAATTCTTCATAATATAAAATAAATTCAATCTTACAGGGAAAATGGAACCTCCTCATAAAGGCCACAATAGGTGTTCAGACCCAGGAACTGCAGCGCAGAGATCTCACCAATAAATTACTCAAGAGATATAAGACATGGGGGTTGAGAGTGCAAAATCAGGTGAAGCTGTGCATGGTAGCCAATCAGCTTCTAACTTTAGCTTGTTAAATTAAGCTTTAACAAAAAACCTGGAAAATGATTGGTTTCTATGCAGAGTTGCATCAGATTTCTATTGCTGTCTTAGTCCTCAGTAGGGGGGTGCACTCTCATTATCTGTCCTGTTCACTGTTGTTAACAAAAAAGTAAAAGAAAATCCTACATTTTGGGGGCTTTCTTTCAAATTTCTATTATGGCCATGGGACAGGAAGTGAAAAAAAATCTCCCCAATGGGAAAAAAAACCTCCCTTACTCTATCCAAAATACAAAAAATAAAAATAAAAAAAAAAAAAAAAAAAACGTTTTAGCTTTAATTCTAACTACTTCAGCTATGTCCAGAGTCTGTAGAGTTTAAAACAAGCTGATACTGCAGTCGTGAGCTTGTATTTGTTTTGGTCATGTAAGAGTGTTAATGTAAAAGTGATCCGGGCCGTTGAATGACTGCCCAATCACTTTTACAGTACTCAAGGTGTGCCACCTTTGCCCGTTGGTCCCCCTCCTCTGTGGTTCCTGGGTTCTCGTAGTCCTTCTGGGAGCCTGAGGCCATAACAAATGTGTTCAGAATGGTGAAGGCTATATGAATCAGGGTTGCCAACCACCAGTAAATATACTGACAGTTTGTAAAAAACTGTGATTTTTTTACAACTGCCAGTAAATATCAGGGGCTAATAATTTCATGCTGTGTTGACTTTTTAAATGTAAATCAAGCAAATTACTTTGTTATAGGTATTGTCAGTGTTTCCATATCAGTTTATACTGTTCAAATATTCACTGTGTTCGTTGTCAATAGGGGTTCTGTAATTTCTCAGGTTGCCAGTAAAAAAATGTGCTCCGCCAGTAAATATTCAATGTTTTGTTAGTAAAAAAATTCTGTGGGAGATTGGCAACTAGTGATGGACGAACTTCCGACGGGACGTTTCGCGAACGCGAAACGCGAACGGACACAAACGTTCGCGAAAACGACCGTTCGCCGCGGGCTCCATTGACTTCAATGGGAGGCGAATTTCGCAAACCTTTAGGTCGAATTTGCGGCCACGGGGTAATTATTAGGGGGTAGCACGTAGTCCCACCACCTGGACAATAGCATAATACATGTATGAGGTGAATTTGGGATCGATAACTACAAGCATTTTTTTTTTATTTGGGAAATTGTTCTGACAATTCAGGACTATGGAGCTAATGAAGACAATGGAGGAGAGGGAAGGTCAGGGACCAGGGTAGGCAAACAAGAGGGTGCAGGAGATACAGAGCACTGACAGCAGCACCGTAATACAGAGCACTGACATCAGCACCGTGACATACAGCGCTGACAGCAGCTCCGTGACATACAGCGCTGACAGCAGCTCCGTGACATACAGCGCTGACAGCAGCTCCGTGACATACAGCGCTGACAGCAGCTCCGTGACATACAGCGCTGACAGCAGCTCCGTGACATACAGCGCTGACAGCAGCACCGTGACATACAGCGCTGACAGCAGCTCCGTGACATACAGCGCTGACAGCAGCTCCGTGACATACAGCGCTGACAGCAGCTCCGTGACATACAGCACTGACAGCAGCTCCGTGACATACAGCGCTGACAGCAGCTCCGTGACATACAGCGCTGACAGCAGCACCGTGACATACAGCGCTGACAGCAGCTCCGTGACATACAGCGCTGACAGCAGCTCCGTGACATACAGCGCTGACAGCAGCTCCGTGACATACAGCACTGACAGCAGCTCCGTGACATACAGCGCTGACAGCAGCTCCGTGACATACAGCGCTGACAGCAGCACCGTGACATACAGCGCTGACAGCAGCTCCGTGACATACAGCGCTGACAGCAGCACCGTGACATACAGCGCTGACAGCAGCTCCGTGACATACAGCGCTGACAGCAGCTCCGTGACATACAGCGCTGACAGCAGCTCCGTGACATACAGCGCTGACAGCAGCTCCGTGACATACAGCGCTGACAGCAGCTCCGTGACATACAGCGCTGACAGCAGCTCCGTGACATACAGCGCTGACAGCAGCTCCGTGACATACAGCGCTGACAGCAGCTCCGTGACATACAGCGCTGACAGCAGCTCCGTGACATACAGCGCTGACAGCAGCTCCGTGACATACAGCGCTGACAGCAGCACCGTAAGCAGCCCCAGGAGGAAGTCAGCACAGCACAGGGATGGTGGGAGCCCCTCATAATAAGAACACCCAGGAGGAAGTCAGCACAGCACAGGGATGGTGGGAACCCCTCATAATAAGCAGCCCCAGTAGAAATATGACACCGCTCAACCTCTTCAAAGAGGAGGGTAGGGGCATATAGTACGGTGTGCTTTTTTGGGTCAGGGAAGTGAGCCAAATGAATTAAGAAGGTCTGTGTGCTTGATTCCAAAAATTGTTTATAGACATATACATGGTCTACTGATCACATGTGTTGAATTCCTCCGAGATCCATGCCTCATTCATTTTTAGAAATGTGAGGTAGTTAACACTGTCGTGAGCTAGGCGAGTACGCTTATCGGTCACAATCCCCCCTGCTGCGCTGAACGTCCTTTCGGACAGGACACTGGATGAGGGGCAAGCCAACAGTTCGATTGCAAATTGGGCAAGCTCTGGCCAGAGGTCAAGCCTGCCCACCCAGTAGTCTAGGGGTTCATCACTCCTCAGAGCGTCCACATCGGCCGTTAACCCAATGTAGTCGGACACCTGACGGTCTAGGCGTTCCCTGATGCTGGATCCGGATGACACCTGTCGATGGGTCGGCTGAAAGAATGACCTCATATCCGAAGTCACCAACACATCTTCAAACCGGCCTCTTCTTGCAGGCGCTGTTGGATTGGTACCCGCAAATCCTTCTCTGGGAGTGGGAATTGCTCCTCTGCCAGCGCACGCAAAAGCAGAATGCAGCATTTCTCGAAGCAAGGCCTGGAAGTGCTGCATTCTGACAGCCCTCTGCGACGGCGGTAACATTTCCGCCATTTTGTGTTTGTACCGGGGATCTAAGTACGTTGCCACCCAGTACTGGTCCTTGACCCTCATGCTTTTTATACGGGGGTCCCTATTAAAACACTGGAGCATGAAGGCCCCCATTTGCACTCAAGCGGAAGGTATGTGGTGGTGGTGGTGTTGTTGGTGGTAGTGTCTTTGGGGGTGCACATAGCAGAGAGTGAAGAAGAGGGTGCAGATCGAGAGGATGAGGAGGGTGCAGAAGAATAAGGCTGAGTGAGCCACTCAACCAAGTCTGGTGCGTCCTTTAAAGTAATTGAACGCACCTTCTGCAACTTCCCACTTTGGCTCAAGGCTGTTGCTCCTGCCCTACCCCTACCACCCCTGCGGAAGGGCCTGCCTCTTCCTCTGCCTGTCATTTTTTAAATCACCCTGTGACAAAACTCTTAGTCCCTATACCGCTGAAGGACTGCTGCAGTATAGGGCAGCGGTCAGCAGTAGTGCACGTCAACCCTATGTATTGTGGACCGATAGCGGTCCTTACAGAACAGCAGACTGTACTGCACTCAGGCCTATGTACCGTAGCACCCTATACCAAGTTACCAGTCCTTATAAAAACTTTTGTGGACCAAGCAGGTTGTGTGTTAGTGTTTAGCAGACTGTGCGTCAGTCCCTATACCGCTGAAGGACTGCTGCAGTATAGGGCAGCGGTCAGCAGTAGTGCACGGCAACCCTATGTATTGTGGACCGATAGCGGTCCTTACAGAACAGCAGACTGTAACGCACTCAGGCCTATGTACCGTAGCACCCTATACCAAGTTACCAGTCCTTATAAGAACTTTTGTGGACCAAGCAGGTTGTGTGTTAGTGATTAGCAGACTGTACGTCAGTCCCTATACCAATGAAGGACTGCTGCAGTATAGGGCAGCGGTCAGCAGTAGTGCACGGCAACCCTATGTATTGTGGACCGATAGCGGTCCTTACAGAACAGCAGACTGTACTGCACTCAGGCCTATGTACCGTAGCACCCTATACCAAGTTACCAGTCCTTATAAAAACTTTTGTGGACCAAGCAGGTTGTGTGTTAGTGTTTAGCAGACTGTGCGTCAGTCCCTATACCGCTGAAGGACTGCTGCAGTATAGGGCAGCGGTCAGCAGTAGTGCACGGCAACCCTATGTATTGTGGACCGATAGCGGTCCTTACAGAACAGCAGACTGTAACGCACTCAGGCCTATGTACCGTAGCACCCTATACCAAGTTACCAGTCCTTATAAGAACTTTTGTGGACCAAGCAGGTTGTGTGTTAGTGATTAGCAGACTGTACGTCAGTCCCTATACCAATGAAGGACTGCTGCAGTATAGGGCAGCGGTCAGCAGTAGTGCACGGCAACCCTATGTATTGTGGACCGATAGCGGTCCTTACAGAACAGCAGACTGTACTGCACTCAGGCCTATGTACCGTAGCACCCTATACCAAGTTACCAGTCCTTATAAAAACTTTTGTGGACCAAGCAGGTTGTGTGTTAGTGTTTAGCAGACTGTGCGTCAGTCCCTATACCGCTGAAGGACTGCTGCAGTATAGGGCAGCGGTCAGCAGTAGTGCACGGCAACCCTATGTATTGTGGACCGATAGCGGTCCTTACAGAACAGCAGACTGTAACGCACTCAGGCCTATGTACCGTAGCACCCTATACCAAGTTACCAGTCCTTATAAGAACTTTTGTGGACCAAGCAGGTTGTGTGTTAGTGATTAGCAGACTGTACGTCAGTCCCTATACCAATGAAGGACTGCTGCAGTATAGGGCAGCGGTCAGCAGTAGTGCACGGCAACCCTATGTATTGTGGACCGATAGCGGTCCTTACAGAACAGCAGACTGTACTGCACTCAGGCCTATGTACCGTAGCACCCTATACCAAGTTACCAGTCCTTATAAGAACTTTTGTGGACCAAGCAGGTTGTGTATTAGTGTTTAGCAGACTGTGCGTCAGTCCCTATACCGCTGAAGGACTGCTGCAGTATAGGGCAGCGGTCAGCAGTAGTGCACGGCAACCCTATGTATTGTGGACCGATAGCAGTCCTTACAGAACAGCAGACTGTACTGCACTCAGGCCTATGTACCGTAGCACCCTATACCAAGTTACCAGTCCTTATAAGAACTTTTGTGGACCAAGCAGGTTGTGTGTTAGTGTTTAGCAGACTGTGCGTCAGTCCCTATACCGCTGAAGGACTGCTGCAGTATAGGGCAGCGGTCAGCAGTAGTGCACGTCAACCCTATGTATTGTGGACCGATAGCGGTCCTTACAGAACAGCAGACTGTAACGCACTCAGGCCTATGTACCGTAGCACCCTATACCAAGTTACCAGTCCTTATAAGAACTTTTGTGGACCAAGCAGGTTGTGTATTAGTGTTTAGCAGACTGTGCGTCAGTCCCTATACCGCTGAAGGACTGCTGCAGTATAGGGCAGCGGTCAGCAGTAGTGCACGGCAACCCTATGTATTGTGGACCGATAGCGGTCCTTACAGAACAGCAGACTGTACCGCACCCAAGCCTATGTACCGTAGCACCCTAGACAGACCAAGTTACCAGTCCTGATAAAGAGCTTTGTGGAACAAGTGAGTTGTGAATGATTAGCAGACTGCAGCAGAAGGGCAGCAGTCAAGTATAATATTCTTTCTATATTTGGAAGAAAGAATATTATACGTGTACAAGCCTATTACCGTACCACTGATACCAGTCCTGAAAAGAACCTTTGTGGAACTAATAGTAACAGCAAGTCTTTAAAATTATCCTCACTGCCTGACACACTGCTTCCTGCCTGTCCCTATACAAATTGGCAAAAAAGAGTAGGCTGGAACGATTAGCTGGAACAGCTCTTTTGTGGACCTGATAGTAACAGCTAATGATGATGATGATGATGATGATGAAGAAAGACTAATCTGGCTGAGCTGTCCCTAAAATAGCAGCATACAGCGCTCTGTCCCTTTATCTAAACTGACAAAAGAAACTCAGGCTGCTGACCTAACACCTATACCAGTCCTGAAAAGAACTTTTGTGTACCAAATAGCTAGCGTTTTCTCTGTCCCTACTCCACACAGGATCCTTTCCCTACAGTGACAGAAGAAAGAATGTAAAATGGCCACCGGATCGGGTGTATTTATAGGTTAGGGGGAATGTCCAAGTGTCCATGAGCTGTCATGTCTCAATTGGTTGTCCTGTAACACATGATAAACGTGTCACGAAAGGTTAAAGTTCTTGTATACATTAAACACGTAAGTCCGCCGGGGCGAACGACGGAAAAAGGCGTTCGAACCCGCGGACGGCGAAAGTCGGAAATTCGCCGCGAAACGACCGCCGGGCGAAACGTTCGTCCATCACTATTGGCAACCCTGATATGAATGTTTACGGCTTCAGAGCTGTCATTCCACAGCTGTTGTAGCTGTGGAAGCAGCTAATGAAGCATGATCTGTGCTGAAAAAGCTGATGGAAAGAGGCATCAAATGTGGACATTTCATTTTTTACTGACAAAAAGTAAAAAACAAAACAAAAAAACATTTAGATAAATACAATAAAAAATAATATTTAAACATAAAAATAATAATAAAAAAATGCAAAATAATATACCAGCCACAAAATAAACAAGTGCACATGGCATTCACATTTTCTGCTTCTCCTTAGCTGTTTACTTTTAATTTCTAAGGACTATATATCCCATGGTACCTTGCTGTCTGCAAGCAATGATTCCTGTAATGACTGCACCTCCTGAAGCTCCTTCTCTCAGCACTTCTGTAGTTTAGAAGACAGGCTCTGTGAATTCTGTAGCACAGCAGTGCCTACACATTGGGTATAGTAAATATGTGCCATAGAATTCAAGGAAGCTAATCTGTGGGGATCTCCACAAAGTAAGTTTACAAACCTCAGGATTGTAGCCTAGAAATAATTGAAATACAATGTGGAAATTAATGTATGATTTTGACCATAAATACACTTTAAATATCAGTATCCGGTGGGCTGACCTGTTATTCTTCTACATTCATATACTGTGGAACCATGCGAGTATCGAGTGGATAGAGGATTTAGAAAAAACATAATTACATTTACAAATTTGATCACAAAGTGATTTATAGTTATGTCAGACGATTTTGTGCTAGATTTTTGCTTTGCTTTGCTTTGTATTTATTACCTCATTGCAAATCCCTGAGAAGTAATTATTTATGAACAGAATGTTAAAGAAGGGTTCTCCCACTGGGAACTTTTTAAGTGGCTTTTCATTTCTAAGTACATACATATGGTATAACACAAACATCAGGCCACTGTAGAGTTCAGTATATATTTTTGTTCATCCACTTAAAGAACGGGGCACTTTTTGAAATGTTCACATACATGTAAAAATCTGCATTTTGCTAGAAAACTATTTAATAGGTATATTTTCTGAAAGCAGAGGCCCTGTAGAATAAAATGATGGCAGTTGAAATGACACAAAATATTTGCACAACTATTTATTAAATGCATAGTTACAAAAATAATTTTAATGCACATAAACACAGTATAATAACTATTTTTTGGGGAAAATATAAAAGACAGGGTTGAGTAAATAGATAGCAAACAAGTCAAGCCTTAAAATGGCATGGGCCTGTGAAATGGCAAAGAAAACTACACTACCCAAAATAGTTTGTAGCACCCTCCTAGGTAGGTTGCTAGGATGATAGGTAAATTTAGTTATTTTTGGCTCCTCTGTAATCATTGAACAGCTATTGATTTGTGAGTACTGTTCTAGATATCATAGGCTTCTGGTGTGATTGCTTCCCCCTGCAATCTGGAGGCTTCCAAAACATAGAAGGCTTGGACAGTCAATTGGACAGCGTATATATTGTGCTCCAGCCAATCTCTGGGGTGGCCTGTCCAGTAGGTGGCTGAGGGGAACATAAATAGTATGGGGTCTGGAGCAGCCGGGTTCTTGTCCTGCTAGAGAAGTTCCAGCCTAAGGGCTGCTGCCCCTTTGAGGTAGTTCTGCTGGAGTCTGGTGGTGTTCATCAAGGTTCTAAGGTATAGCAGAGCTGGGGAGCCTATTCCTAGTGACCTTTGGAGCTAACTCAGCAGTTTCACCAAAGGAGCTAATCTGTAGAACTCACTGGAGAGTGCCCAGTGGAGGCTGGAAGGTATGTAGCTGCCTTAGGACATTGTGAGTACTGATCTGAGCTCAAAGACCTAGCAAATGTGTGCTGTTCTATTTTTGGGGTGCTAGTGGTAGCTGTCTCTGAGACAGTTCTTACAGGATCTCAGTTCTTGCCTTCTCCTTTGTTTCTTGTTCAAGAACTGTTCAAAGAAGTTTCACCTAGTGAAATCTGTCCTCCTGTTACAAGTCAGATTTTTTAAGTATTACATACCACCCCAAACCCAAAAGACAGCTCCTAGACTGTTTAGTGGAGCCAAAGTGAATCGACTGTTGTCTGTGTGATTGGTATCCTCTGCACTGTTTGGGGAAGAACCAGTTAAAATCAGCGGCTCCTATGTGGGTAGAGATATATGTCCATAGAAAAGACTTTTACAGGTTATTAATGTAGAGTTAACAGCAAATTATGGCTCTAGAAGTATGGGCTTACTCTCATATTTGGAGTGATATCTTACACGTGTGACGCAATTGCTGCTTATAGACATGCGTGCACCCTTCGCAGGCCGTTGCATTTGTGTGTTTGTGGGTTGACAGGGTTGTTTTTTGTTTTGTTTTTTATTATTTTCATCTATTTTGACATCATTTTGCTTTTTAACACTTTTTATTTTTCATTTAACTCTATTGATATCACAAGGTTGCCCAAACAGCAGAGCAGGACAGACAAACAGAGAGCTTGGAGCACATGTAACAAATGCTATATCTCAAGCATGAGACTGCAGGCTAGGCTGGCTTAAATAATGTTTGGTCTCCATCCAGAGACTGACCACATCAATCACCTTGCAGGTGGACCAACAGAGAGAATGAATCACAACCAAAACCAGGGTTCTGGAATGAGACCAACAGCTGTGAAGGATCAGGAGCACGACACGCTCCTGACACCAGGGCTCTATGGGTGATTGGGAACTCGGGGGGGCCACTATGGGTGGTGACTGGGAGAGCAAACCATCACAGTGCAGTAAAAGTGACCACCTCTATTGAAATCTCTTTTACTGAATAGCCAGGAGCTGGCTTGCAAAATTGGTACCAAGCTTATGGCTGCAACTGCAGCCGTGAGCTTCTTTTGACCACTGGAAATCTATGTGAATCAAGTGGTTAAAGTAGATATAATACTAAACTGAGCAACACTTTGTATAATAAACATTTGCCATTTTTAAAGAATAAAATACTTGTGTAGCACCCTGGTGTTTAGGCAGGGTTGCTAATAAATTTAGTTTGTCGGGTATTAATCATCCTGGCTGATTGTTAGAAGAACCACTGATTCCTCTCTAAATCTGGATTGCTGTACCTTTTCTCTTCTGTTACTAGGTGGCACTGGTAGCATTAGATTGACAAGGGTATAACAAGGTCAGACTATGGATGGATGGGGTGTCTCAGCCAACTGCCAGGGGTTTCATTGGTCCTTTGGCCAGCTGGGAGAGCCTATTTATTTGGGTGAAATCAGGTGATCAGGGTTCTGTGCCGCCTGGACGGCTGTCTGGGTGGACATGTGTTATGTCGTTCCGGGCTGCTAGGCCAAAGCCTGAGGCCTATACTGGGACAACTGGTTGCTAGGCTGCCTGAGGCCTAACCAGGAGCAAGAGAAGCAGTGTAGGGTTGGGACTGCAGGATTGGAGTCCAACTGAGTTGTGAAGGTTCAGCCAGACTGGGAACCAGAGGGGAAGCTGTCGCCACTAAGGGACCATTCACCTTGTTACCAGAGACTACAGTGAGTAAGCTGGAGCCAGTATCAGAGCAGTCTTCTTATCAGCCGGGGACAGTGAAGAGGGGGGAAAGCTTCAGCAGGTGCCAAGCCAGGGACCCAGCAGGACAGCAGGGGTGATGCTTGAGGAGCATTGAGTACCAAGCTAGGGACCCAACAGGGTGATGCTTGAGGTGTATGCAGCGTGCTAGCTGTGGAAGAGCTCAGGAGATTTAGTGGCGATTGGATCTGGAGGTCTAGTGAGAGACTGGGAGCTCAGTGAGAAAAACTCTACAGTGAGAGACTGTAGTGTAAGAGAAGAACTAATTACCGTTAGTGACTAGAAGAGAAGAAAAGATTGATCGCACACTGCAATCCAAAAGATGCTGTGGAAATTTCTTTATTGTCATGAGTCAAAAGAACTGTGCTTGTTCAAATACGGTTCTCTTCGTGTGAGACGCCTCAACTGATAATCGCTGCAATTTTGTCTGGCTCATGACAATAAAGAAATTTCTACAGCATCTTTTGGATTCCAGTGTGCGATCAATCTTTTCTTTTCTTCTTGATATTGCCTACGGTGATGAGCCGGGATTAGCACCTTGGATCGGGTGTGTCCGTTTTTTTGCCTGAAGCGGTGTGTGCACCCTTGTTCTGTTACTGTTAGTGACTGTTACAAGATTTGTTGCCAAAAGAGACAGAGGTCCCACCTATACAGAAGTGGTATCTGGCATGAGGCCTTCCCCTGTATAGCTATCTACCTATAGAGGTTTCGGAGTCTGCCAATTATCATTGCATCTACTTAAGGGTGTCCTGGGCCTAATCCTCTCTCCCACAGTTTCATTAAGAGACAATAAATCTCTTTTGCATTCAAAAAGTGTCTGGCGCCCATCACTCCATCATGCATCACACTCACCGTGCCTTATAACCCACTCCACAAAGACAGATGTCATATATCCCTGACTCTGAAGGTCACCATTAGGCCTTTGGAGGTCTGGGACCTTGCTACACTTGTATTCACCTTGTTACAACCCTTGTTGCATCTTAGTGTTGCAGGTCTGATACAGCATCCTTGCAGCCAGGGCCGCTGATAGAAATCATGGGGCCCCGTACAGCCTACCTGACAGGGCCCCCTTCAGCTCCACCCCTGGCCCCACCCATGGTCCCTCCTTCAGCCCCGCCCTGTCCCAGCCCCTCCCCAGACCCCGCCTTGAAACAAAGTGCAGGTTTGTCTGCAAGTGATAGGCATGGCTGGCACTGTCTGCAGCACATTACGGCATTGGCGGCATGGGTGGCACTGTCTGCAGCACATTACGGCATTGGCGGCACTGTCTGTAGCACATTACGGCATTGGCGGCATGGGTGACACTGTCTGTAGCACATTACGGCATTGGCGGCACAGGTGGCACTGTCTCTGCAGGCAGCACATGCGTTATGGGCCATAAAGCATGTGCTACCCGCAGACAGTGCCGCCAATGCTGTAACGTGCTGCAAACAGTGCCAGCCGTGACACTAATGGCATAAGGCATGTGCTACTTGCTGAGAGTGCACACATGCCGCCAATGACATATTGTGCTGCAGACAGTGCCACCCATGCCGCCAATGGCATAATGCATGGATGGCACTGTCTCTGCAGGCATCACATGCGTTATGACATTAGCGCCATGGGTGGCACTGTCTGCAGCACAATATGGCATTGGCAGCATGGGTGGCAATGTCTGCAGGCAGCACATCTCTTATGGGCCATAACGCATGTGCTACCAGCAGACAGTGCCACCCATGCCACCAATGCCATATTCTGCTGCAGATAGTGCCACCCATGCTGCTAATAATTTATATACGCTGCTGCATCAGTAGTAGATCTTGAATTCCCCCCCAAGCAAGCACACACCTGTGTCATTTTTAGCTGGGCTCCATGAGGCACTTCTTCCCTGATCCTGCTGCTGCCTGGACTGGAGTGTCCACAAATGGTTCCATTCAGATGCGATGTCAATGATGCCAGCTACTTATTTTTTGTGTTCTGCCACCGCCGCTCGCCTCACTGACACTTCTCGCAAGAGGAGGGGGAGGAATCACTCCACGGCGCCAAGGAGGACGGCACGATAGAGGACGCACTGGCTGGGACTTGAGCCACAGCCAGCATGAAGAGCGGGTGCAGAAGAGGTATTCTTCCGCACCCGAAATAGAGGAAATAGTCCCTCCCCTGCTGCCACCTAGTCTGCAGATAGCTATCTGCACAAAAAGAAAAAAACGTAAAAATAACCGGGGGTGGTGGGGGGTATTTGGTTGGTAGTTGAGCCGGACGGACTCTGATCGGCCATGGCTGGAGGATTTTTTTTATTTTTTTATATTAATTATTTATCTGCTCAGCTTGCCCGGGCCCCCCTACTGGCCGGGCCCGGTACAACAGGGCCAGTTGTACTGGCCTATCAGCAGCCCTGCTTGCAGCTACTTACTGTCTAAATGCATGATCTCCAGTGATACCTGTAGAATGGTGTATAATAAGCATGTCAAAGTAAAATGATTCAGAAATAAATCATTGGGGAAATTATATTTGATTGTGAGAGTACCAACATCCTGAATTATTAAGTAACTAAATGTATGTGTGATGTCTCTGTTAAACACAAGTTATAGCACTCATGACTGGTGATTATAAGTGGATGCAGAGCCAGGGCCGTCTTTTCGCATGGACACACTGGGCAGTTGCCCAGGGTCCCCAGCTGCCCAGCGACCACAGCCAGCGCCAGACTGGCCTACCGTCATACCTCCCAACCGTCCCTGAATGGGCGGGATTGTCCAGGAAAGGGAGGGCTTTCCCGCTGTCCGACACGTGCACACAGAATCCTGCAGCCTGAGGCTGGTTTTCTCACCGTGTGTGTGAAAATCTTCTTTTATTGGACCTTCTGGCTGCTTGTCCTCATGGTTATTGGCTGCAGCTCATAGCAATCATCCTGGACTCACTCTGTGCATGGGGGCGGGGACAGTTGCTGATCTGTACTGAAGGCGAGGAGGTTATTTCCAATGAAGGAGGGCAGGTCAGTGTGCGCCAGATAGAAAAGTTGCTGCAGTTAAGCTGTGACAGTGCCCTGACAGATGACATATGGATTTCTGGTGAAGCCTGTGCTCGGAATCTTATCAGATTATTGGAAGACAGAAGCTGGGCTCAGGCTGCGGACACAGAGCATCACTAGTTCTGTCTGCTTCATCTATACAGGACTCTGCAGGAGATAAGGAGAGTGTGTGCTGAGAAGGGGGGCAGTGTTCTGTGTCTCACTCTGAATTGCACTGTTTATGCTTTCTCTCCTGAGCTCTCCGTCCACCCCCATTCATCCTGAATACTGCAATCCACCCCCCATCCCAGCCATCCTGCGATCCCCCCCATCCACGCCCCATCCCAGCCATCCTGCAATCCCCTCATCCACCCCTCATCCCAGCCATCCTGCAGTCCCCCCATCCACCCTCCATCCCAGCCATCCTAAGATCCCCCAATCCACTCCCCTTTTGTTTGGCCAATAGAAAGCACTAGGAGAGTAGAAGTGGAGGAGATTAGGAGTGGAGAGCTGCTGTTTGAGCAGAAAATGTGTGATAAAATGTCACACATTTTCAGGCATTCCCAATGAAGTCTATGGGGCCCAATCTGCCTCCAATCTGCCAAAAAGAAGCTTGTGTACTTTTTTGAGCGACAGGCATAACCCACCTTCTCTGTGCAATGGAATTCTACAGAGCGACCCCCAACCTACTCTTTTGGGGTTTCCCACCAACGCTCTCAGCTCCTCCTCCCTTCCGTGTGCCCCCATAAGCAGGCCTCTTGCAATGGGGGCCCATGCGTGGACTCTCTTCCAAGCCATGCTATGTGTGTCCATTGACACACACAGCATAGCTTGGCCCCACCCCAATCTCTCTTCACAGGGTTTGACTGACAGCAGCAGGAGCCAGTGACTGCTGCTGATGTCTCTAAGCATGTGAAGAGAGAGAGAGAGCAGCACTGTTGCTCTCTGGCACAGCGCTGGATCTAGATCTTACTCAGGTAAGTAATTAGGGGAGGCTGGGGCAAGTAAAACATGAAAGGTTTTTTACTTTAATGCAGAGAATGCCTTAAGGTAAAAACATCCTGCCTTTACAGCCATTTTTTGTTTAGGTAAATTAACCAGTTCCCGACCGGCGCACGCCGATGTACGTCGGCAGAATGGCATGGGCAGGCATATTGGTGTACAGGTACGTCCAATCTTCAATGCCGCCCTGCCATCGCGAGCGTGCCGCCCGCGGCACGCTCGTGTGCCAGTCGGGACTGCCGTGGGCATACCCGTGATCGTCTCACGGGAGGGCTGAATGGAGGAAATGCTGTCTAAACAGCATTTCTCCATTCTGCTTAGCAACTAGTGACGCTGATCTCTGCTCCATGTGATTGGAGCAGAGATCAGTGTTCACTAAATGAAAGCCCAACCCCCCCACAGTTAGTAACACACCCCTAGGAACACTTAACCCCTACACTGCCACCCACTGGTTAACCCCCTTCACTGCCAGTGTCATTTACACAGGAATCACTGCATTTATATAGCAGTGATTACTGTATAAATGACAATGGTCCCAAAAATGTGTCAAAAATGTCCGATGTGTCCGCCACAATGTCGCAGTCACAATAAAAATTGCTGATCGCCGCCATTACTAGTAAAAAAAAAATAATAAAAAATTATTAATAAAAATGCCATAAAACTATCCCTATTTTGTAAATGCTATAACTTTTGCGCAGACCAATCAATAATCGCTTATTGCGATATTTTTTACCAAAAATATGTAGAAGAATAAGTTTCGGCCTAAACTGAGGGAAAAAATGTTTTTTTATATATTTTTGGGGGATATTTATTATAACAAAAAGTAAAAAATTATGTGTTTTTTTCAAAATTGTCACTCTATTTTTGTTTATAGCGCAAAAAATAAAAACCGCAGGGGTGATCAAATACCACCAAAAGAAAGCTCTATTTGTGGGAAAAAAAGGACATCAATTTTGTTTGGGAGCCACGTCGCACGACCACGCAATTGTCAGTTAAAATGACACAGTGCCGAATCGCAAAAAGTGGTCTGGTCTTTGACCAGCAAAATGGTCCGGTCTGTAAGTGGTTAAAAAACAAAAACAAATCAGCATAAGTAACATCAATTACATTTAATGCAAAGTGCTCCTTGTGCTGGTGCTGAAGTTCTCTGCACCCTTACCATGCTCCACAGCCATTATCTTCTGGTGCTGTAGGGATTCATATCAGTGCTGGACCTGTGATAAGCAGTCATCCAGAATGCTGACTCTGCTCACCCTTTCTACCCCCCCTCCTCCATTCACAGAAGCTGTATTTAAGCTTCCAAAAATTAAAAGCTATCTATGAATAGAGGATGGGCGGATAAATAAAAGGTCTGTCTCCTTCATTGATAGTACCTAAATTTCGTTAAATTAGTATTTTAAAAATTCAGCACAAGGACAATACATTAAATAAGACACGTCACTGGGGCTGGCACCCGTCTTAGTTGAAATTTTCAGTACCCTGCCCCCCTCATTCCCTCTCGGAGCAATCTTTCAGTACTGCAGGGGTTAATGCAGCTGCTGTACCTGTCATAGGCACTCTAAATGATGCCCATATGCCCCCTCTATTCATAGTAGCCATACTATAGCTTCCATTAATGAAAAGCTCTCTATGAATGGAGAGGGCAGACCTTTTCTTCATCTGCCCGTCCTTCATTCATAGAGCACTTATCATTGTTGGGGAAGGCTGTGGTAATCTCTGCAGTACCAGAAGATGACAAAGATCCTTCTCTCTTAAGAAAAGGTGTTTAAGGGGGGATTTGATTACCTTCTCTAAGTACATAATTGGTCATAATTCTCTCCTGTAGTAATGTGAAAGAATCAGTAAGAGCTATGGGGAGATATGTGAAAGACCAAGAAGTGGTATGAAAGTTAATCTTCTAAAAAGAGACTAATGCAGCGTACACGCGATAGGATTTCTCTTTGGAAAAAGATATGATGGCTTTTCCGACGGGATTCCGCTCAAGTTTGCCTTGCATACACACGGTCACGCAAAAGTTTGCTGAAATTATGACCATCAAGACCGCGGTGACGTACAGCACTACAAGAAGCAGAGAAAATGAAGTTCAATGCTTCCGAGCATGCGTCAGATTGTTTCCGAGCATGCGTAGGAATTTTGCACGTTGGAATTGCCACAGACGATCGCATTTTTGGATAGGAACATTTCCAGACCGAAAAATTGAGAGTATGCTCTCAGTCTTTTGCTGGCTGGAATTCCGCCAGCAAAAGACCGATGGAGCATACACACGGTCACATTTTCCGATGAAAAACTCTCATCCGTCTTTTGCGGGCCGAAATTCCGATTGTGTGTACGCGGTATTAGGGCCTCTTAATAACTGTTTTCATTTCTGTAACTATTTTATCAGTTTTAGAAGCCACCCAATTTCCAACTGTAGGGAGCAGACTGTTCTAATAAAATAATTGGACATCTGGCAAGACTAAACCTCTGTGATCAAAGGGCAGCTGCAATAATTATACTGCTATTCTAGGATATATCTGAACCCAAATTAATGCAATACTAATCCTATTAGCCTCTGTAAAGATTTTTTTTTTTCAATTGAATCTGGAGCTTGAAAAAAACAGAGAAGCTTTGGGAGAAAAAAGTCTTTATTAGGTTAATTAGGTTTATATGAAAAATAATTCCAATAAACTCATGCGCTGCTACAAGGTGAGAAATATGAATAAATATGTAATTGCTGCAACCACCCAAAATAGTGTACTTAATCACAAAAAAAGAGAAACACAAAAATATAACAGTGGTGCACTGCTCCTTTAAATGTGCACAATTACCAGACCAAACAATTATAGTAGTGCCAATAACGTGATGATATTTCAAAGTGAGATTTCTATAGATAACTCAAGTAGTATCCTCCAAAATAATAAAGTGTATTTTACAAAAGACTAACACGTTGTGTGTTCTATTGAATATTCACATTCAAGCATATATTATCTAGTACTCCTAAAACCCAGTGTATAAAAGTGTCCATGGCATTCAACCCAAGAAGAGTCGTGTTCTCCAATGTGTCCTCCAGAGAAAAAAAAACACCAATCCACCAAAAAGTGCAGTGTTCGCTCACCTTCAGAAAGGTTTTTGGGCTAAAGATGAGACTAGCCTTAGGCTATTGTTTGAGAAATTAAATAATAACAAGAAAAATATCAAACTCGCATATGAAAGTCATAGGAGGACTATACACTTCCTAGATCTGGTTATTGAAATTGAAAACAAGCAAGTAGTTACAAAAATAGTGTTCTCCAATGTGTCCTCCAGAGAAAAAAAAACACCAATCCACCAATGGGTGCAGTGTTTGCTCACCTTTACAATTAACCTGTACAGGTAAAAAAAAATGCTTTCTATTTATTACCCTTGCTGGTCCACCATCCAGCTATTGGCACCCACTTTGCTTGTGTGGTCCCTTTAAGACAGTGGTTCTCAACCTGGGGGTCGAATGAAGATTTGTTAGGGGTCACCAAATCCTGGGCTGTTCCTGAAGCCCCTGCCACTCTCCCAACTGTGCCTGCACAACTGTCCCTGCACATTTTGTGAGTACAGACTTTAAGAGACATTTGGGCTGCTGCCACCCTTCTAGAGAGTCAGCTGTGTGTTTGTTTAAAGGGGACATCGGCTGGTGTCCTGAAGAACTTAGTCTATCTTGTTCTCTGTGAAGGGACCCTGCTCTTGGTGCTACAAAGAAAGTAGATTTAAATTTAACTGTTACTACTACAAGCCAAGTGCACAGTTTCCGATATGCAAGGACTTCTGCTTCAGCTTTACAGAAAGGAGTTCACTGTCCTCAACCTGTACATACAGTAGTTCTGTTTTTGGAGCATCCCACTCAATTCCCTTAACCCTATCCAAATGTAGCACTACCCCTTTAGGAGTCGCTGAAGTAAGGGTTGCCCACTGCTGCACAGCCAGTCACATAGCATTTTCCTTCATTCACTCCAACTCAGAAAACAGTCCTTGACTTGTTTTTGTTGTTTTTTTTAGGAGGTGATAACTTGATTGGGGAATTATGGGATGTCCAAACTGAAAATGTTCAAACGCAGAACCAGGACTAACTTCCTCCCTTTCTACAAAAGTCCACTTCTTCCTTCCTCCTGCACAAACTTGGTTCCTTTGTACAGCATCTGCTGCTCACTCCGGTTGGAACTAGCAGTTTTTTGCTAGTTCAGCAAAAGCCCATTACAGGCCGGAACTCTCAGTCCCTTGGCAAAAGTAGCACAAGTAGAGTAAACAGCATGACATCTCTTTTTCTGCTTCCCTGTGGCCACTGATAACAGATTCACTTGCTGGCAGAAATGCTAACCCACCTGGCTGCCACCAGTCACGCCTGGCTAATCTTCCTTCCAGTCCTTCTAACTGGTATACACATGAAGACCTCCCAGGCAGGGCCATCTGTAATACTGATTGGACCCTGGGCAAAAATTTCTTGGGGCCCCCCATTCAGTTTTGCTCTCCACCAGGTCTGAGACAATAAATAGCAGCTGGACTCAAAATCAGTTTACTGAATCAGATCAGGCAGCTATTGCGATTGGTTGCCAGAGGTTACAGTGTATCATTACCCCTCACTGACTGGTTGCTAGAGGTTACAGCACGCATTAAGGCTCACTGACTAGTTACTAGAGGTTACAGCACATGAGTTCTGCTTGTAGATTTGTTGCTAGAGATTACTGTGGGTATGACCTCAGGGCGCATGATATACATATCAATGCCAACGGCCGCCGCTATTTACATATGAATGCCGGTGATTTACATGTAAACACTGTGTCTACAGGTGAGTTATCTGTACACAACAATAGGGCAGAGCTGGGCAGAATTAGTAGCAGCACTTCACACTGAGACATTGGGACACAGCACAGGACTAAAACCTCAAGGGACGAGGGAATTTAAACCAGGATAGTTGGCAAGTATGAAGCAGCTGCTTTGGGCCCCACAACAATGACAGGGCCCAGGGCAGCTGCCCCTTTTGCCCTGCCTTAAAAACAGCCCTGCTCCCAGGGAAAAGTTAGATTAAAATATGGCACTATGCTGTCTTCAAGAGAAGCCTGCTGCAGATGGCAGTCTCTCCCCTTGTCTGTCCCTGCACCATGCTGATCTACTCACAGTCTTTGCTCCTTTCCTCTGTCTCTCCGGTATGAATCTTCCCACTGCCTGCTGTGTTAGGATCCTTCCAGGCCAACTTTCTTGAGCTCCCAGCCCAAGGTAACCCCCCAGTAAAGGGTCCCTCAAGGGCCACCGACAGCCTCCCTTAGCACTGCTTCTCCATCTTCCACCCAACTCCCCTGCAGGAATGGCCCATATCTATTTATGGGGTTGTTTCAGTCCCCTGCCAGCCCACTTCTGAAAATTGTCTGAGGCCCCATAAATATTCATGACAGCTTCTCCTAACCCCCACCCTTTCATACCTATACTTTAACCCTTTCCCATCTCCACCTCCCGGTATCTTGAAGTTCTAAAAGGTCCGGGAGGCAGAGGCGGGCATTCGGGTCATGTGACTGCTGTGATCACATGATTGGAAAAATCCCAATGGCGAACATGCTTCGCTCAGGGTGCATTCTCTAAGCATAGTTTTGTGTTTACATAGGGCCGCATATATGTTTACAGCTGGCGGGAAGAGATTAATAAGAACAGACTCAGGTCAGCTAAGTCAAGAAAGTTGTCATTGGAAAAAACTGCAATTGTTCCCCTTGTGAGTAAAGCACTTGGAGGGCTGTACAATGGGTCTACGTTCCCCCCAGAATATTTTCTATGGCTGCTGCTGAAAAAAACAAAACAAAAAAATAATTTCTGTCCCAATAGATAGTTGAAGATCGCATGCTTCAAGTGCTTCAGAATTTGAAGGCCAAAGAGAAGAGTTTGGGGATGAGGAAGACCGCTTTCCTCTCTGCACTGAAAACATTTTTTAGTTTCCCTTTGATTTGTTGGCTAATCCAGTACTTCACCAACCAGCGTAGTGCCAGTGTGGGCCTAATTTTTTAAAGGGTTGGAAGATTAAGCTGTTTCATCTAAGCTAATCTTCTCTAGAAACAAACTGTACAAGGGAGATTAATAATGGCTTGCTTTGGGTACAACCAAACTTTCAGATGTGTTGAATCATGTCAGAGGTCTTGAGTCTGTGAACAAAATGATCAGTTTAAGAACAAAGCTGAGCTTAATCTACAGCAAGGGTGTTTAAACCTTCTAAACAAATGGCTAGTTTAATGTCCTTTAGACTTCCGGGGGCTCAGACTGTGGCAAGGGAGAGTATAAAATACCCCAGTGTCAACAGGAGTAAACAATACCTCATGCTTGGTGGCCAGTGGGAGTATAAACCTTTGTAGTGCCAGTGGCCAGTAGGAGAAGAAATAGGGTTCTATAATTGTTATTAGGGGTAGGAATAGTGCCCCAGCATTGGTTTCATTGGAGAGAATAGTCAGTGAGAGGGGTCAATAAGAGGAACACTGCCACAGTGTTGATGTCAGTGGGAGAGATAGTGTTCCATTGTTTATATCAATGGGAGTAATTATGCACCAGTTGATGTGCCTGTTACACTATGCCTCATTTGCCATTGCTGTAGGCTTGATGTTTGAACGTAAATCATGCTTGAAATATTTAAATGAAGTCTTTTTCTTAAACTCAGACTCCTGGCAGATTTACAAAACACAAGTTACTGTAATGCATCTAGGTGCTTGTTATTGCATCTTTATTTTTTTTCTTTATAGCAGCAATGTAAGTATCCGAATTTGGCGTTAAACATCAATGGAAAGGGGTAATGATACACATGTGTTTTATTTTTGTTTTTTGCTTTAAGCTTGTGATACATTTCTTTGAAAACAGCTTGTACTATTCAAGTATGCTCCACTCCCTTTAGTAAGTTAATTGTAGCCAATTTGAAAGCATCTAAAATGCATGACAGATGCATCCCATATGCTCCAGGTGGATTTGCAAAGCTTCCACCGTTCCTTTTGAAAAGGAATTGACAATGACCTTGATAACAAAACAAAACTCTAATTAAGAAAAGATAAAGCCTACAAGAGCATCACCTTTTCAAACATCTCATTCTCATAAATGATCATAAAATGCATGCCTTCTTATATCCATACAGTATATGTGGGTTTATGATTTGACAGAATGCTGACTTTACCCCTGCATCAGCTTATTAAACCAGAGTTCCACCCAAAAGCAGAAGCTCCGCTTATCTGCCCCCCCCCCCTTCCGGTGCCACATTTGGTACCTTTCAGGGGGGAACGGATACCTATCAAGAACAGGTACCCGCTCCCACTTCTGTGTAAGGGTGCTGCGGCGACCTACGTCGCACACAGGTCCCAGAAGACAGCAGAACCATTCAGAAAGTGCAGCGTGACTTGCGCATGTGCTGTAGGGATGCTTCACAGCCTGTTTCCCTTAGTAAGGATGTTGGCATCTGCACCCAAAGCCGATGGATGCGAAAGCTTCAGGTTCCAACATTGTGAGCTCCCTTGACAGGCAAGTGTCCTTATATTAAAAGTCAGCAGCTACAGTATTAGTAGCTGCTGGCTTTTAATTATTTTTTTTTTAATACAGGCTGGACCTCCTCTTTAAAGGGGTTGTAAAGGTTTGTTTTTTATTTTCTAAATAGGTTCCTATAAGCTAGTGCATTGTTGGTTCACTTACCTTTTCCTTCGATTCCCCTTATAAATGTTTTTTTTTCTTTGTTTTCTTTGTCTGAATTTCTCACTTCCTGTCCCTCCTCAGTAAGCTGTTCAGTAAGCTGTTCTGGCTGACTAACCACCAGCTCGGATGATGGTGAGAAGTTTACTGAGGAGAAACAGGAAGTGAGATATTCAGACAAAGAAAAAAAACATTTAGAAGGGAAATCGAAGGAAAAGGTAAGTGAACCAACAATGCACTAGCTTAGAGGAACCTATGTAGAAAATAAAAAACGAACCTTTACAACCCCTTTAACTTTGGTCAGTATTTAAATGTTGTAGAAGCCCCGAAAAATATAATTTGCAAGGGAAACCAAGGTAATGTACTATATGGCAATGTTTAATAACCAGGGAGCACCAAAGGTAGTAAACCCAATCACTTTGCACCTCTGGTTCATGGGAAGGTAAAATGTGGAGCTGAACACAAGTCTTCAAACTGAGAAAAATCATTGCTTGTGTTTGATGTTTGGGTTCGGCAGTCTGCCACAAAACAGAGGGCTCCTTGGAAAATGAGAGTCACCCAGATTGTGTAACCAATAATGACGTGTACACACGACCGGACTTTTCGACAACAAAGTTCGGACGGAACGAATCTGTCGGACAATTCGATCATGTGTGGGCTTCATCGGACCTTTTCTGTAGAAAAATCTGACGGACTTTAGAAATAGAACATGTTTCAAATCTTTCCGCTGGAACCAGTTCCTGTCAAGAAAACTGCTACTTTGTATGCAGGTCCGATGGGCCAACAACGATGCAAGGGCAGCTATTGGCTACTGGGTATTGAACTTCTTTTTTCTAGTCCCGTCGTACATCATTGCGTTAAACGATCGGACTTTGGTGTGATTGTGTGTAGTCAAGTCTGATTCAGCAGGACTCCATCAAAAAGTCAGTAGAAAAGTCCATTAGATTTCATTCCGACGGAAAGTCTGGTTGTGTGTATACGCATTAGAGTGCCAAACAACTGTCTTGAGAGTTTAAAGTTCTAATAATTCAGTCAGTTACAGCAGGAAAGCAAAAGACAGTATTTTGCTTTCTTGCTGTTAATGGTTGAATTATTAAAGGACTTTGGACTCTCAAGACATTTGTTTGGTGCTTTTATTGGTTCAATTACTGGTTCATGACAGCAAGTATATGTTTCTGTAAGTATTTTGTGTTCACATTTTATTTTCCATCCACAAAAGAGTTTTTGTTAGAAAACCATATTATAACTGATAGCATGGATTCACAAAAAAACAAAGTTGTCAAACAAATCTTCCTTCTTTTTATGAGGAAGTAAGCAAAAACTTAAACTAAGGAGTGTCTGTAGATTTAGTATACTTGGAATTTTCTAAAGTGTTTTAGCCTAGTTCCCACAAGACAGCTAATGTGCGAGTTAAGTTCTGTATGCCTAGAATATTCAGCTTGTAAATGGATGGAAAAGACTGTAGAGAGTAGGCATTAATGATTCCTTCACTGAATGGTCTAAGGCTGTTAGTGGTTATCAACAAAGTTCAATGTTGGGACTAGAGATGGGCCGAACACCCCCCTGTATGGTCCGCACCAGAACTCCCAAACAGGGAAAAAGTTCAGCCCCGAGCCACAAACTCTATGTGACCCAAACATGAAAAATCAAAAGTCCCCATTTTGAAAGCTTATATGCAAGTTATAGTCATAAAAAAACTGCCCTGGGGACATGTATCAATGCAAAAATAAAAAATAAAATTAAAGGAGCAATGATTTTAAATGATACTTAAAGTGAAACTATAAAAATGAAAAATTCCTTTAAAGCGTTCCACCCAAAAATAAAACTTCTGCTTTAAGTGATGGTGACCCGTGGCATGCCACATTTGGCATGTAATTTTTTTTGGTGGGGGGGGGGGCATGGGGACAAGGCGCTTTGGAGCGGAGAGCAGAGCCTTTCCTGGCCTGCCAGGCTGCATTCTCAGATAAGGGTCTGGTATGGATTTTTGGGGAATACCATTTTTTTTAATTTGGCACTAAAATCAAGTAAAGAGTTTGGTATGGACTGGGAGGCGAGAGACCCTACGTCGTTTTTTTTTTGCTGCCAATTTAAAAAAAAAATTGAACTTGTTAGCGGGGGAAGCCCACTGATAGCTGACGACTCATTCATTGTTAATGAGACAGCGGACGGTTTTCCCAGCTTTGTTTTTTAACAACATATTGACTGCAATTGGCGAACACCCAGGTGGGCGATGTTGGGGCCGAAATTTCGCTTGGTCCAAACTGTTTGCCCAACAACAGTTGGGACCCTTACTTTTTGGCCTAGTTATAAATGGTATAGAGTTTGGGTTTAAAAAATACCATTTCTGTTTCTGCAAATTATATCAAGTGATGTAGTGGAATAATGTCCCTATAAGACTTTTATAACTTACAACAGGCCAGAATGCACCATTTGATTTGGGCGACTGTGACAACAAGGTTTAATGTTGATACATGTAAAGTTAGGCCATAAACACAAAACATGCATGTGTCATACATTCTAGATGAAGCACAACTGAGGGAGTCAATGGTCAGCAAGGGTCTGGGTGTTCTGGTAGATCACAGATTTATTAACAGCATGCAATGCCAAGCTGCAGTTTTAAAGCAAGCTAAATACTTTCTTATTTTAAAAGTGGTATACACTCCAGAGAGAGACACATCACCTTACCTATGTACAAAGCATTTGCAGGGCCTTATCTGGAACATACAGTCCATAAAAAGGATATTGGAAAAAAGGAGAGAGTGCAGAGAAGGGCAAACTGATAAGTGGCATGGAGGACCAGAGCTATGAGGAAAGAATAACTCAACTGAATTTATTCTCCCAAAAGAAGGCCAATATGGCCAATATTCCCCCCTTCACCCTGATTGTTGATACAGGGAATATCCGATTGCATAAGAAAATTAGGAAAGCTTTTTTGCCACTGTAAATTTGACCATGCTTTACAGGGGTTTGGGCCTTCCTTTTAATGCCCCATCGCATGTGTTCTGGTGCAGTACCCTTCTTAAAAAGTTTCATGCACTTCTTTTGTGCATTTTTCATGCATAGGGCAGCCCAATTGAGTGAATGGGTTGCCTTAAACACATGTATGAAATCACACTAAAATGCACCTGCATGGGTGTGAATGGAGCCTAAAAGTGTGATCTCTATAACTGATCCAGCTGTGGTGAAATAACTTAACTTACATTCCCAGTAGCTTGGCAGACAGTGGTGTGGATCCAAATGACAGTCTAGCTCCAGCAGAAAACAGTACATGTGGTGAATGGAGACCAAAGCATGAAGAAAAGGAAGGATGGAACTAGCTACATAGACCATTTATTTGGTACGAAATGAGGAAAGGAAAAAATTATTTAAAAGGCAAACAAACAACAATGCATGTGTAACATGATACTCCCCATCAACATATATGTTTTCAAATATTAAACTATTGAGAATTATGTCAGACTCTATTCCAGGAACACCTGAAATGGAAGAAAGGGAAGAACAAGAGAATAATAATGCAAACGTTAACATACTTTAAAAACGTAAAAGTCACTAGTGGTAATTTGTACGATGTCACAGAAGACAATCCATGAATCTGTCTTCAGAGGGAAAGGCAGCAACATGCACCAGCCCTTATTACCTCCCTTTGATAAAGTCATTGGTTTAGAAGATGAATCCTCTTCTTATGCTAAAGAAGTACTCGTTCAAATGTAGAATCATTGTGAATTTTGACGGTATCCTCATTCATGAAGTCAGGAGGGGATAACCATGAAATGTCAAGAAATGCAGCAGCTGGTACTGCACAGATTGTGCGATAATTTGGGTTGAGGTCAATAGGCACATAGTGCCATGGATCGAGGTTAGAGAACCTTCTGATGCATTCTACTCTGTTACTGACATACACATAGAACTGTTTTTTGGATGTGTATTTATCCCACTAGTATCTTGTTGTATGTGTAAAACTGAAAAGAGTCAATTTTAAAGTCTCTTTCACATTTTATAAGCTCATCAATTTCAACTGGCGATACAAAAGAGTTGAAGTCTTGGAATGGCAGGTGCTGGTTTGGGGGTTAGCTTCTGCCCAACCTCCAGAGCTCGGTTCCGGGCAATACGATCATACCATTGTATTCTGCCTCCTCTGGGCAGCTCAAAGGTTGTCCTAGACAGTGTCCGTGAGCTCCTTCAGTCTGTTATGTATATGGATTGTATTTATTTTAATGGCACATTGCACTTTAATATGAATATAGAGGTATTGCTTTATAGAAATATGTAAATAACATTGCACATTATATTGGACCTTATGAGCGCCCCCTCACATCCCACCCACTATCATCTAAAGTAGATCCACCTACCTTAGCTAGGGGAGCAGCTGTAAATTTATTTAAACTTATTTTATTATTTTGAAGCAAGGTACCAACTTTTCAAAATCCAAACGGCTTGTCAATGGTGCAAACGATTATCCATAGCAACAGCTTGCATAGGGTTTGCCCCGTTTGGTTGCATGTGTAGCAGAGGTTCTCCTTCCCTTGTGAAGATGGTAGCTGAGTGGGACAGGGGATCATTGGCTGGAGTGGAGGGGCAGTGCTCTGCGGAATGTTGGGGACAGGCAGAGCTGGGGTCTTAGCCTGTGGTTGTACAGTCTGCCTTGAATCCACGTATTGGTCAGCTAGGCTGGCAGCTTCATCTACTGTGACTGGCTGCTGGTCCTTTACCCAGTCTCTAACTTCAAGTGGGGTATGATCATAGAATTGTTCCAGGAGGATTTGCTGGAGCACATCTGCCATGGTAACAGCTTGGTGCCCGGTCATCCAACTCTCTGTTGCACGGTCATTTGATGAGCCCATTCTGTGTATGTCTCTCTCTCCTTTCGGCGGAGGTTGCGAAACCTCAAACGGTGTGCCTCTGGAGTAATGCCGAAGCAAGCTAATAGTCTTTCTTTTACCTGGTCATAGTCCTGGCTGATCTCATCTGGGACATTATTGTACGACTCTGCAGCCCTTCCTATGAGCCGGCTGAACAGGAGCGTGACCCAATCTGCTTTATCAACGCCTTGGAACCCGCATTGCCTCTCAAACCTTTGCAGGTAAACATCCATCTTATTTTCCCCATCTTGAAACATGCACAAGGTGGCATAGGGTAGCTTTTTGCGGGCCACTGGAGCTTTCTGGTTTGACATAACTGGCGCTCCTTGGTCTTGCTGGAGTTCAGCCATTCACAGCTGGGACACCTCTCATAACACTTGACTGATAACCTCCTGCGTTGGGTTAGTACCATACAAGGCCAAACACCACTGGACATCACACTGGAATTCTGCCGCCTCTGAGGTATCTGTTGGTGGGTTGCTGGCCTGATCATTCTCCCTTAGTTTGGTGATGAGAGTCACTTTGGATTTGTTGCTGGAGACTTTTTCACGGCTTCCAGGAGATATTTTAAGGTGCTAAGCTTGAGTCTGGCATAGTAATGTTCCATCTGCTGTTAGGTGCAGAGGGTCCCGGTGATGGTTTGGGTGTGCCTGGGCAAGAGGAAGCCTCTCACAGCTTGCCACCAATTGTGGCATATCCCATCCCCCACTCCGCTGGATCCTTCTGTCAGTAATATCGCTTCCTCCAGTCTGACCACCAGAGAGATCAGATATTATAGCTGCATTGTATGCAAGGTTAGGAGACAATAGCTTGTATGAATCTTGAATGATTTATTGGACCAGGATACAGGCTTTTTATACACTTTTTAACAAAAGGGGTTAGACAACGAGGTAGGGCTGACTCATGGCTAATTTCCCCCTAGCAACTACTTAGCTGGCAATGATATAATAAACATGTTAATTAAATGTTAATTGTTGGTGAGCTATATGTACCCTTGGGATGTCTCTGCCAACAATCAGGAATATATCCGCATTTCTGTCACAATGAGAGTGGGCAATTGTATTACTACACTTCCATTCAGGGGATCTATTACAAGACCAGTGGCTCCCTGACGAAAACTTCTTTGATGCCAGCACAGGTATCCAGGATGTATGGTAAGACATCTACTGTTATGTTTAAAAGGTCAAAAAGCTATTTACTTTGCACTCTTTCCGCCATGCTTTGCCTTGAAATAGATCAAGCACTTGCGCATGATTTTCAATGTCACATTCTATGCACTTAATAGTAGCCTTACAGTTTTCTAGCATGCTGTTCTGTGAATTCACAGCATTTGAAACAAATCCCAAATTTCTTAAAAATGTGCATTCCTGCAAGGGTTTCTTTCTGCAGCCGATACACTTCCTAAGTGGTTGTGTTTTATTATGTATGGGACATCAGGGGTTTGGGTTTTATATTTTCGTGTTCTGATAGGTCTTTTCAGGGACTGGAGTAGAAAATCAGAATATCAGTTTTTTGCACAGACACTGGACCTCTGTGGTCCCTATGTGGAATGTGTGGGCTTACAGGCCTTGGAGAAGGTAGGCAGAGAGGGTAGGACTCCCCGAAGGAGAAACTTGGATCAGTCATAGTATCTGCACTTATCCTAATGAACTCATATGTCTTTTCAGGGACTGGAGTAGAAAATCAGAATATCAGTCTTTTAGACAGACACTGGACCTCTGTGGTCCCTATGTGGAATGTGTGGACTTGTAAGTCTTGGAGAAGGTAGGCAGAGAGAGTAGGACTCCCCGAAGGAGAAACTTGGATCATTCATAGTATCTGCACTTATCCTAATGGACTCACAGAAGTAGAAAAAGGGAAGAAAAGAAACGTTAGTTTTTTCCTTTTACCTTGTCCAACAGGTGCCCATTTTTCCTGTATGCCATAAGGTAACTTGAATACTACTGGGTTAACTCCTAAAATGATATTTATGTAACTGAGGATGGGTAATTTGGTATGAGCTTTGGAAAGTTGAATCTCCAAGAGAAGATCGCCAAGCTCTAGAATGTATCTGCCAGATATTTTTGGGAAGGTTTGCAATCTTTTAATTAAAGAATTCTCAATGGCTTCTGGGCTACAGAAGCTAAGCTCAGTCTGTTCCAAGCAGCCTTAAGATGAGTGGCAGGGTTGTGTAGGGTAGGGACTGAGTCTTTTGATACATTCAGCAGATTGAGGACCCATCCATCTGATAAGCAGATCTAGCTCTTCTGATACCTAGAAGCTTGCTGTAAAACCTTAAGCTTGCTATGGCTGTGGCTCAATCACATTGTTTCTCAAAAGCTTCAGTCTTTGCTCTCTTGTGTGTAGCTTCTGCTTCCACCTCTGCTTCTATCAGTGCTTTCTTGCCTGAAGTTTCTGTGGCTCCTGTTTCCATCTCTGCTTTCTTGCATGCAGCTTCTGCTTAATCAATGCTTTCTTGTGTGCAGTTTCTGCAGCATCTGCTTCCATCTCTGCTTTCATGCGTGCTGCTTCTGCCTCTGCTTTCTTGTGTGCGTTCTGCTTCCATCTTCGTTTTCTTTTGAGCAAAGGCTACCTGAATTTTAGAAGTTTCAGTACCAGAACTAGCTTTGATACATTTTTGGCTGAGATTCCAAAGTATTGATTGTAGAGATTGGAGAAGTGTATCTTAGATGCAGAGAGATGAGATTACAGTACATATGGTGAATGGAGTATAAAGTATGAAGAAGAAGAACTAACTACATAGAGCATCTTCTTGGTACAGAGTGAGGAAAGGACAAAATTATTTAACCACTTAACAACCGGCCCATAGCCGAATGATGGCTACAGGGCGGCTGTTTAACTCTGAGAGGCCGTCATTTGACGTCCTCCCAGAATTCCGCTCTTGTGCCCCCCTGGGGCGCGCACTCGAGAGCATCTGTGACCACTGGATTGCGGATCACGGCTCATCATGGCCGTTTACCACGTGATCGCTCCATCAAATGACGGCACGATCACTTGTAAAAAAAACGGCGTCATGTTATGGGTACAGCGGAGGGGGAAGGGATCGGTGTTAGCAGCGCTGTGGGCTGCATCTGCAGTGACCACATCGCTGCTCACTGACAATTAACCCCTCAATTCCCTGCCAATACTCTGCAATACCCTGCAATACTCTGCAATGCCCTGCCAATACTCTGCAATACCCAATACCCTGCCAATACTCTGCAATACCCTGCAATACTCTGCAATACCCTGCCAATACTCTGCAATACCCAATACCCTGCCGATACTCTGCAATACCCTGCAATACTCTGCAATACCCAATACCCTGCCAATACTCTGCAATACCCTGCAATACTCTGCAATACCCTGCCAATAATCTGCAATACCCTGCCAATACTCTGCAATACTCTGCAATAGACTGCAATACCCTGCAATACTCTGCAATACCCTGCCAATACTCTGCAATAGCCTGCAATACCCTGCCAATACTCTGCAATACTCTGCCAATACTCTGCCATTTTTAACTTTTTTTTATTTCAGGCTTCCCAGCCTAGAGGTGAGATGCGGGGTCTTATTGACCCCATATCTCACTGTAAAGAGGACCTGTCATGCCATATTCCTATTACAAGGGATGTTTACATTCCTTATAATAGGAATAAAAGTGATCAAAAAATGTATTTTTCGGGAAAAAAATGTATTTTTCGGGAAAAAAATGTATTTTTCGGGAAAAAAAAGGCAAACTAAAATAAATAAAGTAAAATGAACAATAAATTTTTTTTTTTTTAAAGCGCCAGTGTCCCCATGTGCTCGCTTGCAGAAGCGAACACATACGTAAGTCCCGCCCACATATGAAAACGGTGTTCAAACCACACATGTGAGGTATCGCTGCGAATGTTAGAGCGAGAGCAATCATTTTGGCCCTAGACCTCCTCTGTAACTCAAAACATGTAACCACTAAAAAAATTTAAAGCGGCGCCTATGGGGATTTTTAAGTAGCGACGTTTGGCGCCATTCCACGAGCATGTGCAATTTTAAAGAGTGACACGTTAGGTATCTATTTACTCAGCATAACTTCATCTTTCACATTATGCAAAAACATTGGGCTAACTTTACTGTTTTGTTTTTTTTAAAGCACAAAACTGTTTTTTTTCCAAAAAAACGCGTTCGAAAAATTGCTGCGCAAATACCGTGCGTGATAAAAAGTTGCAACGACCACCATTGTATTCTCTAGGGTCTTTGCTAAAAAAAACATATATATAATGTTTTGGGGTTCTATGTAATTTTCTAGCAAATAAATTATGATTTTTACATGTAGGAGAGAAATGTCAGAATTGGCCTGGGTGCTCCAGAACGCCTAATGGTGCTCCCTGCATGTTGGGCCTCTGTATGTGGCCAGGCTGTGTAAAAGTCTCACACATGTGGTATCGCCATACTCGGGAGTAATAGCAGAATGTGTTTTGGGGTGTAATTTGGGGTATGCATATGCTGTGTGTGAGAAATAACCTGATAATATGACAATTTTGTGAAAAAAAAAAAAGAAAAAACTTGATTTTGCAAAGAATTGTAGGAAATATGACAACTTCAAAAAACTCATCATGCCTCTTAATAAATACCTTGGAATGTCTTCTTTCCAAAAAGGGGTAATTTGGGGGGTATTTGTACTTTTCTGGCATGTTAGGGTCTCAAGAAATGAGATAGACCGTCAGTACTTCAGGTGTGATGAATTTTCAGATATTGGCACCATAGTTGTGGACTCTATAACTTTCACAAAGACCAAATAATATACACCGATTTGTACTTATTTTTACCAAAGATATGTAGTAGTATAAATTTTGGCCAAAATGTATGAAGAAAAATTACTAATCTGCTAAATTTTATAACAGAAATGAAGAAAAATTCATTTTTTTACTGAATTTTCGGGCTTTTTCTTTTATAGCACAAAAAATAAAAAACCCAGTGGCGATTAAATACCACCAAAAGAAAGCTCTATTTGTGTGAAAAAAAGGACAAAAATGTCATACAGTACAGTGTTGCATGACTGAGTAATTGTCATTCAAAATGTGAGAGCACCGAAAGCTTAAAATTGGTCTGGTTATTAAGGGTGTTTAAGTGCCCAGTGGTCAAGTGGTTAAAGGCAAACAAACAACAATACATGTGTAACCTGATACATATTCAGTAAGAAATAGGCAAACTTGCTTTATACTGCAACAAGGGCTAACATGCCCTGTGCAGGCAGCATATTTGAAAGTTAGATTCCTACTCTCACACACAATCCAAAAGCCTGTGACTTTAGCATTAATACACACCCCACTGCATGCTGCAGAATGCAAGGGACAGTCAAAGACAAGGTACCGTATATACTCGAGTATAGGCCGACCCGAGTATAAGCCGAGGCCCCCAATTTACCCCCAAAAAACTGGAAAACTTATTGACTCGTGTATAAGCCGAGGGTGAGACATGGCTGTCCATCCCTGTGTGTCCGTCCATCCCTGTGTGTGTGTCCGTCCATCCATCCCTGTGTGTGTGTCCATCCATCCATCCATCCCTGTGTGTGTATCCATCCATCCATCCATCCCTGTGTGTGTGTGTGTGTGTGTGTGTATCCATCCATCCATCCATCCATCCCTGTGTGTGTGTGTGTGTGTGTATCCATCCATCCATCCATCCATCCCTGTGTGTGTGTGTGTGTGTGTGTGTGTGTGTGTATCCATCCATCCATCCATCCATCCATCCGTGTGTGTGTGTGTGTGTGTGTGTGTGTGTGTGTGTGTGTGTGTGTGTGTGTGTGTGTGTGTCCGTGCAGCCTTGTGTGTGTGTCCAGCCTACCTGTGTCCCAAGCCTCCGTCCCGAGCCGCCGTCGTCCCGAGCCTCCTCCGTCCCGTGCCGTGCCTCCTCCGTCCCGTGCCGTGCCTCCCCCGTGCCGTGCCTCCTCCGTCCCGTGTCTCCTCCGTCCCGTGCCGTGCCGTGCCTCCTCCGTCCCGTGCCGATGGATCGCCGCTCTTCTCGGCGGCCATTCTACAATTCAAAATTCCGCCTCCGCCTGTGATAGGCGGAACACTCAATTTCCCAGCAGCCTGTGTTCCGCCTATCACAGACATCCTCTCATACTCGTCCGTAGTATGAGAATGAGCGGATGTCCGTGATAGGCGGAACACTGACTGCTGGGAAATTCAGTGTTCCGCCTATCACAGGCGGAGGCGGAGAAGGAGGCGCGGCTTTTGAAAATTAATGTCCGCCGTCTGTCTGCTCGATACGCTGATCGAGCAGTCAGACAGCGGCGACTCGAGTATAAGCCGAGGGGGCACTTTCAGCCTCAAAAAAGAGGCTGAAAATCTCGGCTTATACTCGAGTATATACGGTAAGTAAAATTTCAGAAGTAGATGTGGCTACACATTTCAGGGGATGTCCCCTTCATCAAGGCTCATTCTACTGGGTTTTATGAGTTTGGAGCTGCTTTAGAGCAGTGATCTAAGCCAGTTGCATCCACCTGCTCTGCTGGACTTCGGTGCAATGGACAAGCATCTGGTTTCCAACATGCACTGTTCCTCTTCATTTTTGTACATGGCCATTTTTAATCACCTTTGTTTGTAATAAAGCACCTTTGATACTACACTTAGCTGCACACTGTTTGTTTTGTTGGTCTCCTTCATTGTGCATTCTTCATTCTCTGGAAGCTCTCTGAATCATGGTCCCTCTGGAACATGTGGTTTACTTCCACGTTTTTTTACTTTTTTTTTTTTAGTGCTTCACAGATGTAAAAAGGTAGATATGCTGACAGTATGTGGCCATTGAAGCATATTTAAAAATAAACTATAACATGAAGGATATATTTACAAGATTGGAGAGCTAGACCATAATATTTTGTTGTATACAGACAGAGAACTTCCCCTACTTTTTGGGGACTTTTAAGGCACTTGAATTACAAAAATTCTATATGAGAAGTAAAGTGCGTAAAAACAGAATTTATTGGTACATCAACATATAATAAGAAGAGACGTGGTTAACTAGGCTCACCAAATGTGAAATATAGGAAAATATGATGAATCTTCCTCCACCTGATATGTTTCGGAGAGTTCACATCTCCTTCATCAGAGGTATGAGGAGTATCATATAGTAAATTAAGTGGTATTGTACGTAAACATGTCATGTTTCAGTTAAAAACAAAGTTTGAAAGAATCTGTACTCTTACCCATCATTTTATAGTGTGCAATATCATTATGTTTCAGAAGCATAAAAGGGGAGAAAAACGGCACCTATATGGAGGGAACAGGTAGCACTGAGGCCTTAATGAGCCAACCCCTGGCCCTAATACAGATCTGGAACATGTAGTCCATTAAGGCCAGGGGTTGGCTCTCTAAGCCCTTAGTGCTACCTGTTACCTCCATATAGTTGGCATGTTCTCCCCTTCTATGCCTCTGAAACATAATGATGTTGCACACTATAATATGATGGGCAAGAGTACAGATTCTTTCAAACTTTATTTTTAACTGAAACATGGCATGTGTACATACAACATCACTTGACTGACTATATAACACTCCTCATACCACTGATGAAGGAGACATGAACTCCCCGAAAGTGTCGGATAGCAAGACATCATAGTATCATATATTTCACAGTTGGTGTAATAGTAGCCTAGTTAGCCATGTCTCTTCTGCTAAGGCTAGAGTAAAACACAGACCTGGCTTTTATAAAAGGTTTATAGACTAGTACTGTAGTTGCCAGTAGCACTGTGCAGTATTAAAGAAAAATGTGTACCACATAAAATGCATTTTCATGTCCTTTTATACAGCGGTACTTATTTAGAATGAGAACACCACAACAGCTTCTTTGAGTGTACAGAAATTCAAACAGCTTGACTGTGATCTGAATGTCACAAATTACATTTGGGCAGCCATGCCACACTGCCCCCTGGGCACCAGTCTATATACAAACTCAACAATTTTACAATAAATAATAACCTACTAAAACCCAACCTTGTTTGCATTGTTTGTTGTAGAAGGCCTAAGAAGTAAAGAATGATAACATGGATATTTCTAGCATGTGAAGCTTACTGGGATTCCTTACATGCTTGCCACTTTTTATCAACTAAATGCAACTAAAAAATATTGTGGTTGATCTCTGTCAAAGGTGTCCACCTCTAGAAAGCAACATATTTGAACCCCCCTTGGTAGCAGGCCATGGGACATAACAATTTATTTCTTAATATTTGTACACCTTTTTATTACTAGTGTACTTTGTATGGTTATCCTAGAATGACATATCTAACATTTATATTTTTCAGGGAAAAAAAAAAAACTGAAATTGGAGCTATGCTTCTGATGCATTCATTTTATAACCTTATCTATCACACCCCACCCCTGTGCAAAAACAAAACGTAGTTTATATTAGTATGGTGCACTTAGAGAGATAGATTGGCACTAACAGTGTTTATAGCTGGGCTGTAATACCAAGTTCTTACTGTCACTGACCCTACAGGCTAACTGAAGAGTAATGGTTTATACTGTAGCCCCCTTCCCTAAGCAGGAGTGATTGTTTTAATGTAGTGTTGCTTGGTTGTAATCAGACTAAGCTGAAATTGATAGTTCTGCATTCACTTGGTCATCCCTAAGCCCAGTGTTATTGTTTGCCTTTGCTTGCTGCTAGGGAGTTTATCTGGCATTAGATTAGCACAAGGATCTAATAATATATGGTTATGAATATTTATGTTCCCCCAGGTCAACCACTAGGAGTTTTTTTGCCAGTGGTGCAGGCTGGGAGAGGACAGAAATAAGTGGATGTAATCTTATGAGGCTCTTTTTTTCAGGGCTTCTTGCCTAGGGAGGGCAACCATGTGCTCAAGAGACTAGGCCGGAGTCTGGAGTCTAGGTTCACACTGTCCTGCTGGATGTGGTCTTTCCAGGGGGAGTAGGACTGTGCCTAAACAAGAAACACCATTAAAGAACTTTGGCTGGGATATGGAAACGTATTATTACCTCACCTACTAGAGTCAGGAGCTAAAAGCAGAACTTCACCCAAAAGGGGAAGTTCCACTTGTTTGCCTCCTCCCCCTCCTCTTTAAAGCTGACCACATAATTTCCATACACTTTACAGTTAGTTAGTTTTGGATGTCCCTCACTAACATGTGAAGCTGCTGGATGTGCTGTATAAACTGTATATAGCTGAGCGGGTAAATGGAATCACCATTTATTTATAAACAATTTTGTCATGATTATCAAAAACATGTATTCTGATTAAGCAAGTGTATTTGTTTCAAATGGTCAGGATGTGTTTGTATAGATGTCTTGATAGTGTCCAAATGCCATTCACACCTCCAGCTGTGAAGGGGCATTTTCCCAGAGAATCTGGAAGTGACACCTAGGTGCGAAGTGACCATCCCTTTGTGAATATAAATACAATTACAACTTGATTAGGCCTTCAAAGAGACTCACAAGACCTCCACCCCCTTTTAGAGTGTATAAATATACAGTGGTGTGAAAAAGTGTTTGCCCCCTTCCTCATTTCCTGTTCCTTTGCATGTTTGTCACACTTAAGTGTTTCGGAACATCAAACCAATTTAAACAATAGTCAAGGACAACACAAGTAAACACAAAATGCAATTTGTAAATTAAGGTGTTTATTATTAAAGGTGAAAAAAAATCCAAACCATCATGGCCCTGTGTGAAAAAGTGATTGCCCCCTAAACCTAATAACTGGTTGGGCCACCCTTAGCAGCAACAACTGCAACCAAGCGTTTGCGATAACGTGCAATGAGGCTTTTACAGCGTCCTGGAGGAATTTTGGCCCACTCATCTTTGCAGAATTGTCCTAATTCAGTTACATTAGAGGGTTTTCGAGCATGAACGGCCTTTTTAAGGTCATACCACAACATCTCAATAGGATTCAGGTCAGGACTTTGGCTAGGCCACTCCAAAGTCTTCATTTTGTTTTTCTTCAGCCATTCGGTGGTGGACTTGCTGGTGTGTTTAGGATCATTGTCCTGCTGCAGAACCCAAGTTCGTTTCAGCTTGAGTACACGAACAGATGGTTGGACATTCTCCTTCAGGATCTCTTGGTAGACAGCAGAATTCATAGTTCCTTTTATCACGGCAAGTCTTCCAGGTCCTGAAGCAGCACAACAGCCCCAGACCATCACACTACCACCACCATATTTTACTGTTGGTATAATGTTCTTTTTATGAAATGCAGTGTTCCTTCTACGCCAGATATACTTGGACACACACCTTCCAAAGAGTTCCACTTTTGTCTCATCGGTCCACAGAATGTTGTCCCAAAAGTCTTGGGGATCATCAAGATGTGTTGTGGAGAAATTGAGACGAGCTTTGATGTTCTTTTTGCTCAGCAGTGGTTTTCTCCTTGGAACTCTGCCATGCAGGCCATTTTTGTCCAGTCTTTTCCTGATGGTGGAGGCATGAACGCTGACCTTAACTGAGGCAAGTGAGGCCTGCAGTTCCTTGGACGTTGTTGTGGGGTCTTTTGTGACCTCTTGGATGAGTCGTCGCTGCGCTCTTGGGGTAATTTTGGGCGGCCGGCCACTCCTGGGAAGGTTCACCACTGTTCCATGTCTTCGCCATTTGTGGATAATGGCTCTCACTGTGGTTCGCTGGATTCCCAAAGCTTTGGAAATGGCTTTATAACCCTTTTCAGACTGATAGATCTCAATTACTTTCTTTCTCAATTGTTCCTGAATTTCTTTGGGTCTTGGCATGATGTGTAGCTTTTAAGGATCTTCTGGTGGACCTTACTGTGTCAAGCAGCTCCTATTTAAGTGATGCCTTGATTGTGAACAGGTGTGGCAATAATCAGGCCTGGGTGTGGCTAGAGAAATTGAACTCAGGTGTGGACAACCACAGTTATAGTATGTTTTAACAAGGGGGGCAATCACTTTTTCACACAGGGCCATGATGGTTTGGATTTTTTTTTAACCTTTAATAATAAACACCTTCATTTACAAATTGCATTTTGTGTTTACTTGTGTTGTCCTTGACTATTGTTTAAATTGGTTTGATGTTCCGAAACACTTAAGTGTGACAAACATGCAAAGGAACTGGAAATGAGGAAGGGGGCAAACACTTTTTCACACCACTGTAGTCAGGCTCCCAGCTTTAGTTAGAACAATATATTTGAATGTATACCATGCACTATACAAAGTTGTTCTCCATGCTTGTGGATAGCTACATGCCTGTATATTAAAACACATCATCTTGAATTCGGCTTCAGCAGTCAACGTTACTGAAAGCCCTTAAGTTCTGGGTTTTCCCTATCATAGCTAACACTACATACAGCATGCTGCACTGTGTTCCAGATTCAAGCCGAGGCTCCCTGTCTCATACCCGGAACATAATAATATATCATAGTGGCTCTCAGCCATTCATAGAACAAGTGATGTATTCTAGCAATGATGAATACAAAGCTTCCACTAATTCATTGCTAGAATACATAGCTTTCTCTAAATGGCAGGGCAACACTGTGATAGATTCCACTGTGTTCCGGGTAGGAGACAGGAAGGTCTTGGCTCGATCCCAGAACATAGTGCTGTATGCTGTTTGTAGTCTCAGCTACATACAGTTTATACCACACATCCAGTGGTCTCACATGTTAGTGAGGGACATAAATCATTTGGGCTGCCTTGGCCCAAACAAACTATGTACAGGCATACCCCACTTTTAAGTACACAATGGGATTTATTTACTAAAGCTAGAAAGTACAAAATCAGGCTCACTTCTGCATAGAAACCAATGAGCTTCTAACCCCAGCTTGTTTAATTAAACTTTGGTAATAAAATCTGGAAGCTCATTGGTTTCTATGCAGACGTGAGCCTGATTTTGCACTTTCTAGCTTTAGTAAATAAACCCCATTGTGTACTTAAACGTGGGGTATGCCTGTAAAATGTAAGAAAAGCTTGATTTCAGCTTTAACATTTGGCACTTTTATTTTTTTATTTTTTGGGGGGGAGGTGGGTACCTGGTTTTGACAAGTACTCACTCCCACTTCTGCCTAGATCTCATAGGCGATCCGAGTGGAAGTTCACTCCCCTTTCCCCTACAGCCTTCTGGGACACATCACAGATCCCAGAAGACTGCAGGGCCATTCACAAAGTGCACCATGGCTCATGCATGCACAGTAAGAATGCTGGCTGTGAAGTCACAAGGCTTCACAGACAGTTTTCCTTGGATAAGATGCCGGCACTATGGGCCTGAAGCTCGGTGAAGGACTGCCTCTGGTGAGGTCAACACTAAACCCTTAGACAAGTAAGTGTACTTATATTAAAAGTCAGCAGCTATTTATAGCTGCTGACTTTAAATGTTTTGGGGGGAGACTGAAGCTCCTCTGTAAACCCACAGAATGCTGGGGCAGCTTAAAACTTCTATGAAGGCTGAGAGTATGTTTTGCATTGGTTGGTCTAATTTCTGGAGTCTGCTGTAAGCGTATGAGTGTCCTTTGCCCTAACCCTCCCTCAAAAGTTTCTGATTAAATTCTCTTTAAGCAAAAGATCAACAGTGTGAAATCAGTCTATTGGTCACCACTGGTGGGTTGGTAAGTACTGAAAAGAGAGGAATATTATGGGAGCTCCTCTGTGTTTTTGTCAGAAGACATATTCCATATTTATTCATACTGGAAAATTGTTTTACGTCATGTTAGTTTCCTTTATCATAGAAGGAAAACCATTTCATATTGTATCATTTTCCATATGTAAATTAATGGTGCACAAGGGAAACACAGAAATATATTCAAATAAACCATAATAATAACTTACATTGAAAACTAGATAGGTTAAATGCAGAAATGAATAACAGCTTGCGTTTTCAAACCCCTTTGCGTTATGGGAATGTCTCTTTAAGCTTCTTCCAGATTAGGGTATTTAAGGACAGGCGGAGAGCATAAAAGTTCACAAATTGATCCAGTGATGAGAAAAGATGTAAGGACAGGCTAGGGAAACAATATCTGGAAAGATGCCAGGCATTATTATGATGCTCAGAGAAACATAATGGAGAGTGGGGCACGCTCTGTAGAAAAGAGGATAGAAATTGCAAGAGTACTGGTTCAGTCTTGGCAGCACATAAGACAAACAACATTTAATCTGTAGCCGCACAGACAGCTCATTAAACCTCTTTATTGCAGACCATTTATTAATCACATTCACATCCCCACCGATAGGCAATAGCTTCACAAGCCAATCAGATGACTGTGGAAGAAGTATAAAAAAAACATGAGCTCATAAGTCTACCTATGAATTAACCCCTGCTGATATGGTGATAATCGGTAAGTGCTGGATGCCAGTGTCCGCGTGAGAAGTTCATGAACCTGCAATTCATAATTGTGACTTAGGACTGACACTGTAACAACTGTATTTATAATTTTTTTTCTTTTTAAGTAGAGTTTGAATCTGATTCACATAAGAAGGTTGGCACTTTGCACTTGTTAGGGATTGTCATATGTTTTAGGATGCATTTTCATAGTGCGTTAAGTGGAACCCCAGCTAAACTTTTGTTTTACTTTTAACAGAGTGGAGAAGGGTAAGAACTTTTGTGGCACTTTTGTTATTGTCTGTTCCCCCCATTGGGGACATTATGTCTTCACTTCTACTTTGATGACAGGTGGTCATGGGAGGATTGGAGAGGAAATCACTTCAACAAAGTGTAGCATCAGGTGTTTATTGCTGTTTGTGTCCCTTTTCTGAGTTTTGCCTTCACTTCATGTCCTGGTAGGGAAAATAACTCCCCGATTCACGAATGCCATTTTAAACGGTGCTGGAAAAGCGGCTATACTTTCCAGTGCCATTTTAAAATGGCACCAGAAATAAGCCGATCCTACAGGTCCTGGTGAGGATTCAGGCTAAAATTGGTGGCTGTCAATGACAACTGGCATCCATTATTAAGCCCAGATGCTCTTGGGCTTCTGATGCTCCTGCAGATTGCTCCATAGGAACACACTGTAGAAGCCAGATGCTTTTGCATAGTGTTTACATCAGGAGTGCAGTAATGTTACGATTGATTTCACCCACACTTCAAGTCAGTGTAGAGGCTCAAGGCTCGAGTTGTCCTCTCCCTATAGCAGTAGATCACTCACATAAGTGAACGCAATGGGGGTTATTTACGAAAGGCAAATCCACTTTGCACTGCAGGCGCACTTGAAAGTGCACTGAAAGTGCACTTCAAAGTGCAGTAGTTCTAAATCTAAGGGGTAGATCTGAAATGAGGGGGAGCTCTGCTGATTTTATCATTCAATCATGTCCAGGCTAAAATGCTGTTTTTTATTTTCCTTGCATGTCCCCCTCGGATCTACAGCAACTTTACTTTGAGGTACACTTGCAGTGCAAAGTGGATTTTGCTTTAGTAAATAACTTCCAATGTCATTCAAATTTTTACTGATCACAAATCTGTCGCTGTTGCGGTATGTAGTACCTTCCATAACCTGACTTACTCTTATCTTAATGTTATGCTAACAATTCACTCAAACCATTTTTTCCCCCACATGCTTCAAAAAGGAATAATATTTCATTAAAGTAAAACACATGCATTCGCTTTGAACTTTACCATTCCACTACATTGGATAAAAGTTGCACTAGTGTGATATAAATGTAATCAGCAGACTTTGTTGAATACTTTTTGTGGTAAAAATACGGGGGTGTCCAAATTATGTAAACATCACCTTGAGAACAATTACAGGAAAATGTATTTTTTCCTATTTATTCCCAATAAAATCCAAATTGGTAAACTACAAAACTTGACAGATATTATGTGTGGAATTGAGCAGATGTGAAAAAATGCTTTGAAGCTCTAGAAGTTAGAACAAAAATAAAAAAAATACTCAATAAAAGTTTTAAAAGCACTTTCTGCTGCAATACCTTAAAGTCCAACTCCAGGAATCAGAAAAAAAATCTACCCTTGCAGTGGGGCCTCTCGCCACTGCAGAGGTTAAATGCTTGTTATATTTAGGGGGTTCAGAAACAGACATTATTACCTGCCCAATCCCACACTTCAGTAGGCTTCAACATTCTGCTCTTCTCCACACCCTGACACTCCGCTCTGTGGGCTGTCGCTAAGCGAAATTACGTATAATGCAAGGCTTTTCACTTTGAACTGTACATGGAGGGGGTAAGCGAGTAACATGTGAGAGGCTTACATTAGAGGATGCAGGGACCCTTCTGGAGTATAAATAAGTTATTTCTCTTTATTCCTACATATAGCAAGCATTTAACCTTGTGGTTCAGTGTTCCTGGAGTTGTAATTCCCTTCAGGGTTCTCCTCCACCTACTTCTTTATCCTCACTAGATATCCTCAGTCTTCCAGGTTGAATGACAGTCAGCGCCATTCAACCCACTTCCTCTGAACCCAACATGCTGCCTGGGCTCAGAATACTACTGCCCTAAGTGGTGCTTACACCTAAATGCTTGAACACCATTCAGGATCACTCACTGCTGGAGGAAAACAGGAAGGCCACATGATGTAACAGAACCAGCCTAAAGACTATTGGTAAAAAATATGTATGTGGTTTTTGTTTTACGTTACGGGGGGTTTAAAGAAACATGCATCTGCATTGAGAAAAAAAACTTAGTGAGAAACATGGTGACTGCCATGCTGGACTTTCCTTCAGAAAATGCTAGTTTAATGGCATATCTAACTTCTTATTTCAGTACTTTAAGCCACTGACCCAGAACAAGTATACTGATAAATATTTCAAATTTTCCCCTGACTTTCCTGAGCTGCATTCTTGTTCCTGGGTCTAAAGGATAGACAGTCCAGTGGTGTTTTCAGAAGGAGGTCAGCAATGGCAGCTCCATAATTCACTATAAGAGGTTTGCTTGAATGGGGACACAGAGAGGAATATAAACCTGGAACATACTGTAATACTTCACCACTCTGTCCAAAACGAATTACAAATTTGGCTAAAATGGCACTTTAAAGCCCAAGAGAACGTTCCGTTTAAACCTAGTAGGTACATTCCAGTTGCATCAAATCAAATAGTGTGCAAAGTTTTATAGTTAATTTTCGTTTGAAGACAGCAAGGGCTTAAAAAAAAAACCCTGACCCATGCCAGCATGCTATGGGCATGCTATGGTCTGACAAACCCCCTACTAAATCAGACTTATAGCTCTACAATCAACAAAACTGCCTGCTGATTGCTGATAGCTCTGCTGTGTAGGGAGATGTTGGACCTCTTCACAGAGCCCACTTTTTCCTTATGCAGAGAAAAAGACCTTCTCTGCAGTGTGGTTGTCTGGGAACAGTATTTTCTACTTAGGTTTTGACTACTTCCTAAAGAAAGTAAACTCTGAGAATCTTCACAACCTTTTGTTTTGATACAGTTAAGTTGGGCTTTAACCTTTTGATGTAGTGGTACAGGAGATTCTAACATTGATGTGGCCTATACTTTTTTCTGGATATGTCTGGATGGGCTTAGAAAATTGATTACATTTTTCAAAATAGCCAGTATAATATCAAAATAATCTGGCTGAAGGCAAAAATCAGTTTGTAGATGAACAATAGCCATGAGGCTCAAAACTTTGAAAAACATTCTCAAGAACTTCAGTTTATATACTTGCAATATATTATCATTATTTCATGGGGAATATGGTAGTGCAGTAAAGGGAAAAGAGTGGCACTTTGGTAGTATTGGAGATTTTAAAGCATAATTTTAAGAATAAGGGTAATTTCTCCTAACCACTTTCCCCTTTATCTCGATTCCGTGGGGCAGAAATGCTTCGTCCACCTAGCCTCTTCCTCTTCTTGCTCTTCAACACTTTTGCTCCAATTTCATCCCCTGTTTCTCCTTCCTCTTTCCCCATCTCACTCTGACTGTCAGAGGATTCATCAATAAAAGCCAAATTTTCACCCCACTCCATGTCTCGTCTCCCATGATCCTCTGTTCTAAGTGCAGGAGTGAGTGGGGGTGTCTGTGGAATGATTGGGGTAGATGTTGGGAGTGTTTGTGGTTCTTCATTTTCCTCCTCCTCCTCTTCTTCTTCTTCTCTCTCGTCCTCCTCCTCTCCATCCATATCCATTTCTTCATCTTTCTGTCCTGGATCTTGTAAAGCCCCTTTCTGGCGAAGCATTCGTTCTTGAAAGTTAAGGCTTATTCCACGGTGGGGAAGTTTAATATCAGCAGTCATACTTGCTGTCCAGTTTGCTGCGTGGGCTGTTAGTCCACCCATCTGAAAGAAAAGGTTAAGGTAGTGAGTCTTCATTTACTTTTCATGAAAACCTACAATACTTCCATATCATTACTCAGTATACATGAATAGAAAACCTGAAGCATGACGAAATTCAGTTTTTTTTTTTAAATATAGCTAGAATATAAAACAATTTACAAAAACCATTCACGTATACGCATTAAGATTAACTTGAAGTATAGTTACATAGTTAATCTAGTTGAAAAAAGTCCCTCCAGTTCAAACAACAGAGAAAAAAAAGAAAACCATACCGTCAAATAGAAAACCTCCATATACACTATCCAGTACCCTCAGTTGATCCAGGGGAAGGCAGTATATGAAGTATATGTAAAGCCAACTTTTTTTTAAATAACCCCTGGAACTAGTAATGCACTTTGCACTTTTTTCACTGTTGCCATTCTGTAGCCCACCTGGACCTAAGACACCCAGAAAGATGCCTTTCATGTTTGACTTTGAGGATTACTCCTCTCAGATTCTGGGGAATTATTTTTTAAACTAGGGTCCAGTGTTTCCCCAGACACCTCTAATCCTAACAAAACAGACAATCAACTAGCTTTTTCAGAAGCTCAAGGTCAACAACGGCATTTTCTTCATATTTTTTCAAACAACCACTGGGTGGATTGTTTATTTAGAGTCCTGTAATGCAAAATATGGCATTATGCAGGAGACTTTCTCTTTTTGGAATGTTTTACTTATGTTCTCAAACTGGCTTTCCCCACAGTCTCTGTTTCCTGCACTCTAGTGAAGTCATTAAAAATAATTCTAATTGCTAGATTGTTTTCCAATAAGCTTAAAAATAGTATAGTTATGGACAAAAAGGGGTGGAAAAAAAATCTGAAGAGAGAATCAGAGTGATAAAATTGAGTTACAGTCAAGGTTTTGGATAGAGTGGAGAAGGGATAGAACCTCTGTAAAGTTTTTACGATATTGTATTGGTATTGTATGCAGACTGAGTGGGGGGAACTATGAAGAAATTGCCGGCAAGACATGTTAACGTCTTACGTCCTGATTCTGAGGTGGTTGGGTGCCTTCTCCAGTTCGGGAGAGACCCATTGTACTTCAAGCATTCCAGGGGAGGACTCTTTAGAAGAACACCATGTACGGGTTGGTTTTCTTAACAAGAGCCTGGAAGGGCTGAAGTAACCAAGAGAATCTGGTCTTGTGGATATCGCCAAGCAGGCTGAAAGATCCAGGTATCCTACAAGTGTTCTACAGCTTAGTTTCCCTACATGTTCTGCAACAACGTCTGTGACAAAGACTTTGTTCCTGAGTAAACACCTTATTGGCTGCTAGGCCTTGTGAGAGAGGGACTGTCCAGCATGAGTGTTCATCCAGCTGCGAATGGCTATTCCCTGGATGCAGGCAAGTTCTTTAACGTTTTTGGACTTTGACATTGAGAGTACCTGAACTTCCATTCCAACCCTCTGATCCCAAGTTGAAAGACTGTTCAATGGTTTGAGTTTTGCAAATAAAATTCATTCAAGTGGATCTATTGTCAGTCTCAAGTTACTGGGTCATCTACCACGGGACATCCCCTAGACGTGCCATAAGGAGAACAGAAGGTAACGGTAAGCCCAAACATAACCAGCAGCTCCTTTGGGGGTTAGTGCTACACAGTGAATTACATTTTCTGCAGTCCCTATCCACCCTTGTTGTAGCATATCATTAGCTCTAAAATTACAGTTGCTGTACTCTGATGATCAGCATCATTCTATAAAGTCCCACCATGAGTGAGAGGCTCATTCATTTACCTTGTTTATTTTTCAGTTCATTTGAACAAGCAATGTGAAAAACTGTACATACTGTGGTAGAAAGCAGGCCATAGACTTTCTCAATACCTCAATACTGGCTGTCCTCAAAAACCATATTCCCCTACTCATATGCCCAGAAAATCCAGTGCTGTCTGGTGAAACCTGCTGGTCCTCTGTCACCTGTCATCGGGGGCCAGGTGTTTCTACTGGGTACTTGCATCCAACTCCCTGATGACGCACCAATGTACAAGTGCAGTGTACCTGAGATTGCATGAGCAGTGTGCTGGAAATTTCCCTGAAGCCTCCTGGGGTGGGTAATGTAAGTAACCCAGGAAGCTTCGGGAAGGAGGGAGACATCATTATTGATTAGGTGAGAAACCAGACTGTGCTGGACATGAGCTGCTGAAAATGTATTAAAGAAAAACATATTTAATCTCTGATTGTGTAACAGGAGGAAGTTGGAGGAAAAAAAGTAAAGTATCTAAAGAAGGTTAGGTCTCCTTTATTATCCATTTTGAATTATTACAATTTAAAATAAAAATAATGGGTATATTCAGTAAACCACAGCAAGAAATTGAAAGGTGCATCATCTCACAACAACCAGTTAGATTTAAAGCTTTGCTTCTTTGGCTTCTATTGTACTGATAATCACATGCATATTTGCTTTTATTACAAATATATGGGTTTCCAAAACACGTTGTATGGATAAAATATTATATATTTACCTCTGCTCGTGTTTTTCTGGACAAAACTCTCAACCAGTTCCCAATCATTGTCAAGATGGAAGCAAAGTAGGCAAGCCCGAGCAAAATCCAAAACCAGACCAGTGGTTTGTACCATGTGTGCTCCTTACCAGCGCTGTCTCCTGGAAATTGACATGTAAATTAAAGATAACCATCCTCTGATATAAGGTACCATCTATAGATCATAACATTCTAACCAACTTGCCAATAACAGATCTCCCCTTGACTACTCAAAAATACAAAGGTGTTTATTATTTAAATATGTCCCGTAACACAGCTTATTCACTATGATGTGCATAAAATAATAATGCAGAGAAAAGTGTATTAACTTAAGGGAACAATATATTTCACATTACTGTTTATTTATTGCTAATACTTGCATGATGGCCTTTACTTGTGAAGTGGTTTTAGGCTGCTACTGGCAGCACATAGCAGGTTTGTATTGAACTGTTATATGTAATAAATAGTACAGAGATTAGCTGCAGGATTCAGCTTTTAACATGGGTAATGGCCGAGTGCATTTTCTATTTCTGAATTCAAGGTGCTCCAAATCCAAGGGGCTCTAACATATAAAAATCAACTCAACTTCTTTGATCCAGAGCATGGCCCCACCCCTCCAACCCCCTAAGCCTCACTATGGGCCAATAAGACTGTGAATAAAAGTGACATGCCAAAAGCACAGGTTAGCAGATGGAAAGGTAAGTGTAATTTGATATTTGTATGCAAAAGTGCACTCTAGTTTGGATTCAGACTCTGCTTGTCTTTTTTTAAGACATTTTTATTTAATTTTCACAATACAGAAAAGAGGTGATACAATAAACCTAGAAATTAGAAAAAATACACTGCGCACACAAGAGGAATTGGGAGTATACTATACATACATGTGAGAACGATATGGAAGTAGGCAATATGAAAGATCAAACGCCATGTGTCGAGAATCAGATATATTAGGCAAGAGGATTGCACATGATTAAGTCTAAGCCCTTGTACACACAGTCGGAGATTCCGACAACCAAATCCGTCAGAGTAATTCCGACGGATTAATTCCGGAAGAGGTCCGGAAGTGATGTTGCATACACACGGTCAGACTAAATTGTCGGAAAATCCGATTGTACATAACGTGATGATGTTATTTCGTTACGACGGGACTACGTTCAGGCTAGTAGCCAATAGCGTTGGTCTAGGAATTTGATCTGAGCATGCGTGGCACTTTGTCCGTCGGAGTAGGCTACACATGATCGGAGTATGTCCGATAGGAGCATTTTGTCTGAAAATGTTACCGGCAAGTTGGAAAACTTGGTCAGTCGGATATTCCGACGGAAACAGTCCGATGCAGACCACACACAGTCGGAATATCCAACAAAACGGTCCGATAGGACACATTTCGTCTGAATCTCCGACTGTGTGTACAAGGGTTAAAGATTACAAATAGCACTCCACACTCATGTGACAATAAAAAGAGGTTAGCTGAAAGGCTTATCTAACCAGGTTGACCATTAGGTGTTTGGTATCCCAAAAAAGTAGTACATCCAAACTGACCAAGTGTGTTTAAATTTATCATATTTATTTTTACTTGATGTTGTTCACCTCTCCTTTCCATTCCACTACTGTAAGGCAACACTGTAATGGTGTGCACTGAATGGATTTAAGGGTGGTCTTTTGTATCCAGGGCGTAATCACTTCCCAGAGCCTTTGATCTTTAGGCAAGGCCACCAAAGGTGGAGAAGGGGTCCTATACCTTTCTGGTTGTCAACCCTAAAACACCTAGAGCCTAATTATGAAAACATTTGTGCTGGACGAGAAGGGGTTCTATATCATCTAGTTAGAAATTTGTAAAGATGCTTGTTGAATTTGGGTGCTGATGGATGATACATGGAATAACCTGGTGATTTTCCAACATATTTCTCCAATTCTTTGAAAAAGTACAGGATGGTCACCGAGTGAGTCCCCAGTATAAGCTTGTACATTTATTTTTTACAGGTACCTATATAGTCGCTGTCAATTTACGCAGAGCTATACATATATAATGTACATTCACATAAGTCCCTGCCATCAAGGAGCTTATGATTTAAGGTCCCTAACTCACATTCATACATACACATACTAGGGCCAATTTACCTACCAGCATGTCTTTGGAGTTTGGGAGAAAACTAGATAGAGTACCCAGAAGAAACCTGCGCAGGGAGAACATGCGAACTCCAGACACATAATGCTGTGGTTGAGATTTGAACCAATGACCCTAGTGCTGCAATGAGGTAATGCTAACCAATTTGCCACTTTGCTGCCTAGACTCCAGCTTCACTTTGCACATGTATTTAAATGGGGAGAGGGAGATAGAGGCCCATAATTTGGGCAATATTTTACTGATATAGTCAAGTAATTAGCAGTATCTGCATTTATCCATTGGGAAATTCCTGTAACAGAGTTGTGAAGCTTTCAGGGATAGGAGCTGCCCATGAGGGGCAAATTTGGCAAAGGATGTGTCGTTATGCACCCCTCAAGTTCGAAAAAAGTGTACACCCTGTCCAGGTGGGAACCACGAATGCCTCCCCTTATAGAGGCACCTCATAGGGCACTTTTTAGCGGCCAAGTCATCATTTGCATCCAATCTGTCCCATAGGAAAAGGGTAATGAATGTAAGGGGTTGTCCAGTCTGATAGTCCCTTATCAGCTGTAGGTATCCATGGGGCACCAGCAAAGTTTTTACCCACCATAGTTTTTTGCAGTGTGACCCATACTTTGTCCCCTACTTTGTCCCATACTTTGTCTGAAGAACTGTGGTGTCAATTTAATATTTGCAGTAAGCTTTTACCCTTTTTTTGGCCTTTTAATAGAGAGCCACATTGGGTAAGCCCAGTTAATGGTTCGATTTGTAAGCCAGTCTTGTGTGTTTCGCATGGCACACAAATATCAAGAAGACCCCCTTCAAGTGATGGGCTCTGCCTGTCTTTTTAATGTTAGTAATGTAAGTATCTATGGACCCTCCCATTCTTCTCCTACAGAATCAAAAGACTTCCGGTGTCATCCTATCTGATAATAATAACCTCATTGATTTTTATAGGCTTTTTATGTATACCACATTTATGCTTTTCTAGGTCATTCATCAAAATCTATTATTCGCTTTTAATCAATGATTAAAGCAGCGGTATTTACTCTTTAAAATTCAATAAACAAGTTTACAAAAAAAAAAAAAAGAAGCGGTATTAATCCCAAAATCAAAAATGCAATATATTGCAGCTTGCCAGTCATTAGATGTGGTGGCTGCATAGGTTTTTTTATTCCTGACTCTGGATGAAGGGGCATAGAGGGCTCGTTTGGACAGCATCATTGTCAGTGTGAGGGATGGTAGTGTTAGATGGGCTAACAGATTTAGATAAAATAAAAAATCAAAGACAAACTCCAGCAAATATTTTATAAGCAGTTACAGTAAACAGTTTTATTCCTTTTGGTATAAGGGTTTCATATAAATAAATTAAATCTGATCATTGTAAGCACCCCTGTCAGACACCAAACACCATCCAAGAATTGGTAAGATGTTTTCTTTTGGATTTAACATTGCGTTACGAATATTTGATGTATTTATTTAATGTACTAATGAAATATACTGCCAAAAATACCTTAGCCTCATCTGTAGCAGCTGGAGGGAAACCTGCTGGAACTGGTGCAGTTAGTGAAACACATGAGCGCATATACAGATCCTTCTTTCCAGTCAGCTCTCAGCATCTATAACAAGCAGATCATACCTCTACAAACTTTACACCCATTGATCAGTTGGACGCAGTTTCCCATGGGGGACACTGGACAGGGGGGGGGAGAGGCAGGAGCACTGGCAGGAGACCTGAAAAGAGGAGTCTTGTGGCTGCTCTGTGCAATTCCATTGCACAGAGCAGGTAAGTATAGATATGGTTGGTAAGGTTGAATAAGGACAACAGTCCATCCAGTTCAACCTGTGTAGCTGTGTTTCAAAAATCATTACCCATATCCCCATATATTGTTTTAGCTTAGATGCCCGTCCAAGACTATCCATACTTCCTGCTGACACCAATGATTGTGGAAGGGAGTTTCACAACCTTACCACCCTGACTATGAAAAACCCCCTATGCAGCTTAAGGTTAAACCTCTTCTCTTCCAGTCTCATCGTGTGGCCCTGTGTCCTCTTACACTCCCTGGGACTATAAATTTTCATGTTTGTTATTTAAAAAAAAGAAAAATTACCTTTACAGTCACTTTAAAGGTCCTGTCCCTTACCCAGCCATGACTAAACAATGACAGGTGAAGCAGTATACTGATGAGTTCATCTCTCTGTCACTCAGCCCTCTTCTCCTATCAGCATGTTCCTTGTTACATAGTTACATAGTAGGTGTTGTTGAAAAAAGACACAAGTCCATCCTATGTGTGTGAATATACGTCAGTATTACATTATATATCCCTGTATGTTGCGGTCGTTTAGGTGCTTATCTAATAGTTTTTTGAAACTATCGATGCTCCCAGCTGAGACCACCGCTTGTGGAAGGGAATTCCACATCCTTGCTGCCCTTACAGTAAAGAACCCTTTACGCAGTTTAAGGTTAAACCTCTTTTCTTCTAATATAATGAGTAGCCCCCGTGTCTTATTAAACTCCCTTCCGCGGAAACATTTTATCCCTATTGTGGGGTCACCAGTATGGTATTTGTATATTGTAATCATATCCCCTCTCAAGAATCTCTTCTCCAGAGAGTTCAGTGCTCGCAAACCTTTCTTCATAACTAATATCCTCCAGACCCTTTATTTGTTGCCCTTCTCTGTACTCGCATCCATTTCCAGTACATCCTTCCTGAGGACTGGTGCCCAGAACTGGACAGCATACTCCAGGTGAGGTCGGACCAGAGTCTTGTAGAGCGGGAGAATTATTTCTTTATCTCTTGAGTTAATCCTCTTTCTTAATGCATCCCAATATTGTGTTTGCTTTGCTTGCAGCAGCTTGGCGTTGTATGCCATTGCTGAGCCTATCATCTAGTAGGACCCCCTGGTCCTTTTGCATCCTTGATTCACTCAGAGGTTCTCCCCCTAGTGAGTAGATTGCATTCATATTTTTGCCACCTAAATGCATTTGTTTACATTTTTCCACATTGAGCCTCATTTGCCATGTATAGTAGTTGCCCACACCGTTAATTTGCTAACACATGTGTTCTACAGCACAACTGATTTGTTCCTTGTGATGCTCCTCCCTCTCTTCCTGTAAGCTTTGCTGTACAGGGACTGCAAAAGGCTAGTACCAGATCAAATTCAGGTACTTACATTTCTTGCATTTCAAAAATACATTTAAAGATATACGTAAATACACAGCTGTATTAATTTGTATCTTTTATATATGCCTAAAGTTCAACTTTAACTGGTTCCCGAGCAGCTCACGCAGATTTACTGCGGTACAATAGCTCTCCTGGGTGAAATTCCATACATATACAGGTTTCCCTTTAAGAGCCGCTAGAGGGCAGGTGCGCGCTGCATGGCGGGGGAACCAATGCATGTGGCCGGCGGTCGCAATCGCCGCTGGCCACGCGTGATCGCGTGCACGAGAGCCAGCATGGGGATTTTTTGTGTGTAAACACAAATCCCTGTCCTTTCAGAGGAGAGGAGACAGATCATGTGTTCCAACTAAGTAGGAACAACAATATGTCTCATCTCCTAGTCAGTCCTATCCCCATACAGTTAGAACACACTCAGAAAACACACAGTCAACCCCTTGATCGCCCCCTAGTGTTAACCCCTTCCCTGCCAGTGACATTTACACAGTAATCAGAGCATATTTATAACAGTGATCGCTGTATAAATGTCAATGGTCCCAAAAATGTGTCAAAAGTGTCCAATCTGTCGGTCGCAATGTCACAGTACCGCTAAAAATCGCAGATCACCGGCATTACTAGTAAAAAAAAAAAAATGCCATAAAAATGCCATAAATCTTTTACATAGATTGTAGACACTATAACTTTTGTACAAATCAATCAATATGTGCTTATTGCAATTTTTTTTTTACCAAAAATATGTAGAAAAATATATATTGGCCTAAACCGATGAAGAAATTTTTTTTAATTTTTAGGGAAATATATATTATAGCAAAAAGTATATATATTTTTTTAAATTGTCGCTCTTTTTTTGTTTATATCGCAAAAAATAAAAAACGCAGAGGTGATTAAATACCACCAAAAGAAAGCTCTATTTGTGACAAAAAAAGGACGCAAATTTAGTTTGCGTGCAGCATAGTACGACCGTGCAATTGTCAGTTAAAGCAACACAGTGCCAAATTGTTAAACGTTCTCTGGTCAGGAAGAGGGTAAAATCTTCCGGGGACCGAAGTGATTAATATAAAAAATGTATAAATAGATTCAAAGCATGCAAATTTTCACTTTTCCCTGGATGTTTTTTCGTTTGCATTTGCTCATATTATGATGTTAATTTATTTATATACACAGCATATGTATTGACAATGTACCCTTTTATCTTTTTACAATATTCACATTACTAATAACTTAGGGCCGGTTTACACCTTGAATGGGCTGAAATCACACTGGATCACACAAAAAGTAGTGCATGTGCTACTTTTTAAAAATGCACCACACTAAATCACATACTACTCTGGTATCATGCGATCTGGTGCAGGCAAACGCAATACATTTGTTATTTGTGCTTGGGGTGGCATTCACAATGCATTGGCACCCATAGCAGATTACAAACCATTGCGTAGTGTGGGAAACGAGTATGGAGCGCCCCTTTCCCACACCACTTTCTGGTGTGAACTGTCTGCTGTAAATAGTCTTTTTTTTAACATACAATGAATAAAAATATTTTAGTTACTTATTTTTAGTTTTACCCTGATGAATTGGCCGTTCAGTGACATGAAATGCATTGGTAGTGTTTTATTGAGCTTACCAATAAAAATGTGTATGTTAAGGTAGACCTCTCTAAGACCTCTCTTAGCCCTTGTACACACGGTCGGAGAATCCGTCGGAATGTGTCCTATCGGACCGTGTCGTCGGACAATCCGACTGTGTGTGGTATGCATCGGACTGATTCCGTCAGAATATCCGTCGGACCCAATTTTCCAACATGTTGGAAATATTTCCCGACCAACTGGGCCGATCGGACATACTCCGATCATGTGTAGAGAATTTTGATCGAACCAAGTGCCACGCATGCTCAGATCAAATTCCTACACCAAAGCTATTGGCTACTAGCCTGAATGTAGTCCCATCATAACGAAATTACGTCATCACGTTCTGAAAGATCGGATTTTTCGCCAACTTTGTCCGACCGTGTGTATGCAACAGTTTCGGACAAGATCCGACGGACAAAATCCGACGGATTTGGTTGTGGAAATTCTCCGACCGTGTGTACAGGGGCTTAGAGCATTAACCCACGTGGGTGCCTCTGCATTTACCCCATTTTGGGGCTACATCTTACCTACTTTGGCTTAGAAATATTCTGCTTACTACCTATTTTGGTGGCCACACAGGAAAGGAGGGTAAAACTTCCTAACAGGGGCACAGGCAACAATTAAAAACAGAGAGGGGTTTAAAAATATCTCCACTTTCAAAACTTAAACCAAAAAAAAAAGACTAAAGTTTAAATGTAAATGTAAGAAGTCCTATTACAGTATCATATCACAGCCTTGTGCTCACGAGGCTCTGTTGTGATCATGGTGTTTGTTGGCACCATAACAGTAATATTCAAATTAAAAGATTGTTTTGGAAACTCTACACATTTCGAATTGCATCCTGACAGGACTCCTAACATCTGCACGCACCTATTGTACGGGAACACCTGGTGCTTCCTCCTGAGTACATTGAAGCTACTCACACTTTGTCAAATATTAATCTCAAACCATTGTTGACATTTTTGTTTTGTCTACCCACCAGTGCATTATGTCATTGTCAGTTTTGCCTCCAGCTCACTCCCATGGTCATTGAAAAAAAAATTGCAGCTAGTGTGATGATTATTAAGTCATCACACAACAACAGTTTGATTATGTTTTAACCATAGGTACGGTGACATTAACAAATTTCATATTGCCATCAAGTTAGTGTTTAACAGAAATCAATGTAAGCAAATTTGCATCTTCTGATGGTGGAAGTGGTATAGGAACAAGGGGCACAGAAAGTACACTTGTACTTTTGGAACTTTTAGGATCTTCCTTGCCTCATTTTTCAGCCACTTTGTTAGTATCACAATGACTTACCACCATTTGTGGTCAGTGCAAGGTCACCGTTCTCACTGCTCAAGGGTTTGCAGTGATCCCACTATAAATTAAATGTCTATAATTGTAAAGTCACCTCTAGGGAACAAACAGGGTCTGCTATTAGTTGCATCGTTACATAGTTGGTCGAGTTGAAAAAAGACACAAGTCCATTTAGTTCACCAAAAAAAAAAATAAATACAATCCCATATACACAATTCTCAAACCACAGTTGTTCCAGAGGATGCCGAAAAACCCCAGCAAAGCATGATCCAATTTGCTAGAGCAGGGGAAAAAATTCCTTCCTGTTCCCCTGAGAGGCAATCAATTTTTCCCTGGATCAACCTTACGTATAAATGTGAGTACCCAGTTATATTATGTACATTTATGACAGAATCCAGGCCTTCTTTAAAGCAATCTACAGAGCTTTAAAGTGGTTGTAAACCCTTACAAACCACTTTGACCTACAGGTAAGCCTAGATTAAGGCTTAGCTGTAGGTCCAAGAAATATCTCCTAAACCTACATGGTTTAGGAGATATTTGCCATAAGACAGGCACCGCTGTCTACGGCGCATGCGCGGTTGTCAGCGGCGCGCAGGCGCACTGAGCGCGCCGCTGTTAACGGCGATATGCCGCGAGTGGCGGCTCCCGTGCACATGCGCAGGAGTGACATCATTGCGGCTCCGTCGAATGACAGCGCAGGAGCAGCGAGACCCACCAAGAAGATGGAGGCTCCGTACACAAAGGGGACAGCAGTAACTTCGCTGGCTCCTGTGTCAGGTAAGTGACACATAAATGGACTACTATGCGATGCATAGTAGTCCATTATGCTTTACCTTTGCAGGGTTTACTTTACTTTACCTCTCAGGGTTTACTTCCTCTTTAACAGCTCTCATGCCGCGTACACACGACTGTTTTTTCCGTCAGAATAAACTCTGACAGTTTTTCCGACGGAGTTCCGCTGAAACAGTTTTGCCTACACACGATCACACCAAAGTCCGACCGTCTAGAAAGCGGTGACATACAACGCGTACGATGGGACTAGAAAAAGGAAGTTCAATAGCCAGTAGCCAATAGCTGCCGTCTCGTACTTGCTTCAGAGCATGCGTCGTTTTTGGTCCATCGGAACAGCATACAGACAAGCGTTTTTTCCTGATAGGAATTGATTCCATCGGAAAGATTTAAAACATGTTCTATTTCTAGGTCCATCAAAATTTTTAGGAAAAAAAAGTCAGATGAGGCCCACACACGATCGGAATATCTGATGAAACCGTTCCGTCTGACTGTGTGTATGCGGCATAACTGTGAAGAAACCTTTCTGTATTTGGAGATGAAAACTCTTTTCCTCTAGATGTAAAGAGTGCCCCCTTGTCCTCTGTGATGATCTTAAAGTGAATAACTCAACACCAAGTTCACTATATGGACCCCTTATGTATTTATACATGTTGATCATATCACCCTTAATCTCCTCTTCTCAAGAGTGAATAAATTCAGTTCCTCTAATCTTTCCTCATAGCTGAGCTTCTCCCTTTCTCTTATCAGTTCTGTTGCTCTTCTCTGCACTTTCTCCAGTTCCCTTTATCCCTTTGGAGAACTGAAGTGCATATTCCAGATGAGGTTTTACTAATGATTTGTACAGGGGGGAAATGATATATCTCTCTCTGGAGTCATGGTGGCTGCATTCATTTTCCTTTTTAAGGCTAAGTATATTTTCTCAAAGTAAAGAAAAATAACTGGGTATATTGCCAAAATTCCTCTGTCCCTGTACATTTCTGTGCACTAAACTGATAATCAGTCTTCCCAGCTACCTGGTGATGAAGAGTGGATTAGGGATTTTTAGTCCAAATTACAACAGGAACATAGTGAAAACCATGGCATCCTCCATAGATGCAGCATATAGAGTGAGCATAGCCAGGAAGTGTGTTATTCACAGGGTTAGCAGGTAAAAAATAAATAAATCATGTTCTGCGCTATCCCCTTAAAAATCTGCTGATTATAATAATAATCTCACGCATTAGTATGGGACGTGATTAGTACTAGCAGCTGTCATCACACTATTATAAGATAGGGGATCTTTGATTTAGTAGCTCGCAAGACTTTTACTACTATTTAAAAAAATAAAAAATAAACCCTGAAAAGGCATACTATTGTAGCCACCAAGTTTAAAGTGTATGTAAACCCTAAATTTATTTGTGAGTAGTTGGACTTATGCCTTACTGTATACTGTTTTCTTAAGCAAATCCTTTTTGTGACTTATTTTCAAAGTGTTGTACCTGGAGTTCCTGCCCATAACATCATTTCTTGTTGCAGGCTGATAATGCAAAGCCACCGCTTAACAATTATCAGGCAGCATTGTCAGTTTGCCATGCACATTCCTTCATTTGGCCTCAGACTCCCTATCAAGGTTGTACAGGCCTCCTACAGACCTGACAGGCTTCCCAACATCAAACGGAAGGCATGTGCACAGCAGGCTGACACTGATAAGCTGCAATATATAACATTTTTGTTTTGGAGTTTAGATAGACTTTAAAGGCTGAAGTTGTGTTTGTTGTGATTGGATTAAAAAATCCTCGCCTGCCTGCTATCAGGAGAAGGGAGCAGAATGATGACTCCTCATTGTGGTGATGCCTTTTATTTGTCATGTCACCCGGCTGGGGTGGGTTGGTAACCTAGCTGTATTAAAGTGATTGTAAGCCTAGGTTAACATTGGAGTGATTTGTCATGCCATTTGAGAGATCAAATCGCATGACAAGTCGTAGCCTATTGGAAGCAATGGCACTGTTTCAATGGGTGTGACACAGATTTTGTGGCGCCGCACCGATTAGCAAAAGAAGTTCCGGCACTACTTTTGCAGATTTCAGGTGCGACTTCAATAGACATCTATGTAGACATCTATGTATGAAGCCACACAGGTGTCTATCAAGTGAAGTAGTGCGATTTCAAAGTAGCATTAATGTGAACCAGGGCAAAAGCTTCACATTTAAAAAAAATAGAGGAATAAAAAAACATGTTATACTTACCTGCTCTGTGCAATGGTTTTGCACATTGCAGCCCCGATCTTCCTCTTCTTGGGTCCCCCCACCGGTGCTGTCTGTTCCTCCCCACTGCCAAGTGCCTCCGTAGCAAGCCACTTGCTATGGGGACACTCCTGTGTGGCAGCTCCCAAGCCAACTGTGTGTGTCCATTGACACACACAGCATAGCTCATCCCCACCCTCCGCTACCTCCTCACTGGCTCTGATTGATAGTGGCAGGAGCCAATAGCTCCTCTCTATCCAATAAGAAGAGCGAGAGAGAGAGAGATGCTGCTCTCGTGCACATTGTTGGATGGAGATCTGGCTCAGGTAAGTATAAGGGGGTGGTGGGGGGAGCTGCACACTGAAAGTTTTTTACCTTAATGCAGAGAATGCATTAAAGTGGAAGTAAACTCCCCTATCGTTTTCATCCACGGAAGCTGCCATCTTTGTCTCTGTTTAATCTTCAGCTGCCACGGTGCTGCACATGTGATCCGTTATGACACCAGCCATTGGGTGGTTTGACAGTTTGGTTGAGAGCACAGCCAATGTGCAGTTAGCATTCCCGGGATGCCGTTTCTTGAAACTGTTTAAATCGATGGGTTTACTTCCACTTCAAGGCAGTGGTTCTCAACCTTAGTCCTCAAGTACTCCCAACAGGCCATGTTTGCAGGTTTTCCTTTATTTTGCACAGGTGCTTTAAATCCGAGTCAATGGCTTGATATTTTGGACAGCTATTTTATCTAAGAGAAATTCCCAAAGCATGGCCTGTTGGGGGTACTTGAGGACTGAGGTTGAGACCACTGCATTAGGGTAAAAAAGCTTCAGGATATAGAACCACTTTAACTACACTAGAGGAAAGTGAGGTCATCTAACTGAAAATGCTGTCTGCAAGAAGTGCCTATAATAAATTGTATTTCAGCTCTATCTTTAGCTTTTTGTCTGGAGTTCAGCCTTAATGGAAAACTACAAGATCTGGCCACCCACAAAACAATTATTAAATATACCTAACTAATGTGTTTTAATTTGCTTTTGAACCATGCAGTTTTTAACCACTTGCCAACCGTATACAGTAAATATACGGCGGCAAAGTGGCTCACCTGGGCAGGATCACGTACTGTGATCCTATGTTCCTACAATGCAGGAACACAGATCCCTGCCTTCCCATAGTACAAACATACCTCACACAGTTAGCAAGCACCCCCTAGGCACACATTAAACCCTTTAATCGCCCTGATGTTAACCCCTTTCCTGACAGTGTCATTAGTACAGTAACAAAGAAGAGAGTGTACAGGATGGCAGTGAGTCAAGGCTGGTCTATCACATGCCAAGAAAATTGCAACAAGAAACAGTGCATATTTTAGTACAGTAACAGTGCATATTTTTTGCACTGCTCACTGTATTAGTGTCACTGGTCCCCAAAAAGTGTCACTTAGTGTCCGATTTGTCAGCTGCAATGTCGCAGTCCCACTATAAGTTGCTGATCGCCGTTATTACTAGTAAAAAAAAAGTATAGATTCACAAATCTATCCCAGTAGTTTCTAGACGCTATAACTTTTGTGCAAACCAATCAGTATACGCTTGTTTGGATTTTTTTTCCAAAACCATGTAACAGAATACATATTGGCCTATATTGATGAAGAAATTATATTGTTGGTCTTTTTTTGTTTATAGCGCAAAAAATAAAAGGTGATCAAATACCACCTAAAGAAAGCTCTATTTGTGGGGAAAAAAAAGGACATACATTTTATTTGGGTACAGCGTTGCACAATCTCACAATTGTCATTTAAAGTAACGCAGTGCCATATCGCAAAAAATGGTCTGGTCAGGAAGGGGGATAAACCCTCAGGAGGGCAAGTAGTTAAAGGTAACGAATAGTGATTTTATATATATTTCTTTTGTTTTGTATTATTGTGAGGGCTAAAATAGGAAAAAGTAAAACATTTAAGGGTCCTTTCACATGGGTGCTCCACCTGGCGGACTCCGCTTTGCCCAGCGGGGATCGATCCGCTGATCCCCACTGAGCAGGCGAGTATCAGGTCCGCCTCTACTCACTGTGCTAAGACGGACCTGTCAGAGCCCTGCTTTTCTCTATGGGGAGATCGGATGAAAACAGACCGCCTGTCCATTTTCATTCGATCCCATCCTATCCTGCAGACGGATGGAAAATAGGGTCTCTATCCATCTGGACAGGATCAGATCGGATATAAGGCGGATGTCAGCGAACATGTCACTGCTGACATCTGGTGCCCCGTAGAAGTGAATGGAGTGTGCAATCAGGTCGGCCTGAACAACTGACAGGCAGACCTGATCGGAAAGTCTGCGTGAAAGGGCCTTAGTGTATTTTTGATTTCTGCAAACAGCAGGAGTGCGGTGACGTACAACACCTATGACGAGCCGAGAAAAAGGAAGTTCAATAGCCAGTGCGGCGCCTTCTGCTTGATTCAGAGAATGCGTGGACTTTTGTTTGCGAGGGACTTGTGTGCACACGATCGGACTTTCCAACAACAAGTTTTGTTGTTGGAAAATTTGAGAACCTGCTCTCAAACATTTGTGTGCGGAAATTCCAACAGCAAATGTCTGATGGAGCACACACACGGTTGGACTTTCCAACAACAAGCTCACATCGAAATTCCGACCATGTGTACGTGGCATTAGTGTTTATTAGGGATGCACCGATACTGGTATCGGTGCAGATCCTTGGCATTTTCAGGGGTATCGGTACTCGTGAAAATGCAACAATACCAGAAACCAATACTGGAAGTGACGCCAGCTTGAGCGGAGCTCGGGAACCAAATAAGGCTGCAGCCTCTCCACACGGCGGTGAGTGCTGTTTCCCTCATGACATGTGTTTGGCTGCTGCGTCTGCTGCATGGCTGCCCCCTGCGTCTGCTGCATGGCTGCCCCACATGGCGAGCGTCCTCCTTACACCATGTCCCCTCATGGTGGCCGGTGAGTACTCTTCTCTATTTCTAACTGTCGCTTGCTTGCTTTCTAGTATTTTTATATAACATGTTCTGGGCAATTTGCGCTTTAACAGCTTTGTGACCAGCAAATAAACATGTTTTCTTTCATAATGTCTTTTGACTGCATTTCAGTTCCTCATATTATGGCGAAAATGTGTAATTTTTCATTATTTAAAAAAAAAAATGGTCACATGACCAAAATCAGGTATCGGTAATTGGTATCAGCGAGTACATGATGTCAAGTATCGGTACTCGTACTTACTCGTACTCAGTGTCAAAAAAGTGGTATCAAAAAAGTGGTATCTAGTGTTTATAATTAAGTGCTGCAGCACATATTTTTTCATGCAGGGTCATTATTCTGGTTTAAAAAAATATGTAAAATATTTCTGATGGCACTATAAAAATGGGTATTATATTTGTTCACATCTTAAAATATTTACTTATGTTTGTACACCATTACTAAAGGCATTTTTTGAAGGCCACAAGAATATCCTGACATTGATTACCTGCTACGTAGTCTCCAAATCCAATAGTAGTAAGTGTGATGACTACAAAATATATGGCCTCCAAGAGGGTCCAATTCTCAATTTCCTGGAAGATTAAAGTTGGTATAAGAACGAAGAGAACACAACCAATGAGGATGAAGAGCACTGCTGAGATGACCCGCACAATGGTAGGAGAGACACGCCATTTCTGTGAAAAGACAGAAAGATGGAAGCTAAACACGTGTAAAAACATCAGGCAATGTTATAGCCATTATTTATTTGATAAATGAATAAATACTCACTTAATTTTATTTATCATTAAAAATCAGTCCTGATGCTTAAAGTGAAAAAGAAGAAAGCACCCCAACGTTTTAAGGTGTGAAACTTTGTGACGCTCTCTACTTTCTTACTTGAAGCTTTTGTTCCAAGGACTTAGCGCATAAGTACAGATCACCGGATAGCTGCCAACACATTTAAAAGAGAACTATGGCCAAAGCTATTTTAGTCCCACTCTTTCTATGCACTTTGTTCTACACTTCTGTGACCCCTTTTCAGCTGGCAGTGGGCTAAGGCCTGCTGTTGGCTAATGTCACTTAGCTGGTCCAGGCTCTGAAAAGTTCCTGAACTGGCAGGTGGCTCAGCCTCTCAGCGAGCCGCTGGAAGACTGAGCCAGCTGCTCCCACCCCCTTCACAGCCTGGCGCTCCAGTGAGTGCTGGAGAGACAGAGCAGAGAGCCAGTGACTGACAGTCACTAGCTTTCTGCTCACTGAAGAATGAGAACGGAGGGATCAGCAGTCTTTGATCACTTAGTTCTCGGTGTAAAGGTGGGGGGGCAGCTTAATTTTTGTGTATTCTCAAACTTCTCTTTTAAGCATCTCCAGACCCACTAGACACATTACTGAAGTTCGCTCCCATGTCCCCCCCACCATCTTGTATTTTCCCTGAAGTTGAAATGATGTAATTTGTCAGTGGCAGGCTGCAGGAAAGGTTCCTTCTCTCCTAGTGATCAGCAGGGACTAATCTGCATAAGAAAATGGCCAAGACTTGTGGTGGAAGTGTGGTGTGTGGGGGCTATGGTCTGAGGCTGCTGCCTCTCTGATCACAGTAGATGGATCATTAATCAGATGATCTATTCTTATACTATATTTTTATACACTTTTATGAAATGTTATTTACTGCCTTTTAATTGATATGAACTGCTACATTATATGTTTTATATTGTTCACTACATGTTAGTTCTGAAGATGAGGTCAGTCTTTCCCCCAAAAAATTACCTATGTCTGATGCCTTTAGTCTATAAATATTTAAAAAAAAATGAAATTAAAACATTCAAATAAAATTTGTTCCTATTGAACTCTTATAAACCCTTTGTTAACCATAATAAGCCCTAATTAACTGCATTATTTGTTTTATTTTACATTTTTTATAACATAAATTTAAAAAGCATTTTTTCCTATTCATTTGTTAACGTTTTATAACTGTTTTTAAAAAAAGGAAGAGAAGTAGGATGACACAGGGCTAAAATCTTGGAGTGACATCATCCCAAACAAGCAAATGAATACAGAAGACAAAGAACTGGGGACTTTCTAGGACAGTAACCAAGGACATAAATTCAACACATGAATATACAAAAATATATATATATATTTCCAGATTTATTAAACACATCATATAAAAGATTCACATAAAGAATATTGTCTTGTGCATCATATGTGAGACCCGGTTCACACAGGGGCGACTCATCAGGCGACTTAGCCGCCTGACAAGACGCGTCCCGTTCTGTGCAATGGAACCGTTCTAATTGGGCGACTCAAGTCGCTCCAACTTAGAAAAAGGTTCCTGTACGACTTTTGGGGAGACTTGCATTGATTTCTATACAGTCATTTTGCAAGCCGCCGCTAAAGTTGGATCCCGGTCGCCTGAGGCAGTCGAGCTGCAAGTCGTGCTGCCTCAGTGTGAACCGGGTCTGATTCTCTTAAATTGTTATATGATGTGATCAATAAATATGAAAAAAAATAATAATTTATATTTATGTGTTAAATTTATGTCTTTGGGTGCTATTCTAGTAAGGGCAGGAAGTGGAACTTGTCATTTCAAGTTATTAAGGCACATTATGTAAAATAATCTCCAGTCATCCATTTTTTAGGTTCTGAAGAAGAGGGTTCATCCCTCAAAAACACGTAAGCCACATTGGACGCCGAAGGGGCTTTCCAAGTTATCAGTTGAGTGGTGTGGATCTTAGTCTGATCTGAATGTCACAATACGCTTGTTATTTTCATGAGTTTGTATAGTAAAACCTTGGATTGAGAGTCATTTTTTTGAGAGCGTTTTGCAGGACAAGCAAAATTGTTTTATAAATTTTGACTTGATATAAGTGATGTACAAGTAGTGTCACGTCACAATTGAGTATAAAAGAGAGGAGAGACGTGTAGCAATATGGTTACATTTAATGAAGGTACAACATTTAGCAACCCACATGGTTGACAACTAAAACAGGCACATCTAAGTATGCAGGCATCCGGGGTAAAACTGTCCACATAGATCGTCCTCCACACTGCCATTGACGCCATCCCTTCCACAAGCGCTTCAAGCCTCGCTTTCAGATCACTCCCCTGCAGGGTAGTCTTCCCGGTCATGATTGCAGACTGACAGCGGTGAGAGCCGGTGGTGGAGGACGATCTATGTGGACCGTCCTCCACCAGTTGCTAAATGTGGTCTATGTGGACCTTCCTCCACCAGTTGTGAGTTGCTAAATGTTGTACCTTCATTAAATGTAACCATATTGCTACAGAGGTGCCTCTCTTCTCTTTTATACTCTGTAGCTCCTGCTGGATTTTGCTTCTAATCCCCTTGTGGATGCTTCCATTTGTGGATGGACATTTTATGGTTACACAACCTATCACATTGCTATAATCTTTTTATATGGACTATAAACTAAAGGACTTATAAATAAATAGTTGTGGGACGAATCATCTGCGTTTCCATTATTTCTTATGGGGACATTTTCTTTGATGTAAGAGTGCTTTGGATTACAAGCATGTTTCTGGAACGAATTATGCTCGCAATCCAAGGTTTTACTGTATATCACTTGTTTTATTTATCAATAAAATTGTTTAGTGGTAATGCACTAGGACAGCCCGGCCCTCTCTTTGTTGTTTTATAGTGTCCTAGAAAGTCCCTATTTTTTTTTTGTCTGCTGTAATCATTACCTTTGTTGTGGTTACATGAAGAATGTACAAACTTGAAAAAAAAATCTTGAATTGTTTTTTTTTTTTTTAATGCAGCTTTTCACAAGAAACTTAATTATAAATTGAACAAATTATAGAATATAATATAAGAATCTTTTTGTCCATAGCTTGATAGAAAATAGATTATTTATCCAGTTCAATATTACCAAAAGAGAGCTTTGTATCACTGCATTTTACTAATGGCAAAGATATTGGCAAATCAATAGGTCCAATAGGTAGAAAAAATGTCAAAATTTCTCTTGTCTATAGGAGGTATACAGCTGCAAGGGCAGACATGGTTAAAGCGGAGGTCCACCCTAAAGTGGACCTTCCGCTCATCGGAACCCTCCCCCCCTCCGGCGCCACAATTGGCTTTCAGGGGGGAGGGGGGTGCAGATACCTGTACAGTACAGGTATCTGCACCCACTTCCGGGATAGCTCTCTGCGGAAATAGGCATAGATTATGCCCCTTTCCGCAAGTGCCTGCCCCTTTCCGCAAGTGCCCCGCTGCCTGCTGGGAAACACACAGATCCCAGAGGCAGCGGGGACCATCTTTATTGCGCAGCGCGACTCGCGCATGCGCAGTAGGGAACCGGGAAATGAAGCCGAAAGGCTCCATTTCCTGATTCCCATACCCAAGATGGCGGCGGCAGCACCCGAGAGACGATCTAGAGATCGGCTTCGGGTGCCGACATCGCGGGCGCGCTGGACAGGTAAGTGTCACTATTTTAAAAGTCAGCAGCTGCAGTATTTGTAGCTGCTGGCTTTTAAAAAAAAAAAAAACGCGGAGTCCCGGCGGACTCCCGCTTTAAATAACACAACTTAGCCCTTGTACACATGGTCTGAAATTCCAACCACAAAATCCGTCTGATTTTTTCCGACGGATTTTGTCCGAAACTGGTGTTGCATACATATGGTTGGACAAAGTTGATCGGAAAATCCGATCGTTCGGAACATGATGAAATTCGTTCGTTCCGATGGGACTACGTTCAGCCTAGTAGCCAATAGCTTTGCTCTCGTGCTTTGATCTGAGCATGCGTGGCACTTTGTCCGATCGGAATTCTCTACAAACGATCAGAAAAAGTCTGATCGGATTTTTTTAGCCCTTGTACACGCAGTCGGAAATTACGACGGAAACGGTCCGATCGGATTATATTGTCGGAAAATCCGATCGTGTGTGGGCTCTATCGGACTTTTTCCGCCTGTAATTCAGATGGAAAAAATTTGAGAGCAGGATCTCAAATTTTCCAACAACAAAATCCGATCTGACTTTTTCCGATGGTTTGTAGAGAATTCCGATCGGACAAAGTGCCACGCATGCTCAGATCAAAGTATGAGAGCAAAGCTATTGGCTACTAAGCTGAATGTAGTCCCGTCACAACCACGTTCCGAACGATCGGATTTTCCGACAACTTTGTCCGACCACGTGTATGCAACACCAGTTTCGGACAAAATCCATCGGAAAAAGACGGATTTTGTGGTCGTAATTTCCGATCGCGTGTACAAGGGTTTACAGTTTTTGGGTAACCTAATGAAAAGTTATCCTTAAAAGTGAATTATAATTTGTACTATTTTCCTTAAAAATAAAAAAACATGTAGTTTTAGTTTTATTCGGCATTCAGAGCCACCAGCACAGAGTGAGATCATTAAAAAAGCAGCTCCCTGTGTAATCTAAAAATGAAAATTCACCATCATTCTTTTTAGTTTTTGATTGAGTGTGAATGAGTTAAATAATCTTCTAGGTTTTATTGCGGTTTGTGTAGTCTCCGGCATGTCTTGTCCCACTGACGCCACAGGTAGTCACGAAAAAAATCCCACAGGGACACCAGCAGTAATAAAACCGAGGCACAACTATGACCTACCTCACTTCTACTAATAAAATAGCTTTTACTGCTGTTTTTACCTCTGTTGGAGACATTGCACTTGCTTCTTGACACATTACAATGTGAGGGAAAAACATACAAAATGAAAATACCTGACATACACTATATTACCAAACGTATTGTGACGCCTGCCTTTACACGCACATGAACTTTAATGGCATACCAGTCTTAGTCTATAGGGTTCAATATTGAGTTGGCCCACCCTTTGCAGCTATAAGAGCTTCAGGTCTTCTGGGAAGACTGTCCACAAGGTTTAGGAGTGTGTCTATGGGAATGTATGACCATTCTTCCAAAAGCGCATTTATGAGGTGAGGTACTGATGTTGGACGAGAAGGCCTGGTTCGCAGTCTCCGCTATAATTCATACCAAAGGTATTCTATCGATTTGAGGTCAGGTCTCTTTGCAGGCCAGTCAAGTTCTTCCATCCCAAACTCGCTCATCCATGTCTTTATGGACCTTGCTTTGTGTACTGGTCCAAATAATTTGGTGGGGGGATTATGGCATGGTATTGTTTTTCAGGGGTCGGGCTTGGCCCCTTAGTTCCGGTAACGAGAACTCTTAAGATGTCAGTATAACAAGACATTTTGAACAATTTCATGCTCCCAACTTTGTGGGAACAGTTTAAGGATGGCCCCTTCCTGTTCCAACATGACTGCGCACCAGTGCACAAGCCCTGACCTTATCCCGATAGAACACCTTTAGAATGAATTTGAGCAGAGACTACGAGCCAGGCGTTCTCGTCCAATATCAGTACCTGATCTCACAAATGCGCTTCTGGAAGAATGGTCAAACATTCTCATAGACACACTCCTAAACTTTGTGGATGGCCTTCCCAGAAGAGTTGAAGCTGTTATAGCTGCAAAGGGTGGGCCAACTCAATATTGAACTAAGTATGGGACTAAGACTGGGATGCCATTAAAGTTCATGTGCAAGTAGAGGCAGGCGTCCCAATACTTTTAGTAATATAGTGTAGGTTCTAACTCTTCCCCATTGTACCCAAAACTAAACAAAGTTTTGACTGCAGTTCTACTTTAGGACTGCTTAGATGTTCTTTCTCTTTGCAATGTTCTTGCATGTTTATCAGTGCTAACAACAAGTGCATTAGCATAAGCATCAACAATAAGCCTGTATAATGACCAGTTAAGAGATCAGCCTGGTGTAAAGGTGCGCTATTATTATTTTTTTATATATATTCAAAATGTAGATAATGGCATTTTAATACACAAAAGGTTAAATCATTTTCTTTAAAAAAAAAATTTTTTTTATTAGTTTCTTTCTTAATTCCTTAATTTCTTTTAACAGGAACCTGTAAGCATGGGATTATCTTATTTTTGAAGGTGTAAGTTCCTGGGCAGTCATTCTTATCCTTATTTCACCACTTACTAAGTCACTGGCCTGAAAAACATACAGAATATAACCTGTAAAGTGTCGGGACACCTGACATGATATGCCAGTGAAAGCTGATAAGTATCCTAAGCAGCTCTAAAGTGAAGTCAAACTATAGGTCAATGGGCCGTGTCTTTAGACTGAGTTATGTCTGTCCTGTTACGTAGTGTTCTATATACTACACAGCTCTGCCCTCCTAGAAATTAATATACTAACAGACTGTCTCATGTGATTTTCTGTCTGCACATAGTCCCAGGCACAACTTAAAATCTAATTTCAAAAGCACAAAAAATTCAATTTCAGCACGGCAAATCAATGATCGAGCTCTTTCTGAGACAAGGATCAGTTAATGTATCTCTATGCAAATACCTCCAGGGACGGTGTAAGGAGAGAAAAGTGAACAAAACTAAACAACAGCGCAAACCTACAACTTCAGATAGATGTAAATGCTTAAAGAGTAACTCCACTTTTGTTGAGAAAAAAACATTGCCCTCTGGGTGATCTATGTACATTGCAAGGTTTTTAACAAACTTTGTTGCAGTTTCCTACCCATTGTTACTCTGAAGAAATCCCTCTGTGTTTCTCTGTGTCCTTGTGGGAACGTGAGTCTAACGGAAGTGATTTCATTATTACCAATCAGCTGCAGCAGCTGCAGGGCACTAATGAGGAAAGCTGCTGGGTCTGCATCCCTTTAGATGTGTACCTATTGGGAGTATCTCACCAAACAATAATTTTTTATTGTAGGGATGCCTGAAATCTGACCTGTATCAGTATGGACTTCTGGGAAAATCAATGAGCCAATCAAACAAGCAGGAAATTATGTTTCTGGGGGCAATCTGTATACAGTACACCTCCAGGTAGCCATATTGCATTGCATTTTCAGAAAATTACAGTGGCTGCAAATGGAAAAAGAAAGGTAATTTCTAATAACATTCAATTACAATATAACTTGTGCCGCAATTGTATACGCTATATTCTTTTTTCTTTACTTGCTTTATTTTCCTCACTAAAGTGGAGTTACTCTTTAACCTCCTCGCGCCCGCCCTATGGCCGAATGACGGCCGTAGAGCAGGCGCCTTCGCTCGGGCGGTCGTCCCTGGACGGCCCGATGTTTACTTCCGCAATGCGCGCCCCCGCGGGCGCGCATCGTGGAAGTTCTGTGTTCGCCGTGTCCCCCGGGGACAGGCAAACACAGATCGCTGTAAACGGCCAATCACAGCGGCCGTTTACAGCGTGATCGGCGTGTCCAATGGGAGATGATCTCATATGTAAACATATGAGATCATCTCTCGGCGCCGCTCTCCCTCCTCGCACAGACAGTGCGAGAGGGGAGAGATGAACGGCTGCAGCGGCAGCCGTTCTGCCTGTGGGATAGAAAAAAAAAAAAAAAGTAAAAAAAAAAAATAAAGTTCCATCCTCCCCCAGCAGTGCCATCTGCCGCAATGCCATCCGCCCCAATGCCATCTGCCCCAGTGCCATCCGCCCCAGTGCCATCCGCCCCAGTGCCATCCGCCCCAGTGCCACCTGCCCCCAGTGCCATCCACCCCAGTGCCACCTGCCCCCAGTGCCATCCACCCCAGTGCTACCTGCCCCCAGTGCCATCCACCCCAGTGCTACCTGCCCCCAGTGCCATCCACCCCAGTGCTACCTGCCCCCAGTGCCATCCACCCCAGTGCTACCTGCCCCCAGTGCCATCCACCCCAGTGCTACCTGCCCCCAGTGCCATCCACCCCAGTGCTACCTGCCCCCAGTGCTACCTGCCCCAGTGCCACCTGCCCCCAGTACCACCTGCCCCCAGTGCCACCTGCCCCCAGTGCCACGTGTCGTCAGTGCCATCAGTGCCACATAGTGCCATCTGTCATCAGTGCCACGTATCAGTGCCATTTGTCATCAGTGCCACCTGTCAGTGTCACGTGCCATCTGTTGTCAGTGTCACGTGTCATCAATGCCACTTATCAGTGCCATCTGTCATCAGTGTCACGCGTCATCGGTGCCATGTATTAGTGCCATCTGTCATCGGTGCCACGTTTCAGTGCCACGTGTCTTCAGTGCCATGTATTAGTGCCACATGTCATCAGTGCCACGTATAAGTGCCACGCGTCATCAGTGCCACATATTAGTGCCATCTGTCTTCAGTGCCACCTGTCATCAGTGCCACGTATAAGTGTCCTCATTGCCACGTATCAGTGCCATCTGTCATCAGTGTCACGTGTCATTGTCCTGGTGCTTCAAAAGTGTAAAAAATAGTCAACAAGTTAGATGTGTAATTTATGTTCCTAGAACACATGATGGCGCTACCTGCATGTTGGGCCTCTCTATGTGGCCAGGCTGTGAAAAAGTCCCACACATGTGGTATTGTAATACTCAGGAGGAGTAGCAGAATTTATTTTGGGGTGTCATTTGTGGTATACACATGCCACGTGAGAGAAATAACCTATTACAATGACAATTTTGTGGAGAAAAATAAAAAAAATGAAAAATCTTAATTTTGCAAAGAATTGTGGGAAAAAAATGACAACATCAAAAAGCTCACCATGCCTCTTACTAAATACCTTGGAATGTCTACTTTCCAAAAAGGGGTCATTTGGGGGGTATTTGTACTTTCCTGACTTGTTCGGGTCACAAGAAGCGAGATCGGCCTCCAGTACATCAGATGTGATCAGTTTTGTGCGATTCGCACCACACCTTGTAGACTCTCTAACTTTCACAAAGACCAAATAATATCCACTAATTTGGGTTATTTTTACCAAAGATATGTAGCAGTATAAATTGTGACCAAAATTTATGAAGAAAAATTAATAATTTGCATAATTCTGTCACAGAAACAAAGAAATAAGCGTTTTTTTTCAAAATTTTCGGTCTTTTTTCATTTATAGCGCAAAAAATAAAAACCCCAGAGGTGATCAAATACCACCAAAAGAAAGCTCTATTTGTGGGAAAAAAAGGACAAAAAATTCATTTGGGTACAGTGTTGCATGACTGAGTAATTGTCATTCAAATTGTGAGAGCACCGAAAGCTGAAAATTGGTCTGGGCAGAATGGTGTTTAAGTGCCCAGTAAGCAAGTGGTTAACCACTTTTTGATTCTCCTGTGTGAATCGGTGACCTGTACGGCCGCTCCCCACCGGCAGCGCGCACTTGCTGCATGCTGCAGGAGTGTGCCCGTGGGTCAGGCGGACTCTATGTCTGCCGGCGACCCACGATCGCCTAGTACAGAGGCAGAACGGGGATCTGCCAGTGTAAATAAGTGGATCCCCATTCTGACAGGGACATGTCAGAGAGCTTCTGTTCCCAGTGATCGGGAACAGCAATCTCTGTCATTTGACAGTGAACCCATCCCCCTACAGTTAGACCACACCTAGGGAACACACTTAAGCCCTTGATTGCCCCCTAGTGTTAACCCCTTCCCTGTCAGTGTAGTTTTTTAATTGATCAGTGCATTTTTATAGCACTGATCAATGTAATATTGTCACTGGTCCACAAAAAGTGGTATTTTGGGGTCAGATTTGTCCGTCGCAATGTCGCAGTCTAAAAATCGCAGAATGCTGCCATTCCTAGTAAAAACAATAAAAAATAAATAAAAGTCCCTAAATCTATCCCAGTTGTAGACGTGATAACTTTTGCGCAAACCAATCAATATACCCCTATTGCGATTTTTTTTTTCTTCAAAAAATATGTAGAAGAATATATATCAGCCTAAACTGATGAATAAATGTGTTTTTTTATTATTTTTTTTGGATATGTATTATAGCAAAAAATTTAAAAATATATATTTTTTTTTTCAAAATTGTCACTTTTGTTTGTTTATAACACAAAAAAAACCCCACAAAGGTGATCAAATACCACCAACAGAAAGCTCTATTTGTGGGAAAAAAAATGACGTCAATTTTGTTTGGGTACACCATCTCACAACCGTGCAATTGTCAATGAATGGGATGCAGTGCAGTATGGCAAAAAATGGCCTGGTCATTAAGGGAGCAAATCCTTCTGGTCCTTAAGTGGTTAAAAGAACATATTGCACATCTGAAAATAAAAGATCAAAAATGACAGGACAGTAAACTACACTGGACCCCCAAACTATATTTAAAGTGTTTCCTACTCCATGAACAAAAATGAAATACATTCAGCTTACCAATCCTTAGATGTGGTGGCTGCATTACATTCCTTTTTTAGGCGTTTTTCTCCTTTCTTTTCACCCGGTGATCCTGCCAGTAACAAACTACCTGTCCTGGAGCAACAATGCTCAGTCAACTATCTGTATCTATAGTAGAGCAGCATTGTCATCCTGGGAAAGGACTACACAGCCCCCCCCCCCTTTTCTCCGTAAATTGTTCTTCAATCCACAGAGATAGTTGGAAATAATGCTAACTAATACAAGTTGGCAGAGAGAGAACAAAAAGTTATTACAGCTTACAAGATTTCTGACCAAATCAACAGGTATATTTGTATTGAACAGATATAACAAATGGTATATTTAAAAGACCAAGACAGAGCAAAAATAAATGTCATTGATAGGATTTACATACCTTTTAAAGGCAAAGTATATTGTATTCTCATTGGACACATATTTGTATTACCTCTATCACTAAGTTGTTGTTGGTATCACTCTTTGTTGGAATTACTGAATATTGATGTACTTGCTGAACTAAAAAAAAAAATCTTACCAAGAATATCATCTCCACTTTTGCAATTCCTTTCCGGAGAGCAGATCCTAAATGGTCACCAACACCTGCCAGCAGGATGCCAAACAATGGAATGCCAAATAGTGCATAAAAAATACAAAAAAGCCGTCCACCTTCTGTCTTCGGGGCATTGTTACCAAAACCTGTAATATACCATGAAAAAAAAAAAATATTGACTTGGGCAAAAAATGGATAATAATTGTATTAATATACTATCTATTTCTTATCCTATATCTCACTGATTCCAAAACATTCCTAAAAAAAAAAAAAAAACGTAATCTGCTGTTTAGCCAATATTTCATTACAGTAAAAGATGTAGGCATTATTAAAAAATAAAGCATTTTTATTACAAAGGACTTAAAGTGATTTTTAAGGCTTCTTTTTTTTTTTAATATAAGACATTTATTTTTTATTTTTTTTTATTTATTTCAGGTACTTATGTTATGCTTATCTGCTCTGTGCAAAGGTATCACATCTTCCTTTTCTGGGGTCTCCCGCCGTTGCTCTAGGCTCCTCCTCTTCTTGGTGTGCCACCATAGGAAGCTGTTTACTATGGGGGGTACACCTGCGTACTTCTCTTGTGAGCCAGTTTGTGTGTATCTATTGACACACACAGTGAGGGTTGGCCCCTCCCCCTCCTGACAGGATTTGATTGACAGCAGTAGGAGCCAATGGCTACAGTTGCTGCCTCTGTGCCTGTGTGAAGAGGGGGAGAGAGCAGCCCTGGCTGCAGATTGCACAGGGGTGGATTAATACAGAACTCAGGGAATGCGTTAGGCCCCTTTCACATGGGACGGATCAGTAATGATCCACCCCGTGATGATCCACTTGCTCAGTGGGGATCGCTCCGTTGTCCCCGCTGAGCCGGCAGCGGACAGGGCGGTCTCTGCACACTGTGTAGGGACCGCCCTGTCAGCCCTCCGCTCTCCTCTATGGGGATTGGATGAGCACGGGCCGTCTGTCCGTGTTCATCCGATCCGCTCTGCAGATGGATAGAAAAAAAAGTCTATCCTTTAGAAGAACTACTTTAAGGAATATGTTCTGACTTATAGACGTGTTTTGGTAATATGAAGTTGTACAGTTGCTATAACGCTTAACAATATTTTTGTGGTTATTGTAGCATGAGATTGTTGAAAACTGACCCAATTTCATCTCAATGAAGTTTTGCAAATTAGGTATTTTTCAGAAGTGATTGATTTCATGATGCTAAACGTTCAAAATCTTACATGCAGCCAAGCCTAAAGTTAACTGTAAACAAAAGGATTTGAGACGTCAGTCTGAGCATGTACAGAGAGAAAGCCAATTTTATGTCTCTGATTATATAGTTGGAAAATGTCATCTTTGCTGATTAAGCAGAGATGAGCTGTCAAAGCGTGCTAATAACTTACTGGCATGTCCAATGGATGTGCATGATAGGTGAAAAAGCAATCTTCTGTGAATCAGACTGTGTCTGATGGAACATTCAGAAGCCCTAGTTCATGGGTGCTCATACCGTGCTATTCATGAGTTCCAAATCATAAAACTCTGCCTAGTATTGACCACTTCTTAAAGGTACATGCAAGAAACCTTTATTTCTTTAGGATCTGCCTGCGGTGATAGTGTCCAACACCAAATAATCAGGCAGTTTTTTTTTAGATGAATATAACAGAGTGAAAAGAACTGTATGCAAAATGAACTGTGTATCTTCTAAAAGAATTATTAAATGTATACAAAAAATCTTGTAGTTATTGGGATTGATTTACTAAAGGGGTACATTATTTGAAATGGTCAGAGTGAATGTTCACTTAGCTTAGTGGGTAAGGTGTATCTGTGTTTGCTTCATCTAATTATGTGAAAGCAAAAATCATCATTTTTCAATTCCCCTGCACACAATAAAGATGGCCATAGATGGCTCCTTTTTTTTTTTTTGATCAGCCAGCCTGTCGATTAACCACTTCAATACAGAGCACTTTCACACCTTCCTGCCAATTTTCAGCTTTCAGAGCTGTCACTTTTTAAATCACAATTGCACGGTCATGCTACGCTGTACCCACACTACATTTTTATCATTTTGTTCCCACAAATAGAGATTTCTTATGGTGGCATTTGATCACGTCTGTGGTTCTTATTTTTTATTAAACAAAAAAAAATAGACCGAAAATTTGGAAAAGTTTTCTCCTTCACTGATGGGTACTGATAATCTGCACTGATGGGCACTGATAAGGCGGCACCAATGAGGTGGCACTGATGGGCACTGACAATGGGCACTGATGGGCACTAATGGGCACTGATAGGTGGCACTGATATGCGGCACTAGTGGGCATTGATAGGCAGCCCTGATGGGCACTCATAGCTGGCACTGGTGAGCTCTGATGGGCACTGATAGGCGACACTGATGGGCACCGGACAGCCACACTGATGGGTACTTATGGGTGGCACTGATAGACGGCACTGTACGGCAATGATGGGCCCTGATAAGCGGCACTGATGGGCATTGATGGGCACTGATGGCTGGCACTGATAGATTTGACCGATAGGCTTCACTGGTGGCACTGGCAGGCATTTTACTTTGGCACTGATTGGCAGCTGCCTGGGCACTGATTGGCATTTCCCTGGTGGTCTAGGGTGGCATACTTGGTGGTCCAGTGTGGTGGCCATCCCTGGTGGCCCTGGTAGCATCCTGGTGGTCCTGGGTGGGCATCCGAGGGGGGGCTGCACTGATAAACAATGTCAACAATGTCAGGAGAGCAGCCGATCGTCTCTCCTCTACTCGCATCTGTCAGACGTGAGTGAGAAAAAGACAATCAATGGCTCTTCCTGTTTACATCGTGATCAGCTGTGATTGGACAAGGCTGATCATGTGGTAAAGAGTCTTTACCTAGATTGTAGTTGTGGTGTGACACGCCACAACAACGATCACCGCGATGCACGCCCCCAGGCTTGAGCGGCTTGATATCCTGAGTGACGCCATATGACATCCGGTCAGGATATTGCAACCAACGTAATTTTGTTATATGGCGCGTAGCAAGTGGTTAAAAAACAAAACTAACAGCTTCCCCAATCCATACATTTGAGATGGATGAAGAAATCATCTCCGCTGTGTTATTGTATTCTGACAGCAGGACTTCGCTGTCAGAATACAATGATCAGTGCTGCAGGAGATTAGCTGCATGCACTGATCGAATAAAATATTTCCATCGTTGTTGTTTGAAAGAAGTCAGATAGACTTCTCTGTAGTGGGAAAGGCCGTAGATGTTTCAAAATTCGGCCCTTCCCTTCTGAACTGGCTGAATTCTGATCCATCGTTGGCTAGCCTAAGGTATTAGGGGGGCATTGCTTCATCCTATTTGCTAAGCTAAGTGAACATTCTCTACTCCTTTTGTCAGCCTCACTGAGTCTCTATTTCAGCAATACCTATGTGAAATTAATCTTTAGGGCCCATCCACGCTTGCCTGCACATTAAACAGGAGCTGTTTAGTGTGTGGGCAGTAGTCCAATTTGGGCTGCAGTGATGTATGTAGGCAGGCTGTGTTGTTCTGCACTAGTTAGCTAAAGGTTAACCCAGGCGAGGGAAAGAGTTAAGTAGGTGTGTGCTCAGTTCCCAGGCTTTCTGAACCCAGCCAGCCCACTTGTGCTATAAAAAAGGGGGAAGGCTGAGGTCCAGGGCGCTCGACTCAACTTACAGTTTTTGGACTGCAGTGCCTTGCAGTTTGTTTTATAGAACAGGGTTCCAGAGAACATCCAAGTCACAGAGAATACCAGCATGGACTAATACCTTGCAGAGGTGTGCCTGGGCAGCCACACAGCTATAGTTAGGGTTAGGAATTGGACTCTGTTCACACTGGACTGTAATGTTAAAGTATCTTCAGTAAAGTTGCATCAACTGTTCTAAGCCTGGTCTTAAGTTATTTTAAAGAGGTGCATGCTGGTTCTGGAATATCGAATAAACCAGGATCTGTAAAGCACAAAGGGGTATGTACCTCAGCTGCTACAAAAAGGGTAACTCAGAAAGACAAGGAGAAAAAATAGTAGTTGCTATGAGTAACCAAGCACAGTTCAAGACACAAAGCAACCAGTCCTTAGGGGTGGTACCCGGTAAAGGTGACAGGTCCTCCAGTGGCGAGGGGGTAGGTAGTCTGGCTCCATCCCTAGCGGTTGGTTACCAGTAGCAACTGGACCTGAACCCATATTACGGAGATGCAAGCCCTGCTTACATGGGTACAGCAATGAAAGATTTACCAAGTACACGTATGAGTTCTGCGCTATGTGCACGGCGGACCCCATTCTGTTACTGGAAGTGAGGTAACAGAGGTACGCCAGACTGGTGGAATGGGCACAGGCTTAGCACCTCCCTCCTAATGCAACATACACATTACAGTGTGTAGTGATATGGGACAGTACTTGGCACACAGTGAAGACTCATCTCTAAGTCGGGGGTACTGCCTTACTGTTAGATTCCTCACATGACCACAGTGTCTGCCTGGTCCTAGGCATTGATGAGCGTGCTCCACATAAAAGGTACCCCTACGTGCAGGGCGCAGTAGGCTCCGCCCACACTTGCAGCAGGGGAGCAGACATGAACAGAGTCCAATCTCTTTTTTGGGGAAATGTATTTGAAGTCTATAAAGTAACACTTCATTCATGTTACTGCACAGCAATATGGTGGGTTGAGAATGTCTGCATTTTATCATACTGCACCACATCTCAGGCTGTGTTATAGTGAGTATGGCGCACATCGAAATCAATTATTTTTCCAGAGCAGAAAAAAAGTCACTGCTCTAGTGTGAACAGGCCCCTATGGGCCAGTCCAGTCAAACATTACATTTTTGGTTTAGACAGATGCTGGCATTATGACTTATTTATCAACATATACCTCTGAGGAACTCTCGTTGTAAGAGTTCCTGATCCAATAAAACTACTGTGGCCATTACGAATTTACATTTTCATTAGCCCTATTGGTTTTTTCATTAAAGCTGAACTCCAGGCAGATATAAATGACAAATGAATGCAGTTCTGTTACAATTAGTACATCATTAACTATTTTTTTAATGCAAGCTGTGTAAGTGCCTGAACTCAATTTGATATCAGCCTTCAACAGTATATTGTATAAACTGTACAGCACAGCTCAAAGAGGGGGTAGGAAAAGCAGCAAACCAGCCAGGTATGCTGCAGTGGGAGAAGCATGCTGATAGAAGAAGAGATCCGAGTAACAGAGAGATGGGTTTATCAGTTTGCTGCTTCTTTTTCCACTGTCCACTCACAGGACATGGGAGGTAGATCTGAGCCCTTGTACACATGGTCGGAGATCCTGACGGAATGTGTCCTATCGGACCATTTTGTCGGATAATCCGACTGTGTGTGGTCTCCATGTGCATACTCCGACGGACCAAGTTTTCCAACTTGTCCGTAAAATTTTCCGTCAAAATGCTCCGATCGGACATACTCCGACGGACAAAGTGCCACGCATGCTCAGATCAAATTCCTAGACCAAAGCTATTGGCTACTAGCCTGAATGTAGTCCCGTCGTAACAAAATAACGTCATCACGTTATGTACAATCGGATTTTCCGACAACTTTGTCCGACCGTGTGTATGCAACAGTTTCGGACAAAATCCGTTGGACAAAATCCAACGGATTTGGTTGTCAGAATGTCCGACTGTGTGTACAAGGGCTCAGAGTGAAAGTGAAACTACAGCAGAGTCCCCTCCCCTAATATACTGTATATATTTAATCTGTGTATTTAGCCATGTGTCTGGAGCATTAATCTGGCAGTAATGTCACCAATTGATTTTTCAATCCACCAGAGTCTACTGTGTCTGCAATCAACATGTCTGTTTTGGCTAGGCTCACAATTAAAGTGATTTATGCTAATCGTATTTATAATCTATTGTAACCCAAAAGATTTGCAGTATTGAGCCTGCATTATTTAAACTCTTTGATAGAGTTGAAACTAACCCCCCCCCCTCCGATTCGGTTTGCGGCAGAACTCGCGAACGTCGCAAAAGTTTGCACCCGGACCCCAAACCCATTGAAGTCTATGGGGGACCTGAACTTGAAAAATCAAAATCCCTTGTTTTAAAGGCTTATATGCAAGTTATTGCCCCCCCCCCCCCCAAAAAAAAAATTGTATGGTAACCCGGGCACTGCCCTGGGGATCATGTATCCATGCAATTTTTTTTTTTTAATATCGTTTTTGCAGGAGCAGTGATTTAATGATGTTTAAAGTGAAACAATAAAAATGAGAAATCCCCCAAAATCCATACAGCCCAGCAGGTCAGAAAAGGTTCAGGCCTGAACCATATCAGGTCACATGCCTCAACATGGGGGGGGGGTGCTTTGGGGTAGAGGGATTCTGGAATGGATTGGGGGAGACCCCCACTCTATTTTTTATATATATTTTTTTTTCATTCAGCTGTCAGCAGGGAAGCTCATTGATGGCTGATGATTCATCCAGCTCGCTCCTTAACAACCAGCTATTCACTGTGCCCAGACTGGTTAAAGCTTTGCCCAATCAGGGCTTAGAATGTATTGTGCAGCACGCAGTGCATTGTGCGATGCTTGGTGCGCCCTGCAAATTTGGGTGTTCGGTGAAAAGGTGATGTTTGGCTAAACTTTTGCGCAGCTCAAACTTGTCACCCAGCTCTACTCTCTGGAATGACTAAATACATAGCTCCCAACTGTCCCTGATTTGGAGCAATGTCCCTCATTTCTCCTCATTTGTCCCTCATTTTGGTCTGATCTACATAGATGTATATAAAATTCACTTTTTATCCATCAAAAAGTGTTTTCCAGCTCTAAACCTTTCATCTGATTTCTAAATTGCTGCATTTGTAAATTCCAAAAGTCAATATAAAGAAATAGTAGTGGTATTCCCATCTCAAAAATTTGGCAGGTATGACTAAATATAGCATGCATGCAGAGGCGTACCTAGGGTCTCCAGTGCCCTTGGCGAGAATCTGTATCGGTGCTCCCCCCCCCCCCCCCCCGACTTTGGTCCCAATGCGATTCAAATTCAGTCATACAATCTGTATGGCTGAATTTGCATCGCACGGACACTGCCCACTACACTGCCCACTGACCACTACACACCCCACTGACCACTACACTGCCCACTACACACCCCTCTGACCACTACACACCCCACTGACCACTGCACTGCCCACTGAACACTATACACCCCACACCCCACTGACCACTACACTGCTTACTGACCACTACACACTCCACTGACCACTACACACCCCACACCCCACTGACCACTACACTGCCCACTGACCACTACACTACACACCCCACTGACCACTACATACCCCACTGCCCACTGACCACTACACTGCCCACTACACTACACACTGACCACCACACACCCCACACCCCACTGACCACTACACTGCCCACTACACTACACACTGACCACTACACTATACACTGACTACTACACACCCCATTGACCACTACACACTCCACACCCCACTGAACATTACACTGCCCACTACATACCCCACTGACCACTACATACTGACCACTACACTATACACTGACCACTACACTACACACTGATCCCTACACACTGACCACTACACACTGACCACTACACTGAACAATGACCATATGTATGACGTGTCCTATGACGTCATGTCTATGCGGTCACACACATGTGTTGTAGGACATCTCCTGCTCCTCCCTCCAAACCACACACACAGCCCACCTCTCCTTCTCACCTCTCCTTCTCACCTTCAGCAGGTCCCCGCAGGAGGTCAGGCCCCCAAAGTTCTAGTACTACCAGTACCACCGCACCAAGACAGCCTCCGTTCCGCCATCTCCCCCCGGCTCTTCTTCTTCTCCTCTCCCCGGAGAGCACACTGCACAGTTCAAGGGCCAGGGGTGGAGCCGGCCCGTGCCCGGGAGATTGAGAAGAGTTGGGGCCAATTGGGTTGCAGTGCGAGACGAGGCCCCACCCAACTAGACGCCGCTGCCTTAAAGCGGCGACGGGGAGGTGTGGTAGGCCAAGGGGGAGGAGGAGGGACTACATGTGCTGGAAGTGAGTGAAAGGGTGGTGGAGTGTGTAGGACCCTGCCAATTTGCACCCCCCCCCTTGGCCTGCGCCCCTGGCGGACGCCGGTTTCGCCAACCCCTTGGTATACCCCTGCATGCATACAAGCACACAAAGGCTCCATGCACACTAAAGCTCATAAACGGCTGTTTTTGGGAGTTTGGCCATTTCTTTTAACAGCCCATAAACTCCCCACTATTTTATCCATGCACACATGGACGTTTTTGGATATTTATCAGCAGTGGAGTTTATGGGCTGTTTTCTGAATGGCAAAAATCGTGTTCAGGAGTCGTTTTTCTGACCACAAAAACACCAAATGCTCATAAACGCCAATAAACACTGAAAAATGTGGCTCACCAGTGTTTTTTAATGTTTTTGATCCATTGAAAAAAAAAAAAAAAATTTTTTTAAAAAAAAGCTAACAAACGCTATTTCAAAAACGTTAAAAAACATTGAAAGACTCACTTCAAAGCTACTGGTTGTTTTTTATAACATTATTTTAATGTCCAGTGTGCATGGAGCCTCATATGGAATAATAAGGAGTTTACTAATTGCTACCTGAAGACACATTGTATTTTATTTAGAAAAAAAGTATCGTTTTTGAAATGCGTTTAAATCATTTATAGTTTTGTGACTTCTATGCCACATACCTATGCCCTTTGAACATGCAAGTGTTTCTACAAAATATTTAAGATCTCTCAGCACAGGAATCAAAAGTATGACTATTTGTCAGGGATTAGAGCCCCATGAGAGTACTTGATTCCTTCTGTAGACATGACAGAGGTAAGCACGTGAATACAAGATCAATAGGAAAATGGTTTTACACTGACCTCACTCATACAGTACGGAGAGCACGTACTTAGAGCTGTCAGATCAACGGAACACTTATTTTATAGTTATTACCTCTGTATCATACTTTACTACTAATAATACTGATAGAAGCCCCTGATCTTGTGTTATTCTCCAGATCCTTATATGTTAGAAAATATCTAAGGTATTTGGGTTTGTGCACACACATTTATTTAGTTTAGGCATTTTTTTTATCAGGAACACAGTTCTGGCACCTCCAGCACTGAATGTATGTAATAACAAGGGGTGCTGGGGTGTGCTGGAGGGTCTATTGATGCTGGCCGCTGGGAAATCTTTTGTTCCTGGAGGGGATCTATTTTTGCATGGCGGAGGTCTATTATTGTTGCTTGTGGGGGAGCTTATGTTGCTAGTGGGGTCAGTTGTTGCTGTTGAGGGAGGGGTCTATTGTTGCCGATTGTTGGGATCTTTTGTTACCAGCGGGAATCTACAGTATTCATGCATGACAGTCTATTTTTGCTGGGGAGGAGAACTATTGTTGTTGGTTGAGCTTATGTTACTGGGGGCGGGGGGCAATTGTTACTGGAAATGATCTACTGTTGAGGGAGTGGTCTATTGTTGCTTGCTGCTGGAGAGTCCATTATTGCTGAGCTGATGCTGGGAACTCTGCTGTTGCTGCTGGGGTCTATTATTATTGGGATCCATTGTTGCTGGAGGATCTATTGTTGCTGGGGTAATTTATTGTTGCTGGGAAGGGTCTATTGCTGCTGGCTGCAGAGGATCTACTTTAATGCTTTTCTTATTATTAACAAATTCCATACAAATTACTTATCACAAATTGGTACTTGGTTCTGTATTCTCTAAAAAGGGGTGCTACTGGGAGGTGGGTAGGGGGTGGAACCAAGGGATGTTGCTCAGAGGTGGGTAGAGGGTGGAGACAAGAAGTGACTCAGGAGGGGAGGAGTTCCTGCACCTATTCTTTGAGAAAAAAGCCCTGGTTCCTTTGCATAGTGTGTAGCTCTCCTATCTCCTATGATAAAGCCTAAGTTTATTTATTTTTTAAATCAGCACAAGGGATAGTACTTACATTTAATGAAACGTGTACTGCGTAGTGGTGGCTACTGTCTTCGTTGAAATCTTCCACCCTCCCCTTTTTACCCCCCATACTCCTACAGCAGTAATTCTCAGGTGCTACTGGGATTCAAACAGCTGCTGGACTTCTCAAAGGCATTCCTAAAAACTTCTAACTATGCTCAAGCTTTCTTTCTCTCCCACTCCATTCATAGAACCTGTACAATAGCTTCCATCAATGAAAAACACTCTATGAAATAAGGAGGCAGACATAGATTGCTTTTCATTCATGGAAGCTATAGTACAGCTCCTATAAATGGATGAGGGGTGGAAAAGGCAGGCATATTGGACATTCTTGACATGGGTCCTATGACAGGCCAAGCAGCTGTATTAAAATTGAAATATGGCAATTTAAAAAAAAGAAAAATTTATGCCGTGTACACAAGGCCGGACTTTTTCGACAGCAAAAGTCAGACGGAACTAATCCGGCGGATAATTCGACCGTGTGTGGGCTTCATCGGACCTTTGCTGTCGAAAAATCAGACAGACTTTAGATTTAGAACATGTTTCAAATCTTTCCAACGGACTCGAGTCCGATCAAAAAATCAGTTCGTCTGTATGCTAGTCCAAAGGACTAAAACCGACGCTAGGGCAGCTATTGGCTACTGGCTATTAACTTCCTTATCCTAGTCCTTTTGTACGTCATCACGGTCTAATCCATCGGACTTTGGTATGATTGTGTGTAGACAAGTCCGATTCGACGGAAGTCCGTCAAAACTCAGTCGAAGAGTCCTATGGAATTCAGTCAGTCAAAGTCCTCCAGTCGTGTGTACACAGCATTATACTCACCTGGATGGTGGATGCAGTATCGGTCCGATGCTAAATCTGTCCCCCCTGGCTCCAAGACTGAGAACCGAGCAATCAATGACCTCTGATCGTTCAGTTTTTGGTCTTTAGTGAGCTGAAGTAAACTAAGAATAGCGCTGGCCCTCACCGCAATTTCCAAAGTACTCAATGTGATATAAAATTCTAATGTGCACACAATCTATGAAATGTGAGCCAAACTCAGTGTGAAATATTAAATACATTTCTAGTGGTGCATCAACAAGTGCAAATCAAACAATCTAATGTTAATGGACAATATATGAATAAATTCTTAGCATAAAAGTCCTTAGAAAAATGATTGGAAAAGATTTTTTATTAAAAATTCATGTGTAGTCTGCTTCAAAAAACAAGTCACCAAGTGCTCCACTGATATTTGAAACCTCCACCACTCACAAAAAATGTAGCTTTGCATAAAAAAAGAGTTCCCAAGTGCTCCACCGATGTGTGAATCCTTCACCACCCACACACAAGTGGACTCGCCAAATGGAAATATTTTGAGTCAGTAATCAAGCCCAATCTCTTCCAGTGACCACCGGCTGAAATTCTCCAACAGGTTCGTATGGGTTCTTTTCTCAGAGATCATAGCATGCAATGTGGGAAAATAAAAAGAAGGAAGGAGGCTTCCATAGTATAAAACTGTATTACAGGCAATTGTATAAAAAACATATTCCACTCACATTTGGAGAATGCCTACCTGGCACTAGGGAAGAACACGCTCAGCTATTACTGGGCGTTCACCTCTGGATATGCCACGGACCGCGAGCGTAAAACAGCCTTATGTGATGCCATTCAGCGTCCTCACCCCAGGGCACTTATTGATGCACTAGAACTTTATTTAATATTTCACACTGGGTTTGGCTCACATATTTTTTAATATTTCACATATTGTTTGCACATTAGAATTTTTATATATCACATTGAATACTTTGAAAATTGTGGACTAGTGCTACTCATCAGTTTATTTTGTTTGTTGTTATTCACAACAATCAAAACAGCCGTGCACACACATCTGTGGGGTTGTTATTTTGATATATTGTTTAGTGAGCAGAGAGTCGGTGACTGTCAGTCACCGGCTCTCCTCTCTGTCCCTTCAGCTTTCACTGGACTGCAGGTCTGTGGAGGGGGTTAGAGCAGCTGGCTCTGGCATTAAAGTCAGGGGCTGAGTGACGGCACCTAACAGCAGACTTTAGCCCACTGTTGGCTAAAAATGAGTCACGGGAGTGCAGAACTAAGTGCAGTAGGGCTAAAAGAGCTTTGGACCCACTTCTAGTTTAACCTCTGCATCAGATTACCGCTATGGGGGAAGGAGGGGGCAAGAGGATGAGAGATTCTAACAAAGCAGCAACTAGCGTAAAAGGAGGGTTCTCATTAAATGTAAGTACATTCACTTGTGAGCATTAAAAAAATAAAACACCTAAACTTAGGCTTTAACACTGTAAACCTATTAAAGCATGATATAAGCCAGTCTTTCTCAACCAGAATGCCGCCAGAGGTCCTCAGGAGTGCCACGGCATCCTGGTAGAGAAAAGCAGATGAGACTGAGCTCCCGATCCCCAGCCAAACTATACATTGGCACTGTGACTGTTGAATACACTGATGAAATCAAAGGGAGGGGGAGTCTCCTGTCTCACCACCTGTTTTAACCCCATAAATGCAGTATCACCACACTCCAGCCGTGTGAAAGGCACACAGTTGCGGGGGGCCTGCAGTGCAGCTCCATTCACCTGGTAGTATACTTCCAGCTGCGGCCACAGCATGGGTACACCCCAGCTGCTGCCTCTGCAGCTAAAGGGGGGAGCAGTTGGGGGTGTTAAAAGAGCTCAACCACGTGGTTTTATCACCCACCATCCTCACATGTGGAACAAGCCTTTGGTTCACATTTGTGTGGCTGTGTGTAGGGCAGGCTTCTTATTTTAATGGGCTGCCCTACCAGCAGAAATGCAGGGAAAGAAGTCCCCTACCCTTTTTTTTCTTTAAAGTTGCACCGCACCAAAAACACCCCACGTTACCTAATGTGTATGGTACCATTACAAATTAAGGGCATCCCTAAAAAGCAGAGCATTTGTGTGTCAGGAACAAGCATGATTCGCAGTGTGTTCCTCGACACTCAGTAATGTGAACCAAGCCTTGGACAGGGGTGCCCTGAGACTGAAAATAATTTTCAAGGGTGCCTACGACAGCTCATCACCCATGGAGGTAAATACAGCAGGGATCAGGGAGGTGGGAAGGGTGTACAGCACCTTTTCAATTTTTCTAAAAGTTTAAATCCTGAAACTGCATTACAATCCTCACCCATGAAGGTGGGAGTTGCATAGCCTGATCTACACCACAGGGGCATGCAGCCAGGGGAGGCATGAGCAATAAAAAAACAAAAAAGCAAAGAAAAATTTGGGGGTTAGGTAGCTGAAGTCCTACCCCACCACTGGGGCTCCTATTATCTCTGGTTCCGGAGATACGGGGCTCTTCGCACAGGCTGTCAAAAGCTGAATACAGAGCAGCCAAGCTGGCACACTCTGTTTGCAGCAGACTTAAAGGAGCTCACAGTGCCTCTCCTCACTTCTTGTCAGAGGCACTGAGCTCAATGGACAGCTTGGAGCCTTCAACCAATGGTAAAGTACCATTGGTCCAAGCTGTCCAATAAAAATGCTGCAGTGGAGGCTCTCCTCTCACTGCAGTGTCACAAAAGGGGGCATGTGTCTAAAAGACAAATACTCCCTTCCAGCCCAGCCCTCTTAACTTTAAGGAAAAAACATGTTTGTGTGTATAAGATTTACTCATAATCCCATGTTTTTCTCACACAGTTAAGAGGGAGAATGAAAATCTGCTGCTGCTGAAAAGGTACAAGCGAAATCATTTATTATTATGCTATATATTATAAGGTAATAATTTATTATTTATCTATTTACTGTGAAATTACTAGTTTAAAGTTATAACTTTAAACTTAAGTAATTTGTCCGTTAAGCCACCTGCTTGAGTACAGTTTTTGAAAATATAGTAAATTACCTTAAAAATAATATATAATTATTATTTGTATATTACTTACGGTACTTATGGTAATTAACCCCTTGCCACCCATTCTGACACTTCTCTTCTGCATGTAAAAATCATAATTTTTTTTGCTAGACATTTACTCAGAACCCCCAAACATTATATATATTGTTTTATCAGACACCCTAGGGAATAAAATGGTGGTCACTGCAACTTTTTATGTTATATTGTATTTGCGCAGCAATTTTAAAAAAAAAATTTAAACACATTGTTTTTGCAAAGAAATAGTTTTATGAATAAAAAAAATAAAAAACACTAAAATTAGCCCGATTTTTTTTGTATGCTATGAAAGATGATGTTACGCCATGTAAATATATACCTAACATGTCACACTTTAAAATTGCGCACACTTGTGGAATGGTGCCAAACTTAAATATAATTATACTTAGTACTTAAATATCTTAAATAACGTAAATATCTCCATAGGTGACGCTTTCAAATTTTTTATGGGTTATATGTTTAGAGTTACAGAGGGGGTCTAGTGCTAGAATTATTGTTCTCATGTCATGTATCCTGTGTATATCTGGCTCTGATACTAGCCAGTGGCTCACCAGCCACTGACCTCGCCGCACGTCCCTGGTACACCATGACCATATAAAATAAATGTGTTTTATTACAGTCTAAGTATAGCCAAAACTGTTTTATTTTGTTTTAAATAGAGTAGGGAAGGATTGGTACCCATATCACATTTTTATTTCTGTGGACAGATTCACGTTCTTAGTTGGCACTGGTTATCAAACAGGACAGACAAAAAGTCATAGGAAATCCAACATTTTGGAGTTGTCAGGAAAAGAGGTGAGGGTAAATCATCCAATGGGAAGAACTGTCCCAATGACATGTTTAAAAGAGAAATTACCCCCACTTTTCAGAAGTGAAGGGAAATCTCCCCAACAGGTCACAGCAAATAAAAAAAGCTGATAGCAGTATTAACCCTTCCCTATTCTATCTGACATTTTAATACACTGTACACTTTAATATCAGTAAAAATGTAATAAATATATGTACAATAAGTTCTATTTTTCTGAATTTGCTGCGTTTGAGCCTAAATATGATTCTTTTGCTATCTGTATCTTGAACTATGGTGAATAATGAGCATTACCGATTGTGGTGATGACGGTTCCCGCAAAGAAGAAGCAACTCCCAATGTCCCACTGTGATGTAACGTTGGTGCCATTTACTGCAATATCAGCTCCAGAACCCAGGGCTTCTTTTACCTGCTGTAGAGCCAAACAGTCACTTAACCGTGCAAGCCATCATTTCCTTTTCCCCACAATATATATCATATATCACCTTAAAGAAGAGCCAAACTAAAACATAAACAACTGAAATGTACCAATGACACACATCAGCTGCGTAGTTTCAGAGAATCCTACTTTATCAAAGAAGGGGCTACAATGCAAATATTATATTGCAAATCTGGCATTCAAATAATGAAAACAAATGAAGAGTTAAATGTCAGGTATGCATTATTGCTAAGCCCTCCTTCACATTGAAGCGATTTGTCAATTGATTTGACAGGTCGCAGCCTATTGCCGGCAATAGCACTGGTTTGCAAAAGTAGCTCCTGCACTACTTTTCCGATTTTGGGTGCGACTTCAATAGACATTTCTGCATGAAGCCGCACAGATGTCTTTCAAGTTGTACCCGAGGTCGCATAGAAATGCAGCTTTGAACTTGTGCAGCTTCAGGTGAAGTCGCACAATTTCAAAGCCATGTTCAATGTGAACAAGGGCTCTATATAGTCACACTAGAAAGAATGATTTGCAAAGACACACGCATCAGTTCACTAAAGCATACAGCATTTTTATTACCATGTGTTCTTTTTTTCTTTATAATTTTTTATTTATTATTTTTTTTTTCAAATTAGTAAAGCTTTAATGAACACATCGCACATGTTGTTGCTTCTTAAAGTATATGTTTAGCCAAATCTTACTTTTTTTTTCCTTTTTTTTTTTGGTAGAGTGAGGGAGGGTTAGACTCTGTCAACTGTTTTTTTTTTTTGTGCTGTGTTCCTGTTTGGTAGATTTTCTCAATTTCTGTCCCCGTGAAATCTTACAAATGGACAAACAACATTAACATTTGACAAGTTTTCTAACCCATCCTCATTATAAAAAAATTTAAAAAATAATACTGTTAGCTTACGTTCCATACTTAGCAAAGGTAAGGTCTTCCTATACATCAAATTACAGCAACAAATTACATTTTGTCTTTCATCAGGTTAGAGCAGGGGTAGGCAATCTGGGGCCCTCCAGCTGTTGCAGAACTACAAGTCCCATCATACCTCTGGGAGTAATTGTAATTGCCAGCCTTGCAATACCTCATGGGAAATGTTGTTCCACAACAGCTGGAGGGCCCCAGGTTGCCTACCCCTGGGTTAGAGCTTTCAGAAACATTTACAATTATTTGATTGGTTGTTATGGTTTATTGTATTTGCATGTGGCTTGTTCTTTGCCTTATTAAGGGTCTGTCCACTCAAAACTGATCCAAAACCATCTAAAAATGTCTCCTGGTGATTATATTAGTGAAATCTCCATCGTTCAGTACCTGGGTTTGCACACCTTCATCTCTTTATACCCTCTACATAGCTTTTTAAAAATGTTTTTTTTTTTATGGAGTAGCAGGAGGGCCTAGGAATCTCCAAACTACGGCCCTCCAGCTGTAGCTGAACTACACGTCCCATGAGGCATTGTAAAATTCTGACATTCACAGACATGATGGGAATTGTGGTTCCTGAACAACTGGAGGGCTGTAGTTTGGAGATCCCAACAAACAAATGAAGGTAGGAACACCTGAATCTTCCAGGTGGATGGGAACAGAGTCAGAAATTAAAGTGTTAGGGTTCATTTACCAACCTGTGGTGATCGTGGTTGGATGCAGACAGAATGCGCCCAGCCATGATCACAGTAGGTAATGGCTATGCGAACAGTTAAGAATGGCCACCATTAGCTTGTCATTACATTGTACAGGCTGAGCGGCCACAGCTATTCACACATATCTGTCATTCCAGATGGAAAAATCTGCACATTCTTGCCCTTAAAAATCGCAGGGTGTGCTAATTGCTTGTGTGAATGGGGCCTTTAGAGCACCCAAGACATGTAAGAAAAAAAAGGTTGAATCAACCCAACAGGGTCTACCAATAACTTAAATATCATTTTTTGGTGGACTGACCCTTTAAATAAAAAAATAATACATTAGCGATGCCAAGCCCTATATCATAACATAGGATCAAATTATATGTTACTTTAAAGGATGCATGGAATATTTAAATCTTATAGAAGACAGTGTTGATTCTGAAAACAACCAATTAGATACTTAAAGCAGTATTAAACCCTAAAATAAAAATGTAATCTTACCAATCCTTAGATTTTCTGTTAATTTTCAGTTTTCTTTAAAGCGGAACAAAACCCATCAATTTAATGGTTTAAAAAAAAAAAAAAAACTTTGTATTTCAAGCATCCGACTGCCTTTTGGGGTATCAAGAAGGATTTTTTTCTCCCCGCACGAGCAACCTGGATCAAGCTTAAAGTGGAGTTCCAGTCAGAAAACAAATTTAACATTATTCAGCTGCATTCAATACAAAGAACAACCTTTGGGAAAATTTTTTTTTTTTTTACTCACCTTTTCAGGTCTGTTGCTAGGGGTATCTCGTAATCTGCCTCATCCTCTCCAAGGCGTAACATAATTTCCCTCAGCGCCTGTGCTTGCTAGTGCTCCTGGGAGATGTCTGTCATCATTTCCCAGGAGTCACTGGGCAGCGCCGAGGGCTTTGTTGCCATCACATCGGGGGCAGGCACTTCTGACGACGACGCCCGTTGTGATGGCAATGTCAGAAGTGTACGGTGCCGCACCGTAGTTACGGCGCATGTGCAAGAACGGACCAGAAAGTGTATGCTTGTGGGCTTCACGTGCGCACCCCTAAGATGGGAATGCCCAAGCACAAATAATATAAGGGAAATTTTATTCTCAAACAGTAATGAAAGCGGCGCTATTTAAGAGACTAACAATTGTTGATTAAACATGATAAAAAAAATCCTATATGTGGTTGGAACTCCGCTTTAAGGCTTAATGTACACGGGACGTTTTACAACCTTTCCTCAATGATCTAACTTGACAGATAGTAACCGATGTTTAAAAACGTCCCTTTTGCCGAGTTTAGCTGCGTTTGAGTTTAGAAGCGTTTTTTTTCCAAACATTGAAAAATGTAAAACGCCTGCAAATGAAACGCAGCTAAATGCGAGTTACCGCGTTTACACACATTTAAAAGCTGTTACCAGGCATTTGGTGTTTCAAATGCCTCTGAAGATCCGACCTGAACGCATTTTTTTGCTTTGAAAAAAATGCTTCTATACTCAACTGCCTAGAAATTACTATAAACGACCCCGTGTACATGCACTGATAAGATAACATAGAGGAGAGTTCAGCTGAGAAAAACGCCCAAATGCTCCTAATTGTCCGTTTACCAGCAGCAGTGTACAAGGCCTTATTGTTTTTTTGTTTTTTTTTGCCTTCTTCTGGTTCAACTGTGGGTATAGCATTGTGAACGATTTGTGAGTGTGTGTTTCTATGTGGGTTGAACTGAATAGACTTGTGTCTTTTTTTCAGCGAGACTAACTATGTAACTAGGCCAGGAATGCTAATTGTCACATTTGCTTGTGCTCCCAACAAAACTGTCAAACCATGAAATGGTTGGTGTCATAACTGATGTTCCGCACCATGGCACTTGCAGACAGGGGCTGCAATGGCAGCTTCCTTGGCTGAAAAGGATTGGAGGGTTTAGTTTCCCTTAAGACAAGCTGTCCAGCAAAAGTGGCAGTTAGAAGGTTAAAGTGGTTGTATATATAGCCTTTTTTGGGACTTTTACCTACAGGAAAGCCTATAATAAGGCTTACCTTTAGGTAAAAAAAATATCTCCTAAACCTGTACGGTTTAGGAGATATTCCCCTCGCAATGCGCCGCTGACTGCAGCGGCGCATGCGCATAGGGGATTCCCGGCTGAAAGCTCAGCAGACTACGGACGCTGCCGGGAAGAAATCTCCCGCACGCATGCGCGGGAGTGACGATATCGCAGCTCCGGCCACTCACAGCGCCGGAGACGCGATACCCGGAAGAAACGCCAAGGGAGCATGTGGATCGGACCAGATGTCGGGGCCTCGTTCTAAGGTAAGTATTATAATGAGCTAGTATGCGGTGCATACTAGCTCATTATGCCTTTTCCTTTGCGGGTAGAAAAAAAAAAAACATCTGCGGGTTTACTCCCACTTTAAACTCGCAATTTAAAGGGGGTAGTAATTTTTTGGGGTAAAAAAAGTTTCCTCCTACAAGGCAACATTATGAAAGACTTACCTTGAAATGAAGTCTTCAGCAGTGTGTTATCACCACTGCAGAGGCTTCCATCTTCACCCGGTCTTCCTACCACTTGAATGGCCGTACTGAGATAACGTTACTCCTGCACATGCACGTAGGAGTCTTGGCCACGGCACACAGCTCGACACAGGTATGCTGATACATCAGAGCACACGCGCCAGTGACGTCACTGTCTGCTGCTCGCTAGAATGTACATACATACGTGCACCGTTTAGGAGATATTCATTTTACCTAGAGGTAAGCTTTATTAAAAGCTTACCTCTAGGTAAAAATCTAATTCGGGAGTTTACTACCACTTTAAGACTGGCAAGTGTGCTTACAATGGCCACCTTTTATTCTTTCATTTAAAAAAAAACAGCTGCTTTAACTGCTTAAGGCTGGGTTCACACTGCTGCGGGGGGGAGATCCGGATGTGATTCGCACCGCACTGCAGTGCAAATCACATCTGATTTCCGTAGCGATGCGAGTTCAGCCATACAGATAGTATGGCTGAATTCGCATCGCTCCCGCAGCAAACTCGCACGGGACCCTTTTTTTGGTCCGCAAGAAGAATCGGATCGCATGGGTGTTCACACCATGCAATCCGATTCCTGTGCGAGTGTGCAGATCGCACTGCGATATGCGGATGGATCTGGGGGTGTCATTAACATTTCATTGACACTCCCAGCCCTTCGCATAGGGCAGTGTGAACTGCCGGCGGGAGGCATGCAATGCGGGAAAACGCCGCGGATTCGCGGCGTTCCCGCATCGCTGTGGTGTGAACCCGGCCTAAAAGTGTTAGCTGGAGTTTGGCTTTATTTGTTAGTCAAGTCTATCTATATCTACTAGTGCAATTTATCATTACCCTCTCCCCAAATTGACAATGCTGCTGTCGAAAGGGGTCTCTGTTGCTCCTCTGTCCAGACTGGACACCCCTTAATGCTGGATTCACACCTATGAAGTTTTAGTGCTTTTTGCATTTTGCAGATTTGCCCTACAGTCCATTTAACATGCTTTCCTGTGGAATACTTTTTGTAGTGCAAATCTGCAAAATGCAAAAAGCACTAAAAATGCATAGGTGTGAATCCAGCCTAAGGCTTGATTCACACCTATGCATTTTTAGTGCTTTTTGCATTTTGCAGATTTGCACTACAGAACGTTTTCCATTGGAAACTATGATAAATGGACTGTAGTGCAAATCTGCAAAATGCAAAAAGCACTAAAAATGCATAGGTGTGAATAGACAGGGAGTGTGTTACTGGCAGGATCAACAAGTGTAAATAAAGTGTAAATAAAGGACAAAAGCCTAATATACGGAAACCGATGCAGTAATGACATGTAATGATTGGTAAGTTGCAATATATTACATTTATATTTTTGGGTTTAATACCGCTTTAATTTTTACCTTGACTAAAAAAAATCACTGGAGCCTGATTGGTTGTTATAGACAACAAATAATCAATTTTATTGCTTTATTCAGTTTAATCATGCACAGTACCTTTTTAAAACGCAAAATGAAAATGAAAAACATGTAACTAACTTTTAGGATAGGCAAACAACAATAATACTTTTATATAACTATATCTATATATAAAATACTTACAGTGGGGAAATTTTTTTTTTGATCCCTGCAGATTGTGTAAGTTTGCCCAAGGTTATGGAGTGGCCTAGCCAGTCTCCAGACATTAATCCTATAGAGAATTTATGGAGGGAGCTGAAACTTCAAGTTTCCAAGCGACTAGGGTGCCCACGTGTCCTGGATTGCCGGGGACTGTCCCACAATTTACATCTCTGTCCCAGGTGCCGGGTGCCTTCATTCCAGGAAAATACAGTGTCCCGGAATGAAATAGAGGACACACAGAGAGTGGCAGCTACCCTAACTGAACTGGTTGCTAGGGCGGAACTGGTTGCTAGGGCAGAACAGGTTGCTAGGGCCGCCCTGCTTGGCGTCTAGCAACCAGTGACGTCACACTCACAGGATCTCAGAGTGAGGCCGTGTCGGGAGCGAGGCCTGTGTTAGTGCTGCAGTGGCTCCACCCGCTACCTGGTGACATGATCATGCAGCAGAGGGACTAGTCTGGGTCCTGACCTGGGACTCTGGGAGTGACAGGAACACAGCAGCCGGGAGTTGAGTCCTGTTTGGAGACTCTGGTCTGGAGTACTGTGTGCAGTGTGAGTGTTATGATCGTCATCTTTGTCTTTGTTCTGTTACTGTGTGACACTGCCACCTGGCTCAGGTCAACAGCTGCCCAACTTCTCCTCTTCCTCTTCTGCTCTGCCCCACTTTGTAAGCAGTGCTTACAAAAATATATGTCCACGGGGTGGTTGCAGATACATTTTAAAAACTAAGCACCTCCTGCTTACATGCTTCTTACCTATGTTTGCATATTTATTCCTCTTTCCAAAGGTGTGATTATAGCCATAGCAGATCAGGTAACTGCTATGGGGCTCATAAGCATGGTGTCCGACTGTCTGCTCGCTACGGTCCAGTACATAGCTAAGCCATGTACTGGACTGGAGTGAGCAGACAACATGCCTATGAGCCCCATAGCAGTTACCTGATCTGCTATGGCTATAGTTACACCTTTGGAAAGAGGATTACATATTTAAACATAGGTAAAAAGCAAGTAAGCAGGAGGTGCTTAGTTTTTATACTATATCTGCAACCACCCCTGTGGATATATATTTTTGGTGCTGGGTTGCCTTTTCCTGTTACCCAAAAGCTCTGTTCATGGTTCAAATATTGCCTTGTCAATTGACAATGAAGGGATAGACAAGGAGAAGTGTTTTGCTTTATGGAGTCATTAGTGATATCATGAGTGACAGCACAGTATGAAACCATACTTATCCTTGGATTGGTTGAAGCTGTAGCAGAAAATAATCCACCTGCCCACTGCCTACAATGACTGGATGGTGGTTAGAAACCACCTGACATGGCCATAGACCACTGCTGGCCTGCAGCCAGCAGTGTGAAAAACATTAATCTAGGAGTATATAAATGTTCCTGACTGACTATTTTAACCACTTGCAGAACGCCGCATGTACATTTACAGAATGGCACAGCTGGGCAAATGGGCATGTACATCCTTTTGAATTTTTCGTCACGTGTGCCATGATCGCGGATTCGATGTCCATCGGTCTCTCTGTGATCGTGTCATGGAGAGGTAGAATGGGGAGATGCTTTTGTAAACAAAGCTTTCCCCATTCTGCCTAATGACAGGACAGTGATCTACTGCTCTCTGTTATCGAGAGCAGCGATCACTGGTCTGTGTGTTCAAGCCCAGCCCCCTCACAGTTAGAATCACTCCCTAGGACACACTTAACCCCTTCACCATCCCTCGTGGTTGATCCCTTCACTGCCAGTGTCATTTACACAGTAATCAATGCATTTTTATAGCACTGATCCCTGTATAAGTGACAATGGTCCCAAAATAGTGTCAAAAATGTCTGATGTGTCCACTATAATGTCACAGTCACGATAAAAATCACAGATTACTAATAAAAAAATATATAAAAATGCCATAAAACTATCCCCTATTTTGTAGACGCTATAAACCAATCAATATATGCTTATTGCAATTTTTTTTTACGATCGAATACCACCAAAAGAAATCTCTATTTGTGGGAAGAAAAGGACGTCAATTTGGTTTGGGTACACCATCACAAGACCGCACAATTGTCAGTGCAGAATCATAAAAAATGGCCCGGTCATTGAGCTAAACAAATAAAAACAGACCGAAAATTTTGAAAAAAAAATGTTTTCTTAGTTTGTTATAACATTTTGCAAACAGGTAATTTTTCTCCTTCATTGATGTATGCTGATGAGGCTGCACTGATGGGGACTGATAGGTGGCACTGATAGGTTCCAAACATTGGCAAACAAAATGTATCAAGAATCATCTTTTTTTGGGGCGACGGGTCCCTGAATGGCAGTTGGGAAATGTGGTCACCCTACAAGAGACAGCAAAGAAACCTTAAGGCAGGGATCCTCAAAGTATGGCCCTCCAGCTGTTGCAGAACTACACATCCCATGAGGCATTGTACAACTCTGACATTCACAGACATGACTAGGCATGATGGGAATTGTAGTTCCTGAACAACTGAAGGGCCGTAGTTTGAAGACCCCTGCCTTAAGGATTTAGAGAACATCTGTAAAGAATAGTGGACCAAAATCCCTCCTGAGATGTGTGCAAACCCGGTAACCAACTACAATTTACGCCTTACCTCTGTGCTTGCCAACAAGGGTTTCTACACCAAGTACTAAGTCATGTTGTGCTTGGGGATTGAATACTTTTTTTACTCATTGAAGTACAAATCAATTTATAACATTTGTATTATGTGTTTTTTTCAGGATTTTTGGTTGATATTCTGTCTATATCATTGAAAAGACACCTGATGAAAATGATAGACCCTTCATTTCTTTTTAAGTGGGCAAACTTACAAAATCTGCAGGGGATCAAATAATTATTTTCCCCACTGTATATATACACAGTATTCCCCTTTCATTCTATATTTTATCCAAGTTAAATACATTCATACAGTCCAAGCAGAAAAGTAATTTTCCTGAAAAAAACTGATATAATACAGATTGCAGGAAAATGTGTCTGCAACAGATGATATTGTCAAACTCAGATATGATAAGATATGAATGGTGCACAGTCAATCTATACACATTTTTTTCCAAAGAGGAGTGGCTTTGGCTTGCACACAACATTGCACTGGACTGCAGCCTGCCACATCATCTAAGAATGACTGGACCAATTTTATATTTCTCCTTTATAAATTAGGTAAATGTGTCACTGCTTTCTTACAGTATATTATGTCATTTTGAATAGTTACAGACACTAAAATTGCCATTATTCAACTTTTCCGTTATCCATACAAATAACACTAGTTGATTTTTTTCTGTATGGATTTTTAATTTAGAATAAACATTTCTATCAAACAACTATAAAGTACATTCAGACCTGAATCTTTGGAATACTCCAATAAGAGAAATAGGGGTGTCAGAGGATCAGGGCTGGGCTGCTTTGTTTTTGGGTGTTCCCTGTGAGCTGAAAATTTAAAAAAATCTCCAATACAAACATAAATTCCTGTTAGAATAAGCTTTTAGGGCTTATAAAAGAGTGATGTCCCTTGTATTGACAGCTGTCAACATTTGAAGTTGAGGGATAGAGACTTAGATATCAAACCATTAGTATAGAAGATGTGAACACATCAGCATGTGAATATAACATTGTTATATTTGCCTCCATTGTAGGGTTGTCACCTCATCCCTTTAAACCCGAACACATATGAATGACACAGGTTCTGAAGTTAATTTACTACAGATAAGGCACCAAGTAAGTTTAATTACCACCTTAATCAGCCACAGAACTGGCTGTATGTATTTGGTTTTAAAGGGATGAGGTGGCAACCCTACTCCATTGTCCCCCAAAGCATGTGTAGGACAAACATGTCTATCAGACCTGGTCTTCACGATGGATGCCCAAATCTTTTATAGGCCAGGTTGACTACAATCGAGAAAAGGTCTGCGTTATTCCAATCTAGCATTATACTGAAGGCTTTAGTTAGGACCTCATCATAGAACATAGTGGATTGCGATGAATCACTGACACGGATAGATTTATTGGAAAGCCTTGATTAGAGTGTATTTGCCATTAGAAACAGTAGGCCTATGCTTGTCAGCAGTGGAAGGGATGGAGGAAGCTTTTCCACATAGATATAGGCAAGAAACTTTCCTACCATCTTTAAAAATATAGATGAATGTAGGGTCATCCCTTTTACACAGAAAATGTTCTTGTTCTATTGGTCTTAACCTGACCAAGAATACAAATGGAGGGAGACAACCGAAAGTGAGAGGAAATCTATCCCTAGGAAGGGAAATTCCCACCTGTAAGAGTTATTATGGGGGAAAAGGTGTCTCCACTGAAGCTTTATCACCAAGGCTTTCAAAATTCAATTGTCATTAGGATATAAAGTGAGGTGAAATCTTCTGAACAGGGGCACAGACAGCAAAACAACATTACATGGGTGTTAACCCTTCCATATGCCATCCAAACTGCTTAAAAATAGTTTTTTTTGGCTGGAGCTATACTTAAAAAATGTACCTATTCCGAATTACAAACAGATTCAACTTAAGAACAAACCTACAGACCCGATCTTGTTTGTAACCTGGGAACAGCCTGTATGTATGTATATATATATATATATATACAATTTTTTTCATACTATTCTTGGCCAGGTTAAGACCAATAGAACAAGAAAATGTTCTGTGTACAGTAAAAAGGGATGACCGTAGCTCAGTTGTGATGCTTTCAGTGTCAATGTTTGTGTGCCTACAGTGATGGCAATCCAGTCCTTCCCATAATCCTGACTCCACCCTGTTTAGTGACAATGCTAAACACAGAGGAGTATGGATGTGGATTCAGGTCAACCCAAACAATGAAAGCTGACTGCTCTTTATTTGTTTGCATATAGCTTTTGCCATTATAAGTCTAGTAAACTAAGCATTCCTACAAATTTTTATGAATCCAAATGTTGTCATTCTATGTCTATTGCTCACCAACACAAACTTGTCCAGGGAATCCTCCTTAATACAGATGTTTTCTGCAAGGAATTCATTTCGGTGTCTCGTAAGTAGGTCTTGCTGTATAGCCTCAAAGGGTTGTTCAAGCATCTGGAAGACCACCGCTCCTGTAACCAGGTAGCCCAGCACTAAACCAAACAACGCCAACACAGTCTTCTTCTTCATGACGTTTTTGCTGGCTACTACTACCTCCTCAACTTCTGTTTGATCTCCAAGTAATATGGAATCTTGGGAGGAGCAGGATAGTGGGTACAGGAAGCCGCTAGCAAGTGGTCCTACTGGGGAGCGGCAAGACACTAGAAGAAAAAAAGAAAGCAAGGAGGTTTCATATGAGCAAAAACTTGGCAATAGCAACTACATAAACATAACTTAATTTAGTAGTCTAACTTATGTCAAGATGATTAGAGTAACTACTGAATGGTCAGTATATTTGTACATAAAATTAACTACATTATCTAGAATTGCAGCAAATAATACTAATATCAGTCTGAAAAGGATAAATGCATCAATAAGTACTCATCCATACTAACAAATTAGTTTAAAGGTAGTAAATATGATATAAGTTAATTCACAAATACTCAGATTAATTGGTATTTTTTATCATTTTTTTATGCAGAATTATTGTACAGTAGGCATTTTATATATTACATGTAAATGGACTGCCTAAATGCATACAAAGTGTTTACTATTACAGATAGAATTAAATTATAACAAATATATGTAGGTTCTCAATGCTTCAAGGGCATGGTTAAATCTAATATGACAAGTTTATGGGATCATTGTAAATATGCACTTTATTAAAGCCTTGATATATAGCATCCAAGTTTTACAAACAGCTTCACCTGTATTGATTTTTCAGCGTTTACTGGAGTCATAAAACTAGAAGCAATTATACATATTGGTTAATTAACTTAAAATCCAAACACTATATATATATATATATATATATATATATATATATATATATATATATATATATATATATATATATATATACACACACATATACACACACACACAGATTTCTACCATTATAGTTTCCACATTTAAAGAATAATACTTTTCATAATCCCTAGTCGGACTCATCCTCAAATTTTGCATAATATACCATGCACATATAAAACAGTGTATAAACAAAAAATTAAACGAGATATATTTCAGAAAACTATATTATCTTATATTCCTGGATGAAAAGAGACATATTGCATATACAAATGACTATAAGAGCATATTCAAGTAAAAGAATGTAAGCTTCCTAAGTAAGGGTTCTTGAGTCTTACTACTTACCGGGGCAACGTCCTATAACAAGTATGATAAAATATATAGGCTATAATGAGCATACAGGTAAACACTAACACACTCAGACAGGTATGCCCCCCCACAGCAGGGCCTGCAGTTCAGCCTGTGCTGTAGATGTCCTAAGCAGAGTGATACCCACCACACTGATTCCTCCCTCCTATCCACACACTGCATGGGCGTGGAAATTAGGACTGAATAAGAGAGAGGGAGTCATACAGATATAGGCACTGAGACAGAAGGAGGGGAAGGTAAATGAGGCTGGATAGCAATGAGAGATGGAAAAATAAGGATTGCAAAAGCATGCTGCAAATTGAAAGGCACAAGCAGAAGGATGCAGATGCAGAGCATCAATATGACACAGGAAAATAATCATCAGAATGCATGAGGTATCACAAAAGAAATGCAAAAGATAATGCATACATTAACCACTGTTTTGCCAGTGGTAAAGAGACCTGCTCCACTTACCAGCAGTTGTGCGGACGCACAGCTTCTCACTTCTGCTTATTCTGCAAGTGTACTGTAGAGTATAGGACAGCCCCTACACTGCTATGCATAACACCACTCATTCAGTGCACAGTTACCTAAGCCCCTTGATACCATTATACTACAAACTGTGATAGCATCTCACTGTCTGAGCAAGCTGAAGTTAATCTTTTTCTTCTGCGCCATGCACGACTAGGCTGGCTCATCTTCAGTATCAATAAAAAAAAATCCAAATGGATGACTACTCTGCTAAGACTTGCTGGACACAACTTAGCCCCTGTCTAGTAATCTCTTAACTCTTTCCTCTAGAAGCCATATAAAATCATCTAATGCATTTGCATTGCATAGCATCAGCCTTCTGCCTGCTGAAGCCATACAACACTGCATAGCAACCCCACCCACCATGGTAAAATGCAGGGGAGCAAATATCCCTGATGATGGAGACCTGCAGTGTCATTTCACCCCTCCCACTACACTTGCTTCTTGTTGGCAGCCAGGGGGTTAACGCTCTACATTTTCTCAAGACTCTCATGAATGATGATGATGACAATCAATAAAGAGCAGCATCAGGAGTACTTGCCACTTAACCTTACCACTTAACCCTTTCACAGGACAAAAGAAGCCAAAACAACGGGTAATACTTTGTTGATCATCCACAAACAGTCATGTCTGAACACTGTTTTGGAGCATACATTATCACACATGTGCTGGATTATCTGGCAGTGTCACAACATACATTTTCTATTTTCTATCTGTAATGCAGAGATACACTGACTAGTGCCCTGATTAATATGGACAAACATTTAGTGAAAACACAATCCTCATATTCACACTAAAAAACGTACCACCCATATACTGGACAAATACCTAACTGATCAGGTTTTTTAGACCTCAATTGCTGGTGCACAAAGCGCATATGGATTTACCGTCTGCTCTTTATACACTCAGATGCTAGGAATGGATAATCAGTATAGAGGAAGAGGATGATGATAAGGATAATGATGACTCTTCATAAACTAGCAGTTTGGATCAGCAGTTAAACATCTTGATCTTGCAAATATGGACATATCCATGCATACTGAAATCTTTAATGTTGTGTCGGGTGGCCTATGTTGACCATTTAAAAGGGTCTCTAAGCTACAAATACTTTTTTTATTCCACACACCATGGCCACCCTTCCTTGAAGAAAGATGGGATGATCAAAGCCTAAAATACCGAAAAATGTCTTTACAAACCATTTAACAACCAACAAAATGGCAGACATAAATGGCAAATGCCATGTGAATATGGTTAGAATTATAAAAGGAGTCAATACACTCTTTGATGCTTTCAAAGTTAAGAAAAAGAAGCTACTACTGGACATATTCTCCTCCGCTTGACTAAACATGCTATCATCAGAATGATAAATATCATTAGGCATAACTATTACAGACGTGCGTATGATAGAAAAATTACTGAAAAAACAAGACTAATAAGGAAATAGATTAATAGCCTCCAAGTGAGTGAGTGACTGCAACTGATGAAGAAAGGGAATGAGGGGGGAAGTATTGATTAGAGAAAGGTGTGAAATGCGGTGAGCAGGAAAGTGAATCAATTAGAGAGGGAAGAGGTAATAAAGGGAGGAGGGTGACTAGAGTGAAACAAAATATGCCTCATTCTCACTGGTTCTGTTAAGCTTCGATCTTAGCTTCTTAGGTAGAACACTCTCTGTGTTACGGGTAGAGCAATCTTTGCTTCTTGGGCACAACACTCTCTGCTTCTTGGGCACAATTTTCTCTTCTTTTTGGGCACAACACTCTCTGCTTCTCAGGCACAATGTTCTCTGCTTCTTGGGCACAATACTCTCTGCTTCTTGGGCACAATTATTTCTGCTTTTTGGGCACAACACTCTCTGCTTTTCGGGCACAATGTTCTCTGCTTCTTGGGCACAACACTCTCTGTTTCTTGGGCACAACAATATCTGTTTCTTGGGCACAACACTCTCTGCTTCTTGGACTCAATGTTCTCTGCTTCTTGGACACAACACTCCCTGCTTCTTGGGAACAATGTTCTCTAGTTCTTGGGCACAGCGCTCTCAGCTTCTCAGGCACAGCCCTCTCTGCTTCTCGGGCACAGCACTCCCAGCTTCTCAGGCACAGCACTCTCTGCTTCTCAGGCACAGCACTCTCTGCTTCTCAGGCACAGCACTCTCTGCTTCTCAGGCACAGCACTCTCTGCACCTCAGGCACAGCGCTCTCTGCTTCTTGGGCACAGCACTCTCTGCTCCTTGGGCACAGCACTCTCTGCTCCTTGGGCACAGCACTTTCAACTTCTTGGGCACAGCACTTTCTGCTCCTTGGACACAGCACTCTCTGCTTCTTGGGCACAGAACTCTCTGCTCTTCAGGTACAGCACTCTGCGATGCTCTGTATTCTCAGTCTATCATAGATTCTGCAGACAGGTTGACACAAAGCAAAATATATAATATCAGAGTGCTGAGACTAGCCTTAACCCATTTCCTGCCTACATGCAGAATATTACCGTTTGCTTTGAAAGATCCATCTAGTATATACAAACCTTCACTCAATGCCATTCCTGTCAGAGATGTACAAAGCACATTAACCCATTAACCCCTTCCATGCTGGTTTCAGGAGTTTACCTATCACAATCTTGAAGTAATAATGTCTGCGCATCACTACCATACACGGTATGACTTTGCTGCTTCACTGAGAATATGTGCTACCTAATACCTTATATGAGAAAACCCAAAATCTGCTCCCTGCCCATATTACAGTCACAATGCCCAGTGAGGGAGAGCTACCCATACTGCCCTCTTCAGCTGTTTACGGGATAATGAAGGGTTAAACCCCTTCCCTGCTCCATCAGCATTTCCAGATAAGTGATAGCAATCAATGGCGATCAATAACCATATTATCCTCAGAGTGTGTCTGGGGACAGGGAATATGGTTCTTATATAGATATACACTCATATTTACACATGTAGTAGTAGTACATAGACACTCAGAAAAATAATCGTTTGTGTCTATCTGTCAATCCAGTCATATATGCACATCTCTACACAACATTTTGCTGATCTACAAACTAGGTTGTGACAATCCTCATTTGTCAAAACATCAGCTTGGAAAGAAAAATGGTTGGGTAGAGACTAGGAGCTTGATTTTCTAAAGGCAAATAGACTGTGCACTTTGAAAAGTGCAGTCCAGAGCTTAATAAATAAGCAGAAACTCTGCTGACTTCTTTGCAAAGGGAAGCTTTACTTCATTTATTAAGCTCTGGGGCAACTGCATTTTCGGAGTACAACTGCACTTTGCAAAGTGCACAGTCTTATTGCCTTTAGTAAATCAATCCCTATATATATAAATAAGTTTAAGATCTATGTGTATTCTAAAGAATATACAGAAATACTCTATAAGGTCACAGCTTTATCTATATGAACTTGTTGGACATTCCATTTCAAAACCATGGGCATTTTATATGGAATTGGGTCTCTCTTTGAGACCAAAACAGTATTTACTCTTCTAGTAAGGCTTTCCACGTTATTTGTGAGTTTGTGTGTGTGTAGAAATGTATGTAATTTCAGCCAAAAGAGAATTTAGGAGGTCAGGTTCTAATGACGGACCTAGTTTTCAATTGGCATTCCAATTAATGCATGTGGTGTTAAATAGGGTTGTGGTCACTGCCCAATGTAGGCCACTCAGGTAGTGTACACTGGAATAGAGATGAGAAGGCCTGAAAAAAAATGGAAACATTGGGGGAGAAAAGTTTTTTTTCCCTTTTTTTTAAGCCTTTTTTGGAAAAAAAGAAAGAAATGTGGAATATGTTCTTTTATAATGATAAATAATATATATATATATATATATATATATATATATATATATATATATATATATATATATATGCCATGGTAATCAAACTGTTTACTGGATAATGGACAGTTAAACCCCTTCCCAGAATACCTTACTGAAAGGTTTCCGTTAATGTATGTAGTCTTAAATTATTGCATGTTTTCTCAGCTAAAGACAAGCAAATCCTGGAATAAAATTAAATTAAACACTGTACTTTTCAATGCAGTTCTCAAACAAGAGAATATGCATATCTGGGAGCACTGCAAAGGAAAGCCTCCAGTTTAGCGTGCTTGTGGGCTTCATTATGTACCTCCTACAGTTGGGTGATCGTTGGAATTCAGTAGATAATAGTTTCTGTCCTATCAGGCCTTCATTGACAGGTAAGAGGGTAAATTAGTTTGTCTTTTTAACCTTTAAATGATTTCTATGAATGTTCTTCACCATCACAGTATAATGTTATAGTCTGCTCAGTAAATAGTTTTTTTCTTTTCCTCCTCTAGGTAAAATGGTGAGACCAACATCTACGGTTTGGAAAAAATTCCACAGTGCATTTTTTGCTGAGAGCAAAGCTGCAATTTGCAAAAATTGTGAGAAGAAATATTATTTTCCAAATGCTACAAGGAGGACAAAAAAACACCCTGGCATGCCAAAGGTATCCTAAAGACATTAAGAAATACTTTATGGAATGAAAAGATGAGGATCATAAAGAAAATGCAAGGAGATCTTCCCTCCATTCTCATTCCAAAACACTCTTTCTGCTGCTTCTGAATCATCACAAAGTGTTTCTTCAACAGCAGCATCTTCAAGGAAGAAGTGTTACAAAGCACTGCCTCCCAAAAATCCCCATTCCTTTTAAAAATGTATTTTTTCTCATGATTTAAAAATTTCCAGAAATTTTACATCTCTACACTTGAAACATCTAAAATCAACAGTTTGGAGTAGCATCTTCATAAATGTGGCCATATAGTCTATGAAAATGTAGATAATATCAATACTAATGGATTTAGTCGCTAGACTTACATAGTTGAATAGTTTGAGGCATCAATGTGTTTGTTACAATGAATATTGTGTAATTACCTACTCTAGAGAATTCATAAAGAACCTCATTAATAAAAACCTCCCTTTGTGTTTTTTTTTTCTACATGTACTAATTTCCTGGCTGTTATGCTCACAACAGCAAAGAAAGGGAAAAACAGCGCAGACCTCTGGTGTTGTAAAAGGATGAACGGGTTTTATTAAAAACTACATATTATGTACTCACAAAATAAAATGTGAAAGAGTTCATATAGTCAGGGCTGGACTTACCATTGGGCTTGACTGGGCTCAAGCCCATGGGCCCCGTCCAGTAGGGGGCCCCCGTGGGCCCTGCTGAGATACATAGTGGAGTGTACTCAGCTCGGCTCCGCTCACAGTCACGCCCAGTCCTGCCCTATGATGGACATAACACAGGGACTGGGTGTGACTGTGAGCTGAGCCGAGTACACTCGGCTACTCTTGGCTCCTGCTCGGGACTGCGAGAGGACCCAAGAGCTGCTGAGAGGACCCGAGAGCCGCCGAGAGGACCCGAGAGCCGCCGAGAGGACCCAAGAGCCTCTTGGCGGCGCCATTTTTAAACTACAAGACTGCAATGACAAGGCTGCAAATGACAAGACTGCAAATGACACTGGGGCAAGGCTGCAAATGACAAGGCTACACTGACAATGCTGCAATGACATTGGACAAGGCTGCAGATGGATGGACAAGGCTGCAGATGGACACTGATAAGGCTGCACTGATGGGCATTTAAAAGTTTTTTCCTTAAACTTCCCTCCTAAAAGTTTTTTTCCTTAAAATTCCCTCCTAAAGTTGGGGTGCGTGTTATACGCCGGTGCGTGTTATACGCAGATAAATACGGTAATGTATAGAAGGTAGGGCCCGCAAGTGACTCAAGCCCAGGGGCCCCCACCACCTTAAGTCCTGCCCTGCATATAGTCCATGAGAAAAAGTGCACTCAACACACAACTCAAAAGGAAAAGATGGATGAGCAGCCAACGTATCCAGATCACTGTGTTGCTAGCTGACAGGTGAAGAGCTGGACTGGATGCCAGAAGTCTCTGCTGCTCCTGCTCAGCTCGCCAAATCCCAAGGACAGCTATCAGTGGACGATGGTTTCCTGTAAATGTGGGGTCGCAGGACACATTTTTATGGACTCCTCCTCTTCTTCAGCTGACTCTCTTATTCCAATAGTTTTAGTCACTAACCCAGAAAAAGCATACACACTGTATAAGAACTTTACTTTTACATTCCTGATCTGCATGCTTGTTTCTGGTCAGAATATTAAAAAGTAACAGAGGGTCAGTATAAAAGTCAAACAAGTAAGATATTCAAAAAGAGCTCAGCAATGGTGACTGCCATATTTCTTTTAACTAACATGTGAATTTGTGTGATATCACTGCTGCCTTTGGCAATCAAAGTATTTTTGTTATAGAGATATAGTGGTGTATCAATACCCACTCCATATACGTGCGCACAGGGTGTGCCAGGTGTGCCAAGGCACACCCTCATCACCCCGTTTGGTGCATATTCCCCCTGTTTAGACCCCTGATATTTCACCAAAGCCCCCTAAAAAATACAATTGTAAAAAACAATAAAAATGTGAATAATTAAAATCAATTCTACTGACATCGTCCACTGCCCTACTGACACTGTCCATTGCTTTGCTGACACCGTCAGTCAATATGAACATGTACACACGCAAATGTGTTTGAGCTTTGGGGTGCACTCCCTAATGCAATAGGCTGTGCACACCTATGGCCCACTCCTTTTTAAATGCTACATCTGCTAATAGCCTTTTCATGTTTCTTTCAAACTTATTCTAAGAGCAAACCTTTCAAACAAAATTCAGCTAACCAATGTGTCTCTCTCCTATGGTTCAGGAAAACTCTCTGCGTTATGGTGAAAAAACCTCCCCCCCTTTATGTTCAATACAATTTTTATTGTTTACAATGTAAGGATTATCAATTACAGTGACATTGTTATGCAAGTTCCAAAACCAAAGAGAAAAAGGAGCTGAAGAAATATTAATACTAAGACAAAGAGACAAAAACTGCACTTTTGGAAATCCGTCATGTGTAGCGAATAACATAATAATAATAAGGAGAGGGGTTCTCTTATTTGGCTGGAATAACACGTAATGCTATTAGTCACCATTAATAGTATAACAGTATGGCTACTTTTACACTGAGGTGCTTTTCAGGCACTATAGCGCTAAAAATAGAGCCTGCAAAGCATTAGAGGGCACACCTGGGCACTGCCCAGGGGCCCCCAAGGAAGCTGCTCCTTGAGCCCACGCTGCCTGGAAATTGGGGGCCGGCATTGGTGCAGCGTGCAGAACGATACCTATTATTTCACAGCCAGCAGGGGGTGAGGCCAGAGCGCCAGTGATGCTCTGACCCCGCCCCATTCAGCTTGAATGCTCAGGACTTGGAGTCCGCGGGGTAGGAGCTGGAGTGGAAGCTGCTGAGATGGCAGCACTGAGAGCCCGCCTGTGGAAGTGGCACTGTGGATGGTGTCATGGTGAGCCCAGCTGTCAAGCACTGTTTTCTCCGAAAGGGCTTGGAATTCCCAGAGGGATGCTCCCTCCTCCACTCCTCCTTCTGCCTGAATGACTTGATTGGTATAGGTGGGTCCTTGTCCTAGTCCTGGAGGTGTGCACATAGCCAATAACTTTGGGGTGTAGAGGGGTCTGAGTGCTGGGGGAATATCTGGGGTGTAGAGGGGTCAGAGTGCTAGGGTGGTATCTAGGGTGTAGATGGATCAGAGTGCTGCAGGATATCTAGGGTGTAGAGGGGTCAGAATGATGCGGGATATCTGGGGTGTAGAGGGGTCAGAGTGCTGGGGGGATATCTGGGATGTAGAGGAGTCACACTGCTGGGGGGGATCTGGGGTGTAGAGGGGTCACAGTGCTGGAGGGATATCTAGGGTGTAGAGGGGTCAGAGTGCTCTTCCGAGGACTTTCACACTGGAGCGGTGCACTTTCGGGGCGCTAAAAAAAGTGGGGTGTAGAGGGGTCACAGTGCTGGGGGGATGCATGGGATGTAGAGGGGTCACACTGCTGGGGGGGATCTGGGGTGTAGAGGGGTCACAGTGCTGGAGGGATATCTAGGGTGTAGAGGGGTCAGAGTGCTCTTCCGAGGACTTTCACACTGGAGCGGTGCACTTGCGGGGCGCTAAAAAAAGTGGGGTGTAGAGGGGTCACAGTGCTGGAGGGATATCTAGGGTGTAGAGAGGTCAGAGTGCTCTTCCGAGGACTTTCACACTGGAGCGGTGCACTTGCGGGGCGCTAAAAAAAAGTCCTGCAAGCAGCATCTTAGCATCGCTTTAGCAGCGGTGTGCAGCAGCACTGAAGTGGGCATTTTTAACCCTTCATTGGGCTGCTAGTGGGGTTAAAATCGCCCCACTACAGCCGATGCCCCGCTCCTCGGTGTGAAAGTGCCCTAATGCCGCGTACACATGATCGGACTATCCGGCGGACAATCCGCTTGTCTGTGTGCTAGTCTCCCGGACTTTTCATATGAACGGACTTGCCCACACACGGGTGGGTGCTTTGGGGAAGGGGGGCCCTGCGGCCCCCCCACCCCAAAGCACCTTGTCCCCATGTTGATGAGGACAAGGGCCTCTTCCCGACAACCCTGCCATTGGTTGTCGGGGTCTGTGGGCAGGGGGCTTATCGGAATCCGGGAGCCCCCTTTAATAAGAAGGGCCCCCAGATTCTGCCCCCCACCCTAAGTGAATGAGTATGGGGTATTATGTATCCCTACCCATTCACCTGGAATAAAAAAGTGTAAATAAAAAAATACAGGCTTTTAAAGTGGTTTATTAGTCAGCTCCGGGGGTCTTCTTCTGACTTCGGGGGTCTTCTCGTCGGGCTCTCCGCTATCTTCTGCTCTTTTGCCGCTCTTTTGCTAGCGGAGGAGCCCAGCTTTCTCATTTGTCGTCGTCGCCGACCGGGGGTCTTCTTTTGACTTCGGGGTCTTCTTCCAACTTCTCCCGCTCTTCTATTCTTCTGCTGGGCTCCTCCGCTATCTTCTTCCAGCTCTTTTACTAGCGTTGGCCCGGTCTTCTCGTTCGTCGACGTCGCCGCCTTCTTTTTCTTCTTCTTCTTCCCTTCTTCTCTTCTTCTCTGCTTCCGATGTTGACACATGTCAAGGGGTAGGGTCACCGGATGATGTCACATGATGACCCGCCCCTTATGATGTCACAGTCCCAGCATGATTTCACACCCTTACCATATTCGCCCCACCAGGTTAAGCCTCTCCTGGCTGGAAGTCTCTCCTGTACAGCCTCTAAAGGAATGGAAAGAGCCCCGATCTGGTGGTCTCAAGGGCAAGTATTGCTGGCATTGGCCTCCTACTTTTATCCTCTATACTTTAGAATGTCCATTTCTGTCTGCGCTTTTGTGTTTGTGAATTCGGCTGGGCCCTGTAGTGCTACGAGCTGGGTAACTCTCAACATGGCGGCTGTGTCCTCCTCGGCACTCTGCACTCAACATCTCTTCCTCCGGAGGAAGTGATGTTGTCTAACAGTCTCTTTACACTCACCCTGAACCGGACAAGGCAGGACCAAGCATAGCTTCCATAACTCAAAATCCTCCCATGGGTTCAGAGTCTGACAATGATCATTCAGAGACTGCTACTTGATTTGACTTCACTCTGGTGGAGCCTTTTATAAAATCAGTGAAGGAGGCCATAGGATGGGAGGAAGCAAAGGAAACCTCTCGCAAAATCCGGAAGTACTTTCCCAATTTAAAGAGGGAACCAGAGTCCTTCCCTTTCATAGAAGAGCTGGAAGATCTCGTTAAGGATGAGTGGGAGAGATTAGACAAAAGATCTAATCTGAATAATAGATTTGCTAAACTGTATCCTTTGAAGGAACAGAAGGCGAGTTCGCTATCCCACCCGTCGGTGGTTGACTCTTCCTTAATGCGTCTCGCAAGGCATGTTACTTTAGAAGATGCAGTAACTTTCCGGGATATTTTGGACCGGAAGATCGATTTAAAAAAAGCATACTGCACAGCAGGAGGTGCATGTAGACCTGAGGTAGCAGCAGCCGCAGTAGACAAAGCCATTTCTGGATGGTCTACTAATATAGAGAAATTCATTCGCGAAGGAGTGTCCAGGAGAAAATAATCAGTTCTCTTCAGGAATTGAAGCTGGCAGGCGATTTCATGGCAGAAGCCTCAGTACATGTAATTCGTTCATCTGAAAGAGCTATGCTGGCGTCAGTCATGACCAGAAGAGCTCTGTGGCTCAAGCCATGGGTGGCAGATGCAACATCAAAATCCAATTGGTGCAAGATCCCTTATGATGGAGTTAATCTCTTTGGTTCGAAACTGGACTCAGCGATCCCTAAGGTAATGGGGAAAATCAGGTCTGATTACTTCTGACAGAAGACCTAAGCCTCAAAGTGGTCCTTCTTTTAAAAGCAACCTTCCAGAGTGGTACAGGGAGGTGAAAACATATAGGCCGGGAAGAGAGTCTAAAAGGAATTGGAAGAATCCACAATCTTCTTTTCTGAGGCTTCAGAAGTCCCAGACCACCTCATTGGGGGAAAATCAAAAGTCTTTTTGAGGGTACGCCTGTCCTACCTGGGAGAGTGGGAGCCAGGCTCAGAAAATTTGAGCAGGTCTGGACAGAGCACATAAAGGACACATGGACATTGTCCACAGTAAAACATGGACACATACCAGAATAAGCCAGAATAGGCCAAATACCAGAAAACCATTTTCAGTCAACCAGACTGCCATCATCTCCAATCAAGAGAAGATGACTTCTCAAATATGTGGCGGATCTAGTAATGAAGGGAGCAATTTTGGAGGTTCCATTATCCCAAAGAGGAAGGGGGTATTACTCCCCTCTATTCCTGGTAAGGAAGAAGACAGGCGACTTACGCTCTGTTATGGACCTGAAAGGACTCAACAGAAGTATTCAAGTATAAGCCTTCAAAATGGAGGGTCTCCAATCAATTTTGTTAACGGTAAACTTATGAGATTGGATGCTTTCTGTAGACTTATTGGACGCCTATCTAAACGTGCCCATACACACAGCCTTTCAAATGTTTCTGCGATTTTCAGTCGATCATTAACATTTCCAGTTTCAGTCTCTCCCGTTTGGCATCTCCTCCGCTCCGACATTTACCAAGATGCTCCTTCCTGTGGTCGTGCTTTTGAGGGAGAAAGGTCTGAGGCTCCATCACTATTGAGACGATATCCTTCTCCTAGCAGACACTCAGGAAACACTTATTCATCGCACTATACTGATCCACACACTTCAGAGTTTCGGGTGGTTGATCAGTTGGAAAAAGAGCAGTCTTCAGCCTACTCAAAGTATGACCTTTTTAGGGGCAGAACTCGATACTTGATCCAATGGGCACTATGGCACATGAGGACATTGCAGTACTTATTCCTTGCCCTGTGGATTGGAACATCAATGCTACAGTCAATCACCATTCATCTCATCCTGAAGCAGTCAATTTGGTGGTGGATGCATACAGACAATCTAAGGAGTCACAGACCGATAGTCCACCCAGAACCAGAGATGATCACCTCAGATGCCAGCCAGACAGTTTGGGGAGCTCACTATCGGAATTAGGCGGCTCAAGGTCGATGGCAGTTCCAAGCGAAGGATCTAGTGTCAAATGTCCTAGAGCTCAGAGCAGCCTTCCAGGCCCTCCTAGCCTTTGGCCCATCCTTAAAAGGGGAAGAGTGTTCTAATTCAGATGGACAACAAGGTAGCAGTAACATCCAGAGACAATGAGGTACCAGAAGCAGTACACTGTTGGAGGAAGTCTGCCCCGTCCTAGAATGGGCTCAGATATTTCTATTAGATCTGCGAGCAGTATATGTTCTGGCAGCTCAGAACCTGCTAGCAACTGTTTGAGCAGAGAGTTATTATCGAACAACGAGTGGTCCCTGAACCATCAAGTCTTCAATCTCCTGGCTCAAACTTGGGGAATTCTGGAGATCGATCTGGCAGCGACACCCTCAAACACCAAGTGCCAGAGGTTCCTATCGAGAGCGACATCTCATCTGTGGAGGGGGTGGACTGCCTTCTTCATCAGTGGAACTTTCAGTTGGGATACATATTTCCACCAACGCCTCTAACTGCGAGGTTCCTATCCAAGCTCAGGAGATCTTTGGGCCTCAGTGATAGCGATAAATTCTTTCTGGCCCAGGAGGCCTTGGTTCTGCTGCAGCTCAGTCTGGTGGATCCACTACCTCTTCCATTGTCTCAGGATCTTCTTCACCAAGGTCAGTTCCTCCATTCAGCCCCAGAGAGGCTTCATCTAATGGCCTGAATGTTGAAAGGATTAGGTTCCTAGAGCAAGGCTGTTCACAGGAAGTCGTTTCAACATTACTCCAGGCTAGGAAATACACAACTAATGTCACTTATCACAGAATATGGGACAAGTTCACATCTATGGCCTAGCAGAATGGTTGGGACCCTTTATCTCCAGAAATTCCGCAAGTCTTGGAGTTTCTTCAAGCAGGTCTGTCTAAAGGACTCAGTTCAAGTACACTCAAACTACAGGTTTCGACTCTTTCAGCCAAGACAGGTGTCAAGTGGGCCACTCACCCTCTTCTAATTCGGTTTATAACAGCGTGTGTTAAGATCAGGCCTCCAAGAAGACCGACTTTCCCAGCATGGGATTTATCGATAGTCCTAAATACTCTATCAGGTTCGCCCTTTTACCTAGCTGACTCGATTATAATATGGAACTTAACTTTGAAATTAACATTTCTTATCGCCATCTGTTAGGAACTTCAGGTATTGAGTCTGTCTTAGTAGAAGGGGACCTCTCTTACGGCTCTGGTTCTGGTCTCACTGGAATGGGAACAGGGAGACCGGAGCGCAGTGGGGTAGGAGAGTCCAGCCAGGAGCAGTAGCAGGTATCCGGAGATGAGGGTTCTCAGAAGCAGGGACTCTCTGTAGTAGGAAGGCTGAGGACTGCAGGCCACTGGATCAGGTTGGATGGGTCCTCAGGATACAGGGTAGCGATGCAGGAACAAGCAGAGGTGTCAGGTACAAGCAGAGTTCGGCAACAGGAGATCAGTTCAAGAAGGGTCAAACAAGCCGGGGTCGAAGCAGGAGAGGTCAACAAGGTCAGACGGAGCCGGGTCGGATATCAGGTAGGTATCAGGTAGACAAGCAGGTATACACAGGCACAAGCTGCAGACGAGACAGCACAGAGCTGCTGCAACTGTGCCTTTAAAAAGGGCTACTGGCGCCAATCGTGCTAACGCTCGCCCGTGCGTGCGTGTACCGCGCGCACACACGAACGGCGTGCACCCGCGCGCGTTGGAAGACGCTCGTACCTACGACGACCCGCTGCACGAACGTGCACGCGCGCACGGAGAGCCGATCGCGCAGGACGAGCGGATCCCTGACATTGCCCCCCCACAAGGGGCAACCTCCGGGTGCCCCTAGTAGCTCTTTTCTCTGGGTGTGCAGCAAAGAAGGCCTGTATTAGTCTATTGGCATGTATGTTAGTAGCAGGTTCCCATGAATTACTCTCTGGGCCATAGCCCTTCCATTTAATCAGAAACTGACCTTGTCCCCGTCGTCTTCTGAAATCCAAGATGGCCTCCACTTCGAACTCCTCACTGCCATCAATCAGCACAGGATCGGGTGGTCTTGTTCCTCTACCAGGGAAGGGGTCAGGTATGACAGGCTTAAGTAGAGCTACATGGAAGACTGGGTGTATTCTCATGGAATCGGGTAAAGACAACTCATAAGATACCTCGTTAATCCTCCTTTTAACAGGAAATGGACCCAGAAACTTTGGTGCCAACTTCCTGGAGGGACATGCTAATTTTAAATTAGAGGAAGACAGCCATACCTGGTCCCCGACTTGAAGGATCAACTCTCCCCTTCTTCCTTGATCGAAACTCTTCTTGCTGTCAGCCTGAGCCTTGGTTATAGCCTCCTGCAGGATCCGGTTGTTCTGCTGAAGAAAGGATACTGTGTCCTGAACTGCTGGTACATGCGATTCTGTAGGGATATCGGGAAGAAAAGACAGGTTAAAACCATAATTGGAAAAGAACGGGGACTGCCCGGTGGTAGCATGGCTGGCATTGTTGTAGGCGAATTCCGCCAAAGGTAACAGGGAAACCCAATCGTCCTGGACAAAGGAAGAGAAACATCTGATATACTGCTCGAGGGTTTGGTTGGTGCGTTCTGTTTGCCCGTTAGTCTGTGGGTGGTAGGCGGAGGACAAGGCCAATTCAATTTTCAGGGCTCCGCATAAGGCTCTCCAGAAACGGGAGGTGAACTGCACTCCTCTGTCAGATACAATGTTGGTGGGTACCCCGTGAAGCCTGATTATTTCCTTAATAAAAACGTGAGCCGTTTCGGTAGCAGAAGGAGTCCCCTTCAAGGGAAGAAAGTGGGCCATCTTAGACAGACGGTCACACACAACAAAGATGGCGGTACAGTTCTCAGAGGGGGGGAGTTCTACGATGAAATCCATAGTAATCATCTGCCAGGGGCGGTCGGGTGCAGGGAGAGGCTTAAGCAGGCCCCAGGCCCGATTCCTGGGAATCTTATTCCGGCAACATACTGGACAAGAGTTCACGTACTGCTTGCAGAACTCCCTCATGCCTGGCCACCAGAAGGAACGTTGTATCAGCTCTAAGGTCTTGCGGACACCAAAGTGTCCCGCGAGTGGATGGTCATGGAGGAGCCCCAAAACCTTAACTCTCACCTCCTCAGGAACGAAGATTAGGTTGTCTTTCCAGAGCAGGCCCTCTCTGGATGTTAATGAGATTCCTGGGGGACAGGAAGATGTGGAAGAGGCACTCTTGAGCAGAGAAACTAGGCCCGGTTGGATGAGAAGAAAGGAGTTAGCAGGGAGGATAGTGTCCGGAGGTGCAGAGTCCTTAGGATTGTCAAACATGCGAGAGAGTGCATCCGGCTTGGTGTTTCTTGATCCAGGGCGATAGGTGATGTGGAAACTGAATCGGGAGAAAAAGAGGGCCCAGCGGGCCTGCCGAGGTTTCAGTCGTTTAGCGGTGCGGAGGTATTCGAGATTTTTGTGATCCGTGTAGATGAGCACGGGGTGTACCGCCCCCTCCAGTAAGTATCTCCACTCCTCCAAGGCCGATTTAATGGCAAGTAGTTCCCGATCTCCTACATCATAATTCTTCTCCGCTGGAGAGAGTTTTCGGGAGAAGAACCCTACGGGGTGCATCAGGTCGTCTTTACCAAAACGTTGGGAGACCACCGCCCCTACTGCTATCTCAGAGGCGTCTACTTCCAGAATATAGGGTCTAGATGGATCCGGATGACTGAGGATGGGGGCAGAGGTGAACAAGTCCTTGAGTTTTTCGAAGGCGACCTGGGCTTCAGGACTCCAGAGAAAGCGCATATTCTGCTTAGTAAGCTGGGTGATGGGGGAGATAATGGCCGAGAACCCTTTAATAAACTTTCTATAGAAATTGGCGAAGCCCACAAAGCGCTGGACGCCTTTCTTGTCGGTGGGGGCTGGCCACTCGAGAACAGCAGCGACCTTTTGCGGATCCATCCTGACGCCTGCTGGGGAGATTTCAAGGCCAAGGAATTGGATCTCTTGTTGCTCAAACTTACATTTCTCGGCTTTGGCGTATAGTCCATGTTGCCTGAGCCGAAGTAAAACTCTGCTGACGTGCCCCCGGTGCTGTTCCAGGGACCTGGAGAAGATCAAGATATCGTCAAGATAAACGATGACAAAAATGTCCAAGAAGTCCCGGAAGACATCATTAATCAAGTGCTGGAAGGTGGCTGGGGCATTGCACAATCCAAAAGGCATCACCAGATACTCGTAATGCCCAAAACGAGTTCGGAACGCAGTCTTCCACTCGTCGCCTGCTCGTATACGGACCAAGTTATAGGCTCCTCTCAGATCAAGTTTGGTGAAGATAACAGCCGACCTCAATTTTTGAAAAAGTTCTGGGATCAGAGGTAGGGGATAGCGGTTTTTAATCGTGACTCTGTTCAGTTCCCGATAGTCTACACAGGGTCGGAGGGTCTGGTCTTTTTTAGTGACGAAAAATATCCCAGCCCCGGCAGGGGATGTGGAGTGACGGATGAACCCCTTCTTGAGGTTTTCGGAGATGTATGCCTTCAGAGCCTCCTGCTCCTTCTCGGATAAGGGGTAGACACGTCCAAAAGGAATCTCAGCCCCAGGGAGGAGCTCAATGGGGCAGTCGTAAGGACGATGCGGAGGTAAGGAGTCAGCCCCCCGTTTACTGAAGACATCCAGAAACTGATGATAAGGCTCTGGAACCGATTGACATAGGTCCAGGTCTGGATCTAGACAGAGAAGTGTTCTGGATTGTGCAGGAGCCCCAGGGAGGCAGTGGTCTTGACAGTAGGCGGAGAGGAATCTTACCTCCCCAGAGGACCAGTCAATGGAGGGGTTGTGGGCTTGCAGCCATGGTATGCCCAGAATCACAGGAAAGAGTGGTGATGAAATGACATCAAGAGTTAGTAGTTCCGTATGTCGGCAGGAGGTGGAGGTGGGTAGAGGAAGGGTCTCATGGGTGACCCGGCCGGACTTGATCTGAGAACCATCGGCCAAGAAGATAGAAAGTCCATGAGATTTTGGCTGAAGTGGAATGGAATGCAGGTTGGTGAAGGCAGCGTCGATGAAGCAACCGCAGGCTCCGGAGTCAAGGATGGCGTTGACGTGAATCGTTCTTCCATGAAGCTGAAAAGAAAGCAGAAGGGCAACATGTAGAGAGTTGGAAGGTGAGTTAACGAAACTGCGGGACACAGAAGAGAGGCACTTACGAGGCTTCACAGGGCAGTTGGCCACATAATGTCCGGAGCCGCCACAGTATAGACACAAGTTCATATGTCGACGACGGGCACGCTCTTCCGGAGACAGAGTAGGTCGGAGTAGTCCAAGCTGCATAGGTTCCTCAGGAGCAAGAGAGGTACTGGCAGGCCCCTTTTGAGGGGGCGGAGAGAAGAACGGATTGGGAGACGGGGTTCTGGCGGTCATCCAGGCAGGTCTCAGAGGTTGAGAAGAGCGTTCGGCCTTCCGCTCACGGAGTCTACGATCGATCTGGATGGCTAGGGCAATTAAGTCCTCTAAGGCATCTGGGGTACCAACTCGGGCTAGTTCGTCCTTGAGGCCTTCAGACAGGCCCATGCGAAATTGGTGTCTAAGGGCCGACTCGTTCCATAAGGTATCTGCACTCCAGCGCCTAAAGTCCGAGACATAGTCCTCGGCCGTCCTACGGCCTTGCTGGAGCGCAGTTAATGCGGATTCTGCGGTGGCAGTCCGCTGGGGGTCATCATAGAGTTGTGCCATCCCTTCAAAGAAGGCAGAGAGAGTCTGTGTAAGAGGACTGTCATTCTCCAGGAGATGGTGGGCCCATGACTGAGGTTCTTCTTGCAGGAGAGAACTGACAAATCCCACCTTAGTTGCTTCCAGCGAAAAAGTCCTGGGCTGGAGGGCAAAGTAAAGCTGGCAAGCATTACGAAAACCCCGAAACTTGGAACGGTCCCCAGAGAATTTTTCCGGAATGGGAACCCTAGGCTCAGGTGGGAGCATCACGACTGCCGGATGAGTTGCAGGCTGGACTGGAGGAGACTGAGGTGCAGTGTCCGGGGATCCCGAAATGGAGAGATGTTGGACCCGCTCTTCCAATCTGGTGTAGCCGTCTTGAAGGGATTTCACGGCCTGGGTGAGAGCCGCAAGGTGAGAGCAAATCTCCTTCATGGCGGAGGCCCCTTCTGCAGACTCAGACATGGCTGTCTCGTACTGTTAGGAACTTCAGGTATTGAGTCTGTCTTAGTAGAAGGGGACCTCTCTTACGGCTCTGGTTCTGGTCTCACTGGAATGGGAACAGGGAGACCGGAGCGCAGTGGGGTAGGAGAGTCCAGCCAGGAGCAGTAGCAGGTATCCGGAGATGAGGGTTCTCAGAAGCAGGGACTCTCTGTAGTAGGAAGGCTGAGGACTGCAGGCCACTGGATCAGGTTGGATGGGTCCTCAGGATACAGGGTAGCGATGCAGGAACAAGCAGAGGTGTCAGGTACAAGCAGAGTTCGGCAACAGGAGATCAGTTCAAGAAGGGTCAAACAAGCCGGGGTCGAAGCAGGAGAGGTCAACAAGGTCAGACGGAGCCGGGTCGGATATCAGGTAGGTATCAGGTAGACAAGCAGGTATACACAGGCACAAGCTGCAGACGAGACAGCACAGAGCTGCTGCAACTGTGCCTTTAAAAAGGGCTACTGGCGCCAATCGTGCTAACGCTCGCCCGTGCATGCGTGTACCGCGCGCACACACGAACGGCGTGCACCCGCGCGCGTTGGAAGACGCTCGTACCTACGACGACCCGCTGCACGAACGTGCACGCGCGCACGGAGAGCCGATCGCGCAGGACGAGCGGATCCCTGACACCATCACTCCAGGTAAGAGAGTCTCGGAGATACAGACGTTAATGATTTCAGAGCCTTACATGATGTTTTACCCAGACAGGGTGGTTTTGAAACCCTCAGACCAATTCACTCCAAAAGTGTCATCATCCTTTCACTATAATCAGGAAATCAATCTTCCATCATTTACAGATGACCATGACCTATGCATTTGGTAATTACACCCCTTCCCGGAAATATTCCATTTCCTTACCCCATACCTTTACCTTTCCTATTTTTCTTACCCCTTCCCCAATAAATAGACCACACCGGAGTTTGGAGTATAAAATTGGCCATATTAGCCTTTATTTAACCAAACTTCAACCAAAATAAAATAAATAACTTTATTGCTATAATAGAAAATACTTATATTGCAACAGCAATTACAACTCCCAGTCGTTTGGTCTTTGACGGTACCTCGGTTCTCCATTTAACGTTACCTTTTTACCAATACACTGCGGGACCAAAAATTTACCATACCAGGCCTCCGGCCGTTTATCAGCCCGGAGACAACCGACTTTCCCGCAGTGTCACCAAACCCGTATCCCAGCCTACCCTTCCACTGGGATACACTAAAAGGGGGCACATACCACCTATGAGCCCCCCCACACACTTCCATCACATCATTTCCTTTACCCAGTTAAAGACCAAAGACACCGCCCGCAAAGATGACCACCTTAGCCTTAAGGGCCCCGCCACACCCGCAGAGCCCGTTCAATCCCATCCTGCACCCCCAGAGCCCAAAATGAACACGGAATCCTAAAACCCACTGCGAACCCTTCCCCCTACACCCACGCTGCCCCCCTGTCTGGGTATCTATTTAGGAAAGGCCGCATCTTTTCCACCCTCACCGGGGTTATCCCTCTTGAACGCAGGCTCCCCGGCACGCTTGCCTTTTTTAAAACAACGGGAGAGTGAGTGATTTCCACCGCAACCGGAACACTCATGCTTAAATCGACAGGACTCCCCGAACTTGCAGGACCCTTCATTAAACTGCCAGCACACCCCCAATTTTTTCCCGGCCGGAAGTCCAGAGGTGGGAGTTCCCCCGCCCCCCCCCTGAAAAAACTGTGAAGGTGCCCACGCCGACGACATCAAGCGCATCCAGAGGCTGATATCCTTGTGGTCCCACCGAATATCAGGACGCACGGCCCTCCACTGCCTAAACTGCTCGTCATAACGCAGCCAAGCCGTACCCCCATACACTCTATGCGCTTCCCCGATGGCGTCCATGTAACAAAACAGAGCCGAGCAATGCTCCGGTGCTGTCTCGCCAATCGCGCTTGCCAGAATGGCAAACACTTGCAGCCAATTAGTGAAAGTCCGCGGTATCAGCCGATACCTCCTCTTCTCCTCATCGTCCTTCTTAGAATCATCAGGCTTGATCCTATCCAAATTAAACTTCTCTAGGGGGAGTAGCGAAAAGATCTCCACATACTCACCCTTCTTTATCTTGTCCCGCACCTCCTGCTTGAGATGCGCCCCCTAGGGTCCTTCGTAACAGACATAAACTTCACACTTTGCCACGTCCGCTAACCGAACTAAATCGGCCCGCGCCGCGGCCTCCTTTGCCGTCTTCTCCTCCCCCGTACTTACCGAGCTCGTACCAGCCACCGACGCCGCCGCCCCCTGTTGCGAACTTACCTCCACCGCCATGCTCCTACACGCCTGTAATGGGCCTGTCCCTGGCCCTGCCCCTTGAGTTGCCCCCACCCCTTGTGACACCCCCACTTGTGGGGAACCCAAACCTGTCCGCACCCCCAGGTCCCCCACCCAGGGCGCAACCTGCGGGGTCCCCCCAGAAGCATTATCAGCAAATCAGATCTTTCAAACCACCCAACGACACCTGTAACGACTCCTGGGTTCCGCAGGAGGCGGGCAGTACACCCGCCTTAAGCGGTACCGCCGACCCAGCTTCCTTGCGGCCCCCTGCCGCACTCCCATCCGCCCCCCCCCCCAACATAACCCCAAAGCATCAGGCAAAACATTAGCAGTTACTGTTATCCCCTTACCTGGCTGCGTGGGTCTCCTCCCTTCAGCCGTCGCTCCGGATACTCCCGCAGCCTCCTCCCGACCAAGGACCTCCTCTTCTGAACCCGACAGCTCCCCTTCGGATCGCACATCTGCCGTGGATAGCATAGGCGCGGATAACCCTCCGGTCGCCGGGCGGCCCGGGGGTGTGTCAGCGTTGCTGGTAGTCGCTCTGCCGTCGCCATAGGCCCGACCGTCTTCTCTGATAAGCAAGGTGCCCGCACCGCATCCCCGTGCGGGCCCCGTAGGCCTGCCCCTGTTCTCCCTCTCGGCTCCATGTCCACTCCTCACCGACCTGCCAGCAGCGTCTGATAGCTGTCGCGCAGGCGTGGCACTGTTTCTCCGCCGTCGGGTCTCCCCCTGCGGTGCCAACATGGGGAACCGTTCTCCCTCTATCACTTGACCGCGCCGGTGGGGAGGGGATGACATCCATCTCCAAACCCCCGCTCCCCGAGCCCCGCCCACGAAGAGGATTCCGCCCGGACCCCCCCTGAGCTCCCGCTGAAGACCGTTTGGCAGGGGGGGTGGCGGGTCCACTATCGGGCTCCTAGTGAGGCGCTGAGCTCTGGTGGAGGGGCCAGGAGAGAAGCGCTCCGGTGGTCTGGACCGCCAAACGCTTGGTGTACGATCCCCCCCGCAACAGGCCCCCCCGCCGCCTCCCGCGTGATGGTCGCCACCTGTGACTGCAGCCAATCTGTCCCCCGTGTTGCTGCCGCCGCTCTGAACTGCTCAAGAAGTTCAGCCACGTCCCCCATGCCGCTAATAGTCCGCACAGTGTCCAGCAGCCTGATACAAAACAACCCCGTTCTGCCCTGCAATCACCGCCACCCAAGCCTGTGCTCCCACCAAGCGTACCTCTCTCCAGAAACTTCACTAATCTTGTGATCCACGCTTGCTGTTTTGACTCCTCCCCTTGTTTATATAGTGCCCCGACCCTTCTCTTCCTGACTCTCAGCTCCACCCCCCTTCTCTTTCTCTATCTCAAAAGTTAACCCTACAGGGGTTTACCTAGCATTAGTCATGCCAGCTCTGCACCTCCGTCTTTGCCTGCGTTTCCATGCTTCCCTGGTCAACCCCACGCTTTGGATGTTAAGACTACTACAACATTCAGAGTCTGCCCTTACCTGGAGGCATTAGGGCTCAATCAACAAGGGCAGTGGCGGCTTTCTGGGCAGTGCATCGCAGAGTGTCTCCGGAGACAATTTGCAGGGCAGCAACCTGGTCTTCCAACGGTGGATTTTGCAAGAGCCGTTGTTCGAGCCAATTCTTCAGCTATATAATAAATACTACTACTTTAACTTGCACCCACCCTTCTTTAAGATGATAGTTACAGAGAATGAAAGGGGGTGCCTCTCCTTCAAATTTATAGTTAATGAATCCTGTCAGGTTGTGGGGGTGGAGTCACAACCCAGTGTGTGCTGCCATGGAGATGCGTCAGGAAAGGAAAATTACGGACAGGTAAGTATACAATTTTCCAAAAGATTTTACATTTCTGTCCTCATTTTAAAGAGCACCAAACACCACTTTTCATTCAATCAAGTGCATCTAATCACACATTTCCCAGTGTCTAAAAAAATTGGGTAATAACCCCCCCCCCCATCAGAGGTGGACGTGGTCTATCCTCAGGCAGGGCACACTTGTCTTTGTTTAGTGATGTTGCCTGTGCTATCCAGCCACAGCATGCAGAAGGGGTGGTGGACTGACTTACTAAACCATCCTCATCATCCTCTATCATCCAAGTTGACACTAATGCAAAGTCCACCGCAGCTGCCAGAGCAGTTTATTCTGCCTCCTTGTCCACAGCTACTCCTGCCATAGCCCCAGCATCATACATGGAGGAGTCAGCTGAATTATTTGTACACAGCATCAGCCACTTACTTCTCGACGATACACAGACATTACTTTATTCTGATGTTGATTCTGAGGTTGAAGAATAGAATAACATGAGCCTACAGAGAGGTGAGAACACTGATAACCAAATAATTGGTAGTCGTGTTCCCCCAGCTGCAGCATATTGCCAAAGTTGGCTCCAGAGATGATGAGGATGAAGATAATTGCCCCCCCCCCCCATATCCTTTTTATGTTCAATAACTTTCATAAAAGCCTTTAAAATTGGAACTTTTGATTTTGTAAGTTCGGATCCCATAGACTTCAATGGGGTTTGGAGTTCAGGTCTGAAATTTTGCGATGTTCAAGAGTTTTGGCACGAACCAAACCGGGTGGTGTTCGGCCCAACTCTAGTGCTGTCTATAAAGGACCTTTCATATACTTACAGGTTTGCTTTTCTCACAGTTTAATGATTTAGATTCAGTTGTTTTTATAAAATATACTTAATTGTGTACAAGTTTGTTATCCTCTATGTATGAATTTTAGAAGCTAGGCTATTTAACAACTACCACCCTAAAGGCAATATTTCCTTTCTGAGCTGATTGCAGAACTAGAGTGTGACTGTTGAAAAGTCGTTTTGTATATGAGTACAAATTTTTGTATTGACCCATGTTTTAAAGTAAAACTTGAAGCAAATAGCTAAAAATAAAAATACATGAACTTATACAATGCCTTGAAAACGTATTCATGACCCTTGAAATTTTGCACATTTTGTCATGTTACAACCAAAAATGTAAATGTATTTTAGTGGGATTTTATGTGATAGACCAATTCAAAGTGGCACATAATTGTGAAGTGGAAGGAAAATAATAAATGGTTTTTATTTTTTTTACAAATAAATATGTGAAAAGTGTGGCGAGCATTTGTATCCAGCCCCCCCCCCCCCCCTAAGTCAGTATTTAGTAGAAACGCCTTTTCACTGCAATTACAGCTGTAAGTCTTTTTGGGTATGTCTCTACCAGATTTGCACTTCTAGAGAATTACCGTATATACTCGAGTATAGGCCGACCCGAATATAAGCCGAGGCCCCCAATTTACCCCCAAAAAACTGGAAAACGTATTGACTCGTGTATAAGCCGAGGGTGAGACATGGCTGTCCATCCCTGTGTGTCCGTCCATCCCTGTGTGTGTGTCCGTCCATCCATCCCTGTGTGTGTGTCCATCCATCCATCCATCCATCCATCCCTGTGTGTGTGTCCGTCCATCCATCCCTGTGTGTGTATCCATCCATCCATCCATCCCTGTGTGTGTGTGTGTGTGTGTGTGTGTGTGTGTATTCATCCATCCATCCATCCCTGTGTGTGTGTGTGTATCCATCCATCCATCCATCCATCCATCCCTGTGTGTGTGTGTGTGTGTGTGTGTGTGTGTGTGTGTGTGTGTGTGTGTGTGTGTGTGTGTGTGTGTGTCCGTGCAGCCTTGTGTGTGTGTCCAGCCTACCTGTGTCCCAAGCCTCCGTCCCGAGCCGCCGTCGTCCCGAGCCTCCTCTGTCCCGTGCCTCCTCTGTCCCGTGCCTCCTCTGTCCCGTGCCTCCTCTGTCCCGTGCCTCCTCCGTCCCGTGTCGTGCCGATGGATCGCCGCTCCAGGATCGCCGCTCTTCTCGGCGGCCATTCTACAATTCAAAAGCCGCGCCTCCGTCCTCCGCCTGTGATAGGCGGAACACTCAATTTCCCAGCAGCCTGTGTTCCGCCTATCACGGACATCCTCTCATACTCGTCCGTAGTATGAGAATGAACGGATGTCCGTGATAGGCGGAACACTGACTGCTGGGAAATTCAGTGTTCCGCCTATCACAGGCGGAGGCGGAGAAGGAGGCGCGGCTTTTGAATTTTAATGTCCGCCGTCTGTCTGCTCGATACGCTGATCGAGCAGTCAGACAGCGGTGACTCGAGTATAAGCCGAGGGGGCACTTTCAGCCTCAAAAAAGAGGCTGAAAATCTCGGCTTATACTCGAGTATATACGGTACATTTTTTGCCCATTCTTCTTTGCAAAATAGCTCAAGCTCTGTCAGATTGGAAGAGAGTGTCTGTGAACAGCAATTTTCCAGTCTTGCCTTAGATTTTCATTGGATTTAGGTCTGGACTTTGACTGGGCCATTCTAACACATGAATATGTTTTGATCTAAACCAGAGGTCTCAAACTGGTGGCCCTCCAGCTGTTGAAAAACTACAAGTCCCATGAGGCATTGCAAGGCTGACAGTTAAGAGCAAGACTCCCAAAGGCAATGGCATGATGGGACTTGTAGTTTCGCAACATCTGGAGGGCCAACAGTTTGAGACCCCTGAACCATTCCATTCTAGCTCTGGCTTTATGTATAGAGTCGTTGTCCTGCTGGAAGGTGAACCTCCGCCCCAGTCTCAAGTCTTTTGAATACTCTAATGCCCCGTACACACGAGAGGGATTAAGTCTGACAGACTTCCGACGGAGTTCTAGCGGAGTTCCGCCGGAGTTCTGGCGGACTTTTCGACCGAACGGACTTGACCACACACCATCACACCAAACTCCGACGGAGTCGAACGTGATGACGTACGACTGGATTCGACGTAGGAAGTTCATAGACAGTAGCCAATAGCTGCCCTAGCTTCGGTTTTAGTCCGTCGGAGTAGCACACACACGAGCGAATTTTTCGAAGGGGACCGGGTCCGGCGGAGTTCCGTCGGGAAAATTTGAAGCATGCTTCATTTCTAAAGTCCGTCAGACTTTTGCGAAGCTAAAGTCCGTTGCAGCCCACACACGAGCGGATAGTCCGCCGGACTCAGTCCGTCGGAGTTTGGATGTCGAAAAGTCCGCTCGTGTGTACGGGGCATAACAGGTTTTCTTCTAAGATTGCCCTGTATTTGGCTCCATCTATCTTCCTATCAAGTCTGACAAGCTTTCCTGTCCCTGCTGAAGAACAGCAATCCCACAACATGATGCTGCAACCACTATGTTTCACAGTGGGGATGGCGTACAGTGTTAGTTTTAGGTCACACATAACGTTTTGCTTTTAGGCCAAAAAAGTAAATTTTTGGTCTCATCTGACCAGAGCACCTTCTTCCTCATGCTTGCTGTGTCCCTCACATGGCTTCTCACAATCTGCAAACAGGACTTCTTATGGCTTCCTTTCAACAATGGCTTTGTTCTTGGCACTCTTCCATAAAGGCCAGATTTGTGGTGTGCACGATTAATAGTTGTCCTGTGAACAGATTCGCCTACCTGATCTGTGGATCTCTGCAGCTGCTCCAGAGCTTCCATGGGTCTCTTGACTGCTTTTCTGATTAATGCTTTCCTTGCCCAGCCTATTGTCTAATTTTTAGATGTACATGGTGGAGGTTTAGTATTATTGTATTTATTAATTGCCAGTGTTATGCAGAGTTTTCTAATAAAGATAACATTTTACCCTTAATACCAGTCATTTCCTCTTTGAAGAATTCTTTGGGAATTCCTTTCCGCTTTTTGTATGCTTAACTAACTCAGAGGAATACACCCCTATGGTTGATTACCTCTGTATTCCTGGGGTGATGGTATGCCTTGTTACAGTGGAGATTTATTAATTTGGAAAATCCCCCTCTAGCTTGGCTTATGTGGATGCAGTAAGAGTGTCATTTTTATGTTAGGTTTGCAGTTTTGTCATAATCTTTCCATTTTCGGATGATGGATTGAACAGTGCTCTGTGAGATGTTTTGGATTTTTTTTATAGCCTTTCCCTGCTTTAAACTTCTTCACAACTTTATCTCTGACCTGTCTTGTGTGTTTCTTGGCCTTCATGATGCTGTTTGTTCACTAAGGTTCTCTAACAAACCTCTGAGGGCCTCACAGAACAGTGGTATTTATACTAATAAAATTAAATTAAATTACACATGTGGACTCTATTTACTAATTAGGTGACTTCTAAAGGCAATTGGTTCCACTAGATCAAAGTAAAGGGGGCTGAATACAAATGCTGGCAAACACTTTTCACATATAGATTTGTAAAAAATGTTGAAAACCATTTATCATTTTCCTTTCACTTCACAATGATGTGCTACTTTGTGTTGGTCTATCACATAAAATCCCAATAAAATACATTTACGTTTTTGGTTGTAACATGACAAAATGTGGAACATTTCAAGGGGTATGAATACTTTTTCAAGGCACTGTATATGTAGCCCCTTTAGGAGGGGACGTGTTGCTCAGCACAGACTCCATCTTCGAATAAGCTCACTCACATTGCTGTGCTGCAAATACCCTCTCAAACAGATGGCGCCCTGCCCCATCTATAACTGGCCTTCACAGCAAGGAGCACATGGAAGGGAAAACGCATGAAAGACAAAACCAGAGAAAATTTACAGCTTAACTCACTAACCACATTTACACCAGTAACAAACAGATGGTCAGGGGACACACTGGACACCTTTGCTGCCATTGTGCCATGTGCTGGGTCTCCAAGGTGCCCCTGTGCCTTTAAGGGGGTTTGTGCTACCTCCAGGCCAACTTGCCCCTTATCCATCCATTAGAATTCATGTGCTCCCTCTGTGGAGACTCTCAAAAATTTTGAAGGATTGGGACTGCAAGTAATACAGGGTACTGTGAAAGGGCCTTAGGGCCTACGCATGCGTTTGCAAATGTGTGCTAACTAAACCCCTGTATTTAAAGCGGCAGTCCGCCGTTTTTTTTTTTTAAAGCCAGCAGCTACAAATACTGCAGCTGCTGACTTTTAAAATAATGACACTTACCCGCCCAGCGCGCCCGTGATGTCGGCACCCGAAGCCGATCTCTCGATCTTCTCTCGGGTGCTGCCGCCGCCCTCTTGGGTATGGGAATCAGGAAGTGGAGCCTTGCGGCTTCATTTCCCGGTTCCCTACTGCGCATGCGCGAGTCGCGCTGCGCAATAAGGATGGTCCCCGCTGTCTCTTTGATCTGTGCGTTTCCCAGCAGACAGCGGGGGACCTTCGGAAAGGGGCATAGATTCTGCAGAAAGGGGCATACCTTCTGCAGATATCTATGCCACAAGTGGGTGCAGATACCTGTACTGTACAGGTATCTGCACTCCCCTCCCCCCTGAAAGGTGCCAATTGTGGCGCCGGAGGGGGGGAGGGTTCCAATGAGCGAAAGCTTTAGGGTGGACCTCCGCTTTAACACATACTGGTGCACAGGTTAATTTGGTTGGTAAGCAGACTGGTCGGCGAGTTGAGCTGGGAATATTCTCAGGTTTTGTCTTTCATGCATCTGCCCTTCCACGTGCTCCTTGCCAGTTATAGTTGGGGGCAGGGACCATCTGTTTGTTACTGGTGTCATTTGGTCAGAGGACACACTGGGCACCTTTGCTGCCATTGTGCCATGTGCTGGGTGTCCAATGTGCCCCTGTGCCTTTAAGGAGGATTGGGCTACCTCCAGGCTGTTCATCCATTAGAATGATGCATGTGCTCCCACTGTGAAGACTCTCATAAACTTAGAAGGGTTAGAAATGCAAGTAATACATGGTGCTGCGAAGGGGCCTTGCAGCTTACACATGCGTTTGCAAATGTGTGCTAACAAAGCACCTGTTTTTAATGCATACTATTGGACACATTAATACGGTTGGTAAGCAGACTGGTTGGTGAGTTGAGCTGGGAATTTTCTCTGGTTTTGTCTTTCATGCATTTTCCCTTCTATGTGCTCCTTGCTATGAAGACCAGGTATAGGTGGGGGCAGTGGCGGCCCGTCCATATGGGGCGCAGGGGCGCCACCCCCCTAATTCATGCACCCAGCCCATAATCTACATGCAGGGGGCCGGATGCATGGACTTCAATGGGTTTTGTTTTTTTGAAGCACATGATTAATATGCTTATATTATGAAGCACATCATTTAATTGGCTTAAAAAAAGGGTGTGCTTTGGGCGTAGAGCACTTCGCCCCTTAGCCCACCCAGTTGTGTAACAATAGCAAATTAATATTCACTATTGCCTTCCTGATTATCCTCCCAGCCAATCAGGAAGTGGGGCGTCTTAGGACTCCATGCGAATCGGGTCTCAGGACCCACTTCCTGTTCGGCCGGGAGAAGCAACAGCCCCGGAGTGAGAAACAGCAGCCCTACCATCTGCCTCCTGAGGTAAGGAAGCCTCTGATTGCCGCCTCCCTGCCTGTCCCCAGCAGGGAGGGTGTAATCGCTGTCTTCTCGTCCATCTCCTGCGGGTGGGGGGGGGATCGTCACCTTCCCATATGTTTCCCGTGTGAGGGGGTGCTGGTGGTTTGCCCCCCCCCCCCAAATAATGAGCACCAGCTGCCACTGGGTCTTATCTATCCATTTAAATGCATGTGCTCCCACCAGGGCGGGTGCAAGGATTTTTGACTACATAGGCAAAGATGCATTTTGCCACCCCCAAATCCATCCGCACTGTCCTCTTGCCACTCCCTGTCTAAAACCGAGCTGGTACCTCTTTCACATTTAATGTGATGGGGTGCAACGTTAGGGACAATACACGCCATTGAAAATGGTGCTGTACTGAACTTCCACTAAACGACAGTGTGTAATGAGGGGGTGGGGTTACGCATTCATTGCTTCCCCTCACTGGCCACAGGCAGCTGAGGCCAACTAAAACGTCCAATAGCTAGGTACCCCCAAGAAAACTCCCAGATCACCCCCCCCCAGATATTCTCACCCTGATCACACCTACCCAGATACCCCTACCATGATTACCCTCCCAGATACCCCCACTTTGAAGACACCCCTAGATAACCCCCCACCCTGATCATACCTCCCCAGATACTCATACAATGATTACACTTCCAGATACCCCCCACTTTGATCACACTCCTGGATAATCCACCCCACCCTTATCACAGCTCCCCAGATGCCGCTACCCTGATTACACCCCCCAGATACCCCCCACTCTGATCAAACCTATAAATAACCCCCCCACCCAGATCACACGTCCCCAGATACCCCCCACTCCAATCACACCTTCGCCAGATCCCCCTACACTGATTACACCCCCAGATACCCCCACTCTGATCTCACACCTCCCCAGATACGCCTACACTGATTACATCTCCATATACCCCTCCCCCACTCTGATCCCACCCCTTGATAACTTACCTCACCCTCATCACACCTCCCCAGATGCCACTACCCTGATTAAACCCCTAGATACCACCCCTAGGGTAGTGGACAAAGAGGGAGGCTGACAGAGAGAGGGAGGTTGACAGAGAGGTGGGCTGACAGAGAGTGGGGGCTGACAGAGAGAGGGGGAGATTAGCCCTGTCCCTACCCACAGTCCCTCCTCTGTCCCCCCTATCGCAGTCTGTATCTGCAGGTAGGTCTGTGTCAGTGTATGATGCCCAGTACCTTCTTGATACTGGGAAGTGCTCTGCTGCTCCTTCCAGCAGCTGCCTGGTAGCTTGGGCCTCCCACTCATCCTTGTCCTCTGAGCCTTACTGCTGATGCTGGAGCGGAGCAGAGAGGAGGTTTCAAGGAGACCAGGCTTTGGGACTCTGTGGATGCTTCTGAGTGCCTCTTCCGGGGTCAAGGAGGCCGTGAAGCTCTTCTTTCTCCTGGGCTCCCAGCGGCCCTTGGTGTTCAACTTCCATGTGGGCGCATCTCCTTCTGTGAGGCTGCACACTCACCATGTGGGGATAGATGTCTGCACCCCGAGGATGTCGCCTTGCCATGCTCCCACCGCCATCCACCTGACATTACAATCAAGTGCAGCTGCTGAAGGCTGCACAATACTGACTAGGCTTGAGGCAGCACCCTCAGGACTGATGGTGTCTTTCTAAATTTTGCGTGTGGGGCCATAATCCTGGCTGCCCCCAGGCCCAACACTATGCCACTGCTAGAGGGACAGGTATTTTAAAAATCCAAAGCACGTGGCTGGGGATCTGGATTTTGCTACCCCCCTAACCCTGGTGCCCTAGGCAGCTGCCTGACCTGCCTATTGCCAGCACCAGCCCTGGCTCCCACTGTGGAGACTCTCATAAATTTAGAAGGCTTAGGACTGCAAGTAATACAGGGTGCTGTAAAGGGGCCTTACAGCTTTCGCATGCATTTGCAAATGAGTGGTTGGTGAGTTCAGCTGGGAATTTTCTCTGGTTTTGTCTTAAATACTCACTCTCTCCCCTCATTAAGAAAAAGTGGCTTCACGGGTAGATAGGAAGAGTAGGAGGATTCCCATCACCTAGAGTGAGAGGAGGACTCTGTCACTGGCTGGGAGGCTTATCCAGAACTGTTTGGAGTTGCAAGGACTCTTGGGGGATGTAGGAAGGCCCAAATCAGAGAAAGATAGTGAGGGTCTACAAATTGCGGGAGGACTCTGCTGGAAGGCAGAAGCAGAGGTCTGGAAAGCAACAAGGCTGCAGAAGTCAGTCTGGTGAGGAGTTAGGGGGAAAAGGTGTGCTGGCCAAAGCTCCTGTGACTGCTGGGAGAGTGCTGAGCTTCCTGCAAGGGGACAGTGGGGTTGATTTACTAAAACTGGAGAGTGAAAAATCGGGTGCAGCTGTGCATGGAAACCAATCAGCTTCCAAGTTTTTTTATCAAAGCTTAATTGAACAATTTGAAGTTAGAACCTAATTGGCTACCATCCAGAGCTGCACCAGATTTTGCACTCTCCAGTTTTAGTAAATAAACCCCAGTGTGTATTGTAGAGACCTGCAGGAAAAAGGACACACGCTGCTGCTGGGGAGAATGCAGAATGAGCACTGCACTACTGAATGAGAGGGGCATCTGATGTTCTCCACTGTGTACTGCCATATAGCCTACATGACTGCTCCTCTGCTTTTAGACCCCTGCTGCTGCTGTGTGTGCCAAACACTTCCTCTGTCATTGTGATAGGGCAGAGTCACTGCTGCTGCACCTGAATTCTGCTGCTGCGTATCCGCCTCTCTGAAACTGCTACTGCCCAATTTATGGAGGGACTTTGGCTGAGTGTTAACCTAAATCCATCCTGCTGTCCTCCTATTGAGTGGAGTATTGCTGCAACATGTGAATTCTGCTTCCATAATGTCAGGGACTGGGGGAACTGCCTACAGTTGAATTCAAAACTGCTGTCCCAGAACTGATCTAAATGATGAATGCCAGAGTGGTGAGAGGGCTTTGGCGATCATCTTTTTTTACATTCCTGCTTAAAGGGACAGCACTACCCCTTTCTGGGATCCCCAGGAATTTGTTCTGAGGAGTGTTTCCTTTTCCTGCTGGAGTTTCAAAAACAGGTTTAGAACAATCCATGTAGACCTAAGGACACCAATGCTGGGCAGTTATGTTCCACTGATAAGGAGGGCTGTGTTTTTATAGTCCTTTTTGTATCTCTCAAATTTAGGGCAACCTCTTAGCTCAGAGGACAAATAAACAACCCTTCTTTCAGCATCAATGTGTCAGAGAGTGCAGTAATGCCTTGTGGGTTGCTAACACCAGTAACAGGGGAACTCAAACATAAGCAGCTCCATTGTGGATGAGCGCTACAAGTGCAGAATAGAGATGGACGAACTTCCGACAGGACGTTTCATGAACGCGAACTGCGAACGCGGCCAAAAGTTTGCGAACTACAAAGTTCGCTGCGGGTCCCCTTGACTTCAATGGCAGGCGAACCTTAAAAAACCTACAGATCATATTTTCAGCCACAAAATACTTACTAGCTGTGCACACATAGTCCCACCACATGGCCACTGACATAACACATGTATGAAGTGAATCTGGGATCGATAACTACAAGCATTCTTTTTTTATATGTAAAATTTTGACAATTCAGGACTCAGGAACGCATGAAGGCAATGGAGGAGAGGAAAGGTCAGTGTAGGCCATGAAGAGGGTGCAGGAGATGATCACCAGTACCGTGATAGAGAGCACTGACACCAGCACCATGATAGAGAGCACTGACACCAGCACCGAGATAGAGAGAGAGCACTGACACCAGCACCGAGATAGAGAGAGAGCACTGACACCAGCACCGTGATATACAGCACTGACACCAGCACCGTGATATATAGAGCACTGACACCAGCACCGTGATATACAGCACTGACACCAGCACCGTGATATATAGAGCACTGACACCAGCACCATGATAGAGTGCACTGACACCAGCACCGTGATATACAGCACTGACACCAGCACCGTGATATATAGAGCACTGACACCAGCACCGTGATATATAGAGCACTGACACCAGCACCGTGATAGAGTGCACTGACACCAGCACCATGATAGAGTGCACTGACACCAGCACCGTGATACAGAGCACTGACACCAGCACCGAGATAGAGAGCACTGACACCAGTACCGAGATAGAGAGCACTGACACCAGTACCGAGATATAGAGCACTGACACCAGTACTGAGATATAGAGCACTGACACCAACACTGTGATATAGAGCACTGACACCAGCACTGTGATATAGAGCACTGAGACCACACCAGCACCGAGATCGAGAGCACTGACACCACACCAGCACCGAGATAGAGAGAGAGCACTGACACCAGCACTGAGATAGAGAGCACTCACAGCAGCACTGATACCAGCAACTCGCTGCTGGGCCCCAAAAACATGACACCACTCAACCTCTTCAAACAGGTGGGTACGGGCATATAGTACAGTGTGCTTTTTTTGTACAAGGAAGTGAGCCAAATGTAGAAAAAAGATCTGTGTGCTCGATTTAATAAATCGTTTATAGAGATATTGTCACGAGGATCCTGCCAGCAGTGGTCAGTCCGGATCTTCCGCCGCGCGTCCGCGGGTGCGCGCACGCGGTCGTGCGCGCGTGTGCGCGCTCGTTGGCGCCAGGCGGGCTATTTAACTCAGTTGGTCACATCCAGTTCTTGCTGTCTGATCTACAGCGTGCGAGTACCCCGATTCTGAGAACCTGCCTTCTGTGACCTGTTGACCCGGCTTGTTTACCTACTGCTCCTGCTATCCGCCTGCATCTGACCCCGGCCTGCCTGACCTCCCCTCTGCTTGATCCTTCGGTGCCTTGCTGCCTGCCCGTTTACCGACCCGGCTCGTCCGACCATCCACCTGCTTGATCCTTGGTACCTTTGCTGACCGCCTGACCTCCGACCCGTCTTGTCTGACTGCTCTGCTTCCAGCCTCCTGTTCCGGTGCCGTCTGCTGCTCTACCTCCAGTAGTGGTTCCAGCACCTGCCTGAAGTCCTGCCTCTGCCAGAGTTCCTGCATTGGTGTCCTGGTCCAGCCTCTCTGCCTGCTGCTCTGCTTCAGCTTCCTGCACCTGCCTGCTGATCCTGTTTCCCTCCGATTCCAGCCATTCCCTGATCCAGCTGTTGATCCTGCCAGGCACTCGTGCCCCTCTTGACTCTTGTGTTACCTGTATACACTACCAGGGCCCTTGAGTCGGAGCCGCAAGAGAGGTCTCCTCCTGCAAGTCGGGCTCTACCACCAGGTACGTGACAGTATCAGACAGCCATGTCCGAGCCCGCGCAGGGAGCCTCTCCCATGGACGAACTTTGTTTGCATCTGGCTGGCCTCACCCAGGCTGTTAAGAGTCTCCAGGAGGGATACACTCGTTTAAAGGAAAAGGTCCAAGCTCTCACTTCACCCACAACCGCTCAGGGGCCTCTTCTGTCCGCTGCCGTCTCCAGCACCTCCTCTCCGACAGTGGTAATGTTGCCTCCCGAACCCAGGGTTCCCACGCCTGAAAAGTTTTCTGGAGAGCGAAGTACATTCAGAGCATTCCGGAACTCTTGTGAACTTTACTTTGCCCTACAGCCTCGCACCTTCTCACTTGAGGCCACCAAGGTGGGATTCGTGGTGTCCTTGCTCCTAGGAGATCCTCGAGCTTGGGCTCATCGTTTGCTGGAACAGAAAGCAGAGGTCCTAACCAACCTGACCACCTTCTTTGATACGATGGCCCAGCTCTACGAGGACCCTCAACTCTCCGCCAGGCCAAAGCTGCCCTGCATACCCTTCAACAGGGGCGTAGGGCCGTAGAGGACTATGTCGCTGAGTTCCGCCGTTGGAGTACAGATACGGACTGGAATGATGCGGCCCTTCGTTACCAGTTTCGTATGGGGCTCTCAGACCCACTGAAAGATGAACTGGCTCCTGTGGGAGTCCCACAAACTCTGGATGCCCTGATTAATCTGGCCATTCAAATTGATCGACGGCTGAGGGAGCGAAAAGCTGAAAGAGGTGCTGGGTCTACTCGTCCCTCCTGGATGCTGCCTCGGGTACCTAACTACTCTCATCCGGCTCCCACTCCTAGTCCTGTTCCAGCACCTGATACTTCCGAACCTATGCAGCTCGGAGTCCTTCGCCCTGCTCTCACGATGGAGGAACGCCAACGTCGTCGGGTCAACAACTTGTGCCTTTACTGCGGGGAACCTGGGCACTATGTCAGGAACTGTCCTGCCAAGCTCCGTAAGTGCATGTCTGTCTCATCTGGCTCTACTACTGCTTGGCTTAAGACCTCTTCTCACCTCGCCCTTTCTGTCTCGTTGCAGCTCCCAGGAAGGACTTTGCAGGTCCCTGCTATCATTGCCTCGGGGGCTTGTAGCTGTTTCATGGACTCTTCTTTTGCCAGTAAACACAAAATCCCTTTGCTGTACAAGGCTCAAGGACTCTCTATCCACCTGGCCGATGGCTCATCAATAAAATCTGGACCAGTTACGCAAGAGACTACCCCCCTTTCAGTTTCTGTCTCTAATCTGCATCAGGAACTGCTTCGCTTGGACATTATCCCATCTCCTTTGTTTCCAATCATCCTTGGCATGCCATGGTTGCAGGCCCATAACCCTGCTATAAACTGGGTGACCGGGGAGATCACATTTTTCTCTCCTTATTGCCAGCAGTACTGTCTCCTGAAGAATCCTGGCGAATCCTCTGCCTTACTATGTCTGGACTCTGATTCTGAGCTTCGCCAAGCAGTTCCTGAAGTATATCATGACTACCTAGACGTCTTCAGTAAGAAGGGGGCGGAAACTCTGCCGCCCCATCGGGCATATGACTGCCCCATTGAACTCCTCCCCGGGGCTGAAATTCTCTTTGGCAGGATCTTTCCACTGACCGAACTGGAACGTGAGACTCTGAAAATGTACATAGACGAAAACCTGAAGAAAGGCTTCATTCGACCCTCCACTTCCCCAGCGGGTGCAGGCATCTTCTTTGTGGAAAAGAAAGACCATACCCTCCGGCCCTGTGTTGACTACAGAGAGTTAAATAAGATAACAGTAAATAATCGATACCTGCTTCCTCTGGTACCAGAATTATTTCAGAGACTGGGAACTGCCTCTACCTTCACTAAGCTGGATCTCAGAGGGGCCTACAATCTGGTTCGTATCAGAAGTGGGGATGAGTGGAAGACAGCTTTTCGTACCCGCTTTGGGCATTTTGAATATCTGGTGATGCCCTTTGGATTGTGCAATGCTCCCGCTACCTTCCAGTATTTCATTAATGATGTCTTCCGGGACTATTTAGACTTGTTTGTCATTGTCTACCTTGATGATATCCTCATTTTTTCCCCTTCTCTGGACTCTCATCGCAAACATGTTAAATGTGTCCGGGACCGGCTCCGGCAACACGGGCTGTACGCCAAGGCTGAAAAATATGCTTTTGAACAAGAAAGTATCTCATTTCTGAGCCTAGTTATTTCTGTAGAAGGAATAAGGATGGATCCACAAAAGATTTCTGCAATCCTTGACTGGCCAGCTCCCACTGACAAGAAAGGGGTCCAACGTTTTGTTGGCTTTGCCAATTTTTACAGGAAATTTATCAAGGGGTTCTCCGCTATCATCTGCCCAATCACGCAACTAACCAAGCAAGGGGTGCGTTTTCATTGGTCCCCGGAAGCTCAAGTCGCTTTCGAGTCCCTCAAGAGACTGTTTACCTCCGCGGATGTCTTAAAACATCCCGATTCTTCTCTACCATTTGTCCTGGAAGTAGACGCCTCTGAAATCGCTGTTGGAGCTGTCCTCTCCCAACGACAAGGTACCAAAGCTTCACTTTTTCCAGTTGCCTTCTTTTCCCGAAAGCTGTCCCCCGCGGAGAGAAATTATGACGTAGGTGATCGGGAATTACTGGCCATAAAATCTGCCCTGGAAGAATGGCGATACCTGTTGGAAGGAGCTGCTCATCCTATCCTGATCTACACAGATCACAAGAACCTGGAATACCTGAAGTCTGCAAAGAGGCTGAGACCGCGACAAGCTAGGTGGGCCTTGTTCTTTTCCAGGTTCTCATTCCATGTTACTTACCGGCCCGGCTCCAAGAACACGAAACCCGATGCCCTCTCTAGGATGTTTCACAAATCCGAAGAAACTTCGCCCCCTGACACTATCCTGGCCCCAGGGAACTTTCTCCTGCTACAGGAAGATCTGCTCTCGCGGTTGAAACAAGCTTCCATGGGGTCAACACCCACCGTTGGAACTGAGTCAGGGATGGACTGTTTTGGTACAGCAGCAAAATCTTTGTACCCGAATGCTTATGGGTGGCCATTCTCGAACTTTGCCATGATCATGCACTAGCAGGGCACTTTGGTGCCTACAAGACTGCTGATCTTGTCCAGCGTACTTCCTGGTGGCCCCAAGCACTTAAGGACTGTAGGAGTTACGTGGAGTCCTGCACCACCTGTGCTCGGAGCAAAACCTGTAGGTCCAGAGCCTGGGGGTTACTGAAACCTCTGCCCATTCCAGACAGGCCTTGGAAGATGTTGTCTATGGACTTCATTGTCGACCTACCCCCTGCGGTGGTAGATCGGCTGTCTAAAATGGCCCATTTCATTCCGATGAAGGGTACCCCCTCTGCTTCCGAGACTGCCCAGATGTTTATCAGGGAAATAATTCGACTTCATGGAATCCCGACCAATATAGTTTCTGACCGCGGAGTGCAATTTACCTCGCGGTTTTGGAAAGCGCTGTGTAAAGTCCTGGGAATTACGCTATCATTCTCCACCGCTTACCATCCTCAGACGAATGGTCAGACCGAGAGGACCAATCAGACCCTCGAGCAATACCTGCGTTGTTTTTTATCCTTTTCTCAAGATGACTGGGTCACACTGCTTGCCGAATTTGCTTATAACAATTCCATGCATTCTGCTACCAAGAAAAGTCAGTTTTTTGCTAATTATGGTTTTCATCCAGCTTTCCTTCCTAATTCCATTCCCGAATGTTCTGTGCCAGCAGTCTTGGAAACTATACATTTTTTCTCCTCTAACAACCAATTATTACAGAAGACCATGGCAAGATCCCAGGAGCAGAATAAGGAAGTGTTCGACAGGAAGAAGCGGGGTGAATTGTTGCTCGAACCAGGTGACCGTGTATGGTTATCCTCTGCGAACCTTAGATTGTCTTGTCCTTCCAGGAAATTGGGTCCCAAATTCCTGGGCCCTTTCCCTGTAAAGAGGAGAATTAACGAGGTGGCTTATGAGCTGGAGCTCCCGGATTCACTCAAAATCCACCCTGTTTTTCACATCTCCCTGTTGAAACCCTTTGTCCCCAATCTTTTTCCTGACCGGAATGTGAATCCTCCGGACCCTGCAATAGTGAATGGGGAGGAAGAATTTGAAGTTGAAGCTATCCTGGATTGTAGGAAAAGGAATAACCAAGCTCAATTCTTAATTAAATGGAGGGGCTATGGCCCGGAGGAGAATTCTTGGGAGCCTGTGGAGAATATCCATGCAGAGACTTTAATCCAGGCTTTTAGGAGATTGCACCCTGAAAGATGGAGGCTGCCCCTTGAGGGGGGGCAATGTCACGAGGATCCTGCCAGCAGTGGTCAGTCCAGACCTTCCGCCACGCGTCCGCGCCTGCGGTCGTGCACGCGTGTGTGCGCTCGTTGGCGCCAGGCGGGCTATTTAACTCAGTTGGTCACATCCAGTTCTTGCTGTCTGATCTACAGTGTGCGAGTACCCCGATTCTGAGAACCTGCCTTCTGTGACCTGTTGACCCGGCTTGTTTACCTACTGCTCCTGCTATCCGCCTGCATCTGACCCCGGCCTGCCTGACCTCCCCTCTGCTTGATCCTTCGGTGCCTTGCTGCCTGCCCGTTTACCGACCCGGCTCGTCCGACCATCCACCTGCTTGATCCTTGGTACCTTTGCTGACCGCCTGACCTTCGACCCGGCTTGTCTGACTGCTCTGCTTCCAGCCTCCTGTTCCGGTGCCGTCTACTGCTCTACCTCCAGTAGTGGTTCCAGCACCTGCCTGAAGTCCTGCCTCTGCCAGAGTTCCTGCATTGGTGTCCTGGTCCAGCCTCTCTGCCTGCCGCTCTGCTTCAGCTTCCTGCACCTGCCTGCTGATCCTGTTTCCCTCCGATTCCAGCCATTCCCTGATCCAGCTGTTGATCCTGCCAGGCACTCGTGCCCCTCTTGACTCTTGTGTTACCTGTATACACTACCAGGACCCTTGAGTCGGAGCCGCAAGAGAGGTCTCCTCCTGCAAGTCGGGCTCTACCACCAGGTACGTGACAGATATACATGGTCTACTGGTCACACGTGTTGAATTCCTCCGAGATCTATGCCTCATTCATTTTTATGAATGTGAGGTAGTCAACACTGTCGTGAACTAGGCGAGTGCGCTTATAGGTCACATTCCCCCCTGCTGCGCTGAACGTCCTTTCAGACAGGACACTGGACGAGGGGCAAGCCAACAGTTCCATTGCAAATTGGGCAAGCTCTGGTCAGGAGGTCAAGCCTGCCCACCCAGTAGTCCAGGGGTTCATCACTCCTCAGAGCGTCCACATCGGCCGTTAACCCGATGTAGTCGGACGCCTGTCGGTCTAGGCGTTCCCTGATGCTGTATCTGGATGAGACCTGTCGATGGGTCTGCTGAAAGAATGACCTCATATCAGAGGTCACCAACACATCTTCAAACCAGCCTCTTCTTGCAGGCAATGTTGGATTGGTACCCGCAAATCTTTCTCTAGGAGTGGGAATTCCTCCTCTGCCAGCGCACGCAAAAGCAGAATGCAGCATTTCTCGAAGCAAGGTCTGGAAGTGCTCCATTCTGACAGCCCTCTGTGACTGTGGTAACATTTCCGCCAAGACTGCTGCAGAATAGGGCAGCAGTGCACCAGCACCCTATATATTGTACACCTATACCAGTCCTTAAAAGGACCTTTGTGGACCTAGTAGCTAGTGATTTTCAGACTGTCTATCAGTCCCTACACTGATCAAAGACTACTGCAGAATAGGGCAGCAGTCAGCAGCAGTGTACCAGCACACTATATACTGTACACCTATACCAGTCCTTAAAAGGACCTTTGTGGACCTAGTAGTAATAGCTAGCTAGGGATTAAACTGACTGTCCCTGCTCCACACAGCGTCCTGTCCCTACACTGACAAAAGACAGCTGCAATCACCAGCACAGCAGTGCACTGAACCCTATATACTGTACTACACCTATACCAGTCCTTAAAAGGACATTTGTGGACCTAATAGCTAGTGATTTGTGTCACTACAGTCTCTCCCTGCTGCACACAGCATCCTGTCCCTACACTGACATAAGACAGAATGTAAAATGGCCGCCAGATCAGGTCTATTTATAAGGTAGGGGGTATGTCCAATTGTCCATGTGCTGAAATGTCTCAATTGGCTGTCCTGTACCCCATGATGGATGTGTCATCATGGGTCAAAGTTCTTTCACACTGTAAACACATATGTCTGCCAGGCGAACAGCGGCAATAGTCCGCTGGTTTGGCGAATTGCGAACACGCAAAATTTGCCGCAAACCGACCGCCGGGCGAACAGTTCCGCCATCCCTAGTGGAGAATCCTCTAGGATTTCCCTTGTCCTGCTAGTGGAGGATAATGGATATGAGTCAAAGTTTTACCATGCAGTCTTCATTTAACAGATGATATTGAGTCAAAACTGATCCATTTAAGCCCTCCAGCAAGTTCCTCGGAGAGTCCCAGTCAGGTGGCGCCTGACCCAGAGGTGTTTGCTATAACCTCTGTATCATCCACTGGACTTCCACCCACCTCCCCTTCATGGATGTGGGACGGTTGACGGAGAGCTTCTTGAAGAACTCATCTGAAGCTATCTACTTTGGGTACAGGAATCTGCAATTTTACTCTGGGAAGATTCCTGTACCCTTGGAGGACAAGGACTTTCATACCTGAATCAACCAGGCAGTACAGGCCGTGAAAGAATAGGAGGTGGCAGACAGTTGAAAAGCACAGGGAATAATCAAAAGTCTATGAGCCCTTTCTTTAGATGTCATCTGTAACCTAAAGTGAGATAAGCTAGACTGCACTGCTGCAAAGTGTTGGAAGCTCTTTTAGAAACAGAAGTGGGAAATTGTGTTGAACTCATCAATCTCTTTGAACACCTCTATCAAGCAGAGGGAGAGATTTTGCCAACTGTTATTACATATCTAGACAGGATCCTCCACCTGAAAGATATAAGGAAAGGGGAGGTAAAATGGCGCTGCATAAATCTAATAAGTAGTTGTGTTAAAAAAGTTGGAAAAATAAAATAAATCGTACAATAACGTGTCCTATCTCTTCAAATCACAGAAACATTATTAGCGTTAAATCGTGTGAGTGCTCAATATAACATTTGCAATCCCGGATGGCTAATAAAAAGTTCCATAAACTAAAAAATACACATATAAAGTGCTTATTGTGCAAAAAGTGCCCTTACAAAATATTTGTCCACAAAACTGGATTATACTCTGTATAAAAATATATACAATGAGCAAAATTATAAACGCAACACTTTTGTGGTTGCCTCTATTTATCATGAGCTGAACTCAAAAATCTATAACTTATTCTACGTACACAAAAGCCCTATTTCTCTCAAATATTGTTCACAAATTTGTATGAATCTGTGTTAGGGAGCACTTCTCCTTTGCCCAGATAATCAATACACCTAACAGGTGTGGCATATCAAGATGCTGATTAGACCGCATGATTATTGCACAGGTGGGCCTTAGGCTGGCCACAATAAAAGGCCGCTCTAAAATGTGCAGTTTTACTGTATTAGGGGGGTTGGGGTCCGAAAACCAGTCAGTATCTGGTGTGACCACCATTTGCCTCACGCAGTGCAGCACATCTCCTTTGCATAGAGTTGATCAGGTTGTTGATTGTGGCCCGTGGAATGTTGGCTGTGCAAAGTGGCTGAATATTGGCAGGAACTGGAACACGCTGTCATATACGCCAATCCAGAGCGTCCCAAACATGCTCAATGGGTGACATGTCCGGTGAGTATGCTGGCAATGCAAGAACTGGGTTGTTTTGAGCTTCCAGGAATTGTGTACAGATCCTTGCAACATGGGGCCGTGATATCACACTGCAACATGAGGTGATAGTCGTGGATGAATGGCACAACAATGGGCATCAGGATCTCATTGTGGTATGTATGTGCATTGAAAATGCCATCAATAAAATATACCTGTGTTCATTGTCCATAGCATATGCCTGCCCATACCATAACCCTACTGCCACCATGGGCCACTCGATCCACAATGTTGACATCAGCAAACCGCTCACCTACACAACGCCATAAATGCTGTCTGCCATCTGCCCGGTACAGTGAAAACAAGGATTCATCCATGAAAAGAACACCTCTCCAAAGTGGCAGACGCCATTGAATGTGAGCATTTGCTCACTCAACTCGGTTGCGACGAAGAACTGCAATCAGGTTAAGACACCAATGAGGACAACGAGCATGCAGGCGAGCTTACCTGAGACAGTTTCTGACAGTTTGTGTACACAGAAAAAGTTGTAGATCTTTAAGTTCAGCTCATGATAAATAGGGGCAAACACAAAAGTGTTGTGTTTATAATTTTGGTCCCCTCTTGGTTCCACGCTCACCGGAAAGATGTACCCCTGCAGGTGGTATCTCCTCCTTCACAGTGGGTCTGGTCATTGGGTACATTCACATAAGGGTGGATGGAAAGAAATTCTTCTCATAGCGTGAATCTATAAAAATTTATTTAATTTTATTTAGATCAAAGTTTTCAAAGTTTTAAAATCGCACTTTCAATAGTGCTGCTGGGTCAGTACAAATACCACAGCAATAGATCTGGGATGCCTTGCGTTCCACAGACTGGTGGTAACGTAATGGTGCTCCAAGCTCTGACTTACGTGTTTTGTCATACAGACGTCATCAGAAGATCCTCCAACTGGTCATATTGAAGGGTGTAATGGAAACAGATACTGTGAGCAAAACCTTGCTGATCCAGATTCACAGGGACCCAACTTTTGAACCCCATAATGCTTAACATTGGACAAGAGTCCAAATTGATCCCTTGATCTATTGCAAGATGATCAGGAAGGCCTGAAACGATTAGGCCATGATTACAGCCAAGACTCATGAGCAAGGCGACAGTGATGCCTTCGTATACTAAGGACAAACTGTCCTGAACATACCTGAAGAAGTAGAGAAAAGGATAGAGGAATCCCTCCTGTTTTTGAGGCCCTATTGCAAGCCATAACACAGATGACTCAGTCATAATCTACTGTACAGTCAACATTTTTTGAATCACAATATTTCTGATTCCCAGTTAAATTACAGGCTTGAATGCTTACGGGAAAAAGGAATCCAACTATTCCCATCATATCATCTGACTTGGTCAGAGGAGCTGCGCTGCAGCGTGCTGCAATAAAATGCAGACATGCTGCATTTTATCGCAGCACACTGTACAGGACTATATTGCACTGTACAGCAGCACAACGCATCACACTGCTGTACAGCACCATTAATGAAATTTACCGTATTTATCGGCGTATAACACGCACCCCAAGTTTAGGAGGGAAATTTAAGGAAAAAAAACCTTACATTTAAATGCCCATCAATGCAGCCTTATCAGTGTCCATCTGAAGCCTTGTCAGTGTCATTTGCAGCCTTGTCATGCAGCCTGTCCATCATTGCGGCCTTGTCATTGCAGCCTGCAGCCTGTCCGTCATTGCAGCCTTGTCATTGCAGCCTGCAGCCTGTCCGTCATTGCAGCCTTGTCCCCTCAGCTTTTGTTTTTAAAAATGGTGCCGCCGAGATGTCCTTCATATCTCGGCGGCGCCCGGAAGTTTTTCGGCCGTACTCGGCGGCTTCTGGCTGCCTCGCCGTATTTAGAGGCTTTCAGCCACTCTTGCCGCTTCTCGGCGGTTTTCAGCCGCCTCGGCCATACTTGGAGGCTTTCGGCCGCTCTGTAGACAGGAACCAATTAACCTCCCAGCATGTCTTTGGAGTGTGTGAGGAAACCGGAGTACCCAGAGGAAACTAACACAGGCACAGAGAGAAAATGCAAAGTCCAGGCAGGTAGTGTTGTGGTTGGGATGCATATACAGTATGATGTGCAGCAGCCTCCACACAACACTCAGTAGATGGCAAGTCCTTACAGTACAAGCACAGAGAGAAGTACTGCATGTGTTTTTTCCCATCTGAGAAATTCCTTCTGTTTAGGTCTACACGCACAACCTGCTGGTTTTTGGCAAGACTTAAACACTGGGTTGGAGACATCTTCTCTCCCAAAGCTCTTTGAAGTCTCCAAACTTTCTAACCCTATCTGGCAATACCAAAGAGATGAAAAAAAACTGTTTTAACCACTCAAAATGTATATTCTGGAGCCCCACTCTCTGAACTTATGTGAACCCTGTGCCCCTTTACATACTTTTTCACAGTGGCTGTGCCTCACAGGGTCACAACTTACATAGACTTTAAATAATTTATGGCTATTTGCACTTTGATATTATGCATAATTTCTGTTAGTATACACTGAGGATGATGTATATTTGTATTAATTTATCATTATATTTGAAGATAGCATTATATAGGTTAGGATAATATTATCACATTGTAAAAAATGTATATTAACCACGGGTTCTAACTTAAAGCGGAACATTACCCACAACAGTTTGATAACAATTATTGTTCCTTCACAAAAGAACATACATTCCACATTAATTAGTAAATTGGATCCAGCATTGCTGCTTTTTCTTCCTGCTGAAAGGCTGCCATTTGTTCAAGCCCAGAGCAGGTACAGGTTATTGAAAACTCTCACTCTCTCCATGGTCTCAAAAACTAAATGTCACTTTCTGCAAATAAAATGTGTGCATTTCCAACCTTGATTAAATGTCTTGGCTCAGCTAGAGGTGAAAGCCAACAGAAGCTTTACAGTGCTGATTTCATACATTTAAAACAGCAAGTAGAAAGTACATATTTCACAAAGATAAGATAAGTCACATATGGCCTTAATATGATGATGTTCGGGCTATGGGGGGGGGGGGGGAGTTTAATGGGACTAGGAAGTCAGTTCAACCAGCTCCTGAAGATCTCCTGTAGGACAAAACAGATAAATTGGTGCTATTTGATTGAGTTTATTGTCAAAATATTTTAATAACTTTATTTATGGTATTATACAATCCAGAGTTTCTATATTTTGCTTCCTGTGGGTTGGGGGCGATTATTTGGCGAACATCCAGGGGGAGTGGGTATAGGGAAAAAAAAAAAGGTACTGGGGGAAAATGTGAGATGATTTAACCCAACATGAATATTATCCCCAAAAAATGTACAAAAATTGGAATGAGACTGGGTGGGACTTTGCATGTATCATGTAGGTTTTTTTTTTAGAAATGCACAAATCGAAGGAATCGTTTAAAAATAATTTACATAATTTTTTAACATATATACATAAGATCATTAAAACATTGAAAAACAGGTAACTTTAAAAACACTGTTACAGTATAACTTATGCAGGGTGTTTTTATTCTGGCTGAGGAATCCAAAAAGATTGGCCTACACGTTTTGCAGGAAAACCTGCTTCATTGGGGCCTCAGATTATAGAATGATTTTTATATATGTATGTATACACTGCAACGATAATTATACTTAATTATATATATTTGTGCATTAACAACAGCAATGTTTCAGCATAATAGCTGATTTTACAAATTCACTATGGTAATAGCTGTAAAATCAGCTATTATGCTGAAACATTGCTGTTTGTTAATTATACTTAAATATATATATTTGTGCATTATCATTGCAGTGCATACATACATATATGAAAATGATCCCATAATCCCAGGCCCTGATGAAGCGGGTCTTCCCACGAAACACGTAGGCCAAACTTTTCGGATTCTTCAGTCAGAATAACAACACCCTGGATAAGTTATGCTGGAACAGTGTTTTTAAAGTTGTCTGTTTTTCAATGTTTTAATGATCTGTTAAATAAAATTATGTAAATTATTTTTAATAATTCCTTCTGTTTGTGCATTTTAGAAAAAAACCTACATGATACATGCAAAGTCCCACCCAATTTCGTTCCTATTTCTGTATAGGGAAAACAATCCCTCTCTTGTTCCCAGCGGGGGAACAAGTACATACAGACCTCTGTGCTTGTTGGGTCTCACCACCTGGTATGAGTTTTGCATTGGCAGCTGTTGCACATGTATGCATCATGTATGTACTGGTCCTTTCATATGGACTTGCACAACATGGATTATTTCAAATGCTTGTTTTTTTTTTTTTGCAAATTGGATAATTTTTGGCTTTATGGTTTTGTGTTAACTATTCAAAGTGCTGCACATTACATTCAATCTTACCTGAAGAACACCCTGATTACACCAAATGGAAGGAGAGAACCCAAGCTCAACTCATGAGATTGTGGAGACTGCTTTACAACAATGAGTTTGATGTGGAGTGCTCAAAGAGTGTCATTCACTGAATCCACCTGAAAGAAGACAAGCTGTTTAGATCTCACCAGCATCCACTGAGTGATGTTGAAGAGCAGTTGGTGGAGTTGAAGAGGACAGGAATCATCCGAGTATCCCAGAGTCCTTATGTCTCCCCTATAATGGTGGTCTGGAAGAAAAATGGCTCTCTAAGCATGTGCATCAACTACCACACCCTCAACAGAAGGACCATCCTTCAGCAGTACACTACTCCACAGATAGAAGATGTTCTGCAATGCTTGTCGAGAGCAAAGTGGTTCAGTGTGTTGGACTCAAGGAGTCGATATCATCACATTTCTATGCACAGAGAGAAGATCACCTCAATCTGCCCGTTCTACAAGTTTGGCCCTATGCCCCAGGGTCTGTCAGTAGCCCCTGTGAACTTCCAACGACAAATGGAGCATACAGTGGGACATATGAATCTTATTAAGGTCCTGGTGCACAGGTGATATAACAGTCTATCTTTGGTAGAAATCTTGAAGAACACAAGGAGAACCTGGGGAACGTTTTGAAGCAGCTCCACAATGAGGGGTTGAAGTGTCAGTTCTATCAGCAGTCCTGTTTATGCTAGGAGAGGGGATTTGGACGGAAATAGGATGTGTGCTAGGAGGGGTTATTTTTGGGGAAATGGGGGCTATTTGAGCTGGAAGGTGGGATTGGGAGGCAAATATATGTGTTGGGTGTGGGATTTGGACTGCAAGGATGGGGAATTTTTGCATTTTTGTTTGGGGAGAACTTACTTGCAGAAGGAATTTATGCTTAGGGGTAAGCGATTCGTAATTCTCTGCCTCTAAGCTCCTGAGATGTAAATCCGGTCCTGAATATAAGATGAATTGTTCAATCAGTGTGAGCAGTCCTTTTGTCAACTAAAGAGCTTCACCAATGTCTTGTTCTGGCCTTGGCTGACCAAGCTCAGCCCTATAAATGACCTGTTGACACTAGCTGAGACAAACTAGATGGAGTGTTGTATCAGAAACACGACGGACATCTACGACTTGACCTCTATGTAATCCGATGTCTTACTCCTATTCCACTCCCACAGGCTAGAATTCCTTGCCTTGAAGCAGGCAGTGGTGGACAAGTTGAAAGGGAAACTCCACTTTCGTGGGGGGAAAAAATAGCAAATAAAGAAAAAATAATATAGCATAAACAATTACGACACAAGTCATATTGTAATTGAATGTCATTAAAAATGATCTTTAACAAACTGTTTCTTGTGCATCATCTTTAGAAGAGGCTTCCTTCCTTGATGCAGTGTGCGACATATGGTCTGAGCCCTTTAATCTCTGCGGCAATGCTGGTAGCACTCATACGTCTATTTTCTAAAGGCAACCTCTGGATATGATGCTGAGCACGTGCGCTCAACTTCTTTGGTTGACCATGGCGAGGCTTGTTCTGAGTGGAACCTGTCCTGTTAAACTGCTGTATGGTCTTGGCCACTGTGCTGCAGCTCAGTTTCAGGGTCTTGGCAATCTTCGTATAGCCTAGTCCATCTTTATGTAGAGCAACAATAATTTTTTCAGATTCTTAGACAGTTCTTTGCCATGAGGTGCCATGTTGAACTTCCAGTGACCTGTATGACAGAGTGAGATCGATAACACCAAATTTAACACACCTGCCTGTCACATGACATATGGGAGGGAAAATGGCTAATTTGGCCCAAATTGGACATTTTCACTTAGGGGTGTACTCACTTTTATTGCCAGCGGTTTATCCGCCCACCACTCAGAAGGAGAGAAAGACACTGTCATAGGGTGCAGCTCTGGGAGGTCTGCACAGAAATTCTGGGAGCTGCAAGAGCTCTTGGGGGATGTTGTCCCCAGGAAAGTAGCCCAAGTCAGAGAAAGATCATTTGGGACTACAAGTCCCAGGAAGACTAGACCATAAAGCAGAAGGAGAGGTCTGGAAAAGCTGCAAGAGTCAATCTTATGTCCAGTGTGAGGGGAAAAAGGTGTCCTGGCTGAAGTTCCTATGGCTTCTTGGAGTGTGCTGCAATGCCTACAAAGGGAAAGTGTGTGCTGCAGAGAGTTGGAGGAGAAAGGGATCCCTGTAAGGTTCAAATGTCGACTTGTGATGTCTGTTGCTTTATGGGATCTGCTGAAGATCCCTATTTTTATTTTTTAAAGAAATAATGGCACCACAACCACGTTATGCATTTTGCCATGTTTCTGAAGATGCAGGCAAAAATGTGCATTTGCCAGCGTTTTCAGAGCCGCCAAGTGTGACTGGAGCCTTAATCATGATGCAAATGCTACTGTAGTACCTTTCTGATGGTCTAGTGCAAAATGTATTAGCTTTAGGTGTTTTGTTGTTTTTGGTTTTTGAGCTGGTTAAAGCTAAACCATCCAACGATGAAGCAAGCTCACAATTATTCTTACATGCTTGGGCCCCTCAGCAAGAATTGCCAAACTGGTGGTCTTGAATTTAATATTCTCCGGATGGCAGCATTATTAAAGGGTAACTCCACTTTTGTGAAAAAAAAATCACACGTAAAAAAATAATATTGCATATATAATTGCTACGCAAGTCATATTGTAATTGAATGTTATTAATAATTACCTTTCATTTTCAATCTGAACAGCTGTAATTTTTCTGTAAAAATTTGATGCAGTTTGTCAACCTAAAGGTGTTCATGCACCATTGGTTTTTGGAACGCCTCCAGAAATGTATTTTCCTGCTTGTGTGATTGGCTTACTGATTTTCCTAGAAGTCTGCACGAAGATACAAGTCAGATTTTAGATATCCTCTGCAACAAAAATTTAATTTCTGAACGGATGCTGACAAAACAGAAAATTGTTCCATACTTACCGTAATTTTCTTTTCCTGGTGCCTATCCATGGCAGCATACCTGTGACAAGCTCCGCCTTGGCTCCTCCCTCAGGACTAGTAAATATTATAAAAGAAAAGGTTAGTACAGCCCCCGCATTCTCGTTAATATAGAATACCGAGGGTGGGAATGTATGCTGCCATGGATAGGCACCAGGAAAAGAAAATTACGGTAAGTATGGAACAATTTTCTGTTTTCCTGGTGCCTCCATGGCAGCATACCTGTGACAAATAACTAGCTGAGACGGGTGGGATAATGCTTAGAGGTTTATTTAAAGAATTTATTATTTAGAAGAGGCTAAGGCCGAAGTGATTGCCTGTCTGCCAAACTCCACTGAGGAGAGAGCTCCTGGGTCCACCCTGTAATGTTTCAGGAATGTGTGTTGGGATGACCAGGTTGCTGCCCGACAAATAGTTTCGATCGACACATTCGCTCTTGCCGCCCAAGAGGCAGAGACCGCTCTTGTGGAGTGCGCCCTGACCGCTGAAGGGGTCTCTAGTCCCTTTGTCCTGTACACCTTGTGGATGAGTTTGACGATCCATGAAGCGATCGTTCTGGCTGATGCCTCCTTTCCTTTACGTTTTCCCCAGGGAATTATGAACAGTCTGATGGAAGCCCGGAATGGAGCTGTGGCTTGGAGATAGCATTTCAGAGTGGAGGCGATGTCTAATTCATGAAGAGTGACAGAGTCCTGTTCAGAAAATGTTGGGAGTGCCCAGGGTTCTGACATGCTCAAGGATGAAGCGACCTTGGGAATGAACCCTCGTATTGTTCTAAGTTCCACTCTATCTGGGTAAAAAATAATGTGATCCTGATCTGCTCCCAAAGCTTGGAGCTCTGACACCCGCCTGCCGGAGGTTATGGCTATCAGAAAGGCTAATTTTAAAGTTAGGTTCCAGAGTGATATTGAGTCCGAAGGGGCAAAGGGTGGATTGGCTAAGGACTCCAGGATGACCGTAAGGTCCCAAGTGGGAAAAGATTGTTTAGACGGTGGTCTGATCTTCCTGACGGCCTTAAAAAATTGGATTAACAATGGGTCCTCCGCCCATCTTCTACTGGTTGCTGCTGAGATCGCTGACACCTGTACCTTCAAAGTACTCAATGCAAGACCCAGGTCCAGGCCTGCCTGCAGGAACTCAAGAATTTGAGATGACGAAGGGGAACCTGGATCACAGTTTCTATCAAGCATGAAGGTCTTGAAGTTGTTCCATACTTTATCATATATGTTGTTTGTGGATGGTTTTCTTGCCTTGATCAGGGTTGCGATCACCTTGTCGGAGCACCCTAGGGATTGGAACCTTTCCCTTTCAGTTGCCAGATGTGAAGGTCCAGCCTGCGGGGATCTGGGTGGGTGTGACATCCTTGCGACAGGAGGAGGGGTACTATTGGAACTTTGACTGGAGGACTGGTGCTCAGATCCATTGCCGTAGGGAACCAAGGCCTTCTTGGCCAGTATGGCAGAACCGCTATCACCGTCGATGTCTCCCTCACGAGTCTTGACAGGAACCTCGGTATGAGGGGCCGTGGGGGAAAAGCGTAGGCCCGATCGCATGCCCACGGGGCTGATAGGGCATCTGTTGCCTCCGCCTGGGGGTGCGGAAATCTCGAGATAAACCTTGGAAGTTTGGTGTTGGATGCTGTCGCAAAGAGATCTAGCTCGAGGGGCCCCCACTGGATCATTATCCAGTTGAAGATTTCCGGGTGTAAGGACCACTCGTTGGTGTCTGCGAACCTGCGGGAAAGGCTGTCTGCCCTTGAGTTGAGATGGCCGGGCAGATAGACTGCCCTCAGGTCCTTCAGATTCCTTTCGGCCCAGAGGAATATGGGCTCCACCTCGTTCAGGAGGGATCTGCTGCGCGTTCCCCCTTGACGGTGCACATAAGATACCGCGGCCCTGTTGTCCATTCTGAGGAGAACTGGTTTGCCCGAAATCTCGAACTCCAGGGCTAGCAGTGCAAGATAGGCCGCTCTGAGCTCCAGGACATTGGACACCACGCCTGCTGCATTGAAGGACCATCTCCCTTGTACTGAGGTCTTGTTGGAATGTGCTCCCCAACCAGCTGCGCTGGCATCGGTAGTAATTATGATCCAGTCGACATGCCCTAGCGGGCGAGACTTCAGAAGCGACTGTCTCTTCATCCACCAATGTAGACTCCTGAGCATCCGGGTTGTCAGGTGTATGGGTTGGGATAGATATCGTTTGTTCCACATTCTTAAGAACTCCAGCTGAAAATGTCTCAAATGCCAGTGGGCCCAGGGGACCATAGGGATGCATGATGACATCCGACCTATCAGGCTCAAACAATTTGAGGCTGTCAGGTAGGATCTCAAGCTCACCTTCTTCATCTGTTGGATAATGGAAGATACCTTCTGAGGAGGGAGAGACACTGATCCTTTCATTGTATTGAACAGGGCTCCCAGATAGACCATCTCTTGGGTCGGAGAGAGAAGACTTTTCTCGTAATTTATCTTCCAACCGAAATCCACTAGTGTTGTTAACAGGATATCCCTGTGTTCTAATAACTGGGTTGGGTTCTTCGCCAGGAGTAGAAGGTCGTCCAGATAGTGATACACCCGGAGCCCCAATTCTCTCAGAGGTGCTATGATGGCAATCAGGGTTTTTGTAAAGACTCTGGGTGACGTGCAGAGGCCAAACGGAAGGCTCCGAAATTGGAGATGTACTTGCCCCACCGCAAATCTCAGGTATTTCTGGAACGTAGGGAGTATAGGTATGTGTAAGTAGGCGTCTTGCAGGTCTATTGACAACATCCAATCCCCTGGTTGGACTACGCGAATGATCGTCTGAAGAGACTCCATCTTGAACTTTTCCAGAAAAATGTAGCGATTTAGCCTCTTTAGGTCTATCACAGGTCTCCACCCTCCGTTTCTTTTGAGGACTAGAAACAGGGTGGAATAGAAACCTGAAAATCTCTCGGATGGAGGCACTGGAACTACTGCCCGTTGTTCCTGTAGGGAAAGAAGAAATCGCTTCAGAGCTTCCGCCTTTTGAGGAGATCTTGACACCCTTGTCGGAGAAAAATAGTCCTTGGGGGGTTGGTTTAGGAAGGACCAGGAATGACCGTGTTTGACTGTTGCAACTACCCAGGGATCCCTGCATTTTTGTTCCCAAATCTTTGAGAACTGTTTCAACCTGGCCCCCACAGGGATCACTTGGGCTGGCCTGGCGTCAAAAAGATTTTGATGGCTCCTGTGGGGTAGGTACCGGCCTCTGCCTCCTGGACTTGAGAAACGTCGACTGTGTGCTCTTCCAGTTGTGCCTGAAGCCTTTCCCTTGTCTTGATTGTCGGTAGTCCCTATTTTTGGAATATTGGAACCTTGGTGCAGAGGATCTGAAACGTCTAGATCGCCTGTCTTGAGGAAGTAGGCCTGACTTTCCGCCGGTGACCCGAGAGATGGCTTTGTCGAGTTTTTCCCCGAACAAGGCTTTACCGTCAAAAGGTATCTTGCACCAATTTTGCTTCGAGGCAACGTCCGCTGCCCATGGTTTTAGCCACAGTGCCCTTTTGGCCATTACTGTGTGAAGCATTGCCCTTGCGGAGCAACGAATGGAATCGATGGCGGCTTCTCCAATGAAGTCGGCTGAGAGCTTCAGCTCATCCAATGCCCTTATTATCTCTTCTTTAGGGATATCCTGTTGGATTGCCGACTCTATATTATCTGTCCAGACGCGTAGTGCGTTGGACACTGATGTCAGAGCTATTGCAGGTTTACAGGCATATCCTGCCATCTGATAGGCCTTCTTAAGGTCAAGGTCCATCCTTCTATCCAGAGGGTCCTTGAAGGAGGTTGAATCATCTAGGGGTAAAGTGACGTTCTTGGCCAGCCTTACCACTGCGGCATCTACCACCGGCGGGCCGTCCAGCATTTTGGAATCTGCCTCGGAGAGAGGGTATAATTTTCCCAATCGATTGGTGGAAAGTCTTTTGTCTGTCCTCCCCCATTCTTCCTCGATCACCTCCCTGATTTCCTCCATAAGAGGGAAGAAGGAGATCTGGCGCTTAAGGAAGGGGAAGTATGATTTGGACTTCCTGACCTCCACGTTGGAATCCTCCCAACCGATTGCTTGTTTAACGGCCTGCACATAGGGCTGGACCATGGCAAAGGCAAAGCCAGAGGCATCTGTGTCATCTGAGGAATCCTCTGAAACGGCCATTTCGTCCTGATGCTTAGAGGAGGAGGGAGGGAACAGACGACCACTTCCACTGGTGGATGGACCAGGAATGGAGGCCTCGGCCATCAGCTCCTGAGGAGGAGATGCCGGTTGTTGTGTCGGCCTTGTAGCGACCAATTCCGTAAGGGAGTCTTTTACTGCCTTTTTAAGGAGATCTGCCACCTGTAGGCTCTCAGACTCTCTGTCTGCTGCATAGTCTCTAAGGCAGTCTCGACAAATTAGTTTGTCCGGAAGTGGGGAGCCTCCGCAGGCCTGACATCTGGTAGGTCTAGGTCTCGGGGAGCGCGAATGACGGCGCCTCTTAGCTGAAGCTTTCCTGCCGCTTCTGTAATGCCCATGTCTGGGTGACCTGTCTCTGCTGTGACAGGAATCATCATCGTCATCTCCATATCGCCTTGAGGTCTTCTTAGACGTCTTCTGGCGTACAGGACTGAAATACAAAAGTATTGTCCTTAGTGCACTCTTTTTTTTTTTTTTTTTTTTTTTTAAAACTTACCTGGGCGTAGGTCCTTACCTTGGGAGTAGAGTAGGATCTTGAGCGGGCGGCGAAAGGCTCATGTTTAGGCGGCTTAGCAGAGGTAACGGCTAGGAAAGAGTCAGAGGAAAAAGGCGTCAACCAGTCGTGCGCTGATTCACGGAAAAGAAGGGAATTTGCCTACAAAAGTGACGATTCCCACCCCCCGTTACTGTGTGTTGCGTTTTTTTTTTTTTTTTTTTTAAATCCATTTTTTATATATATTTTTTTTTTTTTTTTTTTTTTTTTGGAGGCTCCGATTTAAATAATTTAATATATTAATAAATTAATTCTTTTTAAGTGAAAAGAGACATTCCATCAGGGCTATACCAATATATACGGATGATCACATGTACAAAAACAAATGCATTAAAACATGCCTTACCTTAACAGGGGTGGGAATAGCCTGGAACTCTAGAGTGTAATTCTCTTGTTGACCACAGGCATTTCACTTGTGCTGCTGGGGAAATAAATAGGAGGAGGGGAAGTGATGTCGTGCTAAAGCTCCTCCTCTGACACTCTGAGGGCAAAAGGAACCATTCGCCCTCAAAAAAGATGGCCGCCGAAGCTTCCGACGCTACCGCGCACGCGCCGAACGTCCAAACTGACCGTCGAAACATACGACCCGCCGGCGCATGCGCAGACGACGGCGGGAACGCTATACTATTATAAAATGACACAGACTCGCCGCGCGCGGCCCCTAGTGAGTCTGGGAGTGACAAACAAACATGGGAAAGGAAAGGGGGGCCTGCTAGGACTATGGGGACCGCGGAAACAGAGCGCAGGAGAGAGGAAGGACAGATGAGACTGGAGGGAAAACACAAACCTCAGGGACAGAGCAAAAGCTGCTACCTCTGCTGCCATAGACTGGAGCCTGAATGCCCATACTGCAGGTAAAGCTCTTACTTAAGAGACAAACTGCTTGTCCCAAAAGATCCTACAGAAGGGACTTCCAACCTTATAAGCGCATTTAGCTGCCCAAGAGAAGGAACTGCGTCCGGGAGAGGCTTGAACCCGGACGGACGCTGCCGAATGCAGAAGGTAAGGACGCCGACCAGGATTCACTGCCATGAGGTATGAGGAAAAAAAGGAGAATGCGGGGGCTGTACTAACCTTTTCTTTTATAATATTCACTAGTCCTGAGGGAGGAGCCAAGGCGGAGCTTGTCACAGGTATGCTGCCATGGAGGCACCAGGAAAGCAAGTTTCCCCATGAGAACACTGCAAGTAGAGCTGCACGATTCTGGCCAAAATGAGAATTAGTTTTTTTTTCTTAGAATAAAGATCACGATTCTCATGGCGTAACATCATCTTTCACATTATACAAAAAAAATTGGGCTAACCTTACTGTTTTTTTTTTAAAATTCATTAAAGTGTATTTTTTTCCAAAAAAAATGCATTTGAAAGACTGCTTCGCAAATACAGCGTGACATAAAATATTGCAAAAGCCACCATTTTATTCTCTATAATGTTTGGGGATTCTAAGTCATTTTCTAGCAAAAAATAATGATTTTAACTCGAAACCAACAAATATCAGAAAAAAGGTGTAATGGAAATTTGTAGGTTCTGTATATAATTGTATTCTATTTTATATGTATTGCACAATGCCCTCACTGTGCACACGGCACTAACAATGTTTTCAGTACATGTTTTGCATTCTTTCGAGTTCTGATTAGAATAAGCCTGCCTATGTAACGCCCCTTGTTACCATAAACGTACAATTGTAATATTAATGTGATACCTACGTAATCATGTGTATAAAAGCCTTCACATGCGTCATAATAAAGGAGAACGGTTATTTGGAAAGATGCTGAGCGTATCTTTTGTGTCTGTTCCCTACTGCAGTAGTTATTAATTTGGAACCACTAATCAATATGAGGATAGGAGTTGCCTATCATCAAAATATCCATTTCAGGTGGCGAAGCCAGCCCAGCAGGGGTTATCAGGTGACCCTGAGTATCCGAAACGAGGAGCTTGAGACGATCCGGGAATTTCTGATAATCAGCCGGCTGAGGTAAGCCTTTTGCTTACATTTAAATTATCAGACTTCCTTGATCGGTAAGGCATTTTCGGGACAAAGGGTACCTATTTTACTCCCCTTAATCGAACTGTATTGATTAGTGGTTATATGTTATGTTGTCACTGTCTACTGTCCATCAGAGCGTTATAGAGAAAGAGAAGAATAGTGCTGTTCACAGAGTATAATGTAGTACATCTGCTAGATAAAGTAGTTTAGAGGCAAGAGGGTATAGGCACACGTAGAGAAGACTGGCCAGTCATTATGGGCATTAAATTAAGTAAGGGAATGATGGGTAAGAGACCCTCAAAAATGCCCAGCGCAAGAGGAGCGCTATATATGAACCGAAGATGTGGTTCCGCCTATACTGAGCCCCTAGATTAATGGTTAAAGTGGACAGGGATCCACAAAGGGTAACTGGGTTACCACCAAAGTCCGCAGGGACAAAGAATCATGCAGAGTATACAGCTAGAGAAACAGCGATTTATGTGAGCAGGATGGATCAAGAGTGACATTAACACGAGACAGAAAGGGACTTTTTGATGTTAAGTTGTGGGATGAATTTGGGGTCAGGCACTACAACTAGTAAAGTCAAGAAACAGTAATGAGAGTTAAAACAGAATGCTTTATATGTTGTCAGAGAGGGAAGATGGGATGAGCACTATAGCTGCCCGTCTGATCATAGAAGGTACAGTATGTGAAGTATGGAATTACAATACATTGGATGCAAAGGATATCAGAACAAAATAAAGCAGACATGTAAGCAAGGAAGTATTAAAAAGCGTTAAAAGAAAGCGAGAGAATGATATGCATGTGTTGTGTACAAATGGGAATAATGTAAGCAATTTTAGAGATATATTTGAGTATGTTTGTGAATGCTGAAACCTTTAGTTCGCTCGCTTGTGTCATGTACGCAGATGTGACCCCCCCCCCCACCTTTGTGCTCTCCTCAAAGAATGTAGCTGGGATGAGAGTTGGTGATAAGCTGGGAGGACACCATGCCAATTTCAGTTTTTTAGACAAAACATTTATAACAAAATGTGCCGGGTTAACGAATCTAATGATAAACAATGTGATCACAATTATTTTTTAATCTGTTTTCCAAACATGGTAAAATCAAGGTTACATTTAACCATGTCTTACACTAATTGAATATCTTTTGATAGTGGAAACAGTGCATTTAAAAAAAAAAGAGAGAAATTGAGTAAAATTAAGTAATATGTCCCCCTTTAAGGACATTTATCTGTGCATATATATTAGTGTGTGATATTGAAATTATCATATGAGTATTAATTTCTAATATGAGTTTAACAATTTTATTAATAAATATAGATATATTGAAACTGGTTTAGACAAACTTTGGTTGGAAATGAAATCCAGGTTAATGGGGAAATTGGTAAAAATGGAATTAGTTTAGTTTAAGATAACAATTTTGTAATTTTACATTTATTGAGTGGAGAGAAAAAAAAGATTAAGATGAGGTTGTTAATTTGAATACAGCTGCAATAATGTTTAACAAAGCCAAGATGAATGGGATACATATGGAAGTTTTTCTACAGAAATTAAATCTTAAAGTCTGATAATTTAATGTGCAGTCCATGATGTGAGAGTAATAATAACATTTAAATATAACAGACCCATCACATCAAGTCCACACACCCTGTTAGGATAGCTGCTGCCTGCAGCCAGTTGGTTTATAGTTTTTGATGGCCGAGTGCTTTCTGGTCCGTCATACATATTGTTGGTCCTTTTGTTTTTATGTATTTTTATTTTTGAAATCCAACGCAGAATGTGTGGATTGTGAAATGATGTGCCCCTTTTCCTTGTAAGTGCAGTGGGTAAAAGTAGAAAAATACTTAGGGTTTATGGACATCTCTGTATGACTGCAGGGTATTCTTATCATTTATTATAATATTGCTAGGAAAAAGTTGTCTTTTTGAAACATGAAACAGGAGTTCTTACACAAACAGCATGATAGGAAAAAGCTATTGTTATATTTATGCAAGCTGGACCCAGTAATGAAGGGTTCACCCCGATATATCAGAGCTGTAGCTTTATGCAAAGTTGCTATTAGACAAAGTTACAGATATTATTTTGGTTGAATATTTAATTTTTAATAGTCCGACATTCTGCACAGCAAATATATAGCTAAGTGTTTGTCTAATGAAAGGTTCAAAATATGAATTTGTTTTGTGTGTTTATGTACAAATCTAACAATGAGAAATGTGTACATTTGAATCCAGCCACCTTATTGCCTCTATTGGAGGAGGTTGGAGACAAAGAAAAAACACATGTGTTCAATTGATGATGTGGGAATCAGCTGCTGTGAGCCCAGTGCAGGACACACTCCCTGAAGACCCGAGTATTTACTTTTTTGTAGTGTTATCCCTGGTTTTATACCGAGGATGAAGTTTATCACCCAGAAGGATTCCCTGTATTCAGAGTCCTGGGATTCTTTTCCCCCATCTCAAGAAGCAGAGCTCCATGTTTTAGAAAAGCCTGTGAGCTATAAAACGAGCATATATTTATATAGATAGTCAAGATATAGAGAGCTTTTGGTTCCATTTGAAGGGCCAGAAGTTTGTTTTTACTTCGGCAGGTAAACCAACCAAGCATGCCAAGTTAATTTAATCGGCTGTTTTCAGCCTTCCAGGTTCTTGCTGAGGTAGCCATACTAACAGTAAAACTCACATATGGAAGCAGACCAGGCGACTCTAAGGATGCTGCATTTACAGCCCCGGACACTTGCTGGGTCTGTGCAACTCACAGATTCCACCCTAGTTCTGGCCCAGTATAGCTGGGATTAATAATTCAACTTTAAGGACCCCAGAACGAGAAGCACAAGTGGTCCACAGAGGGCAACTTCTTACGAAACAGGACTTTGGAAAAGGTGATCATGTGTCTGCCAGACACTCTTTTCCCTTCAGCTTGACACGTGGACCGTGTCATCAGTCACAAGTAGCTATGGCTGCCTTAGTAAATGAGCGTGGGATAGAGCCAGGGTTCTCCACAGTTGTTTTTATAACATACCACTTCTTGTTTTACCTGTTACCAAAGGTGTTACCAAAAGCTGAACATCCCTTCCAGAGATAACAAAAAGATATATCCAAATGCCCAAGTCAGGATGTTACGAGTATGTATTTTGTTTGTATGGACATGTTTTATAGATGTCCAGTGGCAAATGCTACTGCAAAGCCCACAGTAAAAAAGTGTTATCAGAAGTAGTTTGTAAGTACAGAGACAGAGAGTAACAGAGGAAATCATTTTTATAGGAGAGTCCTTACTAGAAGTTTTGAGGTTTTATTTTTACACCCCCTACTGTCTACAATGTAGCGGACAAAGTAGAGTAAGAAACTAGAAAACTTTTGCCTGAATGTTTTATTATATTTTATCAAGCCCGTAGGGGGATGTTGGACTCTCTCCCTATGGGATTTGGTTTGGGAGTGTGTTACTCACTTGCTTATATTTTGTCTCAGCAGCTGAAGTCCTCCATTCGGATCTCACAGAGAATGTTGCTGATCTTTTAAGTTTTTTGACAAACTCATTTATGTGTTTTCTCCCCAATTCCAGATCCTAAAAGTTTGGAAGGATCTAAAACTAAAGCCAGTTGACTTGTGGATTGTTAAGAGACATTTATATATAAGGAGATGTTTGGAGACTCAATACAGCATCTATTTCATGTACAGTTTTGCAAAACTTGAAGGAAAAGTGACCTGGATCCACACCAGACACTGCAAAAATGACTAAATGAAAGAAATCTCTGTGTTTGATTTGTTTCCTTCTTGCGATCACAGTCTAGGGCAATTTTTGATTCAATTACTTTAATTGTAAGGGATATATATATTTGAAAAGTAGTTTAGCCATGTTGAAGTCATATTTGTCTTTTGTACCTCTTCCATTTTATGTAGAATTGTATGTGTTTACATATGCTGATAAGTCAGCATACCAGCAATTAAGCTAGAAGGCCATTCTGGCCACAGGAGTGTACAGCCAGTACTCTGTAAATATGTCTTATCAATCATTTGTTTTTCACAGTGAAAAGTCGTTTTGTAATGAAAAAAGCTGCTCAGCTATTATTTTCTCCACAATGGAGTTTTTGCCTCTTTGGCCAGGATTACCTCCACCTAAGCGTGTGGAGGTTCCAGGTTAAAGGTGATAGCAGGTATGGTTAGTGATCAAAATATTGATCAAAAGAGAGGAGACTGTAATGGAAATTTGTAGGTTCTGTATATAATTGTATTCTATTTTATATGTATTGCACAATGCCCTCACTGTGCACACGGCACTAACAATGTTTTCAGTACATGTTTTGCATTCTTTCGAGTTCTGATTAGAATAAGCCTGCCTATGTAACGCCCCTTGTTACCATAAACGTACAATTGTAATATTAATGTGATACCTACGTAATCATGTGTATAAAAGCCTTCACATGCGTCATAATAAAGGAGAACGGTTATTTGGAAAGATGCTGAGCGTATCTTTTGTGTCTGTTCCCTACTGCAGTAGTTATTAATTTGGAACCACTAATCAATATGAGGATAGGAGTTGCCTATCATCAAAATATCCATTTCAAAGGTTTAGTGTTTAAGTGGTTAAACTTCCCTCATTTACACGCAGAAGTGTATTCCTTTAATCTATAGGACAAATCGTTACAATGTTTATACTTAGTTCCCTGGCTGAAGAATGTTGCGATACTTGGCAGACTGCCGTTTTTTTTTTGTTGGTTTGTTTGTGGCTGTATTTGCATTTGTATTTTTTGTCTTTACAGCTGTATAGCAGAGATATCTCTGCATAGAAAGAATCAGGAAAATACTTTGTCAAGATCGCAAGGGGGAAAAAAATCACGATAACGATTCTTATCGATTTAATAATGAAAAAGTCACTCTGATTCAGAATCAGTATCCAAAGATGCAAACTGGAACAAAGCTTTTTCATCAGAGCAGAAACAGGTCGGAATCTGCAACAAAATTTGTAAATTCCTTGCAATGTACATTGATCACTCAGAGGGGATTGTTTTTTTCTCAAAGGTTCAAGATATAATTCTTTAGAACTTAGAAACTTACCTGAACAACATATAGTTTAGGTCGGAACATTCCATATTTCTGTATTCAAATGTGTCTCCAGCTGGTAGCATTCTCTGTAAAATCAAAGCACGTTATTTATTTTAAAATATTTTGAGAGTGAACCATTATTTTCCTTAAGGTGTCCAACAAATAGAAGTGCAATTCAGACTTTCTACAAAATAATAAATGTGAACTAAGACAGTAAGATAATTTGTTTTCTAAAAAGAGAATTTATGTTTTTTTCAGTGTCTTACCTTCCAAATGTTTTTTCAGTCTTTTGCCTTACAGAAACTGATAAAACAGCACAGCGACTGGCGCATATGTTCCAGGAAATTCCAGAAAACAACACTTTCTAGATACATGCAGAACACAAAAATTTGTTTCGTTATTTACATAAATTTGTTTAGTTAAATTTGTTTCATTCCTTTAATTCGTTTTCGGGATTAGTTTTGTTTATTAGTTTTCAAATCAATTTGAAAAGTTTTCGAATCAATTTTGAATAGTTTTCGAAGTTGAAAAGTTTTCGAATCAATGTCCAATAGTTTTTGCATTTGAAAAGTTGAAAAGAATAAAAAATAAAGGAATAGAATAGAATATAATAATATAATTAGAATATTTTTTTCTATTCTATTCCTTTATTTTCTATTCTATTTTATTATCTTTGGAAATTGGAAAGCTATTTGATTTCGAAAAGTTTTCAAATTTTGAAAACGTTTCAAATTCTAAATATAAGTATTAGAAAATGATTTGAAAACGATGCAAATTCGAATTTCGTCCGAATTTTAATTTCGTTATTTCGGATTCGTTTAAATTCGGTACTATTCTAATTCAAAAATTCATATACATCCAAATTTCCGATTAACGAAAATTTGTCTGAATATTTCATTTGTAACAAAACAAACCACACATGTCTAGCACTTTCCCCTGACCCTTCTCCACTTACCCCTATCATAAGGAATCCAGCTTTCAATCCGGGCCTTCTAGAAAAAGGCTTTCAAGCCTTGAAAAGAAATGGAATATTCCAGGATAGACACTTTTTGACTGGAAGCTCTTGGTCCTCAAGAGCTTAGCAGGTTGATGATCTGACCTACACCACACTTTCATTCTTGCATAAACTACTTTCACACTTGGCTTCCTTCCCACCGGCCTCTTCTTTCACTCTTCGGCTCACTCTCTTCAAGCTCCTCTGTTCAGAAAAACTCCTTTATGGTTTGCAATCTTGCTGATTTAACGCCTACTTATTTCCCCTCTGTTGTAATTCAAGTTGACATCTCAATTTGGAAAACTGATCTAGCATTCATCACTCTGACAAACAAATCAAGTGGATCCTCCTTTTCACCTAAAAGACATCCATTTTCTCCAGGTATCAGGAATCCTGATTCAAGCTTTTGACGCTATGGTAATGGTACTATATGCCCAATAAGGTACATATGATGTTCCCCCACATTTCTGTGTATAATAAAATGTCCCAGATTACTGCACTACCTGTTTGAGCTGGCAGGGTTCTACTTTTCTAGTAGTTGGTTTTTGATATACTAAACCAATGCCCTGGTCTCTGCATCCATTGTGTGGAACTGAAACTCAGATATTATATCGATTCTTTACACACAGAGTGATATATTTCAAGCATTTTTTTCCTTTAATTTTGATGATCATGGCTTACAGCTAGTGAAAACTAAAAAATTCAGTACCTCAGAAAATTAGAATATTACATAAGACCAAAAAAAAAAAAAAGGATTTTTACTACAGAATTGTTGACTTACTGAAAAGTATGTCCTTGTGCAGTATAGTATGCGCTCAATACTTGGTTAGGACTCCTTTTGCATGAATTATTGCATCAATGCAGCGTGGCATGGAGGTGATCAGCCTGTGGCACTGCTGAGGTGTTATAGAAGCCCAGGTTGCTTTGATAGTGGCCTTCAGCTCGTCTGCATTGATGGGTCTGGTGTCTCTCATTTTCCTCTTGACAATACCCCACAGATTCTCTATAAGATTTAAACCAGATATTGGTACATTTGGCAGTGTCGGCAAGCCCTGCTGGAAAATTAAATCAGTATTTCCATAAAGCTAATCAGCAGAGGGAAGCATGAAGTGCTTTAGAATTTCCTGGTAGAGGTCTGCAATGACTTTAGACTTGATAAAACACCAAAAGATGACATGCTACTTCAAATCAAAATTAACAGTGGAAACGTAATACTGGACTTCATGGAACTTGGATTCTGTGTCTCTCCACTCTTCCTCCAGACTCTGGGACCTTGATTTCCAAATGAAAGACAAAATTTACTTTCATCCAAAAAGAGGACTTTGGACCACTGAGCAACAGTCCAGTCCTTTTTCTCCTTAGCCCAGGTAAGATGCTTCTGACATTGTCTCTGGTCCAGGAGTGGCTTGACACAAGGAATGTGTTGTAGCCCGACAGTTGTAGCCCTTGTCCTGGATACTTCTGTGTGTGGTGGCTCCTGAAGCACTGACACTAGCCGTAGTCCACTCCTTGTGAATCTTCCCCAAATTCTTGAATGACCTTTGCTTCACAATCCTCTCAAGGGTGTGGTTATCCCTGTTGCTAGTGCACCTTTTTCTACCACACTTTTTCCTTCCACTCAACTATCCATTAATATGCGTGGACACATTACTCTGTTGATAGCCAGCTTCTTTAGCAATGACCTTTTGTGAATTACCCTCCCTGTGGAGGGTGTCAATGACTGTCTTCTGGACAACTGTCAAGTCAGCAGTAGGGATGAGCCGAACACCCCCCTGTTCGGTTCGCACCAGAACCTGCGAACAGACCTAAACTTTGTGTGAACTTTAGAACCCTATTAAAGTCTATGGGACTCGAACGTTCACAATCTAAAGTGCTTATTTTAAAGGGTAATATGCAGGTTACTGTCCTAAAAAGTGTTTGGGGACCTGGGTCCTGCCCCAGGGGACATGGATCAATGCAAAAAAAAGTTTTAAAAACGTCCGTTTTTTCAGGAGCAGTGATTTTAATAATGATTAAAGTGAAACAATAAAAGTGTAATATTCCTTTAAATGTGGTACCTGGGGGGTATCTATAGTATGCCTGTGAAGGGGTGCATGTTTCCCATGCTTAGAACTGTCCCTGCACAAAGTGTCATTTGTGCAGGAAAAAAAGTCTTTTAAAATAACTTGCGGCTATATTGTCGGCTCCCCGTAATACAGAGAACACTCAATGAGTGTTCTCTGTATTAGCCGACAATTCATTCATTCATTGATAAAAAAAAAAAAAAAGCGTGGGGATATTAAGGGGAACCCCGTGTCAAATAAAAAAAAAATTTACGTGAACCGTACCAGGCCACATACCCTCAACATTGGGAGGATGCTTTGGGGGTCTGTGACCCCTCAAAGCACCTTGTCCCCATGTTAATGAGGACAAGGGCCTCATCCTCACAACCCTGGCTGGTGGTTGTGCGGGTCTGCGGGCGGGTGGCTTATCAGAATCTGGAAGCCCCCTTTAACAAGGGGACCCCCAGATCCCGGCCCCCCCTGTTTGAAATGGTAAGGGGGTACAAAAGTACCCCTACCATTTCACAAAGAAAGTGTAAAAATGGTTAAATGAGACAAACACACTTTTGAAAAATTCCTTTATTAAAAATAAAAAAAAGATTCCAACTGTGCTAATCCACTCTTGCTATCCAGCGACGGATCTCCGGGGGCCAGCGATGGATGATCATATCCAGCGACGGGGGATCTCTCAGTCCAGTGCTGTCCATACATCCGTCTTCTGTCTCCACTGCGGAGACACTGCGGGGATCCCAGTGCTGACGTTTCTTATATTAGGAGGGCGGGGCCACCCGTCACCTGACCCCGCTCCTCTGACGCTGGTGAGGGAAGCCAGGGGTTCCCCAGTGACATATGGGTGACCCCGCCCCCTCTGATGGGTCACCCATACGTCATTAGGGAATCCCTGGCTCCCCTCACCAGCGTCAGATGGGCGGGGTCGGGTGACGGGTGGCCCGCCCTCCTAATATAAGAAACGTCAGCTCTGGGATCCCCGCAGTGTCTCCGCAGTGGAGACAGAAGACGGATGTATGGACAGCGCTGGACTGAGAGATCCAATGTTGCTGGATATGATCATCCATCGCTGGATAGCAAGAGTGAATTAGCACCGCTGGAATCTTTTTTTTATTTTTAATAAAGGAATTTTTCAAAAGTGTGTTTGTCTCATTTAACCATTTTTTACATTCTCTTTGTGAAATGGTAGGGGTACTTTTGTACCCCCTTACCATTTCAAACAGGGGGGGCCTGGATCTGGGGGTCCCCTTGTTAAAGGGGGCTTCCAGATTCTGATAAGCCCCCCGCCCGCAGACCCGCACAACCACCAGCCAGGGTTGTGAGGATGAGGCCCTTGTCCTCATTAACATGGGGACAAGGTGCTTTGAGGGGTCACAGACCCCCAAAGCATCCTCCCAATGTTGAGGGTATGTGGCCTGGTATGGTTAGGAGGGAGGGGGGGCTGCTCTCTCGTCCCCCCCTCTTTTCCTGCGGCCTGCCAGGTTGCGTGCTCGGATAAAGGGTCTGGCATGGATTTTTAGGGGGACCCCCACGGCAATTTTTTTTTAAAATTTGATGCGGGGTTCCCCTTAATATCTATATCAGACCTGAAGGGCCTGGTAATTGAATTTAGAGGAACCCCCACGCTTTTTTTTATTTTTTATCAATGAATGAATGAATGAATTGTCGGCTAATACAGAGAACACTCATTGAGTGTTCTCTGTATTACGGGGAGCCTACAATATAGCCGCAAGTGATTTTAAACGACTTTTTTTCCTGCACAAATGACACTTTGTGCAGGGACAGTTCTAAGCACCAGAAACAAGCGCCCCATTCACAGGCATACTATACACCCCCCCCCCCCCCCAAGTACCACATTTAAAGGAATATTACACTTTTCACTTTAATCATTATTAAAATCACTGCTCCTGAAAAAACTGCCGTTTTTAAAACTTTTTTTTGCATTGATCCATGTCCCCTGGGGCAGGACCTAGGTCACCAAACACTTTTTAGGACAGTAACTTGCATATTACCCTTTAAAATTAGCACTTTAGATTTCTCCCATAGACTTGTATAGGGTGTTCCGGCTTTTCGAATTTGCTGCAAACAGCCCAAATTGTTCACTGTTCGCTGAACAGGCGAACAGGCAATGTTCGAGTCGAACATGAGTTTGACTCGAACTCGAAGCTCATCCCTAGTCAGCAGTCTTCCCCATGATTGTGTAATACTGAACCAGACTGGGAGACCATTTACAGGAAACCTTTACAAGTGGTTTGAGTTAATTAGCTGATTGCTATGAGTCGACAATATTGAACTTTTTCACAATATTCTAATTTCTGAGATACTGAATTTCGGGTTTTCACTAGCTGTAAGCCATAATCATCAAGAAGAAATCCAACTTTGTCAGTAGCACAATTGGATTCTAGTAGTATGACTTTGGACCCCAACGCCACACACTGTAGTATCTGGCATATGATCAAGTATGACCTTTGAAGATATTAACTTTTTTCCAATATTATGAAACAGCACTGATAAATTAATTTCAGTTTTATGATACACCACTTTACTTACTGAAAATTCAACATATGGATATATCACTTTATCAGTTGCTTTGAAACCCTTTGTAAAATACCCAGTTTGCTGCAAATAAAAGCAACAAATGCAATTGCCTTCTGTGTACATTACCGATGGTCTACTCTGTGCAAAATCTCTCTGAATGTAACTGCCAGATTCATCTCTGTCTTTGTGTCATTAAATAACAACAAAGTCAGCATCTTGTGAAGACAGGAAAGGAAGTCAGTAGAAAAGAAGGTAGAAGAGATGATGATAAACAAAAGAGGTCCAAGCAAAATTGATAATATAACCTGTACAGTATGTGCTACAATAAAAATCAGAAAACCCATTAATTTCAGAGCAAATGGGCAAAATTGCAGAACACAAATGTTTATTTAAGGTAGAACTCTTTAAGGTTTTTAAGGTAATTTAAGGAATAGAAGCAAACTTTTTTAATTTCAGATAGAGTAGGGGAAGATTACCCCTGTAATTAAAATTTTTACTATCACGTTTTATTTGGTGCAACAAAAATAAAACAACAATATTACGCACACTAACATGTCCAGGTGAAAAAAAATCAGCATGTATCTGTATGACCAGCCCCATAGCTGAAACCTAAAGCTGGAGCCAGTGGCAGAATTATAGGGGTCGCCAAGATCGCCATGGCGACCGGGCCCCTTGCTGCGGGGGGGCCCAAGGGCCCCCTGCACTCTTCGATAGGAGGGAAGGCTGAGAGGAGCTCCCCGATCATCAGCCGAACAGAAATCGGCACTGTGCGGGAGCTCCTCACATTAGGCTTAGTAGTGAAAGCACAGTGTGTGCTCTTTGTCTCCCCCTAGAGTGCAGTACCCTGCAGGAAAAGCCAGGAAGGTAAATGTCTGCCGTTCTATCTACTGTATTTCTGTTTGTATGTGTGTGTGTGTGTGTGTGTGTGTGTGTGAGCATGTTTGTATGAGTGAACATGCTTGTATGTATGTGTGTGTGAGCATGCTTGTATGTGTGTGTGTGTGAGCATGCTTGTGTGTGCGTGAGCATGCTTGTATGTGCGTGTGTGTGTGTGAGCATGCTTGTATGTGTGTGTGTGTGTGAGAATGCATGTATGTGTGTGTGTGTGTGTGAGCATGCATGTATGTGTGTGTGTGTGTGTGAGCATGCATGTATGTGTGTGTGAGCATGCATGTATGTGTGTGTGAGCATGCTTGTGTGTGCGTGTGTGTGAGCATGCTTGTGTGTGCGTGTGTGTGAGCATGCTTGTGTGTGCATGTGTGTGAGCATGCTTGTGTGTGCGTGTGTGTGAGCATGCTTGTGTGTGCGTGTGTGTGAGCATGCTTGTGTGTGCGTGTGTGTGAGCATGCTTGTGTGTGCGTGAGCATGCATGTATGTGTGTGTGTGAGCATGCATGTATGTGTGTGTGTGAGCATGCATGTATGTGTGTGAGCATGCATGTATGTGTGTGTGTGTGAGCATGCATGTATGTGTGTGTGTGTGTGTGTGTGTGTGTGTGTGTGAGAGCATGCTTGTATGTGTGTGCGAGCATGCTTGTATGTGTGTGTGTGCGTGAGCATGCTTGTATGTGTGTGTGTGCGTGAGCATGCTTGTATGTGTGTGTGTGAGCATTAATGTGTGTGTGTGAGCATTAATGTATGTTTGTGTGTGTGAGCATGCTTGTATGTGTGCGTGTGAGCATGCTTGTATGTGTGTGTGTGTGTGTGAGAGAGCATGTATGTATGTATGTGTTCATATATGTATGTGTAAGTATGCATGTGTTTATCAGTGGCGGTGCATCCAAAAGGGTGCACAGGTTCCACCCCCTCTATGACCAAAGGATAGACTCATGCATAGCATAGCATGAATCTATCCATGGCCACCGCTGCCACCCCCATATTTAGCGGCGGGGGGGGGGTGTTTTTGCAGCACCAGATTAGAGCCATGGGCTATAATAGGCTTCAAAATAGGTGAACTGCGAGCGACATGCTTGGCGCTCACAGTCTACCCAGGTGTGTTAGAAAAGTGAATTAATATTCACTTTCCTAACACTGAACGGCCTCTCCACCAATCAGGTGTGCGGGTCATTTACCCATCACCCGATTAGCTGAAACGATAGACACAGCTATTGGACGCCCATCAGGAGGAGAGGACGGGAGACGAGGATGGCAGTAGCTGCATGGAGGACCCCGCTCATGGCCGTTACCTGCTGCCCCACCAAGACAGGGTAAGTGGCGGGCAGACAGTGAGCGGGCGGTGGGGATTCACAGTGGCACCATTTGATGGGCACACCGGTGGCATTTGATGGGCACAGCGGCAGCATTTGATGGGCACAGCAGCAGCATTTGATGGGCACAGCAGTGGCATTAGATGGTACAGTGGTGGCGTTTGATGGGCACAGTGGCTGTAATTGATGTTTTTTTAAATCGGTTCCTTTATATGCAGCCACCCACTTGGGACTGGACCCTGGTGTTCCACCATCGGGCACGGAGAAAAGAGCCCTGTCCAGAGGTCGGGGGGGGGGGGGGGGCCGCCATGGTTTCCTGCATCAGGGCCCTGAAGGTTCTAGTTACGCCACTGGCTGGAGCCCCTCTAAGAATATCGGTCACCCCAAGTGCACAGGGAACCACTGATGCTCAAGCAAGGATGAGCTTCTCGACATCAAGTAAACATCCAGATCACCCAAGCTTGTGCCCAAACTGCAAGGAATCATTGGAAATGTGTTTTGGGGAGAAGGCCCTCCCCTTCATCAGTCTCTATTTTTGCTATCTATGTTCCATTAGAAACTGGAGATGTCCCTTCACTGTCCCATGGCCAAAACAGAAAGTGAGGGGAGATATCTCCAAAGTAAAAAAAATCCTGATTGTCGCCAGGGTCATCTGAAATAGTGTCCCCACTGAAAGATTCTCCCTCTATTCCTGTTTTGATGGCAACCCAAAATTTGGGATTTTCTTCCACTTTCACTTTTGGTAATAACTGTAAACAGGACAAATAGAGAGGGTGAATCTTCCCAATGGGGACATGGACAATAAAAACCTGACAGGTCTTCTAGTCCCTCTCCGCTCAATCCAGAGTGGATGAAAAAAAAAATGTTTTGCCTTTAAGTATACTCTAGCGTTCACTAGGGTTGCCACCTGTCCGGGATTTACCCGGACAGTCTGGGTTTAGAATCATGTGTCTGGGTTCCAGTGCACCTGAAACCCAGATATATTTTTCAGACAGGAATGTGGCTCAGAACAAGGCTTGACAGGAGGGTGAGAGGGCACTATGTGCGCCGCATTACTATTCTCTTTGGAGTGCTCAAAGTTGTCCCAGGTCTGTTACAATCCTATAGTCAACCCCAGAGTTTTCAATGTCAATGTTTTTATTGTAGAAGTGTATGCAAAATAATGTACACAGAAGATCTGTCAATGTATATTTTAAAGCATTTACAACAGACAAGGTTGCCACTTAAGAGTTTTGAGTGTTCCTATGCCCTTTGTAGTGTCGGCACTCATTTTGCCTTCTCCATAATATAAATTTAGTTGAAAATCCAACAGGAGTGTGATGCCCTTGAAACTGTCATGTCAGGTGTGCAGACCTGGAAACAAGGTCAAGATTTTAGCATGGCTAACACTGGCTTAGGGGTGTGCTCACTTTTGTTGCCAGCAGTTTAGACATTACTGGCTGTGTGTTATTGGGAGTTATTTTGAGGGGACAGCAAATTTACACTGTTATACAAAAGGTACACTCACTACTTTACATTGTAGCAAAGTGCCATTTCTTCAGTGTTGTCACATGAAAATTTAATAACATATTTAAAAAATGTGAGGGTGTATTCACTTTTGTGAGATACTGTATCTGGAGTGTTTTCTTATCTCTCTCCAAAGCCCTAAATCCTGTGTCTTTCTGCTGCTCCATTCTTCTGTTATCAGCATGATAACTTCTGACAAGTTCTCAGACAACTGAAATAAAAGCAGCCTGAAATTGGTATCGGTGGGTGCTATAAATAGATTAGCAGAGAACTTGTCTTGTCACAGCACAGCTCTGCATGTTTCTTTCATCTTCTGACTATGTGGTGTGGGGAGTGTGCCTTTCCTCCAATCAGCTGTCACACAGTGTATGCCAAGAAACCACACCCAGTGCTAAAAAGGAAGAGAAAATCTCTAAACATGCTATATTCTAAAGAACATAGCAAGCTGAAGACAGTAGATATACATGTAAAACTTATGTAGGGAGATTTGTTTCATCCCTGTGTATCATCTGAGGATGTTCACTTGATTGGGTATAGGAGAGGGTTTACATCCACTTTAAATGAACTGCTACTTCTGACTGGTGTATTTCTAAGGAATATTTAGGCAACTGTTAATATGACAATCACTGTATTATGAATAAAAAAATAGTAAGCACCATTCCTCATTGAAGAACAGTTACTTTTAATTGTGGATAAATGACACTGAATGTGGTTCAATCAATTTGCAGGTTAATCTTCCTGGGAAATGTGTTTTATAAAAACAGCAAAAGATTTGCCGGAAAAAGTGCAGATGTCATAAAATTATATAAATAATGGCATCTGCTATATGTAAACCTCTAAAATCTGAGAAAAAATATTTAAAGATTGTAAAGATTTATGTTATGTATGTTTTATTAATTTTTGTATGTGTTTCATAAGCAGCTGTATTCTGAATTCATGCACTTAAGCTACCAGAAGGTGGTGCTGTGATGTAAAAAAAAAAAAAAAATAATGATAAAAAGAAAAAGATTATTTCATGTTCTTTCTACTGATAACTAATCTATGATGTCAGGATACATAAACATAGGATAGCTGGACCAAAACTGTCTTCATTATTTCCACAGAGACACTTCATGTGCACTTCTTCATGCAGCCCCTGACAAACGCTAATATTGCTTCTGTAGGTCTGTAGTACTGTTATTGCTGACAGTAGGTCTGTATGCATCTGTGGTGTGTGCTCAGCAAAAGAACTGGACAGTGCCATCAGCAAACAATAATTGCATATTTGTGCTTAAAGGGAAATGCTATTTTTTTTCTTTTTTAACCACTTACAGACCGGAAGATTTGGCTGCTTAAATACTTAAGCCCCGGGCCATTTGGCTGGCCAAAGACCAGACCACTTTTTGCGATTTGGTACTGTGTCACTTTAACTGTCCTGCAACGTAGCTCCCAAACAAAATTGACGTCCTTTTTTCCCACAAATAGAGCTTTCCTTTTGTGGTATTTTATCACCTCTGTAGTTTTTATTTTTTGCGCTATAAACAAAAAAAAGCAACAATTTTGAAAAAAAACAAAAACGCATTATTTTTAACTTTTTGCTATAATATATATCTCCAAAAAATATATGAAAAAAAAAAAATTTCCCTCAGTTTAGGCCGATACGTATTCTTCTACACATTTTTGTTAAAAAATTGCAATAACTGTATATTGATTGGCTTGCGTAAAAGTTATAGCGTCTACAAAATAGGGGAACATTTTTATGGCATTTTTATTAATAGTTTTTTCTTCCTAGTAATGGCCGCGATCAGCGATTTTTATCATGACTCCAACATTATGGCGGGCACGTCGGACAATTTTGACACATTTTTGGGACCATTGGCATTAATACAGCGATCAGTGCGATTAAAATTGCTGTAAAAATGTCACTGGCAGTGAAGGGGTTAACAATAGAAGGCAGGGAATGGGGTTAATATGTATCCTAGGGAGTGTTCTAACTGAAGGGGAGATGGGACTGTGCAGGGAAACTCAGTAAGTCTGTATGAACAGACGATCTGTCAGTTTACTGCTCCGAGAACCGTAAACAGTGTGTTTACACACACAGCTCCCAGTTCTCCGTTTGCCCCAAGCGATCGCAGGAGCTTGGCAGTCTCGATTGCCGGTATAATAAACATCTCCCCAAAAAAAAAAAAAAAAAAAAAATTCTCCCTCAGTTTAGGTCAATATATATTATTCTACATATACATCAATAAGCGTATATTGATTGGTTTGCGTAAAAGTTATAGCATCTACAAACTATGGGAAATATTTATGGCATTATTTTTTCTAGTAATTGGTAGTAATCTGTGATTTTTAGCGGTACTGCGACATTGCGGCGGATAGATCAGACATTTTGCCACATTATTGGGACCATTGACATTTATACAGCGATCACTGCTATAAAAATGCACTGATTACTGTGTAAATGTCACTGGCAGGGAAGGGGTTAACACTAGGGGCGATCAAGGAGTTAAATGTGTGTTCCCTAGGTGTGTCCTAACTGTAAGGGGATAAGACTGACTAGGGGTGGAGACATATCGTTGTTCCTACTTAGTAGGAACAAATAATATGTCTCTTCTTTCCTGACAGAACAGAAATCCCTGTTCCTGCTCTTGTGCACATGATCACGTGTGGCTGGCAGCGATCGCACCCACTGGCCACATGCATTGGGTTCCTCACTGTGCAGCGCGTGCCTGCTATCACCCTTAAAGGTACAGATGTACCCATACAGCGATTCGCAGGAAGTAGGCAAGTAGTTAATAGTTTCACATTTATGATAGGAACTTGCAAAATTTTTTTTTGCTTGTGTAAATCATATAAATTTATACAAAGTGCTTTCATGACAACATTTTGCTGAAAATGCAAAACTTACTGGACACTTTATGATTTAAGAAAATCCATTTTGGGCCATATCTGTTACATATCTCTGGGTAAGGTTATGGCTCAAGATATGAGCTGCAGGTTTGTGGTCATAATAAAATACCTGGCAGTACTGGCTAGGACATAGTCTTAATATAATATCAGTGGCCCTCCACACACCCATTTGCAGACATTGAAGCAGCAAATGGATCTATATGCTGTGAGCAAGGGTTAAACCCTTTGACAGAAGCAATTACAGATAGTAGTGTACTAAACCAACTACTTAAAGCACTGTAACCTAAGCAGAACACTGGAGATGATTGCCAAATGACTTTGCTTGCTGGAAGGCACTGTTTTGAAGTCCTGGTCTGGAGAAGGATCTGTTATCTCTCTCACTTAGGCCGCGTACACACGGGCGGACTGTTCGCCCAACTTTGTCCGCTGAACAGTGTTTGGGCGGACAGTCCGCTCGTGTGTGGGCTTTCAGCGGACAGTTTCAGCGGACAGTTTGACGGACAAGGTTTTTCGGAATTTCCGAAAAACTGTCCGCTGAAACCTTGTTTCAGCGAACAGTCCGCTCGTGTGTAGGCTTGTTCGTCAAACAAAGTTCCGCGCATGCTCAGAAAGGATTTTCACGCCGAAAGTTATAATGCAGTGTATAGGACGTCGTATTTTTCGTCCCGTCGTACGTGCCGTTCACGTCATCGCGCACGGTTTCAGCAAACTGTTCGTCCGTCGTGTGTGGCCATGTCCGTCCATGCTAAGTTTGAGCGGACTGTTTGCCGAAACTGTTTGACAGACAAAGTTGGGCGAACAGTCCCCGCGTGTGTACGCGGCCTAAGGATTTACCTGTGGATACTGGGTGGCAGACAGTTCATGGCCACCCAGTGCAGGGCCAATGTGGTGCCCAAATTTAAAAAGGGATCAAAGCCTTTACCAAGTATCTATAGACCCTGTTAGATTAACTTCTATAGTTAGAAAGATACTGGAGAGTTTAATAAAAGACCACATAGATGAGTTCTTGTTGGAAAAAAATATTTTAAGCAACAGACAGCATGGATTTACAAAAGACAGAAGTTGTCAAACAAACCTGATTTTTTTTTAGGAGGAGGTAAGTAAAACCTTGAACCGAGGGATGGCTGTGGACGTGGTAAAAAACTGATTTGCAAAAGCGTTTGACACAGTTCCCCACACACGGCTCATGTGTAAGGTAAAGTATATAGGCTTGGAAAGATCAATTTGTAAACGGATAGAAAACTGGCTAAAAGACAGCATTCAGAGAGTAGTGGTTAAGAGTATTGGTTAATGGTCTAACGTTATCAGTGGTGTACTCCAAGGTTCAGTGTTGGGACCCTTACTTTTTAATAGCTTTATAAATGATATAGGGTCCTTGGATTAAAAGTAACAATTCTGTCTTTGCAGATGACACTAAGCTATGCAGTGGAATAATGTCCTTACAGGATGCCTTCAACTTACAAGCCGACCTCATTGGGCAACTAAGTGACAGATGAGGTTTAATGTTGATAAATGTAAAGTTATGCACTTGGGGGACTAGAATATGCATGCATCATACATACTAGAGGGAGTACAACTAGTCAATAATAGCATGTAATGCCAAGCTGCGGTTCCCAAAGCAAGCAAAGTCCTTTCTTGTATTAGGAGAGGTATGGACTCCAGAGAGAGAGAGAGAGATATCATTTTGCCCCTGTACAAATCATTAGGAAAACCTCATCTGGAATATTCAGTTCAGTTTTGGGCACCAGTTCTCAAAAAGGATATTGGGGAACTGTGGAAAGTGCAGAGAAGGGCAACCAAACTGATAAGAGGCATGGAGGACCTCAGCCATGAAGAATGATTAGAGGAACTGAATCTATTCCCTCTTGAGAAGAGGAGATTAAGGGGACATGTATAAATACATAAGTGGTCCATATTGTGAACTTGGTGTTAAGTTACCGTATATACTCGAGTATAGGCCGACCCGAATATAAGCCGAGGCCCCCAATTTACCCCCAAAAAAACTGGCAAACTTATTGACTCGTGTATAAGCCGAGGGTGAGACATGCCTGTCCATCCCTGTGTGTGTGTCCGTCCATCCCTGTGTGTCCGTCCATCCCTGTGTGTCCGTCCATCCCTGTGTGTCCGTCCATCCATCCCTGTGTGTGTGTGTGTCCATCCATCCATCCATCCCTGTGTGTGTGTGTCTCCATCCATCCATCCATCCATCCATCCCTGTGTGTGTGTGTCTCCATCCATCCATCCCTGTGTGTGTGTGTCTCCATCCATCCATCCATCCCTGTGTGTGTGTGTATCCATCCATCCCTGTGTGTGTGTGTGTCTCCATCCATCCGTGTGTGTGTGTGTGTGTGTGTGTGTGTGTGTGTGTGTGTGTGTGTGTGTGTGTGTGTGTGTCCAGCCTACCTGTGTCCCGAGCCTTTGTCCCGAGCCTCCGTCCCGTGCCTTGCCTCCTTGCCTCCGTCCCGTGCCGTGCCTTGCCTCCGTCCCGTGTCGTGCCTTGCCTTGCCTCCGTCCCGTCCCGTCCCGTGCCGTGCCTTGCCTTGCCTCCGTCCCGTGCCCTCTTCGTCGGCGCCTCGGCGGCCATTGTAAAATTCAAAAGCCGCGCCTCCGCCTTCGCCTGTGATAGGCGGAACACTGAATTTCCCAGCAGCCTGTGTTCCGCCTATCACGGACATCGTATCATCCTCGTCCGTAGTACGAGGATGATACGATGTCCGTGATAGGCGGAACACAGGCTGCTGGGAAATTCAGTGTTCCGCCTATCACAGGCGAAGGCGGAGCCGGAGGCGCGGCTTTTGAATTATAGAATGGCCGCTGTCTGTCTGCTCGACACGCTGATCGAGCGGGCAGACAGCGATGACTCGAGTATAAGCCGAGGGGGGCACTTTCAGCCTCAAAAAAGAGGCTGAAAATCTCGGCTTATACTCGAGTATATACGGTATTCAATTTTAGGTTATCACAGAGGACTAGAGGGCACTCTTTACATCTAGAGGAAAAAAGATTTAATCTCCAAATACGGAAAGGTTTTTCACAGTAAGAGCTGTGAAAATGTGGAATAGAATCCCTCAAGAGGTGTTCTAACAAGCTCAGTCGATTGCTTTAAAAAATACCTGGATTCTTTCCTAAATGTACACAATATAACTGGGTACTAACATTTATAGATAACGTGGATCCAGGTAAAATGCCTCTTGGGGGATCAGGAAGGAATTTTTTTTCCTGCTGTAGCAAATTGGAGCATGCTTTTTTTGCCTTCTTCTAGATCAACTGTGGTTGTGAGTTTGTGTATAAAGGATTGTATATTTTTTTTTTTTGGTTGAACTTGATGGACTTGTGTCTCTTTTCAGCCTGACTAACTATGTAACTATGTGAGTAAAGACCTTGCTGGGGACTATTAGTTGTGCAAGTTCCAGAAGGGAACTAAAAAAGAGTGGTTATATGAACTGCTGTTGTAGGGACCTAGTTACACTGGCATTTCCCTGCTATCTCCATAAAAGCTGCTATTGGAAGATTAGAGAGTAGGGATGAGCCGAACACCCCCCGGTTCGGTTTGCACCAGAACTTTCGAACGGACCCCAAATTCGTACGAACTTTAGAACCCCATTGAAGTCTATGGGACTCGAAGGTTCGAAATTAAAAGTGCTAATTTTAACGGCTAATATGCAAGATGCTGTCCTAAAAAGGGTTTGGGGACCTGGCTCCTGCCCCAGGGGACATGGGTCAATGCCTAAAATGTTTTTAAAAATGGCCGTTTTGGCGGGAGCACTGATTTTAATGACGATTAAAGTGAAAAAAAAAGTGAAATATTCCTTTAAATATCGTGCCTGGGGGGTGTCTGTAATATGCCTGTGAAGTGCCGTGTGTTTCCTGTGTTTAGAACAGTCCCTGCACAAAATGACATTTAACGGAAATAACATAATTTAAAACTGCTTGCGGTTTTAATGTTATATCTGGTTCCTGCAATATGGTTGAAAATCATTGAGAAAAATGGCATGGGTAGCCCTCCCTGCCCATTACCAGCCCCTTTGGGTCTTGTACGCATATTAAGGGGAACCCCGTACCCATATTAAAAAAAGGAAATACGTGTGGCCCCCAGGCCCTATATACTCAGAACAGCAGTATACAGGAGGTGCAAACAAGACAGGGACTGTGTAGGTTTGTTGTGTTAAGTTGAATCTGTTTGTAATTTTCAACTGGTACATTTTTAAAGTGTAGCTCCAGTCAAAAAAACTATTTTTAAGCCTTTTGGAAAACATAGGGAAGGGTTATCACCCCTGTATAATTTGTTTTGTCGTCCATCTTTTTTCATCTCACTTGCTGTTGTCTCCTCCGTTTGCAAGTAGGAGATGTTTGTAAGTTGGATGTTTGAAAGTAGGGGCCTGCCCTATATGCTGGGCAGAAATGGCAGAACAAGGTGTTGGTTTTGCCACAACATTGTAAGCCCTCAAAGTGACTCTTGGTAGGCGCTGGAGCGCCCTGCTGTGAACGATTATATCAAGAATTGTAATTACATGCCATTGTTGAACAGTGGTAGAAAAATTGACCTTTGGTGGTTGTGGTGCTGGTGCCACAACACTATAAGTCCTCACAGTTACTCTGAGTGGGCACAGGAACGGGCCCTCCTGTGAAATATTATATCAAGAATTGTAATTACATGTCCCTGTTAAACAGGGGCAGAAAAATTGGGCCTTAGGCACTGGTGCTGGTGCCACGACACTGCAACCTCTCCCATATACTCTAGTTTTAGTGCAGGAATTAGCCCTGCTGCAAAGCATTGCATCAAAAATTGTAATTAAACGCCCCTGTTAAACAGGGGCAGAAAAATTGGGCCTTAGGCACTGGTGCTGGTGCCACGACACTGCAACCTCTCCCATATACTCTAGTTTTAGTGCAGGAATTAGCCCTGCTGCAAAGCATTGCATCAAAAATTGTACTTAAACGCCCCTGTTAAACAGGGGCAGAAAAATTGGGCCTTAGGCACTGGTGCTGGTGCCACCACACTGCAACCTCTCCCATATACTCTAGTTGTAGTGCAGGAATTAGCCCTGCTGCAAAGCATTGCATCAAAAATTGTAATTAAACGCCCCTGTTAAACAGGGGCAGAAAAATTGGGCTGATGGCATCACCCAGAACCAGAAATGTTCTTCCAACATATCAGCGGAGGAGGAAGAGGATAGACAATCAACATAACAGGACAGTCACTCAGCATCAGCATAGGCAGTCTTGAAGGGATGTGATATTTCAAAAAAATTATTCGGTTACATCAGCTTCAGGTGCTTGGTAGCTGTGGGTGATCCAAGACTGATTCATCTTGATGAAGGTCAGTCGATCAACTGATTCGGTGGACAGGCACACCCTGTGATCAGTAACAAAGCCACCAGCAGCACTGAAGGTGCGTTCCAAAAGAACGCTGGATGCAGGACAGGCCAGTAGCTCAATTGCATACTGTGCAAGCTCTGGCCAGTGATCCATCCTCAAGACCCAGTAAGCCAGAGGATTTTCGGTGGGAAAGGTGTCCAAGTCTGACCTTGCTCCTAGGTATTCCTGCACCATGTAAATCAGACGCTGGCGATGATTGCTGGTACCGATCATACCTTGGGGCTGCGGACTAAAAAATTGTCTGAAAGCATCAGTCAGACGGCCACCTTCTCCACCGCTCTTCTGACCGATGCCTCAGCAACACGTTGTCCAGGACCAGGAGTTTATAACCTCCCAGTCTCTGGGAACGCGTTGCACAGACCTTAATGCAAGGCCTCCCGGAGATGTCTCATCCTCTGCTCCCTCTGCGACGGCAAGATGAGGTCGGCAACCTTACCCTTGTACCATGGATCAAGGAGAGTGGCCAGCCAGTAATGGTCCCTCTCCTTGTTCCGAAGAATACAAGGATCCTTCCGCAGGCTTTGCAGGATCAGGGAGGCCATGCAGCGTAGGTTAGCTGAGGCATTCGGTCCGGAGTCCTCTGGGTCACTAAGGACAACATGATCCGCAGCTACCTCCTCCCAGCCACGTACAAGTCCACGGGTTTCTTGGGACTGTAAATCATCCCTACAAGACTGCTGCTGCTGCTGATGCTGAGTGCCAGCCTCCACCTCCATGCTGACACAATCATCCTCCTCCTCCTCCTCCTCCTCCTCATCCTCTTCCTGTGTGATGGGTGGCACAGCAGGAACACTGTCTGGATAAAGGGGGCCTTGAGAAGCAAGGAAGTCCTCCTCTTCCTGCCTCTGTTCTGCCTCAAGTGCCCTGTCCATTATTCCACGCAGCGTATGCTCCAAGAGGTGGACAAGAGGTACAGTTTCACTGATGCATGCACTGTCACTGCTCACCATCCTTGTGGCCTCCTCAAACGGTGACAGGACAGTGCATGCATCCCTGATCATGCCCCACGGGCGTGGTGAGAAAAAACTGAGCTCCCCTGACCCTGTCCTGGTGCCGTAGTCGCACAGGTACTCGTTGATGGCCCTCTGCTGCGTGTGCAGCCGCTGCAGCATGGCCAACGTTGAGTTCCACCTGGTGGGCGTGTCACATATAACGCGGTTCTTGGGCAGGTTCAACTCCTTTTGGAGCTCAGCCAGCCGAGCACAGGCATTAAATGATCGGCGGAAATGCACACAGACTTTCCTGGCCTGCTTCAGGACATCCTGTAAGCCCGGGTACCTGCCCAAGAACCGCTGCACCACCAGGTTAAGGACGGGAGCTACACAGGGCACATGGGTCAGTTGTCCCTGTCGGAGGGCGGAGAGGAGGTTGGTGCCATTTTCGCAAACCACCATTCCTGGCTTAAGCTGACGTGGCGTCAACCACCTCTCGGCCTGCCCCTGCAGAGCTGACAAAACATCCGCCCCAGTGTGGCTCCTGTCCCCCAAACAAACCAGCGCAAGCACGGCATGGTATTGTTTTGCCTGCTTACCTCCGTAGCCCCTGGAACGCCTATGGAGCACCGCTGGTTCTGAGGACAGAGCACTGGAAGAGGCCATGGAGGAAGAAGAAGAGGAGGGGGTGGAGGAGAGAGGTGTGTCACAACCAGTAGTAGCATTTTGGAGGCATGGTGGCGGAACAACCTCCAACACTACTGCACCTTGTCCTGCATCCTTCCCAGCTGCCAGAAGGGTGACCCAATGGGCCGTGAAAGACAGGTAACGTCCCTGTCCATGCCTGCTGGACCATGAGTCAGCGGTAGTATGCACCTTACCGCTGACTGCCCTGTCCAGCGAGGCAAGGACATTGCCTTCCAAATGCCGGTAGAGAGCCGGAATCGCCTTCCGTGAGAAAAAGTGGCATTTGGGGACCTGCCACTGAGGAACCGCACATTGTACAAACTCACGGAAGAGGGCTGAGTCTACAAACTGAAAAGGCAGCAGTTGAAGTGCTAGCAATTTAGCCAAGCTAGCATTCAATCGCTGGGCATGTGGATGGTTGGGAGTGAACTTCTTTCGCCGGTCCAGCAGCTGGGGCAGGGACATTTGCCTGCTATAATCGGACGTGGGTGTACTGCTAGCAGAGTGCCCGGAAGCACTTGGCTGTGACACACCTAATTCTACACCTTCATTACTCTCAGACCAGGTTTCAGAGAGGACTGAAGGTCTAGTGGGGTTGGAGATGCCAGCTGATGAGGAGCAAGGAGAGGTCCGCTTTGTTCTTTGGTGTGGGTCTTTGAGGTACGCTTGCCAACGAGCTGCATGGCAGGTCAACATATGTCTGGTCAAGCATGTGGTGCCCAAGCGGCTGATGTTTTGGCCACGCGAGATACGCTTGAGACATATGTTGCAAATAGCAGCGGTGCGATCTGATGCACTCGTCTCAAAAAAGGCCCACACCAAAGAACTTTTAGTATAATGCGCAGAGGCAGCGCCCTGCACAGGCGGAGCTCTGCGGTGTGATTCAGTCGGTGTGCTGCCCCTAAGCTGGCCCCCGGGGGGGATCCTGCCTCATTGGACATGTGCCTCCTCCTCCTCCTCTCTCCTACCAGGCTCCCACGTGGAGTCAGTGCCCTCATCATCCCCTCCCTCTTCATCGCTGGAGCATACCTGGCAGTATGCTGCAGCTTGTGGAACATGACTGCCAGATTCCTGTCCTTCTTGAGCATCCCCTCTCTCTGCATTCACGCTACTGCCTTCCTCTAGCTGAGTATCATCATCAGAGCCTACAAAACACTGGGCATCCTCCTGGAGCATGTACCCAACACTGTGCTCAAAGAGTTCAGGAGACTCCTCAGGAGGACGTGGTGGGTCTAGGGAAGGAGTCACTGATGATGACATTGAGAGGAGGGAAGACGATGCATTGGCAGCTGCTTTGCTAGTACCCTGAGACTGGGTGAGAGAGGATGAGGAGGATGAAGAGGGCTTGGTCATCCACTCTACCAAGTCGTTGGCATGTTGTGGCTCAACATGTCCAGCTGCCGAAAAGAAGGACAAGCGTGTCTCATGGCCACGTGCTGATGATGACGATGCACCACGTCCACGACCAGCACTGTTGTCTCTAGACACAGAGCCTGCTTGCCCTCTTTTATCGGCTCGTGCCTGTCTGCCTCTCCTTGCTGGCCTTCCAGACATGGTAATGGCCTGAAGGAAATTGGGAAAACCAGCAATTGGGTAGTGTATATTGTGCTGGTGGCACACACAACTTCCACTAACTCCTGCAGATGGCAGATGGCTCAAATAGAGAAGAGCTATGTAGGTGGATATAGCGGTGTATACTGGGTTCAGAGCACGCAGACAGCACGCACAATCTCCTAACACTGACTGAAAGCTCTATTTAAAACGAGCAAGATAGTTTGCTATATAGGTGGATATAGCGGTGTATACTGGGTTCAGAGCACGCAGACAGCACGCAGACAGCACGCAGACAGCACGCACAAGCTCCTACCGCTGACTGCAAGCTCTATTTAAAACAAGCAAGATAGTTTGCTATATAGGTGGATATAGCGGTGTATACTGGGTTCAGAGCACACAGACAGCACGCACAATCTCCTACCGCTGACTGCAAGCTCTATTTAAAACGCGCAAGATAGTTTGCTATATAGGTGGATATAGCGGTGTATACTGGGTTCAGAGCACGCAGACAGCACGCACAAGCTCCTACCCCTGACTGCAAACTATATTTAAAACGAGCAAGATGGTTAGCTATATAGGTGGATATAGCGGTGTATACTGCGTTCAGAGCATGCAGACAGCACGCACAATCTCCTAACACTGACTGAAAGCTCTATTTAAAACAAGCAAGATAGTTAGCTATATAGGTGGATATAGCGGTGTATACTGCATTCAGAGCACGCAGACAGCACGCACAATCTCCTAACACTGACTGAAAGCTCTATTTAAAACAAGCAAGATAGTTAGCTATATAGGTGGATATAGCGATGTATACTGGGTTCAGAGCACGCAGACAGCACGCACAATCTCCTAACACTGACTGCAAGCTCTATTATAAAAGATAGATATATCGCTAGCTATATAGGTGACTATAGCGGTGTATACTGGGTTCAGAGCACGCAGACAGCACGCACAATCTCCTAACACTGACTGCAAGCTCTATTATAAAAGATAGATATATCGCTAGCTATATAGGTGAATATAGCGGTGTATACTGCGGTCAGGGCACGCAGACAAAAATCACTACAGAAGAGCAAGAACGAAAAATCGGCCGATAACGATCGGTGTATACTGTGTTGAAGGTACACAGAACACCCACTAACTGCTACAGACGCCAACACACTACACAAGGCCGCCACGCTGGCAGCCTTATATAGTGTGGGGCATGTACTACACAGCCTGAGCTATGATTGGCCACAGGCTCATCCTGCCTGTGGCCAATCATGGCTCTCCTCGCTGCCGGCGCTGTAATTGGCCAAGCATGCACTGTGACCCCGCATGCTTGGCCAATCACAGCGCCGGCAGCGAGGAGAGCCATGATTGGCCACAGGCAGGATGAGCCTGTGGCCAATCATGAGCCAGCAATGCACTGCGTCATCGCAGTGCATTGTGGGCCGTGAGCGCCACACAAATTTGGCGCGAACGGCCCATAACGTTCGGAATTCACCGAACGGGTGAACAGCCGATGTTCGAATCGAACATATGTTCGACTCGAACACGAAGCTCATCCCTATTAGAGAGAAATTTGTATCCTGTGACCCTAAACCTCTCTCCTGTTAAGCTGCTTTAGCAAAAAACACTAAAAGGACGACCCCTAGAGTGAGCCTGAATTGTCGGTGTACATGGGTAGGGCCATTTTTAAGGCAGGGTAAAAGGGGCAGCTGCCCTGGGCCCTGTCATTGTTGTGGGACCCAAAGCAGCTGCCTCATAATTGGCAACTATCCCAGTTTAAATTCCCTTGTTCCTTGAGGTTTTAGTCCCATGCTGTGTCCTGATATCTCAGTGTGAAGTTCTGTTACTAATGCTGCCCAACTCTGCCCTATTGTTGTGTACAGGTGACTTAATTGCAGACCCTGTGCTTATATGTAAATACAGACATTGACATGTAAATAGTGACAGCATTAATATGTAAATAGAGGCAGACCGGCAGGATTCATATGTAAATAGAGGCGGTATTCATATGTATATCATGCCCCTCTGCGGTCATATCCACCATCACCTATACTGAATGCTGCCCACTGGGGAGGTGAAGGGGCATGCTTGAAAGTCTGCACTGCCACTGAGCCAGAGAGTCCTAAGATCCCTAGGAGTTTAATGTCTAGTAATGGGCCCCCTCATCTCCCCAGTCCATGGTGTGCAGGAAGTGAGGAGATGATGTGCTGTAACCTCTAGCAACCAATCAGTAAGCAGTAATGATGTACAGTAATCTCTAGCAACCAATCAACAGGCAGAAATGATGTGCTGTAATCTCTAGCAACCAGTCAGTGAGTGGTAATGATACACTGTAACTGTAGCGAGGCTGGCTTTGCGAGGACGCTGTTATTTGGAGACTGGATGAATAAGGTTGGCTAACGCCACTACCTTCGGGGTTTCACTGTTCCCAGCAGCGATGCCTTGCTTCACCAACAAATCCACTAAAGCACTTTAATTAAGGTCACTTGTTGGCGATATCTACGATCGGTCTGCTCTTATTTCAGGAAAATTTCCCCAATTGGTTGCTGTGGTGGGGTATAGGCCAGGGTTTATCTTGTCGAAACCTCTTGGTGTTGAATACTGGCTCCCCTGAAGAAGCCTTTGCAAAGGCAAAACATGTTGGGACATTCTCGAACCAGCCAATATAATTTCGACCAAGTAGAATGATTAGACATGAACTTTTAATGTATAAACTAATCAATGTGGTCTGTGTGTCATTTTGATTACCATTTTATGAATTGCATTAAATAAACAAAATATTTTTTTCTTTTAATATATGGCAAATTATTTCTTTTTCTCTTACCCCATAATCGTTGATAAAATTTATATAAAAAATATTCATCCCCTTTTGTCAGCTTAAATTGTTAGGCACTGTAATAATCCCCCTCTCTCTACCTCCATTTTTCCAAGTTGTATTCTATGTTTCATGCTAAGCACATCGATTTTAATAAAGGAAGAATTTTATTTTACATCTCGGGGTGAGGCCTTCCTGTTGTTGGTACAATAAATTACACAAGCTGTTAAGACTATTCACAGCAAAACAGAACTTGGCTTCAGTTTATTAAGTGCTATAGATATATCCTCTAATACTCCACCTACTGGGGGCAAGTTCTAAATAAGAAATATTCTGTTTTAATACATTTTTATTAATTTTCGAAAATTTGTTATATACAAAAACCAAAAGCAGAGTATGCATTCTTTCATACATAAAGATACTTTCAGCATAGGGTTTTCGGGTGTTATCAGGCGAAGACATAAAATAGTAATATACCAATAGAAATAATGCATGTTTATTATAATTATAAATGAAAAGCTATTTCTATACAGAAGGGTGGTAAGTGAGGATAAAGTGAAAAATAGGGGAATGGTGATTGGGGGGTTAGGAGAGAGCATGAAGATAGAATAAGCATCTTGGTAAGGGGGGTTGCAAGAGTTGTGAAGAAAGAAGTCATTTAGGGTAGCTTTCATTTTTTATGCAGACTCCTTTTATGCCAAGTTTATTCCACTCCTTTGCAGTTGTGTGTTTTGCTGCTATTAAATAAATGGGCGAAGGAGCTCTGTTTTGTACAGCTTGTGGGTTTTTTGCCATCTAAATATGAAATATTCATATGTTACAATTCATATTTACGTTAGTGAAACTCCAAAAAATGTAATACATGTTTAAGTCCTAAATACTTACAAGAAAATGCACTGTATAATCATTTCCCTTAAGCCATTTGGGGATTTATTTATTTTTAAGCATGATTTTGTTTTTAATATTACAGTATATGTTAACATAATTTGATATTGTCTTATATTGAAGAAATTAGATATATACCAGTAAGGTCTTGACGTGTTTAATGCTTCCCAAGCAGATAAAGACAAAGTGGGTCTAGTAAACTGGAAGGTAAATGCACACATGGCAATGTCACATTTCTTTACACAGCAAAATCCATTTAATCAAGTAGAGGATCAGACCACATTTCTCCAGGGAGTTTATTTTCCAGTAGCTTATTTATTTCCCAATAGAGGATCAGACCACATTTCTGCAGAGAATTTATTTTCCAGCGGCTTATTTATTTCCCTACAATCAGTATCTATGGTTGGATAAGACATTGTGTATGCATGCAATACATTTACATGCATGTGTTTAGGATAATTGATAACCTGAATAAGTGATAATAAATGGTTTACAGGGGATTAAATGTATTAATTAATGGTTTGATAATACGTTAAGTGCCAATCTATGCAAACATGTCACAAGAACATTCTAAGAAACTTCAGGGCTCAAGTTAGACTGAGTTAACCTAGTTTACTAAGCTAACTCAAAAATTATTGGACATTTCTCGCTTTATTTATTAATTAGCTGTCTTTATTTCACATAGAGCAGTGTGTATTATAAGGAAATAGAGATACAGAGTGACCTGACTGTCAGCATTTTTGACAGTTTATAAGTGATTCAAAACAAATTACTGTATATATAGTCGTACTTCTAAGCTGTGGTTGAATGTGCACTACAGCAGTTGTTCTCACCCCCAGTCCTCAAGTACCCCCAACAGGCCATGTTTGCAGGTTTTCCTTTATCTTGCACAGGTGCTTTAAATCAGAGTCATTGGCTTGGTATTTTGGACAGCTATTTTATCTAAGAGAAATTCCCAAAGCTTAGCCTGTTGGTGGTACTTGAGGAATGAGGTTGAGAACCACTGCCCTACAGTGCCAACCTTTTTCCCCAAAAGAGTTTTTTTTTACATTTCCTAGACTTTATTCCCCATTAATAAATAATTGCATCTTATACTAACAAATAAACCAAATTCCAACAACAAGGTGTGGACAGGTCACCTGACATTGGCAACAGGGGCTAAAAACATTTAATGAGTTTACTTGTTTTAGGCTCATTCAACCATATAAATAATGCAATAGCTAAAATCACAGCAATCCATATATATTCTGCAGTTTATGATTTACAGTTGGAATAAAATTGCACTATTGCTTCAGTGGATTTCAGAAACGTAATCCCATAGATATGGAGGATGGTGTGTTTTATATAACGTAGCTGCTTCCTAAGCCTGGTCCAGGAGTGCCAGCACCACATGGTATGAATGAATGGGTTCAATAAGGCAAGCATGGAACTGTGAAGATTGCCAGGCAGCATGTGGGGGACACGCACTGGTAACCTGTCAGTTGGAAGCCGAAGGAGATGAAAGCTAAGACTGGCAGATAGAAGACTACCTGTCAGTGTGGGATACACTGAGATCAGGGCGAAAGTAAGCTTTTTAAAACATTAAACATTTAAAAAAAAAAACATTGAATTTTTGTTAAAAAGATTATGTGTGGAAATTAGTTATATGCATGTAGTACAACTGTAAAAATTAAAAGCAGCACAAATCAATAATTTACCTGTCATGTTTATTCATTGCACACTCTCTTTCTCTGTATATACAGTATATTGGATTTTGTATTGAACTTGCTACATTGCACATGTAGTGAAATACTAATTAGTTAGGCCTTGGCTTGAATCTAGATTTCTAGGTAGATCTTAAATGATTTGTTGCTATACATGTCTTTTTTAAGCTATGTCATATATCTATATCTATATCTAATATATAAATATATATATATATATATATATATATATATATATATATATACATACAGATGCACATGAACTTTAATGACATACCAGTCTTGGTCCATAGGGTTCAATATTGAGTTGGCCCTTTGCACCTATAACAGCTTCAACTCTTCTGGGAAGGCCGTCCACAAGGTTTAGGAGTGTGTCTATGGGAATGTTTGACTATTATTCCAGAAGCGCATTTGTGAGTTTGGGCACTGATGTGGACAAGAAGACCTAGCTCACAGGTCTTCTGGTTTTGACCTCACAAATGTGCTTCTGGAAGAATGATCAATCATTCCCCTAGACATACTCCTAAAACTTGTGGACAGCCTTCCTAGAAGAGTTGAAGCTGTTATAGCTGCAAAGGGTGGGCCAACTCAATATTGAACCTTATGGACTAAGACTGGGATGCCATTAAAATTCATGTGCATGTAAAGGCAGGCGTCCCAATACGTTTGGTAATATAGTGTATATACAGTATATATATATATATATATATATAGAGAGAGAGAGAGAGAGAGAGAGAGAGAGAGAGAGAGAGAGAGAGAGAGAGAGGTCATTTTTAAACTCCAGCAGATTAAAATAGGATTGCGTGGTACACATGCAGTAGTTGCCTCAACTCAAAGTGCACTGATAAAAATGATTCTGTTGGCTTATAATTTTAACATAAAAATATTATAATTTTCAACATAAAAATAAATGTTAATTAATTTACTTTGATATTTTCAGTACCTTACTTAATTTTCATTAGCTCTTAAAACACACCTTTTACATTTACAAAAATAATGTATAATATTAAGTAATCTAGACAAAACTTTTAATATATATGCATTTCCATATTCTAATTGAGTTACATTTACTTAAAAAAAGTTTAACGTATTTTGGAACTTTGAAAGCCTGCACAAGGCAGTTCCCATACGTTTGAGGCCCATCAGGACAAAAGAGCACCACCAGTCAGAAGAATTCTTCCAAGTCACTACAAAGCCATGCAATGCTATTGAAAGGTAAGAGTGAACATTGAACAAATTATCATTCACATGCTTTAAATTTTGCTTAACATACCATCCAAATTGTTTATTATATTTGCAGATTATTATATTTTATAATAAATGGACATACGTCCATTGTATACACCTATTAAGACAACTCACTAGTGTGCATGCAAAGTTTGCACTTACTGCAGAACGCAACCAAGATGCAGGGTGAGAGACCGCCAGCTGTTAAGCTTAAAAACTATTTTGTGCCACAAAAATGAATGTTTAAGGCGGTTCGGTTTTTGAGATATTGGAATTCAAATTCAGATTATGTAACATCAAGCCAAGACAATTTGCAAAGAGCAATATTATTAAAATTAAAAAATAAATATAGCAGATTTTTGCACTGCATCTGAGCCAATTTGTGCCGCAAAAACGAACATATGTGCTGGTTTGGTTTAAGAGATATTGTGCATTATAGTTGATGAAACCTCTCCCACTTTGCATCACATTATTACATTTTAAAAACAATTATATCAATTGTTTGTGCTGATTTGTACCACGAAAACAAACTTTCTGTTTGTTCGGTTTTTGAGAGTTTTTCAGAAGATCTTTTTATAGCTAGATGTGGGGAATCTATCTTCAAAACGTCACACTTTAACCACTTGTCGACCAGCCACCGTTATTATACTGTGGAAAGTCGGCTCTCCTGCGCAAACCACCGTAGGTGTATGACGGTCTTTGCACAGTAGATAGCGGGAGCGTGCCCATGATCATGGTATACAGAGGCAGAACAGGGATCTGCCAATGTAAACAAGGCGATTCCATGATCTGCCAGATGACATGTCAGAGATCCTCTGCTCCCAGTGATTGGGAACAGCGATCTATGTGATGTCCTTGGTAGCCCATCCCCCTACAGTTAGAACACACCCAGGGAACACAGTTAACCCCTAGTGTTAACCCCTTCCCTGCCAGTGTCATTTATACATTGATCAGTGCATTTTTATAGTACTGATCAATGTAATAATGTCACTGGTCCCCAAAAAGTGTAATTTGGGGTCAGATTTGTCCTTCTCAATGTCGCAGTCCCGTTAAAAATCGGAGATCGCCACCAGTAAAAACAATAACAAATAAATAAAAGTTCGTAAACTATAAAGATATAGTTTGTAGACGTGATGTCTTTTGCGCAGGCCAATCAATATACACCGATTACCAAAAATATATAGAAGAATATTTTTTCAGCCTAAACTGATGAATACATTTTTTTTTTTTTTTGGATATGTATTATTGCAGAAAGTTCAAAATTGTCAGTCTTTTTTTGTTTACAGTGCAAAAAAAAAAAAAACTGCAGAGGTGATCAAATACCACCAAAAGAAAGTTCTATTTGTGGGGAAAAAAAGGACATCAGTTTTGTTTGAGTACAGTGTTGCATGACCGTGCAATTATCCGTTACAGTGACACAGTGTAAAAAATGGCCTGGTCATTAAGGGGACAAATCCTTTAGGGGTTAAAGTGCAAATTACTTTCCTAAAAGACTTAAAAAAAGTTAATACATTCTGTATTCTATGTTCTTTACAGATATACTGTATATACATGTGTGTGTTTCAGTTTGATTTGTTAGGTGAGAAAGTGGCATTTTTTTATTTATTTTTTTAAATGTTTACATATACATTTGATGCTGCTTTATTGATATTACATTTTAAACACTTTATAAATAATAAATGTTCATTTGTTTTGAAAGCCTGTTTCGTGAGACTATTCCTTTTTTTTTTTTTTTAAAACATATTATTGTATGTTATTCCTGCTGCTATCTGGAGAGTATCTGTTTGCTGGTGTTGACTACCTGTAATGGTTGTCAATCCCATCTAGTGAGTAGGATACTTACCTAAAGGTCTGTGGAAGGTTTTGCACATTTAAAGATATCACAATCAAATGTGTTTGATGATCATCAGACTGCACTATCGCTTTGTGGGAACAATTTGTTTTTTGGTGGTGGTTATTGTACTTTTACTATTGTATAAATTCACATTTATTATATTTATGTGTTAGGGCCGTATGGAATCACTATTCTTTTCTCTACACATTTAAGGCTTTGAGCTTTACTACTTTATGCTTATAGTATATGTAGCACTACCCCTGTAGGAGCTACTGATGAATGTTTGGTTCTGTACTCTGCCTCTCAACCCCAGGAATGGACTTGACCCCTCAGGCACACCTGCTTAGTAATATTAGTGTGGAACCCAGCAGTATAGGAAAACACAGTAACAACAGATCGGGAAATTTATTTACCATAGCCCTGGATCCTGTCCCTTCACCAGTTGAAGTAGTAATGGTGACACACACAGATTATCAATTAACGACTCAAAAAGTTTACCAAAGTGGGTAATAAACATAAGGAACAATGTGGTCAGATATAAACAGTAAATGATAGTGGAAAACAATCAATACGGATATAAGAACTGTAGATTCAATAATCAACATATAGAGTATAGGGGTACAGTGGGACTAATGTTTAATATCCTCCAAGACCTATATCAAACACCTTCCCACTGAAGCCTCAACACAAACACACCAAATTGCAAAGTAATGTCCTGCACATGTAATGTATTCAACCTATATTCATGGGCTGCCCCTTGGTTGTAATTCAATGTCCCAACTTCCTAATAGAACTGTGACGCTTTGTAAGAGATGATGAAATTTCCTTGTCTTCAGATATCTTCAGCTAGCTCATGGTTTTAGACTGCAGTATTTGTAATCCAAACAGGGAAAACAAATAGAAAGCAAACGGTGGAATAAAGGATGCACTGGCAACTGTGTGACTGAAGATACTGGGCACTTATAATATTTCCTCCTTATCAGTGAGTGTAATTCAGAATTGACTTTATAGCACAGGGGAAACAAACCCTGGAGTTCAGCTGTATGCAGCCTATGGATAAGTGAGATCACTTCTGTGGGACTATAATTCTCACCAACAATCTGTAGATAACACACTCAGTTAATAATGCACTCTACTGAACTAGGCAGGTGCTTTCTCACCACAATAGACCCAGAGGATGAGAGACTCTGTCCAGATTTTCCTCCTGATGTCTCAGTCTGATGAGAGATGTACCGCTCCTCCGGATGGCTGGGATGCAGGAACCTCCTGATTTCCTGGCACTGCACACCGATCCGCTCGCTGGACTGTATCCTGAAGTTCCTCAGAGGAGCACTCTGAGCTGCACAGGCCACAGCCTCCTGATCACACACACACCAACTCTCCCTGCTGGTTATTGAATATCGTCCGGAGAGCGTGAAAGCATGCCACGCCTGTGCTTTTATCTACTTACCCAGCAGGCTGTTCCATATCTTGGCATTGTGGGTATGTGAACTGGGCATTGTGGGTCAGTACTTCCCAGACTGATTTGGCAACATGAGTTACATCCTCATCAAACTACTAATCCCACAACTGTTTGCTTCAAATATATAGAAAAGATCCTGACAAAGTTTTGGTGGTCACTAGAGGGAGCCAAACCCTTACTTAAAGCGATGTATACCACTGATGTTTTTTTTTTTCCTACCTGCAAAGGAAAAGGCATAATGAGCTAGTTTACTTAGAATACTAGCTCATTATGAAATACTTACCTTAGAACGAAGCCCCGACATCTGTCCCGATCCACGCCGAGGGAGCTGACATGTTCCCTCTGTGTTTCTTCCGGGTAGCGCGGCTCCGGCCCATGTGCACGGGAGATTTCTTCCCAGCAGGGTCCGTAGTCTGCCGGGCTTTCAGCCGGGAATACCCTGTGCACATGTGCCGCTGTAGTCAGCGGCGCATTGCGAGGGGAATATCTCCTAAACCGTACAGGTTTAGGAGATATTTTTTTTACCTACAAGTAAGCCTTATTATAGGCTTTCCTGTAGGTAAAAGTCCCAAAAAGGACTATACAACCGCTTTAAGGAACGACACATTACTTAGCATGATAACTTTGGTAACAACCCCTGCGTTACATATATATTTAATTCATTTCACGGTATATATTTTTGTGCACTGTATATATATTTCCAGGGTGCACAGGAGGGGTTTGTAGATCCCTTCACATTGTATTCATCATATTATTGTATTATTTGTATATATAAACATTCAAACATGTTGTAAGGCTGGCCGCAGGCCAGCCTGTATTTGTGGGAGGAGCCCGGGCGCTATTTAAGCCTCCCTCCCTGGCTGTGACGACGTCTGTGACTATTTCCGGGTCACGACTTCACTTCCGGTATCGTGATTTCCGGTTTGCGTTCCAGCCGTGGTTCTTGCAAACCGCAGCACCAGGCTTTTCGTGGAGCGAGGCGGACGGGCTGTTGGACTGGCGGGAGGTAGGTGGCGTTGGGGGGGGCATGGGGGAGGATGGCTCTGACACATCGGTGGTGCGGATGGCGCCGATCGCGCTGATGGTGGGGGTTATTCCTGTGCGGGGACCATCTTTTGGGGGATCTTGGGGGTATGTTTCTGGCCCAAGGGAGGACACATCATGGGGGGAGGGTCGGTTTCAGCACGGCCGCCGTTCCGAGGGGGGGGGGGACGTCCATCAGGGGAGATACAGCCCCCCCCCCCCGCACAAGCTGGCTTGATCAGTCTGCTGTCATTTTCATCAGGTACATTGCTGGTTCTTTGTCAGGGTACAGGGCAGTGCCCCGGTCGCATGTGTCAGCCATGCCAGGTACTCGCACAGTCACTCATGCGACAGGTGGGGTTCATCGGCCATGGGTGGTGCCATGGTGCAATTCATCTCAGCATTCTCTCAAGTACGCGTCAGTGCTTGTTCATTCATTCATGCATTCATTCATTCATTCATTCGTTCGCATCACTCATTCAGGTCTGGAGCACGACGCATATGGTTAGCCGTTTTCTTGCACATTTCAGATTCCTCATCAGTCGCAGGTTGACGGGGTCATGGCGGGGGCAGCTACTTAGCTATTTGGTGGTCTTACATGGGGGGAGGGTCGTTGGGGGGGGGGGTGGGTTGCTTGGCTCACTAAGGGCATCTCAGGGCGGTCAGGCGCATGCAGGGGCGTTTGGGGCATGCGGCATGGTTATTGTGGGCTCAGTCGGTGAGGGGGGTGGGGGTGTTGGGGGGGGGGTATCTGATGACCATCCAGGCTTTGTACCTTTTCTTCAAGGTTTCACGTTTGCTCCACAGGTTCTGTTCCTAGCTCAGGCGTTGTATGATTGTCAGGAAGCCGTGATTTGATTGCCATTATCAGGTGTGTTCAGGGATGGGTGTCAGGGTTAGTAGGGGTTTGTCAGGCGCTTCATTTCTTCAGCAGGGTAAGTAATGTGCTTGATTTTCTGTCCGTGTTAACTCATGTTAGGTACATTACCTTGCGGGTGACTCGTTCGTCTTGTCGCAACTTTTCGCAAACACAAGGTGCGTGTATTTCTTCAGGTTTCATGGGTTCTTCACATGGGGCAGGTCAGGTTTTCATCTCGTCTTTAGATCCTTACGGGCCAGGATTCACTTAGTTTTCGTAGGTCACAGGCTCGCGGCCAACATTTCATACGTCATACGTCGCACTTCACTTCATACGCTTATTTCGGTACCCACCACGCTCTGTGGGTATTTTTGTTATTAGCCCTGAGTGTTTGTTATTAATTTACCTGTTGTAGCGCCGCAGGTCGCTCGGGCTTTCTCAGCACACTCATTCAGGTATAGGGGGGGGGGGGCGCTTCAGGTTTTTATTCATGCACTGATTGTTACATGATCACATCCTTGGCAGGGTTAGGTCCGTACTTTCAGGGAGAGAGGGGGGGGGGGGGTCAGTATGTAGTTTCTCATGTTCTTGTGCTTTTACCGCAGATTCATCATGTCACATGTTTCTGAGAGTGACGAATTTGCGTTCATTCCGCCATCTGTCACCGGGGGGTCTGTGCATGGCAGCACCCCTTCATTAAGGAGCTGGACGGTGCCCAGGCTCACGGCGGAACTTCGACGCAGGGGAATTTCTTTTCCAGCTACTGCCAGGAAGGCTGAACTTTTTAGACTATTGCAATCCGGCACGGGACAGCCACTCCCCGACAACAGCATGTCGCAGGTTTCGGTGCAGAATTCCCTTACGCAGATTCATGCTTTGTTGAACTCATTATCCACTTCCATGTCCCAGATGCAGGATAGAATGGAGGTGGTGGAAGCGCATGCGGCCAGAACGCAGGCGCTTCCTGTGTCCCCAGCTCCAGTCCTTTCCGGTGCTCTCACAGGTAACATGGCCGTTCCCCTGCCTTTCACAGCTCCATCACCGTTGGCAGCTCCCCCATCTGTGTCACCGTCTCACTTCATTCCTGCCAATTTGAAGAGAGACATTTTGGATGGGAAGGATGTGAATCTAGCCTCTTTACTAATTGCATCACAAGACATCACTGAAAACAAATCGTATGCTTGCGGTGAGGTGTCGGTTGTGCTGAAAGTCAAAGACCCCAGACTCAATCGCAAACTCAATGTGGCTGAGTTTGTGCTGGCTTTCGGCATCTTCCGGGACATCATTTGCGCGGTCAGTCCGGATAGGAGGGTGGAGTTGGACCTTTATCTCCACAAGGTGGTAGATCTGGCTCACAAGTATGGGGGTTGCAGTTTCTATGACTATCACCGTTCCTTTTCGGCCAAGGTGGCGGCCACTTGGACTCAGTTCCAGGTGGTCATGTGTTGGAGCAACGTTGACATGGAGCTGTTTTGCAGACATTTTGCCAATCAGAAGTCCCCGGTATGCAGCTCCTGTCAGTCTTCAACGCATACCGCTGCTTGGTGTCCTGTGGTTGAGGCCCCGGGTCCGTCAGGGGTTAGCAGACAGGGGGTTGGTGTTTCTTCCACGGGTCCTTCAGGCCAGGTGGACAAGCTGGGTAGGACCATTCATTTTTTAGGGAAATCGCAGGTTTGCAACAATTTCAATCATGCTGGCTGCAACTACAATCAGTGCAGACTCCTGCATGTGTGTTCTAATTGCTTCCGGGCTCATCCCAAATCGTCCTGTATGGTCAAACCATTTGGGACCACATGACTAGGCCGGGTGAATGTTGCTGCTTTAGGGGGTTATTTAGAGGATCACCCATCCACGGTGGTCAGGGATTTTCTGTTGAATGGCTTCATGGTTGGGTTCCACACAGGGTTAATCACGTTGCCTATGGAAACGTTTGAGTGTAGAAACCTTGTGTCTGCTGACCAACATGCCTCATTAGTTGATCAATTGTTGGGTGTAGAAGTTGCCAAAGGGTTTGTGATCGGGCCTTTTTCTTCCTCTCCGTTCGGCATGTGGAGGGTTAGCCCCATTGGGGTTGTATGTGGCAAATTTTCAAATAAATACCGTCTCATCTACGATTTGTCCGCTCCTCATTGCTCACACATTCCCAGCATCAACTCACTGATTCCTTCGGAAGAGTTTTCTTTGAAGTATTCTTTGGTTGATTCAGCCATTCAGCTTATTCTTCAGTTGGGTCAAGGGGCTTGGTTATCCAAGGCGGACGTTGCTGATGCGTTCAAGTTACTCCCAATCAGTGCGGCGCTCTGGCAATGGCATGGCATCAGGTGGCGGGACTGTTATTATTTTGCCACAAAGTTAACTTTTGGGGCCAAAAGCAGTCCCTGTTTGTTCGATATTTTCGCCCAGGCTCTCCATTGGATCCTGGGTCATCACAAAGGCTGCCAGGGGGTGGTGCACTATCTCGACGATTTTTTGCTCGTGGAGGATCCATCCAGGGCTCCTAGGGACCTGCAGTATCTCATGGATTAAACAGCTGAACATGCCATTGGCTGTCCACAAAGTGGAAGGTCCCGCCAAGGTCATAAATTTTTTAGGCATCACGCTGGATTCCAGGCGCATGATTGCAAGTTTGCCCAAAGTGAAGCTGGACAGAATACGTCTGACCATGCATGTGTTTGTTTGTTCGGCCGTCTGTTCCAAAAAGGAGTTGCAGTCACTCTTGGGCATGCTCAATCATGCGATGCGAATCATTCCGCAAGGCAGGGCTTTTGTTTCCAGACTTTTGGCCCTCTTGCCCCTTAGCCAGGATGCGGACGCTCGTGTCAGCTTGCAAGCTGACGCACGCGCTGACCTGATCATGTGGGATCATTTTTTGCGGGACTGGAATGGCATCTCATTGCTTGTGCCACAGCCTTCCAGCTCTTCACCCAGGGTGTTCTCAGATGCAGCGGCATCAGGAGGGTTTGCGGCCATGTGTGGGGTGGAATGGCTGGCTGGCCGTTGGCCTCGGGAGGTGTTTCAGTTACCGAAATTCGCGCAGACTTCGGCTTTATTTGAAATCTACCCAATTGTGGCTGCAGCTGTCACTTGGGGGCTGGTCTGGACAGGAAGTTCAGTTATTTTTTTCACAGACAATCAGGCCACGGCCAACATCATCAACAAAGGCAGGTCTGGGTCCCTAGCCATTATGGCCTTCATGCGCAGATTGACATGGTTGGGGTTGACTCACAGGTTCCATTTTCAGGGGGAATTCATCAGTGGGGATTTTAATAGGGCGGCCGATGCTTTGTCACGTTTCAAATTCAGTCAATTTTTCTTACAGCATCCGGAAGCAGAACGGTTGGGCAAGCCAGTCCCTCCTTTTTGCCTTCTCACCATGGACTGACAAGATTCTGGACACAGGCGATCGGTTTGGCCAACGCATCCTTGTCCAGCAATACGTTTAAAGCCTACTCCACGGGGTGGAGGAGTTTTCTCAGGTTTTTGAGGTGGCATCCTTCTAGCAGCCCGTGGGATATCCGTTCTGTCATGGCATTTGCGGCCTATTGCCACAGCGAGTTGGCTTTGTCCGCCAGTACCATCAAATCTTATCTCGCAGGCATTCAGCATTTTAGGTCCATCCAAGACCCTGCTAGTCCGTCCATTTTTGCCATTCACCCTCTCAAAGCCTTGCTGAAGGGTGTGCGGAAAGCTCAGGGTCAGGCTCAGGCGGCCAGGCTGCCCATTTCCGGTCGGATGGTTCGGGACATTTCGGATTTACTTTCGGCATCCCCTTTTGGCGTAGGTCCCAGTCTGGTGATCAAAGCAGCGGTATATTTAAGTTTCTTTGGGTTCCTCAGACCAGGGGAGGTGTCACGGGTCAGCAATCATGCACCTTTTCTGTCCAAGGGTAGTCTTAGCAGGTTCTCGGACCACTTCGCTCTGCAGCTCAACAATAACAAGACCAAGCAGGTGGGTCAGGGGTATGTAGTTAAGTTCTATGGTACCAGCAGTAGGTGGTGTCCACTCCAGGTACTTGATGCGCTTGGCGTGTTTTTTGCGGCATCTCCTCAGCACAGCCCGTTGTTACCATTTCCATCCGATCCATTGACATCCAAACAGTTCATGACACATGTTAGGTTGTTAATCGCCAAGTTGGGGTTGGATCCCAAATCATTCACGGGTCATTCATTCAGAATCGGGGCAGCATCTGCCGCATCCAAACAGGGAGTGCCCCCTCATATCATCAAGCACATGGGGCGCTGGAATTCCGCCTGTTTTAGCAGGTATATCCCCGATCCACAGGAAGAAGTCAGCAGGGCATTCGCCTCTTTGTTAAATGAATCTCGGTTTGTGCAGCACCATTAAACACTCTATTTATTCACCTATCCACGTGTGTTTTTGCCCTCTTTTCAGGTATACTGACCTACAGGCCGAGGCACAATGCAGGTCTTAGTTAGGTTGCTCTCAGGTGTCGAGGAGGGCTCTGATTACAAGTTGTAAGGCTGGCCGCAGGCCAGCCTGTATTTGTGGGAGGAGCCCGGGCGCTATTTAAGCCTCCCTCCCTGGCTGTGACGACGTCTGTGACTATTTCCGGGTGCCCACCCTCCCGGTTCCCACTTTCTCGGTATTTACAAGCAAGCAGGTATTCATACAGGGTATGCCCTCTTTTCAGGTATACTGACCTACAGGCCGAGGCACAATGCAGGTCTTAGTTAGGTTGCTCTCAGGTGTCGAGGAGGGCTCTGATTACAAATATCAAATACATTTGGAAAATAAGTTTTACCAACTTAAAAAAATTCAGTAATTTACAAGATAATATCACTTAAAACTAAGTAACTAAGTAATAGGGTAGCGGGGCGTGGCCAAGATGGCAACCAGCTAGGACGTGTTTGCAGAGAGCTCCGCACCTGGCAGGCATTTAGGGACATATATCTCTCCTTGTGGGCCGGTGAAGCGGTGGTGAGGCTCGGGGATGCGCAGGGGTAGCTCCGGTTCCCATAGGAAGAAGCACACGGTCCCGGGAACCCCGCTACAGACCCGCGCGGCACGCGGGCAGGCCTACACCAACATGGCGTCTCAAACGGACCACGCTGACACGCCACCGATGGGTGCTGATCAATTTCAAGCTCTTATGCAAGCGATCACTGGTTGCCAGACTACCCTAACCACTAAGATAGAGCAGATACAGCTCGACATGGGGCTTATCCGGCGAGATATGGATAAACACCGGGAGCGGCTTGCCGAGGTGGAGCGGAGGGTTGGAGACGTGGAAGATGTTACCCGCGACCATGATGCCTCCCTCCGTACCCTGCAGGTGCGGGTGAAGGCGCTGGAATCCAGGGCTGAGGACCACGAGAACAGGAATAGGAGGAACAACCTGAGGTTGGTGGGCCTCCCGGAGGGGTCGGAGGGCCGTGACACCGAAGCCTTTACCGAACGTTTGCTACGTACACTTCTCCCGCTCGCTGAGTTCTCCCCTCATTTTGTCGTGGAACGAGCGCACAGAATGCCGTCGGCTCGTGGCCCACCGGGCGCCCCGCCACGCACGTTTATTTTCCGCCTTTTGAACTTTAGAGACAGAGACCTGGTTCTTCGGGAGGCGAGGAAGGTGGGGGACCTGCGCTTTGAAAATGCCAAATTAATGCTCTTTCCTGATTATTCTGTGGAGACGCAGAGGCAACGCAGGACATTCGACCAAGTCAAGGCCCAGCTGCGCACCAAAGGTCTCAAGTACAACATGATGTTCCCCGCGAAACTCAGAGTGATTGACGGAGAATCCGTTCGTTTCTTTACCTCCCCGAGTGAGGCCTCCAGATGGATCGATTCCCTTCCCCGGCAGAGATAATTTTTGATGGTGATTACCTGACTGGGGTCCACAAGCATCACAAGTTTTGCCCAGTGTCACGCGGATCGGATTCCCCCCCCCCCCCAGCTCTGTCCCTCCATCTCGGAACTTGGAGGGCCGGTCGGAGTGCCCCTCTCCTTTTCATTACTGGTTTTGGGCAGGGGGCGCGGAGCCGACCTGATATTCTGATGCTCCTTAGGGGGGGTCTACAGGTTCATGTTTTCATATTTCTGCCTTACGGGCCTTAGGGCCCTACCCCTTCCCTAGTTTATACCCGGGGGGGTTTGCATGATTACTTCTGGACGTGAACACACTGTACCGAGGATGCTGGACCCCGCTACTCCGAAGTTGTCGTCCTGTTGGATGAGTTGCTACTAAGAATGGGCCCTTGGAACATTCCAAGAGAATCTTGCACTTCAATCTGAGGCGTCACATACACTACTATTTGTTCCCTTTTAACTTGTTTTTTTTCTTTGCCTCCAGGAAGCGGCTGCGCTGGAGTTTGTCTACTCTGCGCAGGAGACTCTGTCCTAGGTGTGCTGGTTGATACGCACCGCCCCCACGGGAGATTTCTCCTTTAAATGGGTTTGATTATGTTTGGTTTGGGTTCTCAAACACCCTGGGGCTGTTTTTCTGGGGTGTGGGGTGGGAAGGGAGGGGAGTTCCGTTTTTTTTTCTGTTTTTTTTGTTGTCTTTTTGTTACATGCTTTCATGTTTTCTGTTATAGACAGCGCTACTATAATGAATGTACAAGGTATATCATTGCATTACTTAAGATGAGATATTTGTGCCTTGACCCTAGTCGGGTGGTCATATCCGTTGGTCCCCCCTGCCCTTCCAGATTATGGCTCCGTTGAAGATCCTCTCCTGGAACGTTAGGGGGCTTAACCAGAAGATTAAACGCTCTCTTGTTTTTGACTACATGAAAAAATATGCTCCGCATATCTGTATTCTTCAGGAGACGCACTTAGTGGGGGGAAGGATTATGGGATTGAAGAGGCCCTGGGTGGGATACCACTATCATGCCACATATTCCGGCTATGCCCGGGGGGTTAGCGTCCTTATCCATAAGTCCCTTAATTTTGAGCCTCTTGATATTGTCACAGATAAGGACGGGATACGTGCTGGTCCATGCCACAATAGACATGATAGAAATGGTGCTGGTGGGTCTTTATATGCCTCCTCCTGCGGATCTGTCTCTACTACATAAACTGACTGCCCTGATAGCCCAATTCCAGACTGACAATGTGGTTATAGCAGGGGACTTTAATATTCCTCCTAACCCTTCCCTGGATAGGTTGACGCCTGACCGGGCCACAGACTCTCCAGTTTCTCGCTGGGCACAGGTGTTTGGGCTGGAGGATGTCTGGAGGTGGAAACACCCATCAGATCGCCGGTTTACGTGCCACTCCTCCTCCCACAACACACTCTCCCGTATTGACCTAGTCTACGCTGGTGCCCCCATGCTTCCCAGGGTCCTTGGAATAGAGTTACTTCCTCGGGGCATCTCTGACCACTCCCCACTGCTGTGTACATTGCAAACCTCTACCCCTCAGAGGGATAGACTATGGCGTTTGTCTAGGTACTGGATTGAGCATCCCACCATTGCCTTTGAGATGGGCGGTGAAATCCGGGGATTTTGGGCCTCAAATGTTGGCACGGCTTCTGGGGGGATGGTCTGGGATGCCTTCAAGGCCTATATGAGGGGGTGTTACCTCTCCTCCATTGGTCGGGAGCGCAGGAATGATAAGATCACGGTAGAGGAGGCAGAGGCCAGGGCCCAAGAACTGGAGACCCGGTTCACCCTCACGGGTAACCCGCTCACGGCTCAGGATATGAAAGTAGCGTATAGAGAGGTGGTGCTGCTTAGGGTGGCTAAGACAAGCAAACGTCAACTGGCTCAGACGCAGAGGATTTTTGAACAGGGCGAAAAGACGGGGAGATTGTTGGCCTGGATCTCGAGGGAGCAGGCCCCAATCTCCACTATCCCTCGAATACAGAATAGTGCTGGGACACTGGTGACGGATCCCCTTGCCATCAACGCTTGCTTTGCAGAGTTCTACTCCACCCTTTACTCATCTAGGGTGCAGTACTCAGCGCAGGAGTTAAGTGCTTTTCTAGAGGGGGTGACACTCCCTGCCCTTACTTCTGAGGCCAGGGACGGTCTGGACTCCCCGATCACTCTGGCGGAGGTCCGGGTGGCACTGGGGTCCATGCAGCCGGGGAAGACCCCTGGGGAGGATGGGATACCCCCGGAATTTTATAAGCATTACCTAGAGGAGATGTCAGTTAGAATACATGATATGCTTACCGTGTCCCTCCGGGAGGGAGAACTTCCTCCATCTATGGCACAAGCCATCATAGTGGTGATCCCTAAACCTGGGAAGGACCCCCAGCTGTGCTCGTCATACCGACCCATTTCCCTACTCAACTCGGACGCGAAAGTGCTGACCAAAATCCTTGCCAGGCGACTGAACGAGGTTATACTTACCTTGATCCATGAGGATCAGTCTGGCTTTATGCCAGGGAAGGGGACAGATATTAATATTCGCAGGCTCTTTACTGTTTTGGCCTCGGGGGATGCAGAATGCGGGGAGGAGGTTGTGGTCTCCCTAGACGCGGAGAAGGCCTTTGATTCCGTGGAGTGGGACTATTTGTGGGCAGTCCTCCATAGATTTGGATTCAGTCCAGCCTTTATCTCGTGGGTCAGGGCGGTGTACAGAGCTCCCACGGCCAGAGTGCGTACGGGTGCGGTCCTCTCCCCGCTCTTTCCCCTCCATAGGGGAACCAGGCAGGGGTGCCCACTGTCCCCGGGGCTTTTTGCACTGGCAATTGAACCTATGGCGGCTATTCTCCGCTCCTCTCCTGAGGTTCGGGGTATTGTCCGGGGTCCTTTGCAGGAAAAAGTTTCGTTATACGCTGATGATACCTTGTTGTATCTCAAGGACGACGGAGCCTCCCTACAGGCGGCATTGTCGCATATAGACCGGTTTGGACAGTTCTCGGGTATACGTATAAACTGGGCGAAATCAATTTTATTCCCACTACATGATGGTGCGGGTGGTTCCCGGGTAGATGGGCAACTGCAGAGGGTTTCTCAATTTAAATATCTGGGAGTGGAAATACACAGAGACCTGAAACAATTTATTACCCTTAACCTGAGTCCGGTGGTTACCCAGTTGACCCAGAGGTGTACTGGGTGGAGGTCCTTGCCGCTTTCGCCAGTGGGACGGGTCAATTTAATTAAAATGTCGGTCCTTCCTCGGTTTACCTATCTCTTCCGTCAGACCCCAGTCCACATCCCGCTTAGATTCTTTAAGAAATTAGATGGCATTGTTTCGTCCTTCGTCTGGAATGGTAGGCCCCCTAGAATAGCTAAAACAACCCTCCAACGGCCCCTTGTGAGGGGCGGTCTGGCACTGCCCTGTTTTATGAAATATTACTGGGCGGCAGTCCTAGTGACTGTCAGGTGGTGGCTCTCCGAGGGCCCCGTCAACCCTGCGTCCTCGTTGGAGGCGGCGTTGTTGGGCTCTTATGCGGAACTCAGGAACCTGATCTATAGGGGTCCACGATCTAACCCTGGGATAACTCTCCCGATGCGTACGACGCTTAAAATATGGGATCTGGTGAACAAAAGGTTGGTGGGCGCAGGGGTGTGGGCCCCGGGGACTCTCCTCTGGGGGAACCCCCGCTTGCCCCATTTTCAATCCATCCCGGATCCGATTGTTTGGGCCAGGCATGGAGTTACAACACTAGGGGACATAGTGTCCCAGGGGCAGCTACTCTCCTTCGATGCTATTAAACAGGCCAGGGACCTCCCGAACCATATGTTTTTCAGATTCCTGCAGTTGCGACACGCCTTCCGTTCTCAATTCCCATCTAGAGTGACTCTTGGGGTGTCGGCGGTGGAGGAGGCGCTTGGTCCTGAGGGGGGTGGGACGCGCACACTGTCCATGGTGTATGCCGCGCTGACCGTATCGGAGGAGACCAGGTTCTCCCATTTGTTTGAGCTCTGGCAAGGCGACATTCCGGAGCTTACTGAGGAGGACTGGGAGGAGGGTTTACAGCAATACCTGACCCTTGCGATTTCTGCAAGGGACAGGTTTATACAATTGAAGTTCCTCCACCGGGTATATTTTTCACCGGCACGCCTGGCAAGGATTTACCCTGACCGATTGACTACCTGCCCCAGATGCAAAGAAGATGATGCTGACTTTTTTCACATGGTGTGGTCCTGCCCTGGGGTAGTGGGATTTTGGAGAGGGGTCCTGGCCGATATTAATGCAGTGGGGGAGCTTACGATTCCACTTAGCCCGATACCTCTCCTGCTGGGTATCTGTGATTTTCTGGATATCTCCTGGGGGAAGAAACTGTTTATTTTTTACACTACACTCTATGCGAGGAAAGCCATACTACTGCAATGGAATCAACCTCTCCCTCCTACTAAACAACTGTGGCAGTCCCTGGTGAACGCGGCTTTGCCGCTCTACAAACTTACATATCTGGGCAGGAACTGCCCTGGGAAATTTGGAAAGATTTGGCGGCATGGGTTGAGGCGAAGCATTTGACCATTGCTTAGGCTAGGGGGAGTGGGGGGTGGGGGGGGGGGGTTTCCCTTTTTTGTAATTTCTGTGGTTTTTTGTGTGGTGGGGGGAGGTCTCGGGGAAGTTTTGCACTCTATGCTGCAATGATTAGTGACTCTACACACTGTTAAGAACTGTCTGTGCTTTATATGTGATACAATTTGATTATCTGTCTACTCAAAATATGTATGTACCTTGCTGATGCATGTCTGTTTTCTGTTTTTCTTTTGTTTGAAACATAAATAAAAATCTTTGTTAAAAAAAAAAAAAAAAGTAATAGGGTAGCACAGTGGTGTAGTGGTTAACACTTTCACCTAGCAGCAAAAGGGTCACTGGTTCAAACCATGACACTACCTGCCTGCAGTTTGCATGTTCTGCCCTGTGCTTGCGTAGGCTCTGCTTTCTTCCTTTAGCTCTTTTACTAGCGGTGGCCCGGCCTTCTGTCGCCGCCGCTTCTTCTTCCAACTTCGGGGGTCTTGTCCCCCTCTTCGGTTCTTCTTGCCGGGCCTGCGCTCCTTCTTCCAGCTCTTTTACTAGTGGGGGCCCGGTCTTCTGTCGTCGTCGCTGTCGCCATCTTCTCTTCTTCTTCTTTTCTTCTTCCTTGAGATGTTGACTCAACGCTCTCTCTGGCCGCAATGACAGGGACAGGGTGTGCGGCGACTTATATAGGGACAATGGGCATCCTCTGTGACTGTGACATCATAAGGGGGAAAAACATCACCCGGTGACCCCGCCCGTTGTCCCTATATAAGTCGCCTACATCTCAAGGAAGAAGAAGAGGAGAGAAGACCGGGCCACCGCTAGTAAAAGAGCTGGAAGAAGGAGCGGAGGCCCAGGCTAGAAGAACCGAAGAGGGGGACAAGACCCCTGAATTCGGAAGAAGACCCCCGGGCGGCGACGAAGAAGAAAGCTGGGCTCCTCTGCTAGTAAAATAGCTAGCAGAAGATAGCGGAGGAGTCCGGCGGGAAGACCCCCAAGACGAAAGAAGACCCCCGGGAGCTGTGCAATAAATTATTTTGAAAACTTGTGTTGTGTTTTATTTACATTTTTTTTCATCAGGTGAATGGGTAGGGGTACATTGTACCCCAATACTCATTCACATAGGGTGGGGGGCTGGTATCTGGGGGCCCCCTTATTAAAGGGAGCTCTCTGATTCCGATAAGCCCCCCGCCCGCAGACCCCGACAACCAACGGCCAGGGTTGTCGGGAAGAGGCCTTTGTCCTCATGAACATGGGGACAAGGTGCTTTGGGGTGGGGGGGCCACACAGCCCCCCTTCCCCAAAGCACCCCCCCATGTTGAGGGCATGCGGCCTGGTACGGCTCAGGAGGGGGGGGCGCTCGCTCGTCTTCACCCCCTTTCCTGACCAGCCGGGCTGCCTGCTCGGATAAGGGTCTGATATGGACTTTGGGGGGGACCTCCACTCCGTTTTTTTGGGCGTATGGGTTCCCCTTTAAGTCCATACCATGTGACGGGCCCATGGAGGCGGCGACATTGACCTCCTTCACTAGTCCCATCTACCTGGAGCCACGTTCAAAATGAATGGACTTTCCTCCGTGTGTGGGCAAGTCCGTTCATTTCAAAAGTGCGGCAGTCTCCCGCCATAGTCCAGCGGACCTAGTCCGCCAGAAAAGTCCGGTTGTGTGTGGGCAGGTCCGCTCGTTCGGAAAGTCCGACGGACTTTCCAGCGGTTTGTCTGCCAGACTAAGGATAGTTTGATCGTGTGTACGTGGCATAAGGGACCTTAGATTGAAAGCTCCTTGAGGGCAGGGACTGATGTGAGTGAACAATGTATATGTAAAGCACATTCCGTAAATTGACAGAGCTACTGTATATAAGTACTTGAAATAAATAGGTTAATCTATGTGTTCCTAAATTAAACTTTTCTATAAACTGTAAAAATAGAGCTGGCTTTACATGAACCTTTGATCTATAAACTGGAAAAATTTAGTTGGCTTTACTTTAACCTATGGTCTATAAACTGGGAAAAATCAGGTGGCTTTATTTAAAGCTATGGTCTATAAACTGGAAAAATTGAGTTGACTTTACTTAAAATTATAGTTCCAGACATGTTAAGGAATGTATTCCTAACTTAAAACACTATGGTCTATAACCTGAAACAAATTGAGTTGGCTTTACTTAAAACAACAAAGTTGAAAACATGTTTAGTTGACAGTCCTTAAAAAGCTGATGCAAATAGATGCCTTCATTTTTTTTACTAAACTCACAACAGTAAAATCAATCTGTAAATGGAGTAAAGCATGCTTGTTATATTCACTGTGGAACCTAGGGGGTTAATCCTGTCCATTGTGTAAAAAAGGCTGTTTGATCCTATCTTCTCTGTTCTTCCCCTTCTTCCAAACCATCTCCTAAAAAAAACAGAGCCTTGGGGACAAGATGCACATGCTCAGTTTGGTGTGAATTGCTAGAGAGTTTTTGTTATGGGAGGGTGCATGTGATCAACACAGGGCCAATCAGTACTGTCCAGAGGGGCAGGGGTCCAGCAGCCTCATAGGACAGTCAGAGCATAATGAAAACTGCTCATACAAGCTTTAACCAGACATTGATAGAAGCCACAAGACTGCTCAAACTGCTGATGAAAAAAGGTATTTAGCAGTTTATATGTGTGAAAATCATTGCATTTCCATGTCCTGTGTATTGTAGGAGACCAGAAATAGTAAATGCAGGGTCCTGGGTTTAGTAACCCTTTTTTTTTTTTTTGCAAATCTGTTTATTACGTTTTAAAACATTTAACAGAAAAACAACATACACTGGTCATGATGAGTGTTAACTTTGGTTCGTACAGAATTATGACATAAGGTAAACTCTTACATGAAACACAGCAGGGATCTTAAGGTATCACGATGATCGCGCAAGGCTGGCTCCATGGGTAGGAAGACAGCGTGGAGCTAAAACGTGCATCTGAGAAATATATTTTACATTCACAGTTGCAGATTACTATTTATTAGCAGATGATAATGGGTTAAGTAGGGTGTGAGTCTGAGGCTGTGGAGGAATACGCCAGCCATTTAGACCAAACCTTGTCATGTTTTTGAGGGCAACCCCTATTAGCATAACATTCTTTGTAAAGAGGCAGGCTGTTGTTGACCAATTGTTTCCACAGGGAGAGAGGAGGTGTAGGCTTACGCCAGCTGAGGGCTATGGCTTTGCCGGCGTAAAAGAGAAGTAGCACGACCAGGGTGTGGCTTACCACTGTGGGAATTATTTGTTCTATCAGGCCCAATATACATATTGCTATGGAGGGTTTGAGCTGTATGCTGGTGACCTGTGTTATGACATTTAGTCAGGACCGTTTTTAAGGCAGGGCAAAAGGGGAAGCTGCCCTGGGCCCCATCATTGTAGAGGGGCCCAAAGCAGCTGCCTCATACTTGCCAACTATTCCAGTTTAAATTCCCTTATCCCTTGAAGTTTTCGTGCTGTGCCCCAATATTTCAGTGTAAACTTCTGCTGCTACTGCCCAGCTCTGCCCTATTGCCATGTACAGATGGCTCACCTGCAGGCCCTGTGTTTACATGTAAATAACCTGCATTGATAGTCGTGGACTATGGCATTGATATTTAAATAGTGGCGGCATTCATATGTATATCATGTCCCCCTGAGGTCACATCCACCATCACTTCTACTGAATGCTGCCCACTGGGGAGGTAAAAGAGCATGCTTAAAATTCCTGCCTACAGCTGTGGTCATTAAGCCTAACATCATGTTCTGCAAAAGTATGCAAATTGGAGGTGGAACCCTTCTTCAAAATAACATGGTGTCATAGCACCCTGAATTTTGGTAACCAATCAATGAGCAGTAATGCTGTGCACTAACCTCTTGCAACCAATCAGTGAGCAGTATTAATGTGCAGTAACCTCTAAAAACCGATTAGTGAGTGGTATACATGTTCAGTAACCTCTAGCATTCAATCAGTGAGCAGTATTGATGTACAGTAATCTCTAGCAACCAATCAACAAGCAGAAGTCATGTGCTGTAACCTCTAGAAAAGAACAGAGAGCCATAATGCCAGCCAGTCAGTGAGTGGTAATGATACATTGTAACCTCTGGCAACCAATCACAATCGCTGCCTGATCCGATTCAGTAAACAGATTTTCAATCTAGCTGATATTTATTGTATGCCTCCAAGCATGTGGAGAGTGAAATTGCATGGAGGAGGGGGCCCAAGAAAATGTTTGCCCAGGGTCCAGTCAATATTAAAGATGGCCCTGCATTTAGTATCTCCTTCCAATGTTCGACAATGGCTGGGCAGGTCCAAAAAAATATGAGTAACATCACCAGGTATTGTTACACAATGCCAGCATTCTGGGGGTTTGTGTAATCTGTGTGGGGTAAAATATGCGCAATGAACCATCTTGAACTAAATTAGTCGGTCTCTCAAGAAGACCGGGGATCTGAAAGGGAAGTTCCATATGTCATCCCAATCTTCATTGTCAAAGTCAGGAATTTTGTGTAGCCATTTGTTTCTGAATTTCTCCAGAGTAGGGAGGGAGGTCATTATCAAATGAGAGTAAAGTCGCGAGGTGGGCTTATTTGCACATCGGCACCTGAGGAGGTCCTCTAATGTGGATTGGATGATCAATAGGTCTGTGGGATGTTGAAATCAGAGATCAATTTGGTGAGTGGGGCTAGAGATTGATTGAATATTGCTTTGTCCACTGTTTTAATTTTAAATTTAGTAAAAGAGTGAGGTTCGGGCAATTTGTAAATATGTTCCAGGGTGGGGTTCAACCACAAGGGGGCAGCTGGAGAAAATGCATTTTTAGGGTATCTTTCAATTTTAAGGACTGCCCCCCATGCATGCACGTGGTGTGCATGGAGGGGGTCAGCGAGTATGGGGCCTTTGGGCCACAGAAAAGTAAAAATGTCAGTGCTTCCAACGATTTCACCACCGCTGCCTCATCCAAAGTAGCAGGGTTTGTCCGGGTTTGTCATATCACCAAGCCACTGTAATTAGCTGGGTGGCCAGGTAATATTTATATAAGTCAGGGCACACCAGTAATCCCTGGGAGGACAGGCGTACAAGTGTTGACCATCCGTATCTGGGAAACTTGGTTCCCCAGATAAAGGAGGTGAAGAGGCTATGTAGCCGGGTGAAGAAGGATTTGGGAATCCCTTGCAGGGATTGGCGAAGTAGGTAGGTAAATTTGAGTAGGATTTTCCTTTTTATCAGATTTATTCAACCTAGCAATGATAAGGGTAGTGACTCCCATGCCTTCAGTCTCAGCCATGTCTCCTGAACCACTGGGAATAGATTTAGGGGCAAGAAATCTGAAGCCTGCCTTGAAATTACCACCCCAAGCTACTTAAAGCTCTCAACCCATTGTAGGGCTATATCGGAGGGGGTGGTGGTACAAGCTGCATGGGCCTGTGATAGTGGAGAAGGAGTTCAGAATCTGCAGTGTCCCTTCGAGTGAGGAGTCTGCATTGTGTGTTTCAAAAAAAAATTTAAGTCAGCAGCTGAAACAAAAGTAGCTGCTGACTTTTAATCAGGAGACTTACCTTTCCAGGGCGCTCGCAATGTCGGCCGCCGAGGCTGACATGTCCCTCAGCTCTCGGGTCCCAGCGCTGCCATTCCAACTAAGGGAAACAGGCAGTGGAGCCTTGCGGCTTCACTGCCCGTTTCCTACTGCGCATGCGTGATTCGTGCAGTGCTTTGTGAGTGGGACGTGCTGTGTTAGGGAACACACTGTTCCCAGAACACAGCGCGCCCTATTACCCAGAAGACAGCACGGAGGAGGGGAGAAGACCGAAGATCACCGAGGAGCAGGAAGAAGGCAGATTCAAATGTTTTTTTTTATATTTTTTTTAAGAATATTCATGCTTTTTTTTTTTTAGGGTGGCCCTCCACTTTAACTGTAACTATATGTAGCGACCACAACCTTTGCTGTGTGGCCTTGACTTGTTGGGCTTACCAGTTACCTTGTCTCGGCCTGGTTTTCCACGTCTAGGAGTTCCCAGGGTTGATACCCAACGACTTGAACACTGACACAAATGAAGTCCTCTTTAAAAGGTTTTATTTTGTGGTAATAACTTCCAGACAACACAGTCTCTTAGGGAACAGAGGGCACAGGTGAAGAACTCAGGCACCTTGAACTGCAGGTCTAGCAAAGTCTCTAATTCCACCCAGAGAGTAGCCACTCGCAGCTGGGCACTTCAAGGCTGAATAGGCCTCTAACCAGAGACCATGACAGTCACGTTGACTCAAAAACTTGAAACAGATTGAATGCTCCTGCTGCTTGCGGAGCTATCCGTCGCCATCCACAAGATCTGTTGCACAACATCGGCCTAAGCTACCTCAGCCAGCTTGCTGAGACCCGCTGCAGTGTCCCGGACGGATATTGCGGCGCTCATTGCTGCGTGGACTCAGGGGATTCGCCGCGCTGTGATCCTCCGGCCGCCGCCATCTTTTTTTTCCAGAGGCCTCGCGGAAAATCCTTGGCCCTGTCTTCTGGAGAGGTAAGGGGCCTTCATCGGTCTCTCCCCATCACTCCCCCTCCTGCCAGGATACCTCCGGTGGCGTTCCCTGGACTCTGGGGTGCTCGGGGAGGCCGTGGCCGGCTCCGGCCTACTGCGGCCTAGTAAAGCCTACGGATCCCCGGTGTTTCCGGCGGCCGCAAGCTTTTCTGGAGCGCCCGGTCGCCACCCTGACTGTTTAAGTACCTTTTAAAGCACTATGCACTCCGCTAAGAAGAAGGGAGCCAAGCGGAACAACAAACTATTGAACTCAGCGTCCCACACCCCGACCTCCGGAGAGCTTATCCGGTTATTTCACCGCCAGCAATTTTTATCCCCGGAGGGCAAGATGGCGGCGACTCGCGTGGAGGAGGAGAACGTGTCCCCGGTGGATGGCAGTCGGGAATTCCCGCCGGACCTCCGCCCCATAGACGACGAACTGCGGCGAGTTGCCGTGCCGACAGGCGGAGTGGACGCGTAACTTCTCCAAGCTCCAAGCGTTACCGACGAAGGCGGACATAACAGCTCTGATAGGGACTGTGGAGGCGGCGCACCGCAAAGAGATGGCGGCAGTTAAAGCAGACGTATCGGCGCTTAATTCCAGGGTGGAGGCGGAGGAGACCTCTCTGGCTGCTTTTGAACAACGTGTAGCGGCAGTGGAGAAACTCCAGGAGGCACACGCAGAGACTCTGGTGGCACAACAACTCCACTTGGAGGAAATGGAGGACAGGAGTCGCAGGAACAACCTGCGACTCCGGGGCTTACCTGAGGCTACAGGCTCTGAAGACTTGCAGGATACCGCGCTTGCTATCTTCCGCGCTATAGAAGGCATCGAGCTCCCGGACCGGGTGGAGATCGATCGGATCCACAGAGCGCTGGGCCCTAAACCTACTGACCCCCTGCGGCCCCGGGACGTTATCTGCAGGATCCACCACTTTCCTCATAAGGAACAGATCCTACGCAAAGCCTGGAGCGCCAGAGACCTGGAGTTCAATGGGGTGACCATTAAGATCCTTCCGGACCTCTCCCGCCCCACCCTGCAAAGACGGGCCATGCTGAGGCCGCTGCTTGACCTTGCTCGCAGAAGAAACATAACTTACCGCTGGGGGTATCCACTGTCAGTGACATTTAAGAAGGATCAGAGGTCGTTTACTTTGCGGAAACCTGAATCCCTGCCTGCCCTCTTTACCTTTCTTGAAGCGGATCCGGTGAGGCTGCCTGACTGGCTGGCTTTCCTCCCACGAGCCCAAGGACAACCGAGTATGTCGGGACAGGGAGCTGTGGTACCTCCCGGATTACAAAGAGGTCGTCGCCGACCTAGAGCGGTCTCTCAGGAGGATGTACGTGAATCTTGATCTGGCTCCCGGGTGCAAATGCCCAACTTCGTGTGACCGTAATCTGATGACCCCAACCCCAGGTCTGGAACTCACCTGCTAAGTTAAGTTTTTGTTCCTTTTCTTTGCTCTTGCATTTCCAGTTACCTTTGCACCTTGACTGTCACCTGGCTCCCTCATGGTCCCCTGACACCACCCCCCTTTTATTTTTATTTTTATTTATTTTATTTTTTTTAATTTTTTTATTTATTTGTGGGCCACCCGTCCCGAGTGTTTGAACGATCCAACCTGAAATTTACCGTCCCCCCCCCCCGGGCAGTTGTGGAAAGCTATGCCCCCAACCCTCGGTTGACTTGTTTGTCTTGTTGACTCTGCCTTGCCCGTCTGCCGCGGCACACCCCTTCTCAGTTACGGCTAGAACACTCCACGCTACAGTGCCCAGCCGGGAAGGACACCCTTTGCCACCATTTGATGTGTGGGGGATCGCGCTACTGGGTCACCTGCTGCGAAGTCCCCCCATTGACAGCGGCCCTGAGAGTCGTAGTCATGTGAACCCCTCGGCCGGACATACGGACATGCAGCCTGGACGGATGGGAGATGGGTTTGATATGGCTGCACGCTCAAAGCCCTGATGACATGGGGGTTCTGGGGTCATGGGCCTCCACTGGATTGCAGATACATTGAGGGATTCTGTCGCAGTTGTATGTTTAGTTGGGGGTGGGGGGCGGGCTACCAGGACGTTGGACACTATTTGGTGGGATGTCTGTCCTGTACTCTGAGCCGTTTTAGCTGACGCTCGGCAGGCTTTTAAGGTATATCTGGGGAGGGTTAACGGTCTCTTACATAGCCTGGCAGAAACAGGATGCGCAGCCCTTGCGCTGCGGCAATTTCTACGTTTGGAGCCAGGTGTCTACCAAAAAGCTGGTACGAGGGGAACGTATACTGTGGGGAATAAGAACAACTGTTTAGTTCACTTTTTTCAGTTTTAATGTATTTGTTGCCTCCCTTTTCCTGGTTTGGGAATCATCCCTGTTGCAGTATTATTGGAGTGATTCATGTTTTTTTTCTTTTCATTTTTATGATATATGTCGGGGTGGGGAGGAGTGGCTGGGCGCTCTCTTTTTGAGCCCTGTCCTACCTCCCCCCCAAATAGGCTGGTATATGCCGCTGGGTTTTGCCATACGGCTCCCAAGCGCCATATGCAAATATTATATTGTGCGCGGGACAAGGTGTTAGACTTTGTCCCATTTTTCTGACTCTCTTTCTCTTTTTTCTTTAACGTTTTTTCCTTTTCTTTCTGGTATCTGTTTCAACCTTCTGTTTCCTTCCCCTCTCTTCCCTTACCCTTTCCTTCCTGGTCCTTTACGCCATCCCCCCCCTCCCCCCCCCCGGGTCCCCCATGGCATTCGACGGACTTACAGTGATGTCCCTAAATGTTAAAGGTCTTAACACGCCGGAGAAGAGGCGTATTTTACTAGACGATTTAAAACGATCCCATGTAGACGTAGCTTTTCTCCAGGAGACACACTTTAACCACTACAATACAGGGCACTTTCACCCCCTTCCTTCCCAGCCCAATTTTCAGCTTTCAGCGCTCTAGCGCTTTCAGTGACAATTGCGCGGTCATGCTACACTGTACCCAAATGAAATTGTTATCATTTTGTTCCCACAAATAGAGCTTTATTTTGGTGTTATTTATTCACGACTCCGTTTTTTTTTTTGCGATATAAGCGCAAAAATAGCGGAAATTTGGAAAAAAAACAATATTTTCTTTTTTCTATTTGAAAAGAAATCCAATAAAATCAAATTTTGTCATAAATTTAAGCCAAAATGTATTCTGCTACATGTTTTTGGTAAAAAAAATTCCGTTAAGTGTATAATAATTGGTTTGTGTGATCACGGACATATGTACGCAAATGATCATGTACATATGTGTGCAGGTGATCACGTACATATGTGTGCAGATAATCATTGGGACATGTGATTTTAGTGGGACATATGTGGGGGACATGTTTTTATTATTAGGGACATGTGTTTTTATTATTTGGTGACATGTATGTTTTGGGGACATGTGTGTTTTGGGGACATATGTGGGGACTGTGTTTGTACTGTGTGGTGTGTTGTCTGTTTACACTACACTGATGATCAGTGAGTAAAAAGCTGTAAAAAGCAGCCCATACTCACTGATCATCAGCCGGCTGCAGCGTTCTGCTCTCCTCTCCTCAGCGGTGACTTCCGTGTGAGGAGAGGAGAGCCGATTGCCTAGCAACCGGCTGTTTGTTTACATCACATGACGGCCGTGATTGGACACGGCCGTCATGTGATCAGGAGGGCCAATCACAGAGCCCTCCTGCCGATCTGAGATGTGCCGTGTCCGGGTGACACGAGCACATCGGGATCGCGCCGCTGCGCGGGCGCGCGCGCGCGATCCCGCTACTCCTGAAGGACGTTCCTGAACGTCCTATCAGGAGTAGACGGCTCCCACCCGGCCGTATATATGCATTGGCCGGGTGGGAAGTGGTTAAGGATAATAAGCTACCTTATTTACAAAATAAGCTTTACCCGATAGCCTATCATTCCACAAACCCAACAGCTAAGTCCAAGGGTGTCTCCATACTGATATCCAGTAGGGTTCCCTGGACATGCCAGAGCTACAATCTGGACCCCTCGGGACGGTTTGTCTTCCTTAAGGGTACGGTAGGCCTCACGCAGCTTACCCTGGCAGCGATATATGCCCCTAATGACCATCAGGCCACCTTTCTGGAAGAGACTTTGGAGCGTCTTCAAGACTTTAGAGAGGGCCAGTTGATTATAGGGGTAGACTTTAATGCCCCACTGACTCCCTCGGTCGACACTTCCTCTGGAAGGACCTCCATCCCCTTAGGCCAACTCAAGCGTATGTCTAAGACGTTCCATAAATCACAGCTGATAGACGTTTGGCGTCTGCAGCACTCGGGAGAGCGTGACTATACCTACTATTCCTCTGTTCACCAGGTATACACTAGGATAGACTACTTCCTGATCCCCCATGCGCAACTACATGCCATTGAACACACATCTATTGGAATTAGGACTTGGTCTGACCATGCACCCATATTTTTGACATACCGTATATCTGATCACGCCCCTTTCAGGCATCGATTCTGGTGTCTGAATGAGAGCCTCCTGCAGACACGGGAGGTGTTGGCGGAGGTGTCTAGGGAGCTGCATTGTTACTTCCAGGAGAATGCCCGACCTGGTTGCGCACCTGGGATTTTGTGGGAGGCTCACAAACCGGTGATTAGGGGGATCCTTATTAAGCATGGGGCCCGAATTAAACGGGAACGTACCCAACAACTTAGCCAGCTCTTACAGAAACTTGCTGTTGCTGAGGGCAAACATAAGCATAGTCCCACACTGTCCTCGGAATCTGACTTGACAACCTTACGGAACCAGATCAACGATCTCCTCCACTACAGAGCAAAGGCACATTTACAGATCTGCCGTAGAACGACATATGAATCAGGGAACAAGTGCGGAAAACTGTTGGCAAGAATGATCAGAGACTTAAAACTTTCCACGTACATTCCTCACATTAACAAGGCAGGGGGCGACAGGGCAATCCTACCCATACATATTACACAGGAGTTTCACTCCTTCTACTCCACCCTGTACAACCCGCCTCCGGTGACAGCGCCCCAATCAGAAATGGAAGAATACATTGCGACCTCTCAAATGTCCTCTCTCTCGCCTGACACGCAAAGACTCCTAGACTCTCCCATAACTTTACCAGAACTCCAAACGGCCATAAAATTCCTGAAACCTGGGAAAGCGCCGGGTCCTGACGGCTATACCTTGCAATATTACAAAACCCTATTCCCAGTCTTGGGCCCCCAACTACTTACGGTTTTTAATGCCATGGGGTCGGGAGAAACATTCGCCTCCGCTACCCTAGGTGCCCATGTCTCCGTGATCCCTAAAGAAGGGAAAGACCCGGCGTCCTGTGGCAGTTATAGACCTATATCGCTGCTGAATGTGGATCTTAAACTATTCACCAAAATACTGGCTACTCGGCTGGCATCGCATCTCCAGCAACTTATCCACCTAGATCAAGTGGGTTTTGTCCCGTCAAGGGAAGCTAGAGATAGTACCACCAAAGTGATGAATTTGTTACATATTGTGACATCGAAGAAGACCCCGTGTCTATTTTTAAACTCTGATGCCGAAAAGGCGTTCGACCAGGTTAACTGGTCGTTTATGTTTACAGTACTTCGACATATAGGACTGGGGGAGGTGATGCTGAGCCGCATAGCTAGTATATATAGTAATCCTACAGCCCAAGTGAAGGCAAACGGTGTACTTTCAGAACCTTTTAAGATCACCAATGGCACGAGACAGGGCTGCCCATTGTCCCCCCTCCTTTTCGCTCTGTCCTTGGAACCGTTTTTAGCCAAGATCAGAATGAACCCTGATATACAAGGGGTGGCAATTGGTCGACTGCAATGTAAGCTGTCAGCCTATGCAGATGATATGCTCTTCTCCATCACTAACCCGATTATTTCCCTACCGAACCTCCTGAGTGCATTCGAGACATACGGGAAACTCTCTAACCTTAGGATTAACTTTATTAAATCTGAAGCGATGGGAATATCTATTCTGGCACGTACCCTCTCGGTGCTACAATCCACCTTCCGATTTAGATGGGCGTCCTCTGCCTTGACTTACCTGGGCACGAAAATCCCAACTGACTTGTCTTGCATCTATGACTATAACTTTCCCCCATTGTTGATAAAGATCAGGACACTGCTAGACACATGGCATAAGGGGCTACACTCATGGTTTGGGAGATGCAATCTACTAAAAATAAGTGTGCTGCCCAAACTGTTATACCTCTTTCAGGCTCTCCCGATCAGAATACCTCCCATATATTTTAAACAGGTGCAGTCTCTGTTTGTCCAATTTGTCTGGGCATACAAGAAGCCACGCATACCACGTGCCCAACTTTCTGCTCCAAAACAATATGGGGGACTGGCGCTCCCCGATGTTAGGAGATACTACCAAGCAATACACTTAGGCAGAGTCGTGGACTGGGGACGACATCAAGAATTGAAATTGTGGGTACAGATAGAACAACAGCAGGTAAACATTCCCCTGCGATCTGCACTATGGTGTGGTGGCTCCCTCCCCCCGGAGATAAAATCGCATCCTTTGATAGGGAACACTCTGATGCAATGTCTTCAGGCGACACTTCCGAATTCCCTGACTACCAAAATATCTCCATTGACCCCGATTCTGGGTAACCACTGGTTCCCCCCTGGGAATTCACTTACACGCTTTAGGACGCTGAGGGATTCAGACTGTGTTACGGCTGCACGATTTGTGCGGCAAGGTAGGTGGCCTTTGTTAACGGAGCTAACCGACCCCGCGGGCTCATTCCAGCTCTCCTTCTGGGACGCAGTACAGATACACCATTTCCTTCAAAGCATCCCAAATCCCCAGTCTTACACACGACCGCTGACCTCATATGAGGAATTCCTCACGGGCACGGAACCAATTTCTCGGGTCCTCTCTAAAATGTATTCGACACTGAATACACCAGCCCACCCGCCGAGCCTAGCGTGCTTGGACAAGTGGGAGGCAGAGCTTCAATGCACCTTTACTGCAGTCCAGAAACAAAATATAATTGACCACTCTCTTAAAACGTCGATGTGCACTAAAATTCAAGAGACCAATTATAAAATCATGACACGGTGGTATCTTACACCGAGTCGCCTGCACGCCATCTTCCCAGACACGTCAGCACATTGCTGGCGATGCCATGAGGAAAGGGGGTCCATGCTACATATGTTTTGGTCCTGCCCTAAGTTGACGCCTTTCTGGACTGCGGTACGCACGGTGTCTCAAAAATGTACGGACCTGCTGATTCAGATGAAGGAAAGTCCCTGCTTGCGCCTTGAGCTGTTGTGATTATACAGACGCTAGGCAGTATACGGAGGTGCCGACCCCATGGACATGTATCTCCGTCGCACGCCTCCCACTGTCCCTCCGCGCCCCCCCTTCTCTCCCGATCCTCCCCCTTTTCCCCTGTATCTTACCTTTCTTTCTTCTCTCATTCTTTTCTGGTAGCGTTATGTCGGCCTATATTGTTTAGACCTTGGATATACCAACGAACTGAGCCTCAGGAGTATATAGACCCGGGTTATATTTTCTTTCTTGTGCTGTTGGAATACACACTGTATTTTATATCCTGTCAAGATGTGTGACTTGGAGGCTGCGACCTCCGTTTTTATGCTACCGCTGTATGTTAAACGGGCCCCTGCCCCATTGTTGAAAACTAATAAAATATATATTTAAAAAAAAAAAAAAAAACTTGAAACAGTCCCATGAACGTGGACAAATTGTAACTAGAGGTGAACAGGAACCTTTTCCTCAGTACCCGGAACGTTTGCTGTCGCCTCAATGGTACTAGAAAAGCGTGAATTCGTCAATGTCCTTCCCAACTCAGTAACCAGGCATTTTTCAGGATGCCACTTGCTGGCCCTCCTCTGAAGAGTCCTCCCCGGTCACTTCCATGAGCTGTGGTGCCTCTCCAAGCCAAGAGCACACCCGGACACATTGAATCCTCCCTCAGTTACTGTGCCTCGGACCAGCCGGGTCCAAGACTCGGGAACAGACGGATCCCTATCCCAGACCAGACGGGTCTATCAGGGGCCTTCCACAGGAACATGTTGCGGGGTATTGAACACCCCGAGACCAGGACCCCTTGCGGGGCTACCCTGGTCCTGGAACCAGACCAGACCCCACGGGTCTCACGAACTACTCCTCTCCCAAACATGTGACCCACACCCCTTAAGTACTCCTTCCCAGACTCCTCAGCAGGCCCCGGCACTCCCACTGATTGGTTCTGAGAAGGCTGATACCCAAACATCCAACCAGACCTTGTTCTGGCCTGTCATGTGCACTTCACCGTTCACATGATCAGGCAGAACTTCCAAACACAGCCTGGCCATACTGGTGTTAGGCCCACCTACTTAATTAACCCTCAGAACCCCTACTGTTCTGAGGCAAAAAACTAAATTTACATGCGTATGACATTTCATCCAAAATGTCATCCGCTACATATATAAATATGTATATTGTGGCAGAGTGTCTCACAGGAAGTCTAGAAAACTCCTGTTCAGGATTCACACATCTCCCGTGCTCCTTTGTTAGACCTCTGCTTCTCTGTCTACTTTGGGCTTTGCACCTCTCCATTTTAGGCAATTTAGGCTCCCCTGGGGCACAGGGTCAGCGCTCTGCAGCCTGAGGAGCAGACAGGTCATGTCTGTAAGGTGAATTCACACAAGAATTGACAGCTGCTGGTGTGCTTTACCTCTCTGCCAGCTGTCCATTTCCAATTGTGGTAGGGGGCAATGTGGTGCTCAATTCAGCAGCAGACACGTTTCCTGAAACTTGCAAAAAGACGGAATGGCAACAAGTTTCCCTTTCCTCCATTTTTTTATTTTATTAATATTAAAGGTAAAAAGGGCATTTTTGATCACTAAAGTTAATTAAAGAAAATATGTACAATGGCTGTAAAAATGGCCCAGTAAACAGTGGCCATAACATTTTGGCCAAGGGAAAGGTAACCCAAAAAAAAAAATTAACCTAAGTTGGTGATAAACTGGGCAGGTGGAGGAATGCTTGCCTAAGTAATCCCATATGAATTTGGAGTGAACCATAGAGGAATAGGAGTGTGACAGCAGGGGCAGACATGGAGGAGCTGAGAATTGTGGGTATGAGGAAGGGGGACATGGCCCAGCTGAGGTACCCGGGTACAGGGCTAGTCCTAGAGGAGCAGTGCATGGATAATTAACAGCACCAGGAGCAGTTGGATCGATTTTGGGGTGTCTACTCCTTGTTGGTGCCTTGTATGCCACTAGAAGTGCATATATACTATCCATGCACTGCTTCTGAAGATCACTGCCAAAGTCCTCCAGCATAGGGTAAAGGCTGCAGCAGAAGGTGGCCCACGAGTTGTTTGAATTCTAAGAACAAATCAATGAGCCTACATTCCTTACTTCCCCCAGCAACTATATAAAGTGTTCCTCAGTTTGAGTGGTAATTTTGGTCCCCCTCTGACACAGTCCACATTCCAATCATGGCCATGGCCATGCACTGATGGGGAGGTGTCATATGGATCCTCAGCAGTATAGAAAGATAGAAAACTTATTCAAGATGATGTATGGAAGACTATGGAAGCTGTGTTGGAGGAACCGGTTGCACACTCTTCCACTTGCTCCTCTTCCCTCTCATCCATCGAGCAGTTGGATGTGGTACTAAAAAGAGAAAACAAAATCTGTATCAAACCTACAAAAATATATAAAATAAATGTAAAAAATATATTACAGAATTAAATAAAAATGTGTAACAAGCAGGAATGATTACGCGCGATTAGGTGCATTTAGCGTTTTTTCTGCCCAAAAACTCTCCTCCTTTACGTGCAAGTGATGTTTTTTTTTTCTACTTCTAAACACTCCTATCTCTAAACACCTGCAAACACCTACTGTATGTGTCCACATCAGCACCTTACCTCACAAATACGCTTCTGGAAGAATGTTTAAACATTCCCATAGATGCACTCCTAAACCTTGTGGACAGTCTTCCCAGAAGAGTTGAAGCTGTTATAGCTGCAAAGGGTGAGCCAACTCAATATTGAACTCTATAGACTAAGACTGGGCTGCCATTAACGTTCATGTTCATGTAAAGGCAGACGTCCCAATACTGTTGACACTATAGTATCGCTGCTGAGGACGTCTCTGACGAAACGCGTACAGCGTCATTACGCACACCACGTCACTTCCGGTGCGCCTGACCCGTTGGAGCGCAGCTGGAGCGCACGCCGCTCGCTCAGGGGGATCCCTTTCGTGTGCTGGCGAACCGGTGTGTTGTTCTTCATTCTGGCTTCTGTTTGTGCAAGGATGCCAAACATTCATGAAGCTAAATTATTTTTTATTCAGCATATGAGTAGCCTTATAGAGCCTGGAAAACGGTACCCCTTAAAGAGTGATCAGAGCTCCCCACCATAGAAGGAGGGTGTAGACTGGGGGAATAGGCCTTATATGACTGAGTACAGCGCTGTTTTGCATATATATATAAAAAAGGACTGTATTGTTGGTTTTTTATATATTTTTTATATTTTTATTTTTTATTTAATAAATTTTTTTTGATTATGTTTTATTTTTGAGCTGTATGACTGCTATATACATACAACTTTGCAGATTTGCAGTGCAACTGTTATAGATTGCAATTTTGTGGAAAAAATTTGTACAAAGTGTTGTGCAGAAACTTTTTGGCATATGGAAAAGTTTTTTAACATTTTTTTGCAATAAAGCATGTTTTAAGTGGCTATCAGTCTCCCACTATATATACATATATATATATATATATATATATAAAGAAAACCTTTTTTAAACTAAAGAAGTTTTTGCAGCTTGCTCCCCTTCCCCCAAATATAAGTGTTCAGTAAATCAAAATACTACACCATGAGTGGATTTTTTTCATTTTGAGGAACTACTGGCGGACAAAAGAGTCTTTTTTCATCTCCTCTAAAAAGCCTGGGGAGGACCTGTTGAAGACAGAGCCAAGCAGTGGAATCCTCAATAAAGTGGAATACAGATTACAGGCGTATAACCCCCTAGGGGGTGCGTGGATTCGGTGAGTGGGGACCCTTGAGGGGGAATGAGCACGGAAGTCACCAATAAGCAGGCATAATCACAAAAGTCACCTTCCTGTTATCTGAAGCAGAATAATTGCACATCTGGGAATACCTAATAGAAGACTTTTTCATGGACTATATATACATATATATATAATTTTTTTTTGATATATAATTATTTGTTTTCATTCACATTTATTTTTACACATTTTTTATATATTTTTTTTTTTTTTTTTCGTTTTTTCTTTGAATGAGGTTGTATTTGTCATAATTTTTTGGTGTTACGCACAAACCTATTATTTATTAATTTTTGGGGGTTTACAGCATAAATAATAATTAGCACAAGGATTGTGCATGTGTAGTGGAGATATAGATGTTACACTTCCCATATATGGGGATTTTTTTCAGTACCACAGAATAGTTTGAATATCACTTGGCTTTTTTTGTTTGTTTTTTTGCCTTTTGTTTGTGGTTTTTGTTTTTAGCTCTTTGTTGAAAAGAAGTGATAGATTTAGTGAGTTTACTTATGGTAATTAATACAAGTGTTGTGTAGTCACATTTGGTTGGATTAAGGATATAAGAGAAAAAACCCTTTTGGCATAATCACAATAATTGGGATATAATATTAAACACGATTTTAACATATATATAGTCTTTAGGGATAATAAATGGTTAATGCAGGCTTGGACCTAACATCAACCTGAGGTAGCGCCAGCAGCCCATAACAATTATTCGATTTCTATACACAGGTTGTTTAATGCAGCCTGTGTTTTTCAGGGAGGCAGCAACCTCATAAAATTAATTAAATTCCTATATTTTGCCAAAATTGAAGTTATTTATAAATTAAGGAATTAAAATTAATAACAAACTATTAAGAGAGAAAGGATCTGGGGGTACATAAATATTCATATATATCACTGTCTGATTGTGGCCTATTCCATAAGCGCGGCCTTTCTTGTATAACTATAGTGTGTGTTTAAACTCCTCTAGCTGTCTGCATATAATACCGGTCAGCAGCACTTTTTGGATAAATTACTTGAAATCCCAACTCTGGGAAACTTACAAATTATCCCTTGAAGTGGGTTTGTGTCCATACTGCAATGGTACATTGCTGTTTAGTCTGGGGGAAAGAAGGGGGAGTTTTTGGAGACTTTATTTTTTTATTATTCTTTATTTATCTCAAATTTTTTATATATACTATTTTCCCAACAAAGAGTGTATAAAACATTTTACAAAAAAGAGAAAAAGAAAAACCTTATTACACCTAAATACAAACATTTCTTAATTTCTTTATAACTTATAACTATACCATCCAAACGTTAAATACCCCTCTGCCTTCACCCGCCCCCCCCCCCCCCTTGCCTTGCAGATTACTTATGGGTACCATAGTTGTATCTATTATTTCTGGCCGGGTATTAGTTTTTCCCATCCTCCTATTTTTCTCTTTTTTTCTTTTTTTTTTTTTTTTTTTTTTTTCCTTCCCCCCTTTTTCTTCCCCTTCTCCCCCTTTTTCCTTCTCCCCTTCGCCCTTTCTTTCCCTTATATTTATTGTGTAATTTCCTCTACATATCTCCAAGAGTTTTTAAATTCTTCCCATGGAGTCCATTTATCTAGGCCTCCCACTTCTGCTGTTAGATCTTCGTCCCCTTCCTTATAGTATTCAATTTTTTGTATTTCATTTACATGAAAAATCCATTCCGATATTTTAGGACTTTCGGTCTCTCTCCATTTTTTTGGGATTAAATTCTTGGCGGTATCTAGAAGAATGGGGATTAACGAGGTTTTGTATAGCTTTATGGGTTCATCTGTCCCATGAAATAGAATCGTCCAAGGATCTTCTCTTATTTCCTTTTTAGTTACAATCTTTATTATCTCTATGATCTTCCTCCAATATTTTTTAATAATGGGACAGTCCCACCAAATATGGGCCATAGTCCCAGTTTTTTTTACACCCACGCCAGCAATCCGCAGATTGCGCTGCCACAAATTTGGCCGTTTTGTCAGGAGTAGCGTACCACCTTGATAAACATTTGTAATTTGTCTCTATCAGCTTATTATCTACTACCCCGGTGTGAGTTAATTTGAATATCTGCTTACGAATTTGAGTGCTACATTGTGACCCCAAGTCCTTTTCCCACTTTTCGATGTATGGCGGGGCCTCCCGCTCGTCTCCCTCTGAGAGAATCTTATATATTCGAGTTATATTTTTTTTCGATTTTTCTCTCAGGCATAACCGCTCTAGAGGTCTCAGATCCTCTTCACTTCGAATTGGCTGAGGGAGATTTGAGATAAAGTGACTTAACTGGAGGAACCGCCATGCATCGATCTTCATAAGTTCAGTGTCTACGCTCAGTGCTTGAAATGGAATTAATTTACCATTAACTAATATATCTTTTAATTGTGCATTTCCTTTTATTATCCAGTTACCCCCTACTTCCTGTTTTCCCGGTGTGAAGTAATCGTTTTCCTTGAGAAAAATCAACGGTGAATTATACCCCCAATTATTTTGTGAGTGTGTGCGATCCCATATCTTAAATGCTAAACGTGTTATCTCGTGTGCGTCGGATCCTATTGTCCTATACTGTGGAGGGTTCCAAATTATACGTCCTAAAAGTGCTTGACTCATTACCTTTTCTAAACTCACCCATCTCTTTTCATTTACCTCTTTCGCCCATTCCACTACTCGTGACAAAACTACCGCATTGTAGTATCTTTTTAGATCCGGGGCTGCCAGTCCCCCTTGTCTTTTCCCCCTGCTTAATACCGCCCAGCTAATTCTCGGCTTTTTAAATTGCCATATATATTTAGAGATTATATTTTTCAGTGTTCTGAAGTAGGCCTGAGAGAGCGGGATGGGCAACATTTGAAACTTATATATAATCTTTGGGACCAGAAACATTTTGACCGCGTTAATCCGTCCTAACCAGGAGAGGGGACATGTTGAGATTTTTTTTATTTCTCTTTTAATTTCATCAAGTAATGGGATATAATTATTCATGTATATTTTCCTGATCGTATTCGTGAGGTAAACTCCCAAATATTTAATTTCCTTACGCCAGGGAAAGCGGAATTCTGCCTGGAGTTTCTCCTCTTCCTGGATGCTAATATTAACATTCAAGACTTCGGACTTGCTGAGGTTTATTTTCAAATTCGATATTTTGCCGAATTTTTCCAAAGTCCCCAGCAAGTTCGGAATCGTAATCCTAGGATTGGTAATAAAAAAGAGCACATCGTCCGCATAGGCTGCGAGTTTGTGTTCATCCCTTCCCATCTCAATCCCCTTTATGTCCTGGTTGTTTCGGATAGCGGCCAGTAATGGTTCCAAAGATAAAGCAAAAAGGAGCGGGGATAACGGGCACCCCTGTCTGGTGCCGTTTCCCATTTGAAATTGAGCAGAGGATTCACCGTTAATCTTTACCGAGGCCTGCGGATGATTATAAAGTACTTGGATCCATTGGATCATTCTCGGTCCCACACCCATTACTTCTAACGTTTCTATCATGAGTCCCCAGTCTACCCTGTCAAATGCTTTCTCCGCATCTATAGACAGGAATAGACCTGGGGTCCCACTATTTTTTAGGGCCTGGAGGAGGAGCAATGCCCTTACTCCATTATCCCTCCCTTCTCTTTCGGGAATAAACCCGACCTGGTCTGGATGCACTAGTTCATTCATCTTTTCCTTCAATCTAGACGCCAATATTTTTGCGAATAGTTTTGTATCAGCATTCAATAGTGCTATCGGCCTATAACTGGAGCAGAGCAAATGATCCTTTCCCTCCTTTGGTAATACCGTGATGGTGGCCTGTAAGGCCTCTGCATTCATTTCGTATTTTGTACCTAAACCGTTCATGTATTTACATAATCTGGGGACTAATATCTCCTTAAATTTTTTATAGTAAAAAGTTGTGTACCCGTCGGGTCCCGGACTTTTACCCGATGCCGTCTCCTTTAACGCTTTATGAATTTCCTCTTCTGTGATAGGTCTATCTATATTATCTCTATCACTTTCTTGTAAATGCGGTAGTTTGGGGTCGTACAAAAACTCTTTAATAATTTCCTCATCCCCTTTACCTCGCCCCCCTTTTTGGCCTACGTTATATAGAGCTTCATAATATTGCCTGAATACCCCCGCAATTTCCTTGGTAGTATGGACCATCTTCCCATTCTTGTCCTGAATTTTATCAATAAAGTTAGTCTCCCTCTTCCCTTTTAGCTGTCTCGCTAGATATTTACCTGTTTTATTTTTCCCATAGTATCTCTCTCTGGCTCTTCCCTCACATGCCCTCCTTGCTTCCTGATCCATCAAGTCCTTAAGTTCCTCTCTCGTGTTGATCAGTAGATGATATGGTTCCTGCTTTTGACCCTTATGTTTTTTATGCTCTTGCTCTAATCTATAAACTTCTTTTATCAGATTCTCCCTTTTCTCTATTCTATCTTTTTTCTTTTTTGCTCCTATGGAGATGAGGATACCCCTGATGTATGCTTTATGTCCTTCCCATAGGGAGGCCCCCGAAATTTCCCCTATATTATTCATCAAGAAGTAAAATTCTATTTCTTTCCGGATTATCTCTACAGTTTCTTTATCCTGTAAAAAATTTTCATTTAATCTCCATGTAAAAGGTTTTCTATGAATTCCGGGTATCCTCATCTTCATTATCACTGGGGAGTGATCTGACAGCGACACTATTCCTATCCTTGTTTCAGAGACTTCTTCTAGCAGCCTGTGATCCACCAATATGTAGTCCAGCCTGGAGTGTGTCCCGTGCACGGGGGAGAAAAAGGTATAATCTTTTATTTTTTCATGTTGGATCCTCCAAGCATCCATCATTTGGTGTTGTTTGAGGCGATGCTTAATTATTTTCAGATTCCTCTCATTCGACCCCCCTGCACGGGACGTGCTGTCCATGGCCGGATCCATACAAAAATTTAAGTATTACATCTCCTGATTTAAAGTCTGCTAGTCTCCGTAGTATTTGTTTCAAGTATCCAACTGGATTTTTATTTGGACAGTATACATTTGCGAGCGTAAACACCCTGTTTCCTAGTTCTCCCTTAAGGAACAAATATCGACCCTCAGGATCAGTCAGCCTATCAAGCAATGTAAATCTTGTATGTTTCTCAAATCCAATCGCCACTCCCTTCGCCCTCCTTATTGGGGAGTCCCCATAGAACCAGATCGGGAACCTATCTGAATATAAATTAGTATTCGTATCCTGGGTTAGATGGGTCTCCTGCAAGAATACCACTTCTGCACTATATTGCTGCAGTTCCTTTAAAACTTTATACCTTTTATTAGGAGAATTTAATCCTTTTACATTGTATGACAAAAACTTTACCTCAGTCATCCAAGGTTGTCTGATGGCCTATTTATTCTGTAAATTTTTACCCTACCCATAATTTTCCCTTTTTTTTCTTTCCCCCCTTCTGCAAGGCTTTTCTTTTCCCACCTAACCCCCCTCCCCACCCACCCCTCCTCACCCCCCCCTCCCCACCCACTGGCCCAATCCTGGCCTTTACTTGTCATTGGGGGGCACAGTTCCCCTCTGCAAGCAATACCTACTAGGGTGTAACTCCAACTGCGACCCTCCACTTCTGTATCCCTTCTCCCCCCACCCCTTGGGAGAAGGATTCCCCCTATACAGACAAGGAGTGGTGGAGCCCGGATCAGCCCATCCGATCCTTCCTCCTGTCAATCCCCCCCCCTGCCCTTGTCTCCCCGGGCTTTCCCTCCCCCCCCCCCCTCCCCAACCCGAAAAAAAAAAAAAAAAAAAAGGAAGACAATTTCAAACCAGAGCCATAGCAAAAAAGAGAAAAAAAAAAAAAAAAACAACCATCGCCCTCCACCCCCACCCCCTTATTGAATAGAGTCCCTTCACATTAAATTTCACGTGGATCTCGAGGGATCTTGGGAGGTGGAATTCCCAGTTTATTACAAAAATCTTCTAGTTCATCTAGGAACTTTAGCTTGATAGTCGTTCCCTCTCTCTGGACTAACAGGGCTGTCGGGAACCCCCATTTGTACTTTATGTTTACGCTTCTCAACTGTTCCAATAGGGGTTTTAGTTGTCTTCTCCGTGCCAGGGTTCCTGCAGAGAGATCTGTGAAGACTTGCAGTATTGTACCCTCATATTGTATTGGAGACAGTCCTCTTAGTCTGCTCCATATCTTGGCTTTATCCTCATAGAGGTGAAATTTTATGATCACGTCTCTTGGTACCTCTTCCCTTAGTCCTGGAGGTTTCCTCACTCTCTAATTCTTCTCCTTCCACTCTACCTAGTAAAGGGTTAAATATCTTTGCCATTTTTGCTCCTAGATCTTCTCCCTGTTGTTCTGGCAGGGCTCTGATCCTAAGATTTTGACGTCGGCTCTGGTTCTCCTGTTCCTCCATTCTATATAAGATATCCCTGTGAGCCTCTTGCATCCTTCTAGTTTGCAATTGTAAGTCTATTATTTCCTGAGCCTGTTTAACCGTTAGTTCCTCTGTTTCTTCTATCCTCCTTAACAGGTGTCCCATATCCGCCCTTACGGTTGAAATCTCTGCTTTGATTGTATGTTCCAAGCTCGTGAACATTTCCTGTATTTCGCCTTTTGTTGGTATTTGGGAAATATCCCTCTGCTCCTTTCCCTTACCATCCGAATCCAAATCCAACTCCTCACCGGAAGTGTCAGCCTGTGACCCAACTAATCTTTCTGCCTCCTTCCTCTTCTCTCGTGTGCCCAGCTGTTTTTTTTCTATACCAGGACTTTTTTGGCTGGTTTCTTTAAGGTACTTCTGGATTGTACTTGTATTTAGACTCTCTCTTGGGTTTTTGGGATCATTAACTTTTGGGTTTCTTCCCCTCATGTTGTCCCTCTTTATCTTTCTCCTCCCCAGGATTCCCCTTTCACTTAGTGGTCACTGTATAAGTATCGGGGAATATCTGAGACCCCCTTTTTTTTTCTTTTCTTTTCCAGGGATTCTTCACTGACGGTCTGCCGTTGGTGCACTCTACTAACAATAGGGGAGATTACCTATACTTCTCCGTGTCCTTAAATATACCCCTTATGTGTCCGTGTCTTGGCTATAATGGCCCAAAATATGTCACCAAAAAAAAAAAAGAGAGAGAGTATCGAGCAAAGGCTTTTACCTTTGTCACACTGAAGTATTCCCTTGATAATGAGATATGGAGAAAAAAAAAGGGACCAGAGGTACTAATTCCTCAGCACTATTTTTGAAACCTTCGGATTCACCTTCAGTAAGGAGACACAGGTGCAACACATAGTCAATATCATCCTCTGCTTCTCATCTCATTCTAGCGCTAAGCATAGGGACTGTACTATACCGACCTCAAACACAGGTGATGCTCAGTAGGAACAAAAGGGAAAAAAAAAAAAACAGGAAAACAGGAAAGACACTCAGTTCAAAAGTGTTTCAAGGTTCCCGGCAGAACTTTTCAAGGCTTATTGAGCCTATACATTTTAACCTGTCTTCTCAGGGAAACTATTTATTAAGAACTCAGCTTCGTTTTCCAGTCCATCCGCTTTATCCAGCTAATTTCTCCTGAGTACACGTATTTTAAATGCACGTTTCCGCTCCATGGAACATAGTTCTACAGGTTTCAATTAACACTGCTCACCTGTATTACTCCTGTTATACTGCTGCTGTGTATTTAACAGGCCTTGAAGTAACATTCAGGGTATAAGCAATGCTTAGATCTAACCTGTTTGTCGTCTTCTTTGAATTCAGATTCTTCAGCTCACAGGGAAATCTCAGCGTCGGGTGTACGGGGGGGGGAGGGGGAGATCCGGGGGCTCCGTTCGCTCCAGCGAGGTCCTCAGCTCCGTCAGCCGGCGGTACGCCTCCGAGTCCCGCTGGAGGAGTACTCAGTCTCGTGCGTGCAGTGTTCGATTGCAGGCGAAGGGGTTGATGCTGGCTGCATTACGGAGCGCTGCGCTCTCACACCGCGCCCAGCTCCGATCGATACGGCGGGTCCTCCTCCATCCGCTCGCGTGGAAGCCGCAGTCAGGCTCCTCCCCTCTCACGTGCACAGCATGACCGCCGTCTCCCGTCTTTTGGAGACTTTAAACAAGGCGATGACAGGGTATGGTCATACACCTCCATGCCTATTACAAGACAATTAAAACAGGTGGGAATTGGGCTCCGCATCCTCTCCCTGTCCCAGTATGCTCAATGTCATCATGTCCAAAGCAGGGCTATAGACCCTTTTCTCCAATCATCCACCCTTAAACATGGACATGTCACTCAAAAAACATCTAAAAAACGAAACCACAGTGCATTTTCCATTTATTTCAATAAGGGGGGTGCGTTGTTGGCACGCTTTTTGAACATGCAACAAAAATGCAGCGTGCAGGATGCACCTCCCCCACGGCTCCTTGTTGTGAAGAGTTTGACAGGATTACAGGCCAGTTCATACCATGAATTGCACAAGAACGCTCTATACATACCTAAGCGATTCACATGTGATCCGGGTGCAGTGAAATTTCAGCCCATTTATTTGAATGACCAAAAGCCGTGCATACAATACTTTATAACAAGCACAGCAACCAGATTGCGTGATACTACAGTACTATACGATCCAGTGCAAGCAAATGCACTGCGTTTTTTACTTGCGTTTGGGGTGTCATTAAGTTAACAACAACACCAGCTGCAGATCGCATGTGCAGATGGGTTACCCGCACCGTGTTCTGGTGTTCCTTTAACCACTTGCAGACCGGACCATTTTGCTGGTCAAAGACCAGACAACTTTTTGCGATTCGGCACTGCGTCGCTTTAACTGACAATTGCGCGGTCGTGCGACGTGGCTCCCAAACAAAATTTACGTCCTTTTTTTCCCACAAATAGAGCTTTCTTTTGGTGGTATTTGATCACCCCTGCGGTTTTTATTTTTTGCGCTATAAACAAAAATAGAGCGAAAATTTTGAAAAAAACGCATTATTTTTTACTTTTTGTTATAATAAATATCCCCCAAAAATATATAAAAAAACATTTTTTTCCCTCAGTTTAGGCCGATATGTATTCTTCTACATATTTTTGGTAAAAAAAATCGCAATAAGCGATTATTGATTGGTTTGTGCAAAAGTTATAGCGTTTACAAAATAGGGATAGTTTTATAGCATTTTTATTAATAATTTTTTATTATTATTTTTTTTACTAGTAATGGCGGCGATCAGTGATTTTTATTGTGACTGCGACATTGTGGGGGACCCATCGGACATTTTTGACACATTTTTGGGACCATTGTCATTTATACAGTAATCACTGCTATACAAATGCAGTGATTCCTGTGTAAATGACACTGACAGTGAAGGGGTTAACCAGTGGGTGGCAGTGTAGGGGTTCCTAGGGGTGTGTTACTAACTGTGGGGGGGTTGGGCTTTCATTTAATGAACACTGATCTCTGCTCCAATCACATGGAGCAGAGATCAGCGTCACTAGTTGCTAGGCAGAATGGAGAAATGCTGTTTACTCGGCATTTCCTCCATTCGGCCGCTCCGTGAGACGATCGCGGGGATGCCCGCGGCGATCGAGTCCGCGGGTCCCGCGACCGGACTCACGGGGGTCCCGACCAGCGCAGCGGCGCGCTCCCGATGGCAGGGCGGCATTGAATATTGGATGTACCTGTACGCCAATATGCCTGCCCGTGCCATTCTGTCGACGTACATCGTCGTGCGCTGGTCGGGAAGTGGTTAAAGCAGTGTTTCTCAATTCCAGTCCTCATGGCCCAGTAACAGGTCATGTTTTCAGGATTTCCCTCAGATGAAACAGCTGGGGTAATTACTAAGGCAGTGAAACTGATCAAATCACCTGTGCAAAATAATGGAAAGCCTGAAAACATGACCTGTTAGATCAAATCACCTGTGCAAAATAATGGAAAGCCTGAAAACATGACCTGTTAGTGGGCCATGAGGACTGGAATTGAGAAACACTGCTTTAAAGGGACACATTTTTTTTAAATATTTTTGTTCAGCTTTTTAAGCAACAAAACTGATCAGTGTGAATGGGGCCTAAGTGTATGGATTCAATTTGTTATTTTCCTCAAAATTCTACAAACAATACCCCATAATGACAACGTGAAAGAAAAAATATTTGCAAATTTATTAAAAATAAAGAAATAAAAAAATCCCTTGTACATAAATATTCACAGCCTTTGCTCTATACTTTGTTGACGTACCTTTGGCACCAATTACAGCCTTAAAGAGGAAGTAAACCCTGATGGGTTTACTTCCTCTTTTTTTCCCTGCAAAGGTAAAGCATAATGGACTACTATGCATCGCATAGTAGCTCATTATGTGTCACTTACCTGACACAGGAGCCAGCGAAGTCGCCGCTGATCCCTGTAGTCCGCCGCATCCATGTTGCTTGTGGCGTCTCGCAGCTCCGACGAATCACAGCGGCGCAACCGCGATGACGTCACTCCCGCGCATGCGCACGGGAGTCGCGCCTCGCAGCTCCGCCACTGTCATACGGCGAAGCCGCGATGACGTCACTCCCGCGCATGCGCACGGGAGTCGACAAATTTGGCAAATCCATTCTTGGATTTGCCGCATTTAGTGCGCATGCGCGCCGCTGTCTACGGCGCATGCGCCGTAGACAGCGGTGCCCATTTTCGGGCAAATATCTCCTAAACCATATAGGTTTAGGAGATATTGCTTGGACCTACAGGTAAGCCTTAATCTAGGCTTACCTATAGGTCCAAGTTGTTTGGAAGGGTTTACTTCCTCTTTAAGTCTTTGTGAGCATGATGCTACAAGCTTGGCACACCTATTTTTGGGCAGTTTCTCCCATTCTTCTTTGCAGGACCTCTCAAGCGCCATCAGGTTGAATGGGGACTACGGTGCACAGCCATTTTCTGACCTCTCCAGAGAGGTTCAATCGGGTTCAAGTCTGGACTCTGGCTTTGCCTTTCAAGGATATTCACAAAGTTGTCCAATAGACACTCCGTTGTTATCTTGGCTGTGTGCTTAGGGTTGATGTCTCTGTAAAGTGCTGCATTCATCTTTCCTGACTAGTCTCCCACTGAAAAACATCCCTACAGCATGATGCTGCCATCACCATGCTTCACTGTAGGAATGATATTGGCCAGGTGATAAGTGGTGCTTGGTTTCCTCCAGACATTACACTTGCCATTCAGGCCAAAGAGTTCAATCTTTTGACAAACTCTTGGCGGGCTGTCATGTACATTTTACTGAGTAGTGGCTTCCGTCTGGCCACTCTACTACACAGGCCTGATTGGCGCTGCAGAGATAGTTGTTCTTCTGGAAGGTTCCCTCTCCACAGAGAAATTCTGGAGCTCTGTCAGAGTGACCATCGGGTTCTTGGTCACCTCCCTGCCTAAGGCCCTTTTACATTTTGGAATAAATTTATGAAGAAATATTGTTTTTTTCATTTTCGTTTAATTGTTTTGTCAGTACTGATCAATTTTCATATATACAGTATATACCATAGATTGCAGACTCTATAACTAATGCCGCGTACACACGATCAAACAATCCGGTGGAAAAGTCCGGCGGATTAAAGCCCCCATGTGTGGGCTCTGGCGGACTTTTTTTACCCAAAAGTCCGGAGGACTAAAAGTAGTTTTGCACCAAAAAATGTCCGCCGGACTCGCAGTCCAGCAGACAATACGGCCGTGTGTGTGCTAGTCCGCCGTACTTTTGAAATGAACAGACTTTTCCCGCACGGAGAAAAGTCCAATCATTTTGAGCACAGCTCCAGGTAGCCGGGAACAGCGAAGGCAGCGTCGCTGGCCCCGTCACCTGGTATGGAGTTAAAGGGGAAGCCCTACGCCAAAAAAACGTTGTGGGGGTCCCCCTCTAGGTCCATATCAGACCCTTATCCGAGCACACAACCCGGCCAGTCAGGAAAGCGGGTGGGGATGAGCGAGCGCCCCTCCCCCCCGAGCCCTTCCAGGCCACGTGCCCTCAACATGGGGGGTGCTTTGGGGAAGGGGGCCACACGGCCCCCCATCCCAAAGCACCTTGTCCCCATGTTGATGAGGACAAGGGCCTCTTCCCGACAATCCTGGCCGCTGGTTGTCGGGGTCTGCGGGCGGGGGGCTTATCGGAATCCAGGAGCCCCTTTAGTAAGGGGGCCCCCGGATACCGGCCCCCCACCCTATGTGAATGAGTATGGGGTACAATGTACCCCTACCCATTTACCTGTGAAAAAAATGTAAAAAAAAAAACACAACACACAAGAGTTAAAATAGTTTATTGCACAGCTCCGGGGGTCTTCTTCCATCTTCGGGGGTCTTCTTGCCGGACTCCTCCGCTATCTTCTGCTCTTTTGCTAGCTCTTTTACTAGCGGAGGCTTTCTTCTTCGTTGCCGCCGCCCTCTTCCTCCGACTTCGGGGGTCTTGTCCCCCTCTTCGGTTCTTCTTGCTAGGCTTCCGCGCCTTCTTCTAGCTCTTTTACAAGCGGTGGCCCGGTCTTCTGTCGCCGCTGCCGCCGTCTTCTGTTCTTCTCTACTTGTGCTGTTGCCTCGTCGCTGTCTCTGGCCACAATGACAGGCACGCGGCGTGCGGCGACATATATAGGGACATCGCCGGATGATGTCCCCCCCCATTATGATGTCACAGTCCCAGTCATTGAGGCCTTTAGTACTTCGGGTGTGATCAATTTTTTTATGATTTGCACCATAGATGGTAGACTCTCTAACTTTCACAAAGACCAAATAATATCCACTAATTTGGGTTATTTTTAGCAAAGATATGTAGCAGTATAAATTGTGGCCAAAATTTATGAAGAAAAATTAATAATTTGCATAATTTTGTCACAGAAACAAAGAAATATGCATTTTTTTTCAAAGTTTTCGGTCTTTTTTCATTTATAGCGCAAAAAATAAAAATCTCAGATGTGATCAAATACCACAAAAAGAAAGCTCTATTTGTGGTAAAAAAAAAAAAAAGGACAAAAATTAATTTGGGTACAGTGTTACATGACTGAGTAATTGTCATTCAAAGTGTGAGAGTACTGAAAGCTGAAAATTTGTCTGGGCAGGAGTGGGGTTTAAGTACCCAGTAGGAGGTATGTAGTACCATTCAAATTTCTACAAAAATGTACAAACATACAATAATACATAATATCTTATCAGAAATATCTGGTATGCAAATTTCAGATATTTCTGATAAAATATTATGTATTATTGTAGGGATGAGCTTCAAGTTCGAGTCGAACTCATGTTCGACTCGAACATTGCCTGTTCGCCTGTTCAGCGAACAGTGAACAATTTGGGCTGTTCGCGGCAAATTCGAAAAGCCGGAACACCCTGTACAAGTCTATGGGAGAAATCTAAAGTGCTAATTTTAAAGGGTAATATGCAGGTTACTGTCCTAAAAAGTGTTTGGGGACCTGGTCCTGCCCCAGGGGACATGGATCAATGCAAAAAAAAGTTTTAAAAACGGCCGTTTTTTCAGGAGCAGTGATTTTAATAATGATTAAAGTGAAACAATAAAAGTGTAATATTCCTTTAAATGTGGTACCTGGGGGGTATCTTTAGTATGCCTGTGAAGGGGCGCATGTTTCTGGTGCTTAGAACTGTCCCTGCACAAAGTGTCATTTGTGCAGGAAAAAAAGTCTTTTAAAATCACTTGCGGCTATATTGTCGGCTCCCCGTAATACAGAGAACACTCAATGAGTGTTCTCTGTATTAGCCGACAATTCATTCATTCATTGATAAAAAAAAAAGCTTGGGGGTTCCCCTAAATTCAATTACCAGGCCCTTCAGGTCTGATATGGATATTAAGGGGAACCCCGTGTCAAATTAAAATAAAAATTGACGTGGGGGTCCCCCTAAATATCCATACCAGACCCTTCAGGTCTGGTATGGCTATTAAGGGGAACCCCGCATCAAATTTAAAAAATTTTTTACGTGGGGGTCCCCCTAAAAATCTATACCAGACCCTTTATCCGAGCACGCAACCTGGCAGGCCGCAGAAAAAGAGGGGGGGCGAGAGAGCGCCCCCCCTCCCTCCTGAACCGTACCAGGCCACATACCCTCAACATTGGGAGGATGCTTTGGGGGTCTGTGACCCCTCAAAGTACCTTGTCCCCATGTTGATTAGGACAAGGGCCTCATCCTCACAACCCTGGCCGGTGGTTGTGAGGGTCTGCGGACGGGGGGCTTATCAGAATCTGGAAGACCCCTTTAACAAGGGGACCCCCAGATCCCGCCCCCCTGTTTGAAATGGTAAGGGGGTACAAAAGTACCCCTACCATTTCACAAAGAAAGTGTAAAAATGGTTAAATAAGACAAACACACTTTTGAAAAATTCCTTTATTAAAACTAAAAAAAATTAAAAAAAGATTCCAGCGGTGCTAATCCACTCAATGGATGATAATATCCAGCGACGGGGGATCTCTCAGTCCAGCGCTGTCCATACATCCGTCTTCTGTCTCCACTCCGGAGACACTGCGGGGATCCCCGCGCTGACGTTTCTTATATTAGGAGGGCGGGGTCACCCGTCACCTGACCCGGCCCCTCTGACGCTGGTGAGGGAAGCCAGGGGTTCCCTAATGACGTATGGGTGACCCCACCCCCTCTGATGTAACGGAAACCTGCGTTTACATCAGAGGGGGCGGGGTCACCCATACGTCACTGGGGAACCCCTGGCTTCCCTCACCAGCGTCAGAGGGGCGGGGTCAGGTGACGGGTGGCCCTGCCCTCCTAATATAAGAAACGTCAGCGCTGGAATCCTCGCAGTGTCTCCGCAGTGGAGACAGAAGACAGATGTATGGACAGCGCTGGACTGAGAGATCCCCCGTCGCTGGATATGATCATCCATCGCTGGACCCCCGAGATTCGTCGCTGGATAGCAAGAGTGGATTAGCACCGCTTGAATCTTTTTTTTTTTTTTTTTTTTTTTTAATAAAGGAATTTTTTAAAAGTGTGTTTGTCTTATTTAACCATTTTTACACTTTCTTTGTGAAATGGTAGGGGTACTTTTGTACCCCCTTACCATTTCAAACAGGGGGGGCCAGGATCTGGGGGTCCCCTTGTTAAAGGGGGCTTCCAGATTCTGATAAGCCCCCCGCCCGCAGACCCTCACAACCACCGGCCAGGGTTGTGAGGATGAGGCCCTTGTCCTCATCAACATGGGGACAAGGTGCTTTGAGGGGTCACAGACCCCCAAAGCATCCTCCCAATGTTGAGGGTATGTGGCCTGGTACGGTTCAGGAGGGAGGGAGGGCCGCTCTCTCGTCCCCCCTCTTTTCCTGCGGCCTGCCAGGTTGCGTGCTCGGATAAAGGGTCTGGTATGGATTTTTAGGGGGACCCCCGCGTCAATTTATTTTTTTAATTTGATGCGGGGTTCCCCTTAATATCCATACCAGTCTGGTATGGATATTTAGGGGGACCCCCACGTCAATTTTTTTTTTTTTTTGACACGGGGTTCCCCTTAATATCCATGTCAGACCTGAAGGGCCTGGTAATTGAATTTAGGGGAACCCCCCCCCCACGCTTTTTTTTATTTTTATCAATGAATGAATGAATTGTGGGCTAATACAGAGAACACTCATTGAGTGTTCTCTGTATTACGGGGAGCCGACAATATAGCCGCAAGTGATTTTAAAAGACTTTTTTTCCTGCACAAATGACACTTTGTGCAGGGACAGTTCTAAGCACCAGAAACATGCGCCCCTTCACAGGCATACTATAGATACCCCCCAGGTACCACATTTAAAGGAATATTACACTTTTATTGTTTCACTTCAATCATTATTAAAATCACTGCTCCTGAAAAAACGTCAGTTTTTAAAACTTTTTTTTGCATTGATCCATGTCCCCTGGGGCAGGACCCAGGTCCCCAAACACTTTTTAGGACAGTAACTTGCATATTACCCTTTAAAATGAGCACTTTAGATTGTGAACGTTCGAATCCCATAGACTTTAATAGGGTTCTAAAGTTCACACGAAGTTTAGGTCTGTTCACAGGTTCTGGTGCGAACCGAACAGGGGGGTGTTCGGCTCATCCCTATATTATTGTGTTTGTACATTTTTGTAGAAATTTGAATGGTGTAGTTACTGCTAGTGTTTCCGAATGTCTCCGATGCCCCCACCTCTGGTTACATGCAGTACTCCATACACTAGCAGTGCCACTGGAACAGATTATCTGAGTTTCCATTATTTCCTATGTGGAAACTCGCTTGGATATACGAGTGCTTTGGATTACCAGCAATCTTCTGGAACTAATTATGCTGTAACCCAAGAAACCATTGTATTATTAAAGTAGGTACCCATATATGCGGCCTCTCAGCATTAAGACCCAACCACCTAGAGGCCACATATATGCATACCGCCAGCATGATGGGGTCACCACTTCTGGACCAGTGATGTACCTGTACATCATCATCCTGGTACTGTTTTTTATAGGTGGCGGTCCTGTCCCATGCCTATTGCTGTCATTAGGATCTTTACAGCCTAGATCCTACCAATGGGTTCTCCCAGGAGACTCCAGAATCTGGTAAAAACAGAAATGGTGAGCAGTTGCCATACCCAGAACTCTAATATAACCTAAATAACCTAAAAGGTGGGACCGGTAATGGGTTAGAGCCAAGTACTCCCTCCCCCTGCCCAAGGATAATGTTTCTACTTAAATCTAATGACTGTAAGAAGTAATTCCTTCAGAATCTATTTTTTTATAGATTCATTGCAGTGGAAATATCCTGCGGATTGGAGTTCCTACACAAGCGTGGCATCGTTCATAGAGACATCAAGGGAAACAACATCCTACTGGACAACAAAGGTAATTTCCGCATTGCAGACTATGGAGTGGCAGTAATGGATCTGTATGGTGATACGAAGGTGACGGGTGTAGCTGGAACAATTGAATACATGGCCCCAGAAGCAAGTCACGCTTTGTTTACCTATCACTAGATCTCATCTATTCAGTATATCTAGGGCTTTTTTTTCAGCAGGAACTAGGGGGAACTCAGTTCCACTACCTCTAGCTCAGGTCTTCTGCTCCCTGCTTACCACTATCAGTTGGTAACACTGAAGTTCAGCTTCTGCGTTTACAAGTTGTAGCTTATCTCAGGTGCCCAGGGTTCAGTGCAGTCATGGGCAGGAGAGGGTGCGGCGTAGGCTGCACCCTCTGTTGTCTCCATTTTTTCCCCTGGTGACCAGTTGTTGATGCTCCTACTGCATGATCTCCCTTGCAAGTGACTGCAGTATAGTATAGTATGCTGGGAGGTACTACAGCCGGATAGGTGTTTCAGATTTATATTGCAACAAAGGTAAGACATATGACAGAGCTTTTAAGGAGGGGAGAGAAAATGAGGTCAGTGGAGGGAGGGGGCTGTATGCAGAGGGAAGAGCTACTATTTGATGCCATTTGGCAGGTATGTGTGTGTGGCGGGCAGGGCAGGACTTACCATTGGGCTTGACTGGGCTCAAGCCCATGGGACCCGCCCAATAGGAGGCCCCACCGAGATACATAGCCGAGTGTACGCCCAGTCCCGCCTTATGATGGACATGACACAGGGAATGGGCGTGACTGTGAGCCGAGCCGAGTACATTCGGCTACTCTTGGCTCAGCTCGGGACTGCGAGAGGACCCGAGAGCCGCCAAGAGGACCCGAGAGCCGCCAAGAGCTGCCAAGAGGACCCGAGAGCCGCTGAGATACACAGGACTCTGTATCTCGGCGGCTCCATTTTTAAACTTCAAGACTGCAATGACACTGGACAAGGCTGCATTGATGGGCATTTAAACGAAAGTTTTTTTCCTTAAACTTCCCTCCTAAACTTGGGGTGCGTGTTATACGCCGGCGCGTGTTATACGCCAATAAATATGGTAATGTATAGAAGGTAGGGCCCGAAAGTGACTCAAGCCCAGGGTCCCCCACCACCCTAAGTCCTGCCCTGGTGGCGGGCATGGTTGAGTTCCTGCGCCTATTCTCTGAGAAAAAAAGTCCTGAGTATATCACAATTCATTCACTATCCCTCTGACACTTAATTTGTTAATATATGTCCATGGGGGGGTAGCTATTGCGTATGCCGACTCTGCCTCCTGGTTAGCTGTTGGGCACAGTGGTTGTTCTTTGCTATTCCTCTTGCTTAAAGCGAGCCCAGCTACAATCTCTATAATTGACATATGAAATAGTGAATATATAATATTCTAAAAAACGACATCAAGGTTAATGTTACAATGATTTCTACTGGAGAGCAGATATCACTACCTGCTCTCTGTTACACTCTGCAGAATTACAGCCCATTCATAAAATGCATGCCACTATGTAGAGCCTGTGGTATCCTACTGTAGCACAGGCTTAGTATTGTCTCTGTAATATATGCAGAATATTGCTCTCTGAAACATTGCATTGCATTTTCTGGCTACACTGATAGCAGGAGGAGAGACTCTATTGGGTCCTGCTGTAGCTAAGAAAGAAGCCCACCCCTAGCAACAAAAACAATGAAGGATAGGATTGGATAGCTGCCCAGGAGAGCTGTGATTGGGGAAGAGAGAGGAGGACACAGGAGGAGAGACAGACAGAAAAAAGTATCCCATGTGTTTATCTCTTGAGCATTTCCAGAGCCTGTGACTTTCCTAAAGGAAGGTGCACACTTGAGAGGGGAGTTTGCAGTGTGTTATTCTGCCTGATTACTGAAGATGTGATAACAGTGCAGAGAAATCCAGAGACCAAATTCAGTGCTGCAGCAATCATCATCATTATCCTGTTTGGAGGTTTCTCTGGCATGTGTTGCTCCCATCGCCATCCAGTCAACTGAGACAGCGATCAATCTACCAATTGCTGGAAGGAAGATATATCAAGTGCATCTAATGGTGAGAGATCTTCTGCCATCCTTGTGTATATGGATCTAGCTGCTAGGTCCTATTTACTGTTAATGCAGCTCTATCTGAAGGTGGATCTCCACATCTGCTAATCTTTGTGACTCTTTGTGATGATACCCCTTTCCATTCTGTGGATTACAAATATTACTTCACAAAAGTCTGAGTACTCAAACACAGGATTTAAAGGGCCCCAACGCTGGCAGACTCTGTGTGTGTTTGTGTGAATAGAATTCCCACTGGCCAGTGGTTAGCTAGAACCTACAAGACCTATGTAGGATCTTATAGTCTGTAATATCACTTTTGGGAAATTGTTGAACATTATTTTTTTGTATTGTATTGTACAGTTTGTTCACTACTTGTTAAGTGCATTTCAGGCAAGGCCTCCCACTGGCGATTAAAGTGAATGAACACAAATCCTGTTTTCCTTTACTGAGCAGTTGTAGTATATTATTGCACTTAATATTTGTATTCTGTTAATCAGTTTATCTCAGGGCTTTTTGTTAATTTTATTAAAGCCCAGCTAAAAGTGTAAACTATGTTTTGGTGTTACTTAGATCCAGGTGAGGGTGAGCCATCACTGGTGTGCGACAGAAGACCCGTATATTACAGTGGCCCTTGCGGGGGTGGTGCTACACTACGAAATTCTGTATACTTAACATAACAAAGAGAACTTGAATGACAATTGCTCTGTCATGCAACATTGTACCCATTTGAAATTTTGATAATTTTTCCCCCCACAAATATAGCTTTCTTTTGGCGGTATTTGATCACCTCTGTGGTCTTTATTTTTTGCGCTATAAACAAAAAAAGAGTGACAATTTTGAAAAAAACACAATATTTTTGACTTTTTGCTATAATAAATATCCCAATTTAAAAACCAAACAAAAAATGTCTTCCTCTGTTTAGGCCAATATGTATTCTTCTACATATACATAAGCGTATATTGATTTGCGCAAAAGTTATAGCGCCTACAAAATAGAGGATAGATTTATGGCATTTTTATTATTATTTTTTTTTACTAGTAATGGCGACGAGCTGCAATTTTAGTCAGGACTGTGATATTGCGGCGGACAAATTGGACACTTTTGACACTATTTTGTAACCATTGACATTTATACAGCGATCAGTGCTATAAATATGCACTGATTACTGTATAAATGTCACTGGCAGGGAAGGTGTTAACACTAGTGGGCAATCAAGGGGTTAAATGTGTTACCTAGGGAGTGATTCTAACTGTGGGGGGAGGGGACTGACTGGGGGAGGTGACCGGTCAGTGTTGCTATATACAAGGAACACACAATCTGTCTCCTCTCCCCTGACAGGACGTGGATCTGTGTGTTTACACACACAGATCTACGCCCCTGCTCTGTGACAAGCAATCACCCCCTAGACGGCCCACTAGACAGCCAGGAAGCTGAGGACATCATATGATGGCCGCCCTGGATGAGAGAGCCACCTTGCGGCTGTCATATTATTATACGTGGGATAGCAAGTGGTTAGAGTAGCCCTATCGCCATAGTAAGGACGTACTGCTGCTTTATAAATGCCTCCCTTAGAATACATGTTCAATGAACATAAATGATTTTTTCCCCTATAACAGAAATGTAAGTTTGTAGGAACTAAGTTTCTGTTTCTCTTCTCTGATTGCCAGGTTATAAACGGCGAGTTCTACCAGTTTGAACCCAATTGGTTTTCAATGGGGGTTGTGATATACATGATGGCTACAGGCAACGTGCCATTCTGGAGGACTTCATAGAAGGAGTACAAGACATTTTCTAACTCTAAAGAGGCACAGGGAATGTTTCTAGGCCTACTGCTGCTTCTTTAGGGATATAATGTGGGGGTGTTGCCAAGTCTGGTTGTCAGCTGGAGTAGTTTGGTTTCTTCATCCCATGGTGAAGATCTAATGGTAATACATCATCCTGGGGCTGAGGGCTCAGAAGATGCCACATGGGGTCAATTACTGATGATGTACACTTTGTATGAGGTTATTAAAGTAGAACTCCTACCCATTTACTATTGTTTTTAACATAGTGGGGAGGATTAGATAACCTGCTGTCATTTTAATGTTGTCCGTGTCCCTGTTGGAGACATTTTGTTTCATATCCTGTCCTGGGGACACAGAAAGGGGGACACAAAAAGCAACCACAAGCTACTGTAACAGAGAGGTTCTAACCTTTTCCAACTCTATTCATCAAACTGCTTTTTTCGCCCTGTGCTGATAAATGATGTTAATGAGAAGAAAAAAATCGAAATCTAAACGTGATCTAATGGCAGCACAGTATAATGTGCACTCATTCGTACAATCACTCAGCTGATCAGCACTTCAGCAGACAGACATCCAGCAACTGTACTTGGATATATTTATTTTTTCTAAAAAGTGCAAAATTAACCCAAAATAACTCTTAATTTCTCTTTTATAGCTGCTATGCAAATGTCCGAACAAGAGGCTTGGAGTCGGCAGAGACGTAAGATGCCATCCGTTCATGAGGCCCATCGATTTGAAGTCGCTGGAACAAGGGAAAGGACGGCCCCCTTTCTCAGGAGGTGGGGTAAGTACACAAATCTTTATAAGATGAGGATTTGAAAAGAAGATGAACACTGAAAGGAGCATTGTTGAGACAAATCAGTAAATTTTCATTTAATTTTCCATGGGAGAAGGAAATAAAAATTAAACTTTCTATGCATCAGACACAATGGGATTGAGTTACTGAAACTAGAAAGTGAAAAATCTGGTGCATCTGTGTATGGTAGCCAATCAGCTTATAACTTTCAGCTTGTTTGTTAAAGCTTTGACAAAAAAATGGCAGCTGATTGGTTTCCATGCAGAGCTGAGACAGATTTTGCACTCTTCAGATTTAGTAAATAAACCCCAATGGTGCACAGCTGGAGGTGAGGAGTGCAATGGTACATAATACAATCTCTGAGATGTCTACAACATGTGACTTCAGCCATCATAATGTGGTGGAAGGTATGGGACCAGACATATAGTTTGCTTCTAGATTTGCATCCTATGTGCTCTCCCACTGCATGGAAAGTGGAAGAAGGTTCTAGGTTGTATTCAGGATGTTGGTCAATGTTAAAGCCCAATAAAAAAAAAAAACTTGCAGTAGACAAACACTATCCCCACTCTGCACTCTAAGGGTTTATTGCTTGTAATTTCTGGGGGCAGAGAAAGGGGGACTTAGCCCTAACCTCTCTGCATCATCATGTACAATATAGGCCTATCAGTCCTACATTATATGTGAGGAGGTAAGCAAGTGACCACGAGGGGCCGGTTGCACAGATGGAGGCTGTCCGAAGCAAGAAATTAATTATTACACCTTATTCCGCTACCCCTAAGCAAAAATGTACCCCCTCCCACAAATATTGCAAGGGGAGGTTTTAATTGTTTCTGGAATTGGGCTTTAAGCAATATCCTGATATTTACTTAGGTTAGATATCTATGAATACAGAATCTCACATTTGTTTTTTCTTTTTGCAGCCCTTCAACATGGACTTGGAAATGCACTCTCGACTTCCTCCATCAGCGATAGATGTAAAGGAATTGAACATTCCAGGAAGGAAAGTATACATGCCTGGATTCATAAACATCGACAAGTTATGAGCACGCCTGTCAACCTTCCAAAGACATTGATGTCATCTTCAGAGGACCCAGATGATGAAGAAAACAAGCAGTTTTAAGCTGAAAACCATCTAAAGATATTGTGATGTCCACCCAGCCTGCAGCTGTGTAAAGTCATCTTACGCTATGGGACGGAGCAGCCGGGCAGTCAGGGAACATAGCCACAGGTCCTATTTTGTGTGCATTTAGGGCCACTCATTCATGCCTGCACATCTGTCAAATTAGGACCCAAGCTGTGTTTGTCCAGTTGCTGCGCCCCCCTTGCAGGGGTGAACGGACATGATGATAAAGATTCCTCATATTTGGACAATACTTCTTGATGTTATATAATACCCAGATTCGACCTTTATACCGATATATTCATGAGAAATTTGGAGAGAACAGTTCATCTGTAAAGACATTGATATCATCTTCAGGAGATCCAGATGAACAAAGATTCCTCATATTTGGACATTACTTCTTGATATTCATCAAACAAGCAGTTTTAAACTGAAACCCATCAAAACATATTGTGATGTCCACCCAGCCTGCAGCTGTGTGCAGTCAGCCTATATTACGCTATGGGATCGAGCAGCCAGGCAGTCGGGGAACACAGTCACAGGTCCTAATTTGTGTGCATTCAGGGCCACTCATCCACGCCTGCACACCTGTCATATTAGGACCCGGACTGTGTTTGTCCAACTGCTGCGTCCCCTTACAGGGGAGGACGGACATGATGATGAAGATTCCTCATATTTGGACATTACTTCTTGATATTCATCAAACAAACTGAAAACCATCAAACGATATTGTGATGTCCACCCACAGATGTATAATCCAGGGAGTAATCCGATCACCTTTGGGGGTCAGGAAGGAATTTTTTCCTTGTTGGAGCAACCTACACCACGCTTCATCAGGGTTTTTTTTGCCTTCCTCTACATCAACTGTGGGGTCTGGATAATCATACAGAAGAAAAAAAACTGCACTGTACAGAGGAGCCTTGACGACGCAGTGCAGCTTCCACATACATTTGCAAATGTGTGCAATGTGACTGCCTGCATGGGGATGCACAGAGCGGCTGTACCCACTGCCCTCACAAGGGGTATGGATTCATACATCTTTTGTGAACGAGGCCTTAGGACCTCACTTTACAGAGGAGCCTTGGCGAAGAAGTGCGGCTTCCCCATTTGCAAATGTGTGCAATGAAGACCTCTGTTTTTAATGTAAATTATTAGATTCTGCCATTTTGTTTTATTTGCAGGCTAGCTGGTAAGTGTGTTGAGAAACCTGCAGTAGCTGTCCTGTTTTGTATACTGTTTTTAGACAAAACTTTAATAAAATTACAATTATAAAAAAAAAAACTGGAGTAGTTGGCATATTTTGTATACTGCTTTTAGATAATACATTAATAAAATCTGCAATTATTGGGTGTTCCAAGATTGCAACTAGGACTTGCTACTATACTTACCTTGGGTTTATGTGCTTTGGTCAACCTACCCCTAATGCTCCAATACTACCCTCTGGAATATGTTCTGACTATCTCTACCTCTGCACCCTCCCCCCATTGCCTAGTTTAAAAACCCCTCTAACTTTTTGACCATCTTCATTCCCAGCTGATCTGCACCCTCCTCATTTAGGTGCAGTCCGTCCCTTCTATAGTACCGGTTATCGACTCGGCCCATTCCTCCAGGAACCCAAACCCCTCCTTACTACACCAGCTGTTCAGCCACTTGTTTACTTCCCTAATCTCCCTCTGCCTTTCTGGTGTGGCTCGATGTACCGATAGTATTCTTGAGAATACTAACTTTTCCTCAATTTAGCTCCTAAGTCCCTAAAATCATACTTTAGGACACTCCATCTGCCTCTGACTTTGTCATTGGTGACAATGTGCACCATGACAGCTGGGTCTTCCCCAGCCCCTCCCAGTAATTTGTCCACCAGATCCGTGATGTGCGGAACCCGTGCCCCGGTAGACAAAATACTGTTCGACGCTTCAGGTCTTTGTTACAGATTGGCCTCTCCTTGGCTCCTTTTTATTCTTTTTTTTTTGGTCCATACAGTACCTTTGGTTTCCAAGTTACATACTGTCTCATGGTCCCCTTTTTGAACCGCCTCATGACAGATACGGTATTGCTGCTTTATTTTTTAATTTTTATTTTTTGTTCTTTTTATTTTTTGTTTTATTGTTGATCATCTCATGATATGGAAACACTTGGTCAGACTAGGATCTGTCCCCTGGCTACATACATGTGCTTTTACTGCTGTACTACTGCCCATTGTCTTGAATACTGTTAAGCTGAACTGTACTATTGACTTATGGCTTTGAAACTGTTATCGTATAATGTGAAAGGTTTGATTTCCATAAAGAAAAGATGGGTGGCCTTGAAGGAATTCAGGGCCTCTGGTGCAGATGTAATCCTGGTTCAGGAGACGCATTTCCGAGCCGAAGGATCCCTGAAATTCGCTTCCAGACACTTCTTAGCATCCGACTCATCTGGAAGGGCTGGAGTGGCAGTTTTGGTTAAACGCTCCAGCCCCCTCCAGATCAAGTCCAACCAACTAGATCCCCATGGTCGTTATATATAATTATGGAAGGCACTTACCTGTCTAACCCTATAACGATGATGAATGTATACACCCCGAACACGGGTCAAATTAAATTTCTAACTGAGGTATTTGAACGATTGTGTCACATTCTTTTATGATAATTGGAGGTGACCTTAATGCTGTGATCTTGCCCTTTCTCGCCCTTTTGGGATAGGCATTGGCCTAGCATTAAGGTGTGTTTACATGTATCAAGCAATTTTTTTCCTGCCAAAACGCCATTGCTCCTCGACACATGGGCTGTGGGGTTTTTTTTTCAGCCTCTAAATGCCCTTGCCTCTAAACTCCCATAACCCTAGGTTCACACCTATGCATTTTTTTGTGAGTTTTTCAGTTTGCAGAAACGCACTACAGTCCATTTAACATGGTTTCCTATGGTTCAAGTTCACATTTATGTATTTTGTGGCCTGTGTGTTTTTGGAAAGTTTTTTTTTTAAGGGGAGTATAGACTTCATTGGAATGGCACCAGAAACGCAAGTGTTTGTGATGCGATTTTTGCTGTGTTTTACAGTTTTTAATTTAACACTGTATAGCGGGTAGCCGGCCGCCATGTTCTTAACCAATGAATCATCAGCTATCAGCAAAGTTCTCTGCTGAAAGCTGTAAAAAAAAAATTGCCGGCAACAAAACAACCCCGGAAAAAATTGCGTGGGGTCCCCCCAGTTCCATACCATGCACTTCTGGTCTAGTATAGATTCCGAGGGGACGGAGGTCAGGAAACAGAGGGGACGAGCGAGCGCCCCCCTCCTGAACCATACTAGGCCGCATGCCCTCAACATTTTTACAGCTCTTATGCCACGTACACACGATCGGAATTTTGGTCAGAAAAAACTCTGATGGTTTTCCCAACTAAATTCCAACGGGATTTCGCTCAAGCTGTCTTGAGCGGTCACACCAAATTCTGACCGTCAAGAACGCAGTGGCGTACAACACACACAACGGGACTATAAAAAGGAAGTTCAATAGCCAGTAGCCAATAGCTTCCATCTCGCAGTTGAATCTGAGCATGCGTGAGTTTTTGGATGTCGGAATTGCATACAAACAATGGGAATTTCCGATAGAAACGTTTTCCTCTGATAAATTGAGAATCTGCTCTCAATCTTTTGCTGGCAGAAATTCAGCCAGAAAAATTCCAATGGAGCATACACATGGTCGTATTTTCCGGCGAAAAGCTCTCATCTGTCTTTTGCTGGCCGAAATTCCGACCATGTGTACGTGGCATTACTGTAAAGAAGCCTTTCCACATGTGGAGGGTACATTTTTTTTTCCCTTTAACGTAAAAAGAGTGCCCCTTGTCTGTACTGACCTGAAAGTGAATAGCTCAACACCAAGTCAAACAAAAACGTAACTTTACTTTACATGTCTGCCTAATTACCCTAGACCGATTTTTATGCTTGCAGCGCTTTTTTCTAAAAAAGTGCAGAAATACATCTACAAATTATGCACTCCTTTGAATCCTGCAGAACTGGCCCTGGACAATATTGTGGGGTGCAGGGGATGGAAGCACTGTCTAGTCACAGTTTAAGTTTCTGTTCCTCCTGCGTGGGAGCTACTAAACCAATTAGTACAAATCACTTGCTTAAGCCTCCTCCAGTATGTTCATGCTGTTAGGGATATTTGCAGAATTATCCCAGTTTTTTCTATTTACTGTTTCATTATTTTAATGCATGTTGTAGCTTGTGCTTTATCAAGCACAGCATGCAGCAGACTCCACAAAAGCAAATAAATACAAACAAATGAAAAGAAAATGACTTGGGTAATTCTTTGGACTACATATTATAAAACCAATTGAAAGCTTTATTATGATTCATACAGTCTTGGAATCCACAACTGCAGATGTCGCCAAGAGTTAACAGCAGCTACCACAACTGACACCAAAAGAAATTTCACAAGACCGCAACAAACAAAACAAACAGTTGGCAGATCTTTAGCAATGAATTTTTAAAACATTACAGCGATGGCATTCAATTGCAAGAATTATTATACAAATCTATAATAAATTTGAAGCATCCATCAAAATCTAAAAGTGATAGCAACCGTATTCATACAAAAAAATGTATGTCCCTTTCCTGTATCTCGTCTTCACCCTACTCTGCTAAAAACAGAGAATGATCGGATTTGGTGGAACTGCAAGCCCCAGCATGCTCTGCTTTCTTATATGTCTTGAAATATTAAGCTTCATGGACACAAGCATATTAAAATACTCCTACGCATGCTGGATCACTCTGCCAGGAGCTTAAAAAAAGCTTGTTTCGGCATGCAATTACGCACGTTTTTGTGCATTTACTGGCGTATAGTGTTTATAAGTGTATGCACATACATTTATACTATTGGCTTGAAAATTAATTAATTCTAGTCACTAGAAGGTATTATGCATGTTCATGCACATATGTGCATAAATTATGCCAGTGAGCGCCTCTCCAAATGTAAGTTTGTGACATTTTTTATGCCCCTAAACACTGCTCAAAAATACAAATCTAAATGGCATAGTGTGCAGGGGCACATTGGCTATAATAGAGCTGCATTCAGGGGCAATAAAAAAAAAGAACAAATGAAAAAAAGGAGGTGTAATGCATCTATATAAAACATATGAGTTACTGAAAAAAATTAACTTTTTGATGATATTCTAATTTTATGAGATTCACCTGTATGCTGGAGTTAAAGTGGTTGTAAAGGTTCGTTTTTTATTTTCTAAATAGGTTCCTTTAACCACTTCAATACAGGGCACTTAAACACCCTCCTGCCCAGACCAATTTTGAGCTTTCAGCGCTGTCGCACTTTGAATGACAATTGCGCGGTCATGCTACACTGTACCCAAATGAAATGTTTATCATTTTTTTCCCACAAATAGAGCTTTCTTTTGGTGGTATTTGATCACCTCTACGGTTTCTATTTTTTGCGCTACAAATAAAAAAATACCGAAAATTTTGAAAAAAATAATGTTTTTTTTTGTTTCAGTTTCAAAACTTTGTAAATAAGTACGTTTTCTCCTTCACTGATGGGGCTACACTGATGGGCACTGATAAGGCGGCACTGATGGGCACCAATGAAGTGGCACTGATGAGGTGGCATTGATGGACACTGATATATGGCACTGATATGTGGCACTGATAGGCGGCACTGATGGGCGACACGGATGGGCGACACGGACGGACACTGATAGGTGGCACAAATTGGCACTGATAGCTGGCACGGATTGGCATGGATGCGCGGCACAGATGGGCATAGAAAGGCGGCACAGATGGGCATGGATAGGAGGCACAGATGGGCATGGGTGGGCATGGATAGGCGGCACAGGTGGGCACTGATAGGCGGCACAGGTAGGCACTGATAGGCGGCACAGGTGGGCACTCATAGGCGGCACAGGTGGGCACTCATAGGCGGCATTGGTGTTATACTATAGTAATGGATGCCAATCAGTGCCAAACAATAATGCATGCCAATCAGTGATGCCCATTGTGGGCACTGATTGGCATCCATTGTGCTGACTGGCATCCCTGGTGGTCTAGGGAGGATTACCTTTTCCCTGGTGGTCTGGTGGCGTCCCTGGTGGTCCAGTGTGGGCATCCTCGGGGGGGGGGGGGGGCGATTATCAGCACAGACCCCCCCTGTCAGAGGAGCAGCCGATCGGCTCTCCTCTACTCGCGTCTGACAGACACGAGTGAGGGAAAGCCGATCACCGGCTCTTCCCATTTACACTGTGATCAGCCGTGATTGGACACGGCTGATCACGTGGTAAAGAGTCTCCGTCGGAGACTCTTTACCGAGATCGTAGTTGCCGGGTGTCAGACTGACACCCCGCAACAACGATCGCCGCGATGCGCGCCCCCAGGGGCGCGCAGCGGCTCATAATCCTGATCATGTCATATGACATCTGGTCAGGATTATGCAACCACTTTGCAGCCGTCAATTGCCTATAGGGCGGGCGGCAAGTGGTTAAGCTAGTACATTGTTGGTTCACTTACCTTTTCCTTCAATTTCCCTTCTAAATTTTTTTGTTTTTGTTTTCTTTGTCTGAATTTCTCACTTCCTGTTCCTCCTCAGTAAGCTGTTCTGGCTGACTAAACAACGCTCGGATGATGGTGTGAAGTCTACTGAGGAGAAACAGCAAGTGAGAAATTCAGACAAAGAAAAAAAACATTTAGAAGGGAAATCGAAGGAAAAGGTAAGTGAACCAACAATGCACTAGCTTAAAGGAACCTATTAATAAAAAACAAACCTTTACAACCCCTTTAAAGCAGAACGGGTGTTAGACTGTTATACTGATCATTGAATATTGAACATTGAACATACATTTTGCAATAGTTGTATACCCTTTTTATTTTAAAACATTGGGGAAAACATGTTTCTTTCTGTACACCAAAAAAATCTTCAGGTGATACAAAATTCAAAAACAAGTAATTTTCCTTGATTGCTACTTATGTCTACATAGTCTTTTAGCTGAATAAATAAACAGCTGAATAATCCCATGTAGTAAACTGTAAGGCCGCGTACACACGCGGGGACTGTTCGCCCAACTTTGTCCGCTGAACAGTGTTTCGGCAAACAGTCCGCTCGTGTGTGGGCTTTCAGCGGACAGTTTCAGCGAACAGTCCGCTGAACAAGGTTTTTCGGAAATTCCAAAAAACTGTCCGCTGAAACTTTGTTTCAGCGAACAGTCCCCTCGTGTGTAGGCTTGTTCGTCAAACTAAGTTCCGCGCATGCTCAGAAAGGATTTACACGCCGAAAGTTATAATGCAGTGTATAGGACGTCGTATTTTTCGTCCCGTCGTACGTGCCGTTCACGTCATCGCGCACGGTTTCAGCAAACTGTTCGTTCGTCGTGTGTGGCCATGTCCGTCCATGCTAATTTTGAGCGGACTGTTTGCCGAAACTGTTTGACGGACAAAGTTGGGCGAACAGTCCCCGCGTGTGTACGCGGCCTTACTTGCAGTTTAATAAACAAAGTTAGAAGTAATATGCAAAACAGGTTCAGAATGGCAAAAAGCATGCAAACACTACAGGAAATTACAGATTATGAAAGCTACACAAACATGGACGCTTCACAGCAATGTCTCTTTGACTCAACCAGGGTAATACAGGATATGGCTGCATGGCATAGACTCTATGAGACTCTATAAACAACAGAGAGTCAAGCTTAGAATCACTAATTCAGTAAGCTAATACAGAAGACAAAAAAGCACTTGTGATTATTCTCATAGGCAGCATATAGTACAGTGAGATCCAGGGTAGCTCTGATAATACAGACCAATAGCCTGATAAATCCAGGACCTGAGGGAGGACAAAGGGCCACTCCACTGGACCTCGAGTACTCTGGTTCTAATCAAGGAGGATCTTCTCACAGAAGCTGGGTCTTCGGGAGAAGTAGACATGTGAAATTTGTTTTGGTCCGAATGCAAATTCGGACACATTTTTGGTTATTCGGAGATTCGGATGTATCTAATGAATTCCAACTTTTCAGAACAATTATATTTCTTATTGGTCGAAAAACAATCGGCCAATTAGATATTTTGTGTGCATAAATAGTTGGTTGTTAAGCAGTGGGCCAGGAAGCCGCCAGCCCATGTCCTTAACAACCATGAGTCATCATCTATTAGTGGGCTTCCCCACTAACAGATAAATGTAAAGACAAAGAATGCCGGCAATTGCCCGGCAATGGAAAAATGTTTAAAAAAAAAAAACAACGTGGAGCCCCCCCCCCCCAGTCCATACCACACCAAAGTTAAAAAAGACAATGTGGGGTCCCCCCAAAATCCATACCAGACCCTTATCAGAGCATGCTGCCCGACAGGTCAGGAAAGGGGGTGACGAGTGAGCCCCCCCTCTTCCTGAACCATACCAGGCCACATGCCCTCAACATGGGGGGTACTTTGGGGCGGGGGGGCTCTGCACCAATTTGAATTGGTCGATTGTTTTTCGACTGATCCGGATTCGAATAGTTCTGAAAAGTTGGAATTCGTTAGAAGATGTAAAAAACAAAATAAATTTTAATGAAACTAAATTTAACCAAAACAAAACCAATTTGAATAACCCTCAAGTGCTGCTTATGTTTAAGGGTAACAGTAACCTCAAATAAAAAGTTACACTGCATGCCATAGACAGTGAACTGACTCCAAGGATGTATATTTCATAAAACAAAGGGCATAAATCAATGGAAAACAAAATGCAGCTAGAAGCCTTTAATGTTTTTCATGTATAAGATGGTTAATCACAGGACGCCTTAAGCAGGAAGCACCAGACATAAATTTTTGCAACAAGTGAGTATTTACAGGTAATACATAATTGGGGAGATTTATAATTTCGGTGCACAGCAAGGCAGTGGAAAATGTAGTGGAGATACATTTGATGAACCAAATTTACCTCAATATTGCAGCTTGAGTGCTAGATTCCCCTTTCCTGCTCACAAGTAATTCTGTGACAATATAAAGCATGTCCCTGAATGTGCGAGGTGAGAAAGTGCTGCAAGCATAGTGTGAGATCTGTCACAGATTGTTGCAGAGTTGTCTGATCATTTAATCTCAGTGCTTGCACTTGGGGGCAGATGATTTTCAAGGTAGGATATGGTTGGTTTTGGTGTAGCTGATTCCAGCATGGTCACTGTTGAAGGGGGTTAGATTCATGTTAAGAGTTACTTCTGGGGTTAAATTAGATTATTGTTAGGGATTAGGAGGTAGAACATTACTCTGTCACCAAGCCACATAACCCACATTATAAAAATGTATCAAAAAATGCTGTATTACATGCTTTTCCTACTCACTCAGTCACTATGAGATTCAGATTTCTGAGTTCTGCAAAAAACTTGGTTGATCCTGCTGTTCTCTATCTCCCCCTTCTGTCCAAGTCCCCAATGCAGCTAGGGATTTTGCAGAGCAGTGTTGGCAGCTCTGCACATGCTCAGTTTTCAGTGAGTTTCTATACTGAGCATTTCCTCACTATCACATCTGAGCAGCCCATGTGACTATAGCTTCACACATGTGATTGTATACATAGTGGTAAATGACCGCCCACTCCTTCCCTCCTAATCCTTGTAAAAGTAGTGTATCAGCTAATTAGCCGCTAGGATTGCTTTTACATGAAAGCAATACCAAGATGATACCTAAACCAGCAGACATCATTCCGGTATAAGAACTCAAAGTCCAGCAACATACCAGTATGTCGCTGGTCCTTGTTGGGCATATATTGTAATGTTCTTTTTTTTTCATGCAGCCTGTGGGCTGAACGAAAAAAGAGAACCTAACAGTTTTCTCCATTCACACCGATTGATCGGCGGTATGCCTACCATTAGAATACTGCCTTGCATCCACCCACTTCTAAAGATGGGCATACAATAAATATAAAAAATATATGCTGAAGCATAGAGGCAATCCGCCCCTATGTCCACCCCTGCCCCCATGCTTTAAGCATACATGCTCTTTTTTTAATTGTGGTGATGAAATCACTTCCTACAGTGCTGGAGTCACCGATTAAACCTTTATTGGGTACCCTAAACCTAGTACCCGGGCCTACCACTAACTGCCCTAATGATGTTTAGTGTCACAAGTGAAAAAGCTGAAAACAACACTTGGTGACACTGTGACAGGGAGTGAAAGGGTTAATTGAGGGGGGCATCAGGGGGTTAAAAGCGTGCCTAGTGTACTGATGTCAGTGTAGTGCTTGATGTACTCACTGTAGATGTCCTCTCCTCGCTCGCTGGAACTGAAAAGGGCTCCACGAGGGGAAATGACATCACTTCCTCTGCCTGTGTTTACATTACACAGGCAGAGGACAGTCTGTTATTTCCCAGAACCAATCAGTAGGTCCAGGCCAGAAATCATTGGCCTGGGCCTGTAGACTGATCGGTTCTGAAACAAATCTGATCGTAGCAGGGACAGACAACGTATCAGTACATTGTTTTGCATAGCTGAGCCACCCTGCCACAGTAAATGTACGATGGGCAGTCCGGAACTGGTTAAAGCATTTGTCAGCGTCCTTGAAATACATTAAAAATCCCTGTTCATGTGCTGAAATTCCACTCATATCCTAAAATTCTGTGTACTGACAACACGTGCTTTTTTTTAACTGAAATAGCAAAGAATTGTGCCTCGTTGGTAAACTACTGAATCTCTTTCTTTCTTCTCATCTCCACAACAAAATTGTTCTATAGTCCAAGATAAGAGCTGGGAGAACGTATTGAGATAACACAGAAAGTATGCACAAGACAGCTCTGAACATATGACTCAACCAACAGGTATTTTTTCGCCCTTACCCAACAACTATAACAAAATGCTTACAGTGGCATATTCAACACACCAGAAGGCAACAAATATGAGAAATTCTGTGTTAGTTTATGTGTACTTTAAAAATAGAAGAAAAAAAACAATGAATTCACAGTTGATTCAGAGGGAGGCAAAATACCCTAAAGGGTTCCAATTTGCTCAGCAGGGGAAAAAGTTTCCTTATAGTTCAAAGGCAATTAGATACTATCTGGGTCGACTTTCTACAATGATTTCTCCTGATAATAGCAGTAACCATTTATTTTGTACACAAAACACCAATATAATGGGGCACAGCGCTGTATAATATGTGATAATGATGAATTTACACTTCAAAAAAACAAAAAAGGTGCATAATTATATTCCAGTGCAACAATCGAGTCCAACTATCCACAGTAAGTTCAATACGGTGACCGTACTCATTGCCACTCTGAACAAGTTAACATTAGTGTTGTATACTTATCTATATGGTGTCTTACACTCAGTGCCTCCAAAGAATATGAACCCCAATTTCACACCACACTCACCAGATTGACTGCTTGGGGTCCATTTACTAAAACTGGAGAGTGTAAAATCTGGTGTAGCTGTGCATTGTAACCAATTGGCTTCTAACTGCAGCGTGCTCAATTAAGCGTTGACTAAAAAAAAAATGGAGGTTGATTGGTTTTTATGCAAAGCTTCACCAGATTTGCTCTCAGTTTTAGTAAATTGACCCCCTAGGGTTAACAAGCGAGTCAAAAAGCGCCAAAGAATTTCCAACTTGATTGCACTCCAATCGGCCATCTGTATTCTTCAGCGACACTATGGGGCTTATTTACGAAAGGCAAATCCAATTTTCACTACAAGTGCACTTGGAAGTGCAGTCGCTCTAAATCTAAGGGGTAGATCTGAAATGAGTGGAAGCTCTGCTGATTTTATCACCCAATCATGTACAAGCTAAAATGCTGTTTTTTATTTTCCTTGCATGTCCCTCTCGGATCTACAGTGACTTTACGTCCAAGTGCACTTGTAATGCAAAGTGGATTTTCCTTTAGTAAATAGCTCCCTATGGGGTTGATTCATTAACCCCTCTAGCGGTAATCCCGAGTCTGGCTCGGGTTGGGATTTTACTAACAGGTGCGGTAACCCCGAGCCAGACTCGGGATCGCCTCGCTGGATGCAGGGGAGGACACAGGGAGAGTTACTTACCTTGTCCCCTGGATCCAGCAATGTCCTCCGTGCTGTGTGATCGAGCTGTCCTCCGCTCGATTCACAGTGCCGAATGCCGCCGAGCTCCGTTCCCTGCGATGTTACGGCGCACGGGAGCGGAGAACGGCGGCAAATTCAAAAAAGTAAAAAGACACAAAACACACACAGCACTGTAATCTTACAGATTACAGTACTGTATTAAAAAATACACACCCCCTTTGTCCCTAGTGGTCTGTCCAGTGCCCTGCATGCACTTTTATATTATAAATACTAATAGAGAGTTATTCCTAAGAATTACAGGACTACAATATAAAACGCCAAATTTCCATGCACAATAATTGTACCGCTTTCAGCACCTAAAACCAGACTGAATCATACCGCCAGGGAGGTTAAAGGCAAATAGATTGTGCACTTTGCAAAAGTGCAGTCACAATCTGCAAGAACAGTTGCTCCAGAGCTTAGTAAATGAGGTAAAGCTTCACTCTGCAAAGAATATCCAATGATGTGCAAGTAAAAAAAAAAAAACATTATTGCTTGTACATGATTGGATGACGTTAGTCAGTAGAGCTCCACTCATTTACTAAGCTCTGGAGCAACTGCTTTTTCAGAGTGCAACTGCCCTTTGCAAAGTGCACAGTTTATTTGTCCTGAGTAAATCAACCCATCGGGCAAATAGAGTATGCACAATGCGCAAAGTGCAGTTGCTTAGTAAATTAAGTAAAGCTTCACTTTACAAAAAGTACCCAATTACGTGCAAGGAATATAACAAAAAAAAAATGTATTCCTCGCACAGGATTTGATGATGGAAATCAGCAGAGCTTTTGCTCATGTACTAAGCTCTGGAGCAATTGCTCTTGCACAATGTATTTGCCTTTAGTAAATCAACCCCTATGTTCACTCATATAAAACGCAAGTGGCAAATTCTTAAAGAGAAGGGAGAAAAGCCCCTCATAGTGAAATTTTTAATTTACATAGTTTTTTATATGTAAAGCCATTGTACTTATATTAAAAACTTCATATGAGATACCATGAACCTGGAAGTGTATGTGTAGGGTGAGACTTTTGGTGACAATCATCTGCTCGTTGAAGCATTATGCTGGGCATGCACAGCTGCGCTTTCTGAATCTGGTGCATGTGTCAGTGCTTGCATTAAAACTGGCCTAAGGTTTTTATGATATAGGTGCAGGCCATATTATATCCTTTCTTGTATTAACCTCCCTGGTGGTATTCCCGATTGTGGCTCAGGGTGAATTCTCATTTCCAAAAGCAGTAACCCCAAGCCACACTCTGGATCGCACCGCAGGATCCAGGCAAAGTTACTTACCTTGTCCCCAGGATCCTGTGATGTCTCCTGCTCTGTGTGCAAGCCGTGTGCTCCGCCAGATCTATCACAGAGCCGAGCTCCATTCTCTGTGAGCGTTGTGACACACGGGGATGGAGCACCGCGCCAAATTCAAAAAGTAAAAAAAACATACAGTACACCGTATTCTTAGAGATTACATTACTGTATCACATTATTTCACATCCCTTTTTTTCCCTAGTGGTTTGTCCAGTCCCCTAAATGCAGTTTTATATTATATATACTGTTCTGTCTGCCTGGAAACTGGGAGCTGTGGGCACAAGACTGTGTGTGATATGTACTGCATGCAGTCTGCATATCATATGAGCACAGTGTAAAGTCCATATAGGATTTGTATGGTGGGCACAGTAAAGTCTGCATAGTCACACTATGCACTGTGTAATCTATAGTGTGAGCATGGCATAACCCTGTTATGGTGGTACCTGTAGACACAAGATTGTCTGTATCTTGCACATCTGCTTACAACATACTCTACATCAGTGTTTCTCAACTCCAGTCCTCAAGTCGCCTCAGCAGGTCATGTTTTTAGGTTTTCCATTATTTTGCACAGGTGATTTGATCAGTTTCACTGCTTTAGTAAATACCACAGCTGTTTCATCTGAGGAAAATCCTGAAAACAGGACCCGTTGGGGCGCCTTGAGGACTAGAGTTGAGAAACACTGCTCTACATCATATATGTCATACACAAGGCCAAGTCCACCCCGCCAGGCCCTGTCATGTAGTCCTTTTATCCAGTTTTGCAGCCAGAATGTGTCAAAACTCCATCCTGCCACCTACAGCTCTCACCCTCTGCTCCCACTCCCCACTGTCACTTGTAGGGGGACAGCTTTGCTCTAAGTGGCTTCCAGATGTAACAAATCCCTGCACACATTCACAGTGGAGACAGCTCTCCAAATCTGTGAGTATGATCTCCCTGCAAGGCAGTGCTACCTACACAGGGAGGTATAACAGTGCCACCTACACAGGATGAAGTTACTAGGGCCAGGCAGGCAAGTTGGGGAGTGGGTATTGCACACTGTGCAAAGAGCACCACTAAACCCTACATTCTGTACACAGTGCACCCCTAAACTCTGCACTCTGTACACAGTACACCCCTAAACCTTTTACTCTGTACGTAGTGCACCTCGAACTCTGCACTCTGTGAAAAGGGCACCCCTGAAATCTGCACTCTGTACATAGGGCTTCCCTGAAACTGCACTCTATACATAACACACACCTGAATTCTGCACTCTGTCTGTAACACACTTCTGAAATCTGCACTTTGTGCATAGCATACCCCTGAACTCTGCACTCTGTATGTATTGTACTCTTGAACTCTACACTCTGTACATAACATACCCATGAACTGTGCTCTCTGTACGTAGTGTACCCCTGAACTCTGCACTCTGTATGTATCGTACCCTTGAACTCTACACTCTGTACATAACATACCCATGAACTGTGCTCTCTCTGCGTAGCGTACCCCTGAACTCTGCACTCTGTATGTAGTGTAACCCAGAACTCTGCACCCTGTGTGAAGCGCAGAGTGCCCTTGCAACTGGGCCCTGGTGTTCTGCCACCATGGGGGTCCCCAGATTGGGGTCAGGGCAGCCCTTTATGGTTTCTTGCACCAAGGCCCTGAAGGTTCTAGTTATGCCTCCTCGATGAGGAAAAGGTAGAGGAACTAAATTTATTGAGGTTGATTTACTAAAGGAAAATAGAGTGTGCACTTTGCAAAGTGCAGTCACACTCTTCAATTGCAGTTTCTCCACAGCTTAGTAAATAAGGTAAAGCTTCACTTTGGGGAAAAAAAAACAATCACATCCAAGGAAAATTAAAAAAACAAAATTTTTGCTTGCACGTGATTGGATGACAGAAGTGTGCAGCTTTTCTGCTCATTTACTAAGCTCTGGAGCAACTACAACTTGCAAAGTGCACAGTCTATTTGCCTTTAGTAAATCAATCCCATTCTCTCTTGAAAAGAGGAGATTAAAGTGGTGTTGCCACCAAAAAATGAAAAGCTGCTTAAAATTAATAAAAAATAAATAAATAAATAATTGGCAAAAAAAAAAAATTTTTACTCACCTCTAAATACCGGTTGCTAGGGAGTCCCTCGTAGTCTGCCTTCTTCATTGCCCGGGCTGGTGACATCACTTCCCCTTGCGCCGCACATTCACCTGGGACCTGTCACGTGTCCCAGGTGAGTGTATGGCGTATCACGGCGCCCTGCGCCGCTCGCGCATGCGCAGTGGGTGCCCGGCTGTGAAGCCACAGCCGGGTGCCCACAGTATGCATGACGGCGCCACGAGCAGAGCGGGGAATGAGGGGGGGGCTTCGTTCCCCCGCATCGCTGGACCCTGGGGCAGGTAAGTGTCCGATTATTAAAAGCCAGCAGCTGCAGTATTTGTTGCTGCTGACTTTAAATTATTTTTTTTTTAAGGGGTACCCCACTTTTAGGGGGGATATGATCAACATGTATAAATATATAAGTGGTCCATATAGTGAACTTGGTGTTGAGTTATTCACATTAAGGTCATCACAGAAGACAAGGAGGCACTCTTTACGTCTGGAGGAAAATAGATTTCAGCTCCAAATATGGAAAAGCTTCTTCACAGTAAGAGATGTGAAAATGTGGAATAGACTTCCTCCAGTGGTGGCTCTTGTCAACTCAGTACATTGTTTTAAGAAAGGCCTGGATTCTTTCCTAGATACACATAACATAACTGGATACTAACATTTATAGGTAAAGTTGATCCAGGGAATATCTGATTGCCTCTTGGGGGATCAGGAAGGAATTTTTTTCCCCTGCTCAAGCAAATTGGATCATACTTTGCTGGGGTTTTTTGCCTTCCTCTGGATCAGCTGTTGGTACATAGGAGCGTGCATATATAACAAATTGTGCATTTAAATACACCTCTTAGTGGCTCTGGAAGCAGCACATCTGGGATCTTATGAGGCGCTGAGGAATCTACTTTACCGGGGTGCCAGGGCTCCTTTCCCTCTTACAACGTCAATGAGAGCGGTCATACGGGCGTGGTTGGTGGCAAAATCAATGCGACCCATGCCCGCTGGACATATATCGCCACACAGCCCTCTCTGGTTTAACCCACAATTGCCGGAATTTGGGTCCATTCCTGACCCTAGTGTTTGGGCATGCAAGGGCATTAAATATATAAATCAACTCTGTTTGGAAGGCCGACTGCTGTCATTTGACCGGTTGAAACAACAATATGATTTACCCAACTCACACTTCTTTAGATTCCTGCAGCTTAGGCATGCATTTAACACCCAGTTTGATAATGCTCAGGTTGTTTTTTATACATCAACCCTGGAGACTCTACTCAGGGACGAAGCTCTACCAAAGCCCTTATCCACCATATATAAAGCGATACTTCCTAACATACACACGGGACTAGAAAACCTCCAGGCAAAGTGGGTGGTCGACTTCCCCTCACTGGACGCTGAGGATTGGGAGGAAATCTGGGAGTGTCCTTTTTCACAGCTAGTATCAGCTAGAGATAAATTAGTGCAATTTAAAATAGTACATAGGGTTTATTACACGCCCGCGCGTCTGCACAAAATTTATCCATCTATTCCCGCCTCCTGCTGGAGATGCAACTCGTCCCCAGCAGATTTTATTCACATATTTTGGAGCTGTCCTCAGATCGCAATTTTTTGGTCTGCGGTGACCAACTCTATTACGACCATCACCACGGTACCAGTACCACTGTCTGTAGAGGTATGCCTGCTGGGACTTGTGGAACCCTTGGCCCCAGGCCGGGCAGTCAGAACCCTGCTAGGATTATTACTTTACTATGCCCGCAAGTCGATAGTACTCAGGTGGAAGGCATCATCTGCGCCCTCCTTAAATTTTTGGAAGAGGTTAGTGAATGCGGCTCTACCACTATACAAGGCTACCTACCTGTCCCGCGGTTGTGCCAAAAAATTCTACAAAGTATGGGATATCTGGACGGACTCACTGTCCACTAATGCTGACTCGATGGACGATTAGTATCGTTCCACTAAGTACCCCAATTGTCCAAGTGGCATCTATGGCCTCATAAACCCTCTGGGTTGCTCAACCAATAGTTAGGGGGGAGGGGGGGAGCGTGCATGCAACGATGTAATTATAATGTACACTTTATCTCCTAAGTATTTCGAGTAAGCCTTGTAGGGGATATGTAGCATTGGCAGGTGGATATGAATATTCTACACAGGTGGTTGAGCGTACAGTGGTTTGGGTAGGTATGCATATTTTTATGTAATGCCTCACCCTTTTGTTTGGTTTTGTTTTTTGTTTTTGTTTTTGTTCTCTCTTAGTTGGTAAGTTGTAGTGATCGAGCCAGGGTATGCCCAATAGGCTCTGTAGTGTTTTGTTCACATCTTGAAATGTCAATAAAGATAACTTTAAAAAAAAAAAAAAAAAAAAATACACCTCTTAAAAACAATACTAATTTGAAAAGCCTAAATTGAGACACACAAGATAAAATCTAATGGTGAGCCAAGACCCATTATACCTTTTTACAGAAAATGAGGCGATCTTAATCCTCCTTGAGTTTCCTATCCTACTGAAAATAATTATTGTCAGGTCAGCTGCTTGTATTGATTCACTCAGGTATGAGGAACAATATAAGCTTCTTGTTTTAGCTTCGGTGTTGGATTTACCATTAACACAGCAGGGCATGCCTATAGGCAACAGAGACAAAGAAGCAGCTTTTCCCTGTATAGTTATACAGACATTTTTCAATATGATTTGTAGTCATCTCCTAGAAGCCTTTTTACACATTGTCACAATATTCTGAGCCAGACTAAGCCTGAAAGCAGAGATCATAGTAGAGGGGTGCTGCTTTGGACACAATGGGGGTTATTTATGTAGCGCCAGCTCCTGAAGAGCACACGCTATGTGTTTTTGAAATTTAAAGTTACCCTTAAACCTCAGTTTGGTTTGGGTTTGATTACTCTAAATTTTGACCTCAGCATCAGTCTGGCTGGACTACCGAGTGTTCTGCCTAGCCATAGGTGGCGCTGTCACTTGCGGCAGGCATGGAAACACAGTCTAGTTGGGTGCATTAAGGTTACTTTCTCTCAGAGCCAGCCCAGTGAGTGTCACTCTTGCTGTGCCTTCTGGGAGAGGGTACTTAAGGTGCGGATGTCACGTGTTTTGGGGTTCTGGTTCAGAAGTGCTTTCTGGCTGATGGTCCTGGTCCTCCTGACCGGCCCCCAGGACTTCCATGGCCTGGGGTGTGGATCCACTCGACTTTACATCTCGGGGCTGGCTAGCCCAAGGCGAGGAAACTGACAAAAGGATTCGGAGATGGTCCGGTGCCATTTTGGTTAGTGGAGAGGCCCAGCAACTGTGAAGTTATCCAGGGGAGGGCTCTTCAGGAGAAGGCCATGCAAGGGTTGGCTTCTCAACAAGAGCCTGGAAAAGCTGAAGGACCTAAGCGAATCCTATCTTGTGCGATATCGCTGGACCGGCTGCAAGATACTGGTACCACACGAGTGTTCTACAAGCTTTCAAGTTTCCCTCACGTGTTCTATAGCAAAGTCTGTGGCAGAGATTTATTCCTGACTCAAGTACCCTGTTGGCTGCTAGGCCTGGTGAGAGAAGGACTATCCAATTAGGGTGAGGATCCAGTTGTGATTGGCTATTCTCTGGATTTATTCAAAGTGAGAGACTGTTTCATACGGAATTTAACTATAAGAGTACCTGGACTTTTCACCTAAACCCTCTGATCCTATGTTGAGAGACTGTGTTGTTAACTATTTTTCCGCAAATAAAAATCCCTTTAAGTGGATCTGTCATCAATCTCTGCAGTTTTTGGGCCATCTACCTCGGGAAACCCCTAGATGCATACGAGGTGAAGAAGGTAACGGTAAACCCAATAAATTCAGCCGCTCCTTCGGTGGTCAGTGCTAAATTTACGAAAGGTAAATCCACTTTGCACTGCAAGTGCACTTGGACGTGCAGTCACTCTGAATCTAACAAGTAGATCTGAAATGAGTGGAAGCTCTACTGATTTTATCATCCAATCATGTGCAAGCTAAAATGCTGTTTTTTATTTTCCTTGCATGTCCCCCTCGGATCTACAGCGACTTTACTTCCAAGTGCACTTGCAGTGCAAAGTGTATTTGCCTTTAGTAAATAACCCCCTAAATGTTGTATAAACGCATACTCCAATTACAGAAATCTGGCCCTGATGAGCATACACCAAATGTTACAAATTGGCTTGTGCCCTAAAACTGTACCTAAAGAACCAGAAACATTTAAAGCAACAAAAGTTGATTCAGCATGAGGTACAGTGGACTCAGGGCCTATTTACACCATTGAGCTGAGTCATCCCATCTGTTTTATCGTTTTGTGTTAAGGTAGCCCATTCATTTGAATAGGCTGCATAATGCGGCAAAACACATAACGATGTATGTAACATTTTTGGCAGTGCAGCTTAATTCACGTTTGTATGTTGCCATGCATTGCAACACACATACATTGGCAAGATGCGCTGAAGTGTTAATAATAGTGCGTGTTACAGTCTGATGCTGTAAATGTACCCTGTGGGCCAGAATGAGCAAATTTGTTCATCCCTAATAAACAGTATTGTAGTGCGGTATTTATTTTACTGGATAAAACATGTTAAAGTGGTTGCATACCCACTTTTTACATTTTTACCTACAGCTAAGCCTATAATAGGGCTTACCTGTAGGTAAAATTAATATCTCCTAAACCGTACAGGATGCGCTGTCAATGCTCGGCTGAATGCTGCCAGACCTTGCCAGGAAGAAGACTCCCACGCACTAGCTCATTATGCCTTTGCCTTACAGGGTTTTTTAATTTATTTATTTATTTTTCTGGGAGTATACAACCGCTTTATACTGTAATATTCAAACGTATATATTTTATTATATCTTTTCATGTTACATAGTTGGTAAGGTTGAAAAAAGACACAAGTCCTTCAAGTCCAAGCTGTGTGCATGCACTTTTATGTCAATATTACATTGCAAAAACCCTGTATGTTGTGGTCGTTTAGGTGCCTGTCTAATAGTTTTTTGAAATTGTCTATGCTCTCTGCTGAAACCACTGCTTGTGGATTCTTACCGCTCTTACCGTAAAGAACCCTCTACGCAGTTACCGGTTAAATTGTTTTTCCACTCATTTTAGTAAATGGCCGCAAGTCTTTTTGAATGCCCTTTCACAGAAAAGTTTTATCACTATTGTGGGGTCACCAGTACGGTATTTACTTTTTTTAATTATATCCCCTCTCAAGCGTCTTTTCTTCAGAGAGAATGAGTTCAGTGCCTGTAATCTTTCCTCTTAACTAAGATCCTCCAGTCCCTTTATTAGCTTTGTTGTCCTTCTCTGTACTCTCTCCAGTTCCAGCACATCCTTCCTGAGTACTGGTGCCCAGAACTGGCCAGCATGCTCCAGGTGGGGCTGGACCAGAGTCTTGTAGAGTGGGAGAATTATCATTTTAACTCTGGAGTTATTTACCTTTTTAATGCATGCCAATATTCTATTGGCTTTGCTTGCAGCAGCTTGGCATTGCATGCCATTGCTGAACCTGTCATTCACTAGGACCCCAAGGTCCTTTTCAATCGTAGATTCCCCCAGAGGTTCTCCCCCTAGTGAGTGGATTGCATGCATGTTTTTCCCACCTAAATGCATTTTTTAAAAATTTTCTGCATTAAACCTCATTTGCCATGTAGTTGCCCACCCCATTAATTTGTTTAGATCTTCTTGAAAGGTTTCCAAATCCTGCAGAGAAGTTATTGCCCTGCTTAGCTTAGTATCAGGCGCAAATACTGAGATTGAGCTGTTATCCCATCCTTGAGGTCATTTATGAATAAATTAAATAGGATTGGTCCCAGGACAGAACCCTGAGGGACCCCACTTTCCACATTGGACCATTCTGAGTACTCCCCATTTATTACTACCCTCTAAACTCGCCCTTGTAGCCAGTTTTCAATCCAGGTACTCATCCTTTGGTCTATGTCAACAGACCTTAGCTTGTATAGTAAACGTTTGTGGGGAACTGTATCAAATTCCTTTGCAAATTCCAGATACACTACATCTACGGGCCTTCCTTCATCGAGATGGCAGCCCCCTTCCCCATAGAAGGTTAATAGATTTGTTTGGCAAGAATGATTTTTCATGAATCTATGCTGATTACGGCTAATAAAACAATTTTTATTACTAAAATATTGTATATAGCCCCTTATCATCCCTTCCAAGAGCTTGCATACTATTGATGTTAGGCTAACTGGTCTGTAGTTTCCAGGGATATATCTTGGTCCTTTCTTACAGATTGGTGCTACTTCGGCTTTTCTCCAATCGGCTGGTACCATACCAGTCAGTAGACTGTTTGTAAAAATTAGGAACAAAGGTCTGGCAATTACTTGACTTAGTTCCTTAACGACCCTCGAGTGCAAGCCATGTGGTCATGGTGACTTATTTATGTTAAGTTTTTCAATCTCTGATTGTATCCTCTGTTAACCATAGGGGTGCTTTCTGTGATGTGTCATGAGGATAAACATTGCCGTTTTGGTTACTGAAGTCCCCCTTTTCCCTTGTGAAGACTGAGGAGAAGAATTCATTTTAAACCTTTGCCATCTCACCATCCTTTGTAACCAGAATCCCTTCATCATTCTTATGGGGCCAATATGATCTGTCCTCCATCTTTTACTATTTATGTACTTAAAGAATTTCTTGGGATTTTACTTACTCTCCTCCGCTATGTGCCTTCCGTGTTCTATCTTAGCTGCCCTGATTACACCCTTAAATTTCTTATTGCATTCTTTGTACAGTTGGAATGCTGATGATGATCCCTCAGCCTTGTATTTTTTTAAGGCCCGCTCCTTACTGAACTTTTACATTGCTGTTAAGCCACCCATGGCTTTTATTAGCTCTTTGTATTAGCTCTGTGTCAACACAGAAGAAATTACACTTTGCTACAATGTAAAGTAGTGAGTGTTTATCTTGTATAACAGTGTACTTTTTGTCGTTCCCTCAAAATAACGCATCATACAGCTATTAATGTCTAAACCGCTGGCAACAAAAGTGAGTACACCCCTAACTGAAAATGTCCAAATTGGACCCAATTAGCCATTTTCCCTCACCGGTGTCATGTGACTCATTAGTGTGCATGGTTCCTCCCCAGTGTCATGTGCACTAGTTAGTGTTACAAGGTCTCAGGTGTGAATGGGGAGCAGGTGTGTTAAATTTGGTGTTATCGTTCACACTCTCTCATACTGGTCACTAGAAGTTCAACATGGCACCTCATGGCAAAGAACTCTCTGAGGATCTGTATTGGACATATTTATTTCAATCTGAAAAAAATAATTGTTGCTCTACATAAAGATGGCCTAGGCTATAAGAAGATTGCCAAGACCCTGAAACTGTTCCCTCAAAATAACACAACACACAGCCATTAATGTCTAAAACTCTGGCAACAAAAGTGAGTACACCCCTAAGTGAAAATGTCCAAATTGGGACCAAAGTGTCAATATTTTGTGTGGCCATCGGTATTTTCCAGCACTGCCTTAACCCTTGTGCATCATCTTTAGAAGAGGCTTCCTTCTGGGATGAAAGCCATGCAGACCAATTTAATGTAGTGTGAGACGTATGGTCTGTCTGTTTTTATCTGGAAAAAGGCGTATGACATCATGCACAGCTCTCTCTCTCTCACTCTTATGACTGTTTGCCAGGAAGGGGGGAAGTCATAAGAGGGCCAATGAGAACTACAGAGCTGGAGGTGTGCCTCTGTGTGTCTGTGTAAATCCAGGAAGTGAACAGACAGCAGCTTCAGCTGCCCACAGTTAAAATGATTGAAGCCAGACTCAGTGGAAGGAGATTTCTGAAGCCTATTTTTCAAGACAGATGGTAAGGCTAGAGTTTATCTTTGAGAACCATTTCCCCTTCACTCTCTTTTTATCTATTCTATTTTTATCAGGGTTCCGACGAGGCTTTAAAATGTTGCTTCTGTTTTAATGATGTGATCACTGGATAAAAGATTTGGACCTGTTCTGGAAATCCGTGGCATGCTGGTGACATTCTATTGCTCCAATCCCTCTTCCTGACACAAAACGAACCCAAAAAAATTTCCCTTACTAGCACAAATCCCTCCCCTTTTCAAATCCTCCTCCCAGCACAGACAATCTTCATAGCACTTCCCCCCCATCACCCCTCCCAGCACAAATGCTCTCCACCTCAATCCCCATCTTAAAGTCCCCCCCCCCCCCCAACCTCCCATCTCAAACTAATCCTCTTCTCCTCTCCCACTCCTAGCACATTTTTATCCTAAAAAGAAATTAATGTTTCTTACTCCAACTCCCCCCCCCCCTCATGCCACCAGTGCAAATCTCCCCTCCCTCAAACACTGACCTCAGATACAGGGCAGCAGATGGCTATGTGATGTATTCCCAGGCTTTCCCTCATCTTGACAGGTCAGAGTTGAGGAGGAGCCTAGGGCTGTGGGCAGGGGCATTACTAGGTCTACAAAAGATCTGGGGCTAGAGCCCATAGCAGCGTAGTAAAGAAAGTAATATGCTAGGGCGGGCATACATATGTATATACAGTAATATATGTGTGTGTGTACCTATCCCCAGAGAGCCTCTCCCTTAAAATCAGGGTCCCCAGAGAGCCTACCCCTTGCATTGGGGAACCCCAAAGAGCCCCCACCTACATCAGGGTCCCCAGAGAGCCTCCCTTCCCCTTGGGGACCCCTGTGGAGACTCTGGGCTATAGCCCCAAAAGCCACCCCCTAGCAACACCACTGGCTGCAGGCAAGATGACTTTTAACACTTTTGCCAGGCAGCCTGCAGGGAGACCACTAACTGTTAGGGTGGGACTTTACAGCATTTGCTTACCCATCCCACCCACATTTTTTGCTAGGAGGAGATGGGGGTGGGTAAGAAAACTCTGAACAGTCTAGATCTGACCGTTTTTAATCTAGGAGCACTACAGTGGCAGGAGGAGGAGCTAAAGGGGAGAGAGAGCACAGCGCTCACCTCCTCCTGACTCTTTTCTACTCTTCAGATTCAGCTTGTCACTTTCCCTGCTAAGCTGTAGAGGCAAGAACTCTCCATGAGACCCCCCTTCCTCACATGATACCAGCGGCTGGGACAGCTGCCCCTCCTGTCCCCACCTTGTCCCAATCCTGCTGGGACAAAAAGGTAGTTATATATTAACATAGACTTGCCTTGCTGTGAAACTTACAAAGATAGCACACCAGTTAAAACTAGGCATCGACAACTGCTTAAATATAACCGCAAGCTTCCAAAGAATGTACATGTTGCATTCACGGATGAAGGGGGTCATCCGTGAATACTGCCCTCAGCATATTCAGCTGTAATGTATATTATGTGGCGACAGAAACACAGTTTTCAAACAGGTTGAAAACAATTTCTAAGGACAAACAATTTTAATTTCCAAAGCAAAATCAAACCAATTTAAGCTTTAACCATATGTAGAATCTCGATTGCCTGAGTCTGCTGCTAAAGAAAAAAGAAAATTGTTTAATTTTCAGTGATGTAACATTAAATTAATCACATTTTCAGAGATGGCATCTGCTCTACATGCTCCACTACTGCAATAGAAACAAATCAGGCTTTGAAACTATGCCGACATTTCTGTTATCATATAATACTAGTGGAAGTCCTTGGGGCCTGGTGATCTGTCTTCATCAAAGGAGCATGAAATAGCTAAAAGCATAATTAATGTAAATCCCTGAGGTCTGATGATCATCTTGTCTTCATTCACAGATAGGCAAGTATATTTCAGAGATGCTAACAAAACCAAAAGCTACATCAATATGGTAAATAGTTATGAGCACCCTGGACAATCTGTTAGTAATAGCATTGAAAAAAATCATAATCTGGGAAATACCTAAAAAGACAATGAACAGAAACCACTAGCCTAACTTCTTTTACTTTACTACTGACTTTATTAGTGTAAATGACTACTATACCACTATGCATATATAAATACACATAAAGAATATATACATACATACATATATATATATATATATATATATATATATATATATATATACACACACACACACACACACACACACACACACACACACACACACACACACACAGTATCTCGCAAAAGAGGCTACCCCCCTCACATTTTCTGTAAATATTTTATTATATATTTTCATGTGACAACACTGAAGAAATTACACTTTCTTACAATGTAAAGTAGTGAGTGTACAGCTTGTATAACAGTGTAAATTTGAGGTCCCTTCAAAATAACTTAACACACAGCCATTATTGTCTAAACCGCTGGCAACAAAAGTACACCCCTAAGTAAAAAAGTCCAAATTTGGCCCAAAGTGTCAATACTTTATGTGGCCACCATTATTTTCCAGCACTGCCTTAACCCTCTTGGGCATGGAGTTTTACCAGAGCTTCACAGGTTGCCTCTGGAGTCCTCCTCCACTGCTCCATGAGGACACCACGGAGCTGGTGAATGTTAGAGACCTTGCTCTCCGCCACCTTCTGTTTGAGGATGCCTCATAGATGCTCATTAGGGTTTGGGTCTGAAGACATGCTTGGCCAGTCCAACACCTTTACCCTCAGCTTCTTTAGCAAGGCAGTGCTCATCTTGGAGCTGTGTTTGGGGGTCGTTATGTTGAAATACTGCCCTGCAGCCCAGTCTCTGAAGGGAGGGGAATCATGTTCTGATTCAGTATGTCACAGTACATGTTGTCAAAAACTCATAATAAAAACTCTCTTTGGGCTCAACCAATGCCAGTAAAACAAAGGGCAAAAGGAATAGAGGAAAGGAAATACACAGCCCACTGTGCAAGTGCAAAAAATATAAATTTATTATATCAAAAACACATAAATGGAATGGCCAATAATAAAAACGGAATCATTCACAATGTGTCACTCATACTGTCATAAAAACTCAATGTCTGCCATTCTTGCCCCTATCCAGTAACAGTAATACATATATAGCGAGGAATGTGAAATTACAATATCTTCAATCCTGAGCAGCAATAATAAATTGAAACATAGAAATTGCATGCATGTGAATAGGATGCAGAACTAAGTTGGCTCCCAATGGGAAATGGATCCTAGGAAGATCAGACCTGGATCCTGGGAAAGAAGCACGCTTACATATTGTGGTAGGTGTTGTTAATTCCTTAATGTATCCAAAAGGGGGGAATTGCTGAGATATGAAAGGGGAAGGGAAAGCAACCTGGGTCAACAGTGGTCTAAAGGAGGTATATGAAATTGAAAGATACAGTCACAGTATGTATGTGGCATTAAATGTCAGAGATTTAAATGCAAAACTATATCTTGTAACCTCAATCACACTGTTGCAAAACATAATTTGATATCCACAATATACTTGCAAGTTAACAGTCCTGGTCCATTGGAGACCATACATGAATCAAAGCATATAGTCCAAAGTAGAGAGCAAATGGATACTTATCAGGTGGTAATGAAAAGACAAATCTTCAGTGCCAGTGCCATTTCCAATTTCCAATGAGGCTCGTCAAGCACGAGCAAGTGTTCGTATTCCTCCAGTCACAGAGGCAAGGTGGACAAGGAAAAGGAGAGCCTAACCGGTTTCGCCATTCACCACCGGCTGCGTCAGAGGCAGTGTGGTCCCGTCTGTGCACAAAAGCCCACTGAGCCTTTAAATAGCAAACCTCATGTGTTTCCTGGTGTGCAGTGTTGACGTAAATCACGTCATCACTTCAGGGTGTATCATCACATCATCACTTCCGGGTGAACCCAGAAGTGAATCAACAGCTGACAGGGCTGTATCATGTTGCACAACAGGAAGTAGACACTGAGTAAAGTGGACAGTCCAGGCACAAATATATGTTCTCATCTGTAATGTATCCCTGGAGTGTCCACATGCAATTCAACAAAGTCGAGCAGATGTCAGGGACAGGAACAAATGGCTAAATACCAAAATGTACTATTTGTTTATTGCTAAGAACAATATACTTAAGCCAAACATATATGAAGCACAGTGGGCTGAGGGGAAAAAAAGAAAGAAAAAAGGAATAAACAATTAATTCATTGATTTCAAAACTGATACTATCATTCAGGACAGGAGCCCTGGTAGCCTCCAATTTCCAAATCCATCAGGTTTCATGTTGGAGTACCAATTGATCAAAATGACCCCCCTATTATCCTGGGGGACAACTTCAAGGACACTTAAGACATCTGGGGTTTCTGTCATGCTTTAGGAATACGTGTCTAGCAATAGGGGCCTTCAAATGGTAAGTCTCAATCTCATACAAATGCTCCTGAAAACGCTTATGCACAGGTCGGATGGTCTTGCCTATGTAAAAGGAATTACAGGAGCATGTGATGACGTAAATAACCCCCATGGTGTCACAGCTAGCCCTCTGTCTACAACTCAGAACCGTGCCTGTGGGAAGTTGGAGAGTGTCACCCTCAATGATATAGGGGCAGATATCACACATGCCAAAATGTGTCCTGCCCACACATCTTGTGTAAGAAGGGGGTTTCCAAGAAATTTCGCTTGTGTACTAGGAGGTTGTTCAAAGAACGAGCCCTCCTGTACACCAATTGAGGTTCACTGGAGATAAATTTGTTGACTGAATAATCTTCCCTCAGAAGATGTGCTGAACAAATTTGTTTAACACCATTGGCCTTCTGAGTATATTGTAAGCTGAGTCTAACAGGACCTGGCTCTATTGCTTGTTCCTCTCTGCATTTGAAGATTAAAGTGTCTCTCTCACGATCCTTGGCTCAGTTATAGGCTTTGGCCAACCATTTCTTATTGTAGCCTCTAGAGTAGAATCTCTCCCTCAAAACACAAGCCTCCTGTTCAAAGTCCATTTCCTCTGTACAATTGCGACGATCTCTGAGATATTGTCCTACTGGGATATTTCTGATCAGAGTCTATGGATGAAAGCTCTCTGCATGTAACAAACTGTTCACTGCGGTAGATTTCCTGAAAAGCCTAGCTTCTACATGTCCATCTTCATCCAGGGAGATCATGAGATCAAGGAAGGTCACACTGTTCACTGGAGTCGACTGTAAACTTGAATTTATATGGATTGTCACTCAAAGACGTCATAAACGTCTTGAGCTCAATGTCAGTGCCTGACCATAAGAGGAGGACGTCGTCAATGTACCCGTACCAGGATAATATCCTAGACCAGGGGTCTCAAACTGGCGGCCCTCCAGCTTTTGCAAAACTACAAGTCCCATGAGGCATTGCAAGGCTAACAGTTACAAGCATGACTCCCACAGGCTGAGACATGATGGGACTTGTAGTTTTGCAACAGCTGGAGGGCCATCAGTTTGAGACCCCTGTCCTAGACAGTCACACCAATGACACCCCCTCTATCAAACAGACAACTCTCCCAGTCTCCCAGGTAAATGTTGGCATAGGCTGAGGCACACTTGATGCCCATGGCCGTGCCCTGCGCTTGGTGGAAACACTTTCCATAAAATCTAAATTTATTGTTTCTCCAGAAAGTCCAATAGTTCCACAATAAATGTATTGTGTTTTCTTTTGTCCAAAGGTCTGCTGTCCAGAACTTTGTTTATGATCTCTAAACCCTTGTCATGTGGGATTGAGGAGTACAGAGCCTCTATATCCAAGGTGACCAAGAGAGTACCCCTGGGTAGCATCAAGTCCTGTAGCAGTGTAAGTAGATGAGAAGTGTCTTTTAGATAAGAAAACTGTCTCCAGACAAAGGGTTGCAGAATCTTATCTATACATTCACCAATTCTCTCAGTGAGGGAACCAACCTCCAAAATAATAGGACGGCCAGGGAGGTCATCCACTGACTTGTGGACCTTGGGGTGTGCATAGAACACTGGGATCCTAGGGAACTTTACTTTGAGGTATTCAACTGTCTCTTTGTCAATGAGACCATTGCTGAATGCACGGTTAAGTATGGATAGTAACCTGGCTTGGTCTCTTGCCTGATTGATGCTGGGAATGGGGTCGTACCACTGTCTGTTATTAAGTATCCGAAAACACATCTTTTGGTACACAGCCCGATCCATCAGGACAATGTTCCCCCCTTGTCTGCAGCCTTACTAATCAGGTCCTCATTGGAGTGTAGAGCCCGCAATGCAGATCCCTCCTCCTGTGTGAGGTTATCCTGTTGGGAGTGTTACCATCTTAGTTTTCAGATGTCACTGGTAACTGCTCTCACAAAGCAGGCTACACCAGAGACTGTGGGGTGGTGCAGGGTGCCTTTGGCCTATCATGGCTCGGGGCTAAGTCCACACCCCACACTATATAAGGCTGCTTACACAGCATCCGTATGTAGTGTGTTATAGTGGAGATAGATTAGGCAGGTTAGTTAGTGGATTGAGCGTGCAGTTAGTGTAGAATATATAATAAAGTGCAGGCAGTGTAGAATACATACTACAGTACAGGCAGTGTAGAATATATAATACAGTGCAGTCAGTATTGAACCTGCAAAATCCAAAGTTTCCACTGAAGGCTTATATGCAAGTTTTTTGCCATAAAATGTGTATGGGGACCTGGGTCCTGCCACAGTGGACAGGTATCAATTGGTTTATTTTTTTTAACTACCTTTTTTTCAGGAGCGGTGATTTTAATGACGCTTAAAGTGAAACAATAAAAACTGCCTGCACTGTATTATATATTCTACACTGACTGCACGCTCAATCCTCTAACTAACCTGCCTAATCTATCTCCACTATAAGACACTACATACGGCCGCTGTGTAAGCAGCCTTATATAGTGTGGGGTGTGGACTTAGCCCAGAGCCATGATTGGCCAAAGGCACCCTGCCTTTGGCCAATCATGGCTCTTACAGAACATCACGCTGTGATTGGCCAAAGCATACAGGTCAGGTGCATGCTTTGGCCAATCAGCAGCCAGCAGTGCACTGCAATCTCGTAATGCATTCTAGGTCACTCCGCAGTGGGTGAATGTCCCGTGAGCACCCCATATGTTAATTTGTTCTATGAACAAACGAACACCCGATGTTTGTCTCAAACATTGGGCCTATCTCTAGTAGCCGTTACACAACAGTTCTACCTACATGAACCCCACTGGTGGTTTTACACTGGCAGTTAAAAAAAATACAAAATATTTGTTGGACTTGGCCCATAAGTGTAAATTTTCTTTAGATGGAATCTGTAGAACACAACACTCCTAATCCTTGGAACTAGTGTACACAGGCATTTGAGATGTATTTTAGATTTCCTTACCATGTACTTACATTTAACATGGGCAATATGTTTTGTCTAACGGGACTTCTTTAGGTGGAAGGTCTTTAGTTCCATATGACATATGGCTGGCTGATAATCCTTGGTGCCTTGAACATTCGGTAAGCTTTTATCTAATATAATGTATGTCAAGAGTGTGTGTGTTGGGGTGTTTTGTAGTTTTGGTGGACTTTTGTAGTTAACAGTTAATGCAATTTTAAGCGAGATTTAAAATGTAAATTTTCCCGTTTGTTATTTTAATGTTTGCGCTGGTTTGATGAATTTAATCCAGATTGTGATTTCTTTATCATACAATTATGTTTCTCTTTCGCTGACAAGTCACCAAAAAAATTTAGAGGAGAATTTTATTATAATTTTGATATTTATCACTTATGTGCATATTACCTAACATTTTTTACATACTTATCCTGCCTGCTTATCAATTTTTAAGCTAACATACCAGCCACATGTATTGTTTACACTGGGTCAGGCAACCCTTAACCACTTCAGCCCCGGAAGGATTTACCCCCTTCCTGACCAGAACACTTTTTGCGATTCAGCACTGCTTCGTTTTAACTGACAATTGCGTGGTCGTGCGACGTCGTACACAATCAAAATTGATGGCCTTTTTTTCCCACAAATAGAGCTTTCTTGTGATGGTATTTGATTGCCTCTGCGGTTTTTATTTTTAGCGCCATAAACAAAAAAAGAGCGACAATTAAAAAAAAAAGCAATTTTTTTTTACTTTTTGCTATTATAAATAACCCCCAAAAATATATAAAAGAAAAACATTTTTCCTCAGTTTAGGCCAATATGTATTCTTCTACATATTTTTGGTTAAAAAAAAATCACAATAAGCGTATATTGACTGGTTTACGCAAAATTTATAGCGTCTACAAAACAGAGGATAGCTTTATGGCATTTTTGTTATTCTTTTTTTTCTTAGTAATGGTGGCGATCTGTGATTTTTATTGGGACTTGCGACATTATGGCATACAGATCGGACACTTTGGACACTATCTTGGGACCATTGTCATTTACACAGTGATCAGTGCTATAAAAATGCATTGATTACTGTGTAAATGACACTGGCAGGGAAGGGGTTAACCACTAAGGGGTGATGAAGGGGTTAAGTGTGTCCTAGGGAGTGATTCTAACTGTGGGGGGGAGGGGCTACAAAACACATGACAGCGATCACTGCTCTCGATGACTGAGAGCATTGACCTCTGTCCTGTCACTAGGCAGAACTGGGAAATGCTTTGTAACAAACGCATCTCCCCATTGTACCTCTCCATATTACGATTGCGGGCACCCGGCAGACATCGAGTCCACAGGACTCGCAGTACGGTCACGGAGAACGTGGAGGGCACGCTCCCGCAGCGCTGCTTCTTAAAGGGGAGGTACCTGTACGCCCTTTTGCCCACCAGTGCCATTCTGCCAATGTAAACTGGCGTGCGCTGATCGGGAAGCGGTTAAGCTGGCAACACACAGCATTTTTTTAACAAGCATTTATTCAATGAACAAATCAATGCAACTTACCATTTCTACTGAAATCACGAAACAATATAAAATATTGGTAATAAGTTGCCCTGGTCCATTTAATTGTTTTTGTGATCAAAAGCTGGATAAGATTGGTTGAAATTCCTGTTTACAACACTATTAAACTTAACCACTTGCTTACTGGGCACTTAAACCCCCCTCAGTCCCAGACCAATTTTCAGCTTTCAGCGCTGATGCATTTTGAATGACAATTGCGCGGGCATACAACACTGTACCCAAATGAAATTTTTATCATTTTTTTCCCACAAATAGAGCTTTCTTTTGGTGGTATTTAGTTACAGCTCGGAGTTTTATTTTTTGCTAAACAAACAAAAAAAGATGCTAAAAAAAAAAATCATGTTTTAATAGTTTGTTATAAAATTTTGCAAACGGGTCATTTTTCTCCTTCATTGAAGTGCGCTGATAAGGTGGCACTGATAGGCTGCATTGGTGGGCACTGATGGGCTGCATTGGTGGGCACTGATAGGCTGCATTGGTGGGCACTGATAGGCTGCACTGGTGGGCACTGATAGGCATAGTTAAGGCGACACTAATAGGCACAGATAAGGCGGCACCGATGGGCACAGATAAGGCGGCACTGATGGGCAAAGATGGGCACAGATAAGATGGCACGGATGGGTGGCACGGATAAGTGGCACGGATGGGTGGCACGGATGGGCACTGATAGGTACCACAGATAGATGGGACTGATGGGCACTGATAGGTGGCACTGATAGGTGGCTCTGATAGGTGGCACTGCTGGGCACTGATGGGCGGCACTGCTGGGCACTGATGGGCGGCACTGCTGGGCACTGATGGGCGGCACTGGGGTGCAGCACCTTTGAGGCAGATTGGGTGGCACTGTGGGTGGCACTGTGGGTGGCACTGTGGGGTGGCACTGTGGGGTGGCACTGTGGGTGGCACTGTGGGCACTATGGGCACAGACGGGGGGCACTTACTTTTACTTTTAGTTATACTTCAGGATGGCACTGCGGGAGGCAGGTGGGCACTGGCAGGTGGCATGTGGTGCCTTGCATTGCTGGCCGTGATCGGGACTGATGTCCCGATCACGGCCGCCGGTGATCGGCTTTTTTTTTTTCTCCTCGCGCTGTCAGCGCGAGGAGGAATAATAGCCGATTACCGGCTCCGTTCTATCACATGATCAGCTGTCATTGGCTGACAGCTGATCACGTGATAAGGGGTCGGGATCGACCCCTTACACGGATCGGTGATCAGGCGAGTCTCACGGACTCGCCGATCACAGAGCGCGCCGCGCGCGCCCCTCAGGGGGCGCGCAGGCCGCTCGTAACCGGGACGACGTCAATAGACGTAGTCCCGGAAATCTAGGTCCGCGCTAATGCCGTCATTCGGCAATAGCGCGGTACCCAAGTGGTTAAACTACTGTGAGAAGAAGCAGTACAGCTCAGCCAATGTCAGGTGGCTCTTTTTAGGCTTATGGAGCAAGGCAGGGGGCATTGTGCCAATATCTCCAGGGCTGACTTAAGAGAAACACCCTAACTAATCCACTTGTTCCCATCAATAAGCCTCATCCAGCAGTGACTGTGATTGTCCTATTGATGTCTAGTGTCTACAAGCACCTTTACATGTATAACTTAAAACACGAAAAGGCAATGCATTCTCTCTAAATAAAAAAACACCTGCCAAATTTAAGATTGTAAGTGCTTGCTGCTACTCCATGTAGTCATATTGCATTCCATGTGGTTACTGATAAGGACTGACACATTGGCTGGAGTAGTGAGCACTGGGATACTGAATATTTCATTTCTGCCATGCACAAAAAGCTTTGCAATTATAAAGCAAACAATGGATTGAATTATCTCAATCAGAAGATTCTGTATCAGCCTTCTGCACAAAGCTGTTTGGAGTGAAACAGCATACTACAAGGACTACTGGCTTGTGAATTATAGATGATTTATGTTTTTTTCCCATACTTTTTTTTGTTGATGGTATGTTGCATTGCACAGCAATTCTTTCTTAAAATCCAGTTAAAAAAATGGTCGACTTCTGCACATGACCAATCTGTATTTTTTAAAGCCTCTAAAACCTAGAAAAATCTATGGTCATGTGATCCACTTCAGCATGTCTTCTTATAGTTATAACTTTTCTGTTTTCTCTCCACTGGTCCAGTCAACTGGGCATGTGTCCTTCACTCCTGAAACAATCAGGGCATTGTAAGGGCCCTGGTATATACTCTTCTAACAGCCTATGAATGGCACCCACATTACCAGGAAGAAATGTAGGCAATGCAGACCTGACCTGTCAATATTACAGATCAGAAGAATAAAGGTCCACGGACCGAGGCTTGTCATGTGACTAGTTTTAGGTAAGTAATTAGGCAAGTAAGTAAGCCTCAATGCCAGCCACGAGCCACCGACAGGTATACCATTAGTCAGTGGAAATGGATAAGGAGGGACTGTGACTTATAGTCCCCTGAGTGTATACAGTATATCTTATATTTGGGGCTCTTCCCTGGGTCAGGGCCTAGGACATAAAGACTTTGCCCCTTGAGCCAGGTTTTTGGGTACCCTTTGAAATGGTGTTTAATAATATATATTGTTTGGAGACTATTATCAATGCAACTTATAATGGCCTTAGTTTGCAATTGTTCGCTGTTTTTGTTGCTAGTACTTGCCTGTTGGATGTGTTGCGTAATAAAGAATCTCTTTCTCCAGCCTCGGTGTGTCGATGTGATGCTGCCTAAGGGGTTATTATCACCACGAACCAGGGAACTTAATCATGCAGCAGCTCCTTTGGGTAGTGTTACAAAACAAAAAAATTGTATAAAATACTTACTAGACCATGGAGTTCAGTTTTGTCTTGCATAAAGCAAAAGTTCTCCCCTCTTTCCCAGTGCCCCCACCCCTAATGGAGATCTTGTGCATGCACAGACATATTGCAGGTCTCTGTCAATTTTCTTGCAGGGACTCCACGGTGTGTGTGTATGTGCAATATCTTGAAAATGGCTCCTGGAATAGCCACATCACACATCTCATGAAGCACTTTGCAAGATGATGTGCAGGCGCAAACACAAGTGGATTGTCTGCACATGTGGGGGGCTGTGATGTCATCCTGGTCCACGCTGGGATTTAGCAAGTGTAATCTGGACTGCAGCTGATGACTGCTGCTGAACTTCTTGATTTGTTGCTGCTGTATTATCAGTGTAGGGGGCAGTCATCTTGGCTGGATCTGGGTCGATCCTAGAAGGATGATGATTGGCTGCTGCAACAAAGCAATTGGAGGAGGGTCTGCAGGCTGCTGAGAGAAAGGGATGGGGTGGGAAAAAGAGACTGGACTGCTGGCTGAACTTAACCTTGTCATAGCTGAAAACAATCAGGTGAGACCTCAGAAAGACTTGCCTCAGAGACGGGAACTTTCTCCCTGGGAAGGTGTGTAATTTGGATGACTGGAGAGATCAGTGTTGGAAGGACAACAGCATGTAATGTAAAGTACTGTGAACTATATGCAGTGGGGCAAAAGGGTATTTACTCAGCCACCAATTGTGCAAGTTCTCCCACTTAAAAAGATGAGAGAGGCCTGTAATTGTCATCATAGGTATACCTCAACTATGAGAGACAAAATATGGAAACAAATCCAGACAATCACATTGTCTGATTTTTGAAAGACTTTATTTGCAAATTATGGTGGAAAATAACGAAACAAATTTAGAAGAGAGGAGTCAAACCAAGACACCACATTCCAAATTATATTAGAAAAAATAAGAAGGACTAGAGGTCACATACCTCGGGACTTTAAAGATGTCTACAACATTATAAATAGTAGTACCAGAATACAAATATAATTTTTATTTTAAATTACAAAAATATTTTAGTAAAAAAGATATACAGAAAAAGGCACACAAATTCATAAAAACAACACTGTAACTCAGAAAAATCTATTTTTACACTGCAAACACATTTGTGCACAGTTACTACCACTTTCTCAACATGGTTCGCTCAGCAGAGCTTCTTCAGGAGATAATGTGTGCGGAGACTGTTGAACACTAAAAATAAGATTTTTATATACAGCTTACCTGTAAAATCCTTTTCTTGAGAGTACATCACGGTACACAGAAGGATTACATAGTGGGTTATATAGGCACCTCTGGTGATTGGACACTGGTTAACCCCAATTAAGGAGAATTCCTCCCCTATATAACCCCTCCCATATGGGAGGCACCTCAGTTTTGTAGCAAAGCAATAGGAAACCACGTAAAACCTAAGAGGGGCGGGAGCCCTGTGTCCCATGATGTACTCTCAAGAAAAGGATTTTACAGGTAAGCTGTATATAAAAATCCTATTTTCTTGATCATATATCACGGGACACAGGAGCTCATTACATAGTGGGATGTCCCAAAGCTTTTCTGCCCAGACAAGTATGCGATTCACCTCTTTTTGCGCAACCAGACTCCTGGTACTGCCCTGGTGATTGATATAGGCCACTGCTGTGGCATTGTCAGACTGAACCTGAACAGGGAGACCCCGTAGTGTGGAAGACCACTTTATGAGAGCCATATAAACTGCCCGGATCTCCAAGACATTTATGGGCAATAGCTTCTCGATCACAGACCATTTCCCCTGCGAGCACGTCTCCTCTAACACTGCTCCCCAGCCTGTCAGGCTGGCATCTGTCGTAATGACCTTCCATGGAAGAGGAAGAAAAGTTTTGCCTTTCAGCAAATTCTCGGTTTGTAACCACCAGACGAGACTCTTGCGTGTCCCTGGGGATAGACGCATAGGAAGATCCAAGGATTGGGGCTTCCTGTTCCAAGCCGCAAGGATGCATGTTTGCAGAGGCCTTGAGTGGAACTGGGCGAATTGAACGGCCTCAAAGGAGGCGACCATTTTCCCTAACAGTCTCGTGCACAAGCAAATGGGGGAAGATCTCCTGCCCAGAATTAGGCGCACCAGATCCCTGATGGCCAAGGCTTTTGGCCTTGGAAGAAACACCTTGCCCTGAGCGGTGTTGATAAACATACCAAGGTATTCCAACCTGGTAGCAGACTGTAGGGACGACTTTTCTAGGTTTATAATCCAACCTAGGCGTTCCAGGTGTTCTAGCGTTCTGGAAACACTGTGGTTCAGGAACGCTACTGTTTTCTCCATGAGAAGCAGGTCGTCTAGATAAGCCATGATGGCTATACCCTGAGCTCTTAGGTTTGCCAAGAGAGGGTCCAGAATCTTTGTGAAGACTTGAGGGGCCGTAGCGAGCCCAAATGGCAAGGCCACAAATTCAAAATGGCGCCGCTCTCTAGCGCGAACCTTAGATACTTTTGGTGTGTGGGAAAAATTGGCACATGGAGATATGCATCCTTGATGTCTATTGATGCCATAAACTCTCCCCCTTGCAGGGAGGAGACCACAGTGCGGATTGACTGCATTCGGAAGGACCGGATGCGTAAAAACCGGTTCAGATCCTTCAGATCCAGGATAGGTCTGACACTTCCATTTGGCTTCGGAACGGTGAAGAGATTCGAGTAAAACCCTGAACCCTGTTCTTTTGGGTCCACTTCTACTATTACCCCCTGGGATAGTAAGTGATCTAAGGCCAGAAATAGCGGTTTTTGCTTTACTGGGTCCCTGGGGATCCTTGACCTTAGAAAGCGACAAGGTGGAATCTCCTGAAACTCTAGCTTGTAGCCCAGAGATACTGAAGAGATCACCCATTTTTCACGGATCTCTTCTCGCCAGGCTTCCGCAAACTGCAGAAGCCTTCCCCCCACTCGGCCGAGCAGGGGCGCCCCTTCACAAGGAAGCTTTTGGGCTCTGCTTGGCAGGCTTTCGTCCCCAAATCTTTTTCTGCCCCTGGGCCCGGCCCTGAGCCTTTTCTGTAGAGGAGGGTTGAGAAGGCCGTCGCCACTGCTTAGAGCTTGATGCTCCGGGAGAGAGAGAACGCCTAAATGATGGACGTTTGCTCCTTTTGACTGGAAGGAGAGCAGATTTACCCCCTGACATTTTTTGGACGAATTTGTCGAATTCTTCTCCAAACAAACGTTCCCCTTTAAACGGGAACCCAATCAAATGCTTCTTGCATGATAGCTCAGCTGCCCAATTCTTTAGCCATAGGGCCCTTCGCATGTGTACCAACAGGAGAGACAAACAAGATGCTTGTTGGACAGAATCCAAAATCACATCAATCATGAAACACAGAATTTGAGGTATTCCTGCATAATTATCCACTTCCTCACTGGGAAGGAGGACAAGCATCTGCTTAACCTGTTCCTTGAGGAACTGACACAACCCCACGGCTGCAACTGTAGGTTGCACTACAGCGCCAGTCATGGAAAAGGAGGCTTTTAATAATGTTTCCAATTTCTTATCAGTTGGATCTTTAAATACCTGAGCATTATCCAACGGACAGGTCAGGTTTTTATTCACGCAAGAAACAGCCGCATCGACAGATGGGACCCCCCATTTCTTGGTGAAACTTTCCTCCAGAGGATAATGCATAGAAAACCTTTTAGGAGGAGCAAACAGTTTATCGGGATGTCCCCAATCCTCATACATCAATTTATCCATTAAGGGATGAATTGGAAAGGAAAAAGCAGTCTGTGGGACTTTCCTGACTCCCAGGGAAGAAACAGAGGACGTAGCGACTTCAGCAGCAGGCATTCTGAATGTGGTACGCACCAATTCAGTATAATACTGCACCTGTTTTCTGAGCGCCTGGGAGGAGGAGACTCTCTCCTCTTCCTCTGATTCCTCCAACTGCTCAAGATCCCTGTCCCAAGACAGGGATCTCTCCTCATTGTCAGAAGAATCATCTGAAAGATGAATCTCAGCAGAGGAAGGGGATCTACCCCTTTTCCTGCTATCTTTCAGGGAAGCAAAAATAAAATTCATGATTCTCCCTTCAAAACCCTCCAATGAAGCCCTAAGGGAGTCCTCAGTGACCTGACAGGGGCACTGACTCATCCTGTGAGGCTGGCTCCAGTCTTGCAGGGGGGGATGGTAACTTACAGGCATTTTTAGAACCCCTGGACCTAGGCGGTGATTTACCAGTGCCCTTGTTACCTCCCCCTGAGACCCTCTTATGAGGAGACATAGTCCTAAGCTACAAGCAGAGGTACTAGTACAAAGTGCAATCACTGTTGTGCTTAAAGTCTCACAATAAATATATATGCTTAAAACTGCACAACCTGATGCTGAGTAGGTGTCTAAGGTTTGCCTGGATCCAATCCCTTGGGATGCTTACTGCCCACAGCTCCTGTGTCTCACACTTCCAGCCCCCTGACGCTCTGGGCTTTTAAAAACTGCCGCCTGGCGCCTGTGCAGTACAGCGCCGTGCACACCAACGTGCATGGCTCACAACCACACACCCCCCCCCCTCCATTAGCCCGGGAGCACGCTCGCGTGCACGAGGACCGCCGGAACCCAGGGGGGAAAGGGAATCTCCATCAGAGCTGCGTGGGACCCCCAGACTACGTGGGACCCCTGTATTAACTTTATTGTGGCAGGGATTGCAGTGGAGACGTGAGACCTCTGGAGAACCAGGCTTCACTGAGCGTGTGTACTGAAAGGCATGTAAGTATGCATCCGGCTGCTCTTACTCCCTCTAGTGGTGGAAATCAGGTAAGACATACTACTACTCAAATGAAGAAATCCATAATATAATTAAATATAGGATTAACTTCCCTTACCTGTCCTCGCCACAGGAATTGCTGAAAACAGACAAGTTCCAGCCTTCACCCATCACGGCGGGCAGAGTTGTGCCAACCTTCAGGTTTTTTTGGGGTTCTTTCTCAGAAGAACCTCCTACCCGGACCTTGTAAAAGACTCTGCCAGAAACTTTCGTGCCACTATGTAAATAGTACACCAAGTCTGGTTTTCCCAGAGCCCAGTCTTCCAATAGGAGAGGACTTACAGGCCAAACCTTGTTTCTTCGGATGTTGAGGCCCGGGTACCATACCATCTTGGGAGTCAAATATCGGCCCAAGATATGAATCCGGTTTGTTGTAGCCCTTAGGCCCCCGCAGGGACCTGCACAGAGCTTTCTTCATAGCACCTGTTTTACGTGACCAACCACCATAGACACTGGCGAAAAAACTGAGGTGCCTCCCATATGGGAGAGGTTATATAGGGGAGGAATTCTCCTTAATTGGGGTTAACCAGTGTCCAATCTCCAGAGGTGCCTATATAACCCACTATGTAATGAGCTCCTGTGTCCCGTGATGTATGATCAAGAAAGATATATAATAGAACAAATGAATAAATATACATAAATAATATGAATCAAAATGAAGTATATTATTACAATATTGGAAAAACAATCAGACAGAATCAATTGAGAAAATCTTCAGATAAATCAAAAGGAACGAATTTGCAAAATTACACAATTACAAAAGTAAAAAAAAAAAAAAAATGGTGGAAAATAAGTATTTTGTCAATATCAAAAGTTCATCTCAATACTTTGTTATATATCCTTTGTTGGCAATGACAGAGGTCAAATATTTTCTGTAAGTCTTCACAAGGCTGTAAAACACTGTTGCTGGTATGTTGGCCCATTCCTCCATGCAGATCTTTTCTAGAGCAGTGATGTTTTGGGGCTGTTGCTGGGCAACACGGACTTTCAGCTCCCTCCAAAGGTTTTCTATGGGGTTGAAATCTGGAGATCTGGAGACTGGCTAGGCCACTCCAGGACCTTGAAATGCTTCTTACGAAGCCACTCCGGGTGGTGTGTTTGGGATCATTGTCATGTTGAAAGATCCAGCCACGATTCATCTTCAATGCCCTTGCTGATGGGAGGAGGTTTGCACTAAAAATATCACGATACATGGCCCTATTCATTCTTTCATGTACACGGATCAGTCGTCCTGTTCCCTTTGCAGAGAAACAGCCCCAAAGCATGATGTTGCCCCCCCCCATGCTTCACAGTAGGTATGGTGTTCTTTGGTTGCAACTCAGCATTCTCTCTCCTCCAAACACGAGTTGTGTTTCTACCAAACAGTTCTACTTTGGTTTCATCTGACCAGATGACATTCTCCCTATCCTCTTCTGGATCATCCAAATGCTCTCTAGCAAACCTCAGACGGGTGTACATGTACTGGCTTACACAGGGGGACACGTCTGGCACTGCAGGATCTGAGTCCCTGATGGCATAGTGTGTTACTGATGGTAGCCTTTGTTACACTGGTCCCAGCTCTCTGCATGTCATTCACTAGGTCCCCCGTGTGGTTCTGGGATTTTTGCTCACCTTTCTTGTGATTATTTTGACCCCATGGGGTGAGATCTTGCATGGAGCCCCAGATCAAGGGAGATTATCAGTGGTCTTGTATGTCTTCCATTTTCTAATTATTGCTCCCACAGTTGATTTCTTCTCACCAAGCTGCTTGCCTATTGCAGATTCAGTCTTCCCAGCCAGGTGCAGGTCTACAATTTTGTTTCTGGTGTCCCTTGACAGCTCTTTGGTCTTCACCATAGTGGAGTTTGGAGTGTAACTGTTTGAGGTTGTGGACAGGTGTCTTTTATACTGATAACAAGTTCAAGCAGGTGCCATTAATACAGGTAACGAGTGGTGGACAGAGGAGCCTCTTAAAGAAGATACAGGTCTGTGAGAGCCAGAAATCTTGCTTGTTTGTAGGTGACCAAATATTTATTTTCCCCATAATTTGCAAATAAATTCTTTCAAAAATCAGACAATGTGATTGTCCGGATTTTTTTCCACATTTTGTCTCTCATAGTTGCGGTATACATATGACGACAATTACAGGCCTCTCTCATCTTTTTTAAGTGGGAGAACTTGCACAATTGGTGGCTGACTAAATACTTTCTTGCCCCACTGTACTGTATGCATTATACTTATCTATGCAGCAGGTGGCGCTGTAGTATTATAGTGTTATAATATGTAGTCTATGATATAACAGGATGTATTGTCTATCTATTTCAATGCACTTGTTTGTTGTTCTCTTCCTTTCTCCATGATGAAAATACATGTTCTGATATTCCTCCATGAAAGTAAAGTAATTCTCTGCAAACAAGAAGCTTCCACTGCATAATTTCAATAATCTGCACAACAATCAGGCTGTACTACAGAGCAATCCTATCGCTTATAAGGAAGGAAAAGTAGCATTAAAAAAGACAAAATTACAGCTCCTACTTCTGTCTGAGGCCTTGAACTGAATTACAGCACATGTCCGGAGACCCAGAGGAGGGTACCCTGGGCCTGGTAAGAGAGTAACATTGCACAAGTTAATCTGTTGTCGGCTGGGAACTGTTGTGCTTACTTCAAGGGCCCCAACTTTGTCGGACAACTTTTTTTTTTCATTTTCATCATTCACTGGCCAGTAGGATAGAACTGAGACTGTTATAGCAAGTTAGGACTGTCTCCATATATTGTTGCCAGGTAAAAGCAATTCAGTTGTTTTCATTACTGATAGTCAGAAAACTGAGGGTGTTTAACTATATTTTTCAGAGTAATGTTATTGTCTTACTGATTTTTTGTTTAAGTACACCTGCGAATCCTCTCTTAATTTAGACTACATTTAGCCTAATAAATTCTGTGAAATATACCAAGGTGTGTTAGTAAGTGTTGGATGACAATTCAATTCACTTCAGTGGCTCCTCCAGGGGTAGAGCTACACAAGTAAATGTTAAAAAGCTTACATCTTTCAAATAAATGTTTTTTGCTAATGTGTAAGAAGGAGGAGGAAGGGAAAGGAGAGAGGACCTTGAGAAAATAGGTAAAGGTATGGTTCAATTTAACACCTTCCCACCGGCCTAGAGCAGATTGACGGTCGGGCAGGCCTTTCATCCTTCTGAGGGGATGTCATATGATGTCCTCCCAGAAGGTGTCACACAGAGGTGCAATCTGTCATCTTTCCGGTGGAGACAGTTGATGACTGATCACGATACTGGCCCGCTGCCAGTATCATGTGATCCAATCACAGCAGATCACATGACAATTTTAAACAATGCATGGCTTCTTTCATACCATCCATTGTTTACAAATGGGTTGCTAGCTGTGATTGGTCACAGTGATCACATGGTACAGACAAGGCCAATCAGAGCCCATCTGTATTATGTGATTAGCTTTAGCCAATCACAGCTAATCATAACAAAAGACCCTAAATTCGTTTTATTTAGTAAAAATGGTTACTTACACCAATGCATGTCACTGGTATTAGCAATGATGTGTAAAAAAAAAAAAATCATGATCACTTCTCCATCATAGTACTATGTTACTATAGTAACACTGTATTACTTTGGTCACAGAGTGTTTAAAAAAAAAAAAAACATAAAAAATGTAATAAAGAAAGAAAATTGAAAGAAAATTATTATTATTATTATTATTTTAAATACTGTCACCAGTCAGTGTCCCTGATCACAGTCACACCAGTTATATGATAATGCTATACTGCACTGGTGACAGTATTTAATATTGTATATATTTTCTTTTATTTAATTTTCAAACAAATTGTGACAAAAAATGCCAACTTCAAAAAACTTGCATTGCCTCTTACTAAATGTATGCAAAGTGTGACAGCACTAAAAGCAGAAAATTGGCCTTGGGCAGGAAGGGAGTAAAAGTGTCCGGTACTGAAGTGGTTAAAGGTTTATTTTTTGTTGCAATCATAGCCCAACATATTTTTATGTTTTTATTTTATCCTCTCTATAAGTAGATATTTATATGTCACTACCAACACAAATCCAAAAAGCAGAGCTCCTTATTTCAGTTTGTATACAGCTTTTTCAAGCAAGCTGCAATAAATTGCTCTGTGATTTTAGGCTGTAATCGTGCTGCAAACCACCAGTTCCTCAAGCACAGTTGGCCACAAGGGCATAAACGAATAATTGCCACAGCTACGCTTATTTTCTACAATGAGGGAAAAAAAACATGCTTTTGGATTTGTGTTGGAAGTGATGGTATATAAATATCTCTTCTTATAAGAAAGCTCAAGGCTGATAATGTCGCATGCTACAAATAATTGCTGCATATACAGTATGTGCAGGCATCTGATTGTGCATGGATTTAAAAGGAAACATATTAATTAGTTTCTGTTTTCTGCACTAACCATAAAAAATCAGTCGATGCTGTGTGCCTCAGGCTATGGAGAGTTCAATAGAGTAAAGAAATAAAGTAAATAATTGAAGTACAAATCAAATTAACAGGACTCCTACCGAAGCGTACCTTCTATCTGTAAGAGGACTCCAGTCGGCTTGTGTATTTACAGTTGAAATACTTTCATAGAAACTGTTTTACTTATCAAAGAAGTTGTAACCCTGTTCAGCTACTCTTGTGACCTGGCTTACTCTTAGCCCTTGTACACACGGTCGGAGATTCCGACGGAATGTGTCCTATCGGACCGTTTTGTTGGATATTCCGACTGTGTGTGGTCTCCATCAGACTGTTTCCGTCGGAATATCCGACGGACCAACTTTTCCAACTTGCCGGTAAAATTTTCAGACAAAATGCTCCGAACGGACATACTCCGATCATGTGTAGCCTACTCCGACGGACAAAGTGCCACGCATGCTCAGATCAAATTCCTAAACCAAAGCTATTGGCTACTAGCCTGAACGTAGTCCCGTCGTAACGAAATAATGTCATCACGTTATGTACAATCGGGTTTTCTGACAACTTTGTCCGATCGTGTGTATACAACAGTTTCGTACAAAATCCGTCGGACAAAATCCAACGGATTTGGTTGTCAGAATGTCCAACCGTGTGTACAAGGGCTTACAATGCAGCACAGCCACGTACTCTACCGTCATTTCAGTCACAACACAGCTTGACCAAAAATAATTTCCCAGTTGCCGAATGAGCAATGAAGTAGCAGCAGGACACTGATAAAGGCATCTATCAGCTCAGTCTGTCGTCGCCTCCTGCCAATACATGCACATTATAGTTGAGCCTGATTTCCTTCTATCAGGACAGTTTCAGGAACATACACTAGCGGCAATTTTCCTAAATACTTTCTCAGGGGAAAAAAAAAAGATATGAAGAAAGAGATGGCAAGCTTTTCTTCTGAACTTAAAAAAAAAAACTCCATTCCTGGAAATGTAAGTCACTGGAAAGTTGCCTAGTTTTCGGCACAGGCCATTAAAGACGAAGTAAAGCCTCCTAAGAAAAAAAAAGACACCCTGCAAGGCAAAGGCATAATGAGCTAGTACGCATAGCATACTAGCTCATTATGAATTGCTTACCTGAGATCGAAGCCCCCGCAGCGGTCCTCGTCACCACTTCCGTCACTGCCATGATACCCAGAGTAACTTCCGGGTATCGCAGCTCTGGCGCTGTGACTGGCCGGAGCCACGATGACCTCACTTCTGCGCATGCGCGCTGGTGCTGCCACTAATGGCATGATCGCTGTTAGAAATGGCACGCCCAATCTCTACGGCGCATGCGCCGTAGACATCCTTGCCGCTATCCTTGCAAATATCTCCTAAACCTTTTAGGTTTGGGAGATATTTCTTGCACCTACAGGTAAGCCTTAATTTAGGCTTACCTGTAGGTTAAAGTGGTTGTAAGGTGTTTACAAATCATACAATGCATTAAGGTGAAAAAACATTTACCTTTACAGCCCTCTAAGGCTAGATTCACACCAGGTGCAGTGGGGCTGCGTTGGGCAGCTATTGCAGCGGAGTCCCACTGCACCCCCACGCAAGACAAGGAAAATGGCCAGTTCACACCACTGTGTTGCAGTGGTGTGTTGGGGTTGTGTGCAGAAAGAAAGTACTGCATGCAGTCATTTTTTCCAGCATAGTGCACTCACTGCAGGCCAGGCAATATAACTTTATGAAATGTCATTGTGACATTTCAATAAAGTTTATTTAAAAATAAGTGAACAATGCAATGTGATTCAAAACAATGCACACCAGCTGCTTCATTGTAATACAGTGGCTGGTGTGAATGGACCCTTACATCTATCAACAACTATGTGGCACATCATCGAATACATATTGATTGACTGGATTAAGTAAGTCTATATATTGCATTGATTTGTTAACTCTAAATTTGATTGTACAAAGATTTATAGCCAGCTTGTAACATGTATGGTGATGGGCTAGTAGATTTAGATGGATTTTACATAAGTAGCTAACAAAGACTAACTGCCACTAACATGTTTCATGCAGTTAAAACAGTTTTTTCCTTTGGGACTAAAAGTTTTAACTAAACAACTAAAAGCTGACCGTTGCAAGCACCCCTTTCAGTGATAAATGGTTTGATCTTATAACTGCCACTTATGCAAGAAATATGGTCTGCTAAAGCTGAACTAAACTAATTGAGCTTTAACTATTTCCCAAAACATTTACATTCAAGGCATGCAGTGAATGATAACTGTTGCTATTTCCTTCACTAATGCAGTGCTGTATGAACTGTATGTAGCCTTAGCTACGTACATAATACAGCACTGTGTTCAGACAGCAGGACATGGACTTCCTGCCCCACTTCCAGAACAAAATTGAGTCATGCTGAGTGCTGCTCTGCCATCCACAGGGAGCTTTGTATTTTGATGAATGAACACAAGGCTTCCTCTAATTAGCAGAGAGGTGGGCGGATGACTTTATGATCTTTGCCTCAAACATTTAGAGGAAGCTTTGTATTCATTCAGAAAATAAAAACTCCCTGATTTGAATTTGTTCCAGGAAATTAATCAGCAGTGCACTCCCCATTCCTTTGCTGGACACTAAGGATGAGCTTCGGCGTGGCTGCAGAGATCGGGACAATGTCTCACTGCCTGTGATTAGCGCAGCGCAGTGACGACTTCTGGCGGGCTCTGCATGTGGACTGTGCGAACACGCCAAGGCTCATACTCACTGGACACATCTCTAGACTAGGGATGAGCTTCGTGTTCGAATCAAACCCATGTTCGACTTGAACATCGTCTGTTCATCCGTTTGGCGAATTACGAACATTATGGGCTGTTCGTGCCAAATTCGAGTGGCGTGTCACGGCCCATAATTCACTGCGGCATCGCAGTACATTGCTGGCTGATGAATGGCTAAGCATGCACTATGACCCGCATGCTTGGCCAATCACAGCCCCATCTGCCTAGGGAGCTGTAATTTTCCAAAGCCAGGGTGGCTTTGGCCAATTATGGCTCAGGAGGTTTAGTACATGCTCCACACTATAAAAGGCCTCCTGTACGACGGTCTTGTGTAGTGTGTTGTGGCGGCGGAGAGAGATAGACGTAGAAACAGTGGGATTTAATTTCATTTGAAGCTGTTGCAAATACAGTCGGTGTATTGTGCCACCTGCACAGTGTACACCTAAAGCTACCCCAATTGCTGATGTTCTGCAGCTCCTATACCACAGGCAGGCAGCTGCAGCAATTACAGTCAGTGTATTGTGCCACCTGCACAGTGTACACCTAAAGCTACTCCAATTGCTGGTTTTCTGATCCTATACCACAGGCAGGCAGCTGCAGCAATTACAGTCGTTGTACTGTGCCACCTGCACAGTGTACACCTAAAGCTACCCCAATTGCTGGTGTTCTGCTGCTACTATATCACAGGCAGGCAGCTGCAGCAATTACAGTTGGTGTATTGTGCCACCTGCACAGTGTACACCTAAATCTAACCTAATTGCTGGTGTTCTGCTGCTCCTATACCACAGGCAGGCAGCTGCAGCAATTACAGTCGGGGTATTGTGTCATCTGCACAGTGTGCACCTAAAGCTACCCCAATTGCTGGTGTTCTGCTGATCCTATACCACAAGCAGCTGCAGTATTTACAGTCGGTGTACTGTGTCATCTGCACAGTGTGCACTTAAGGCTACCCCAATTGCTGGTATTCTGCTGATCCTATACCGCAGGCAGCTGCAGTAATTACAGTCGTTGTATTTAGGGATGGCCGAACGGTTCACCCGGCGGTCGCTTCGCGGCGAATTTCGGTTGTTCGCCGTCCGCCCGATCGGCGGACTATTGCCGCAGTTCGCCCAGCGGACTTCCGTGTTTACTGTGTAAAAGAACTTTGACCTATGATGACACATCCATCATGGGGTACAGGACAGCCAATTGAGACATTACAGCACATGGACACTTGGACATTCCCCCTAACTTATAAATAGACCCGATCCGGCGGCCATTTTACATTCTTTCTTCTGTCACTATAGGGAGAGGTTGCTGTGTGGAGCAGGGAGAGACTGCAGTGACCCAAATCGCTAGCTATTTGGTCCACAAAAGTTCTTTTCAGGACTGGTATAGGTGTTAGGTGTAGTTCAGGATATAGGTTTGAGGCACTGCTGTGCTACTGATTGTTGCAGCAGCCTGAGTGTCTTTTGTCAGTGTAGAGAAAGGGACAGGACGCTGTGTGCTGCAGGGACAGTCAGTTTAATCATTAGCTGTTACTATTAGGTCCACAAAAGTGCTATTCAAGTTATTGTTCCAGCAGCCTCTGTTTTGTCAGTTTAAATAGGGACAGGCAGGAAGCTGTGTGTGAGGCAGTGAGGGACAGTCAGTTTAATCAGTAGCTGTTACTATTAGGTCCACAAAGGTTCTTTTCAGGACTGGTATGGTAATAGGCTTGTACACGTATAATGTACTTTATAATAGTACACGTATAATATACTTTCTTCCAAATATAGAAAGAATATTATACTTGACTGCTGCCCTTCTGCTGCAGTAGTCCTTTATCAGTATAGGGACTTTGGTACAGTCTGCTAATCATTCACAACCTACTTGTTCCACAAAGGTCCTTATAAGGACTGGTAAGGTATAGGGTACTATAGTACATAGGGTTGAGTGAGGTACAGTCTGCTATTCCGTAAGGACTGGTATAGGTCTACAATGCATAGGGTTGAGGTGCACTACTGCTGACTGCTGCCCTTCTGCTGCAGTAGTCCTTTATCAGTATAGGGACTGAGGTACAGTCTGCTAATCATTCACAACCTACTTGTTCCACAAAGGTCCTTATAAGGACTGGTAAGGTATAGGGTACTACAGTACATAGGGTTGAGTGAGGTACAGTCTGCTATTCCGTAAGGACTGGTATAGGTCCACAATACATAGGGTTGAGGTGCACTACTGCTGACTGCTGCCCTTCTGCTGCAGTAGTCCTTTATCAGTATAGGGACTGAGGTACAGTCTGCTAATCATTCACAACCTACTTGTTCCACAAAGGTCCTTATAAGGACTGGTAAGGTATAGGGTACTACAGTACATAGGGTTGGGTGAGGTACAGTCTGCTCTTCCGTAAGGACTGGTATAGGTCCACAATACATAGGGTTGAGGTGCACTACTGCTGACTGCTGCCCTTCTGCTGCAGTAGTCCTTTATCAGTATAGGGACTTAGGTACAGTCTGCTAATCATTCACAACATACTTGTTCCACAAAGGTCCTTATAAGGACTGGTAAGGTATAGGGTACTACAGTACATAGGGTTGGGTGAGGTACAGTCTGCTATTCCGTAAGGACTGGTATAGGTCCACAATACATAGGGTTGAGGTGCACTACTGCTGACTGCTGCCCTTCTGCTGCAGTAGTCCTTTATCAATATAGGGACTGAGGTACAGTCTGCTAATCATTCACAACCTACTTGTTCCACAAAGGTCCTTATAAGGACTGGTAAGGTATAGGGTACTACATTACATAGGGTTGGGTGAGGTACAGTCTGCTATTCCGTAAGGACTGGTATAGGTCCACAATACATAGGGTTGAGGTGCACTACTGCTGACTGCTGCCCTTCTGCTGCAGTAGTCCTTTATCATTATAGGGACTGAGAGTTTTGTCACAGGGTCATTTAACAAATGACAGGCAGAGGAAGAGGCAGGCCCTTCCGCAGGGGTGGTAGGGGTAGGGCAGGAGCAACAGGCTTGAGCCAAAGTGGGAAGTTGCAGAAGGTGCGTTCAATTCATTTAATGGACGCACCAGACTTGGTTGAGTGGCTCACTCAGCCTTACTCTTCTGCACCCTCCTCATCCTCTCGATCTGCACCCTCTTCTTCACTCTCTGCTATGTGCACCCCCAAAGACACTACCACCAACAACACCACCACCACCACATACCTTCCGCTTGAGTCACAGGAATTATTTTCCGATTCATATCAAGACATTTCTGATGCGCAGCCACTCTTGGTATTGGATCAGGAAGAGGAGGTAGCAACAACCGCCACTCAGCAGTCTTACGACAGTACCCAGATCTGCCCAAGGAGGAGGTTGGTCCCCGGTGTTGCTGCCTACTCCGAGATCTCTACTTATAGCGGTGGGGAAGGTGACGTCGATGATGACGTGTCTAGTGATGTCACGTGGGTGCCCACTAGAGAGGAAGAGGAGGGGAGTTCAGAGGGAGATATGGACCAGCAGATAGGGAGGAGAAGCAGGAATAACTTACATTGCACAGGAGGGACAAAGCAGACTGCAAATGTATCAGGAGCGAGTCATCGACCATGTACGCTCACATCTGAGGCTCCCAGGACACCGGCACATGGCTCCGCAGTGTGGGCTTTTTTTAATGTGTCCGCTGCTGACAATAGCGTTGCCATCTGCAATGTTTGCAGTCAACGCATTAGTTGCGGTAAGCCCAACACTCACCTAGGGACGACCGCCTTAAGAAGGCACATGAGCAGCCATCACCGAGCCCAGTGGGAGCAACGGAACACACAAAGCCACACTCCAGGCTCTCACCGTCCAGCCTCGTCTTCTACTTCTCCTCCTCTCTCCTCACAATTGTCCTCCACTCCACCTTCCATCACGCCAAGCTCACGTTTTTCTGCAAAAAGGCAGACTTCCGTGGGCCTAATGTTCGAGCGTAAAAAAATGATGACGCCGGATAACCCTCTTGCCCAACGGTTGACAGCTGGCTTGTCAGAACTCATAGCCCGCCAACTACTGCCATATAAACTGGTGGACTCGGAGGCCTTTCGCAAATTTGTGGCTATTGGAACACCACAATGGAAGGTCCCAGGAAGGAAGTATTTCTCACAGAAGGGCATCCCAGAGCTATATGGCCATGTTCAGCAGCAAGTGAATGTATCTCTGGCACACAGTGTTGGTGCCAAGATACATCTGACCACAGACACGTGGTCTAGCAAACACGGGCAGGGAAGGTATATAACTTTTACTGCCCACTGGGTGAACCTTCTAACGGCTGTCAAGCATGTAACCCGTGGCACCCGTGTAGATTTGGTTTTACCGCCACGGATTGCATGCAGGCCTGGCTCTTCTTCTCCTCCTCCTTCTACTCCATCCTCCTCCCTCTCCTCCTCGGCTGACTCCTCCTTTTCCGCTGCTAGCGTCTCTTCCGCTGCGCCGCCCAAGCTCCCCAGAACCTATTCGACATGCCAGGTGAGACGTTGCCATGCTGTGCTGTGTCTGTTGTGCCTGGAAGCCAAGAGCCACACTGGCCTGGCACTCCTTTCAGCTTTGCGTTCACAGGCAGATCAGTGGCTAACACCGCTCAATTTGACAGTTGGTAAAGTGGTGTGTGACTACGGTGCCAATCTGCTTAGCCCATTGAAACAGGGCAAAATCACGCACGTGCCATGCATGGCACACGTCTTAAACTTGGTCGTGCAGCGATTCGTTGTCAAATACCCTGGGGTCCAGGACATCTTGCGGCAGGCAAGGAAAATCTCGGCCCATTTCAGAATATCTTACACAGCCATGGCTTGCCTTGCTGAAATCCAGCGGCGACACAATCTGCCGGTCAGACGTCTTATTTGTGATTGCGCGACGCGATGGAACTCAACCTTCTATATGCTTGATAGGCTGCTCCAGCAGAAACGTGCAGTTAACGTCTACCTGTATGAACTCTGCGGCAGAACAGGTTCTGGGGAGCTGTTTTTTTTTTCACCAGTGGCTGCTCATGCGCGACGCATGCAGACTTCTGCGGCCATTTGAGGAGATCACCAAACTGGTCAGTCGCAGCCATGGCGCCATCAGTGACATAGTACCTTATGCCTTCTTTATGGAGCGTGCATTGCGTCGTGTCATTGATCAAGCTGTGGAGGAGCAGGAGCGGGAAGATGAGGAAGTCGCAATGCTGGATGAATTCCCGGGGGGGCTACTCTATCTGAGACAAGTGAACAACAGGAGTCTGAAGAGGAGTCAGAGGAGGATGGTGTCGGGGCGGATGAGGAGGCGCAAGAAGAGCATGCTTTAAACCTTTCTGGGATCCCTGTTGTTGTGCGTGGATGGGGAGAGGAGAATGAAGAGGATGACATTATCCTGGATGATGAGCAGGAGCCAGGCCACCACACCGCTTCCAGTTTAGTGCAAATGGGGGCCTTCATGCTCCAGTGTTTTAACAGGGACCCCCGTATAAAAAGCATAAGGGTCAAGGACCAGTATTGGGTGGCAACGTACTTAGACCCCCGGTACAAACACAAAATGGCGGAAATGTTACCGCAGTCACAGAGGGCTGTCAGAATGGAGCACTTCCAGGCCTTGCTTTGCGAAATGCTGCATTCTGCTTTTGCGTGCGCTGACAGAGGAGCAATTCCCACTCCCAGAGAAGGAGTTGCGGGTACTAATCCAACAGCGCCTGCAAGAAGAGGCTGGTTTGAAGATGTGTTGGTGACTTCTGATATGAGGTCATTCTTTCAGCCGACCCATCGACAGGTGTCATCCAGATCCAGCATCAGGGAAATGCCTAGACCGTCAGGTGTCCAACTACATCGGGTTAACGGCCGATGTGGACGCTCTGAGGAGTGATGAACCCCTGGACTACTCGGTGGGCAGGCTTGACCTCTGGCCAGAGCTTGCCCAATTTGCAATCGAACTGTTGGCTTGCCCCTCGTCCAGTGTCCTGTCAGAAAGGACGTTCAGCGCAGCAGGGGGGATCGTGACCGATAAGTGTACTCGCCTAGCTCACGAAAGTGTTAACTACCTCACATTTCTAAAAATGAATGAGGCATGGATCTCGGAGGAATTCAACACATGTGACCAGTAGACCATGTATATGTCTATAAACAATTTTTTTAATCGAGAACACAGACCTTCTTTCTTCATTTGGCTCACTTCCTTGTCCAAAAAAAGCACACCGTACTATATGCCCGTACCCTCCGGTTTGAAGAGGTTGAGCGGTGTCATATTTCTACTGGGGCTGCTTATTATGAGGGGCTCCCACCATCCCTGTGCTGTGCTGACTTCCTCCTGGGGCTGTACCTCTGCTGTGCATATTATGAGGGGCTCCCAACATCCCTGTGCTATGCTCATTATGAGGGGCTCCCACCATCCCTGTGCTGTGCTGACTTCCTCCTGGGGCTGTACCTCTGCTGTGCATATTATGAGGGGCTCCCACCATCCCTGTGCTATGCTCATTATGAGGGGCTCCCACCATCCCTGTGCTGTGCTGACTTCCTCCTGGGGCTGCTTATTATGAGAGGCTTCCACCATCCCTGTGCTGTGCTGACTTCCTCCTGGGGCTTTACCTCTGCTGTGCATATTATGAGGGGCTCCCACCATCCCTGTGCTATGCTCATTATGAGGGGCTCCCACCATCCCTGTGCTGTGCTGACTTCCTCCTGGGGCTGTACCTCTGCTGTGCATATTATGAGGGGCTCCCACCATCCCTGTGCTATGCTCATTATGAGGGGCTCCCACCATCCCTGTGCTGTGCTGACTTCCTCCTGGGGCTGCTTATTATGAGGGGCTCCCACCATCCCTGTGCTGTGCTGACTTCCTCCTGGGGCTGCTTATTATGAGGGGCTCCCACCATCCCTGTGCTGTGCTGACTTCCTCCTGGGGCTGTACCTCTGCTGTGCATATTATGAGGGGCTTCCACCATCCCTGTACTATGCTCATTATGAGTTGCTCCCACCATCCCTGTGCTATGCTGACTTCCTCCTGGGGCTGTTTACGGTGCAGGTGTCAGTGCTGTATATCACGGTGCTGGTGTCAGTGCTGTATATCACGGTGCTGGTGTGAGTGCTTAATGTCACGCTGCTGATGTCAGTGCTCTCTATCACGGTGCTGGTGTCAGTGCTGTATATCATGGTGCTGGTGTCAGTGCTTTATGTCACGCTGCTGATGTCAGTGCTCTCTATCACGGTGCTGGTGTCAGATCACTCTATCACGGTGCAGGTGTCATTGCTGTATGTCACGCTGCTGATGTCAGTGCTCTCCATCACGGTGCTGGTGTCAGTGCTGTATATCATGGTGCTGGTGTCAGTGCTTTATGTCACGCTGCTGATGTCAGTGCTCTCTATCACGGTGCTGGTGTCAGATCACTCTATCACGGTGCAGGTGTCATTGCTGTATGTCACGCTGCTGATGTCAGTGCTCTCCATCACGGTGCTGGTGTCAGTGCTGTATATCATGGTGCTGGTGTCAGTGCTTTATGTCACGCTGCTGATGTCAGTGCTCTCTATCACGGTGCTGGTGTCAGATCACTCTATCACGGTGCAGGGGTCATTGCTGTATGTCACGCTGCTGATGTCAGTGCTCTCCATCACGGTGCTGGTGTCAGTGCTGTATATCATGGTGCTGGTGTCAGTGCTTTATGTCACGCTGATGATGGCAGTGCTCTCTATCACAGTGCTGGTGTCAATCACTATATCACAGTGCAGGTGTCATTGCTGTATGTCACGCTGCTGATGTCAGTGCTGTATATCACGGTGCTGGTGTCAGTGCTGTATATCACGGTGCTGGTGTCAGTGCTTTATGTCACGCTGCTGATGTCAGTGCTCTCTATCACGGTGCTGGTTTCAGATCACTATCACGGTGCAGGTGTCATTGCTGTATGTCACGCTGCTGATGTCAGTGCTCTCCATCACGGTGCTGGTGTCAGTGCTGTATATCTTGGTGCTGGTGTCAGTGCTTTATGTCACGCTGCTGATGTCAGTGCTCTCTATCACGGTGCTGGTGTCAGATCACGCTATCACGGTGCAGGTGTCATTGCTGTATGTCACGCTGCTGATGTCAGTGCTCTCTATCACGGTGCTGGTGTCAGATGACTCTATCACGGTGCAGGTGTCATTGCTGTATGTCATGCTGCTGGTGATCATCTCCTGCACCCTCTTCTTTGCCTACCCTGACCTTCCCTCTCCTCTATTGCCTTCATGCGCTCCACAGTCCTGAATTGTCACAATTTCACATATAAAAAAAGAATGCTTGTAGTTGTCGATCCCAGATTCACCTCATACATGTGTTATGTCATTGGCCATGTGGTGGGACTATGTTTGCACAGTTAGTAATTATTTTGTGGCTGCAAATTTGACCTGTAGGTTTGCAAAGTTTGCCTCCCATTGAAGTCAATGGGGCCCGCCGCGAACGTTACGGTTCGCGAACCATCGGCCGCGGTCGCGAAACGTCCCGTCGGAGGTTCGTCCATCACTAGTTGTATTGTGTCATCTGCACAGTGTGCACTTAAAGCTACCAAAATTGCTGGTGTTCTGCTGATCCTATACCGCAGGCAGCTGCAGTAATTACAGTTGGTGTATTGTGTCATCTGCACAGTGTGCACATAAAGCTATCCCAATTGCTGGTGTTCTGCTGATCCTATCCGCAGGCAGCTGTAGCAATTACAGTCGGTGTATTGTGCCATCTGCACAGTGTGCACCTAAAGCTACCCCAATTGCTGGTGTTCTGCTAATCCTATACCACAAGCAGCTGCAGTAATTACAGTCAGTGTGTTGTGTCATCTGCACAGTGTGCACCTAATGCTAACCCAATTGCTGGTGTTCTGCTGATCCTATACCGCAGGGATCTGCAGTAATTACAGTCGGTGTACTGTGTCATCTGCACAGTGTGCACTTAAAGCTACCCCAATTGCTGGTGTTCTTCTGATCCTATACCACAAGCAGGCAGCTGCAGTAATTACAGTCAGTGCATTGTGTCATCTGCACAGTGTGCACTTAAAGCTACCCCAATTGCTGGTATTCTGCTGATCCTATACTACAGGCAGGCAGCTGCAGTAATTACAGTCGGTGTATTGTGTCATCTGCCCAGTGTGTGCCTAAAGCTACCCCAATTGCTGGTGTTCTGCTGATCCTATACCACAGACAGCTGCAGTAATTACAGTCGGTGTACTGTGTCCTCTGCACAGTGTGCATATAAAGCTACCCCAACTGCTAATAATACAACAGACAGTATATATACGTCCCAGCTTTTTGCAGCTACATCTCCCTGCAGGCCATTAGTATGTCTGGAAGTCCAACAAGGAGAGGCAGACAGTCACGAGCCAATAAAAGAGGGCAAGCAGGCTCTGTGTCTAGAGGCAACAGTGCTGGTCATGGACACGGTGCATCCTCATCAGCACGTGGCCATGGAACACGCTTGTCCTTATTTTTGAGATACAGTTTATAAGGGCGCTCTGAACTTCAGGAGCAAGCAAAAACAGATGTCTTTATGAACCAGAAAGTCTATAATAGGGTATCTTCCACACTTAGGGCTGCACTTATGGAGAAAAGCAATCTCTGAATGGGAAACAGAAAAACAAAGAAAAGGTGCCTCTAACTTACAAGATATGTAGACTGGCAGAGCATATCATTAATATCCATGTAGGTGGTCCGGCATGAATGCAGTGGTCACTGGCATATACAAGTTCTTTAGGCTGTGTGTGTCCAGTAGCAGGGAGATCCCGGGGATGCCAACGGGAAAACCAGCAGGAAGCTCCAAGAGAACTGACAGTTCATGCTCCATGAGGATGCCCAGCGTTTTGAATGCTCTGATGATGATACCGAGCTAGAGGAAGGCAGTAACGTGAGCCCAGAGAGAGGGGATGCCCAAGAAGGACAGCAATCTGGCAGTCATGTTCCCCCAACTGCAGCATACTGCCAGGTTTGCTCCAGTGATGAGGAGGGAGGGGATGATGAGGTCACTGATTCCACATGATAGGAGAGAGGAGGAGGAGGAGGCACATCTCCAACAAGGCAGGATGCCCTCCAGGGGCCAGCTTAAGGGCAGCACACCGACTGCATCACACCGCAGAGCTTCACATGTGCAGGGCGCTGCCTCTGCATGTTATTCCAAAGGTTCTTTGGTGTGGGCGTTTTTTGAGACGAGTGCATCAGATCGCACCACTGCTATTTATGCAACATATGTCTCAAGCGTATCTCACGTGGCCAAAACATCAGCCACTTGGGCACCACATGCTTGACCAGACATATATCGACCTGCCATGCAGTTCATTTGCAAGCGTACCTAAAAGACCCACACCAAAGAACAAAGCGGACCTCTCCTTGCTCCTAATCAGCTGAGATCTCCAACCCCACTATACCTTCAGTCCTCTCTGAAACCTGAGAGGAATGAAGGTGTAGAAGTCACAGCCAAGTACTTGCGGGCAACATGCTATCGATACACCGACATCTGATTGTACCAGGCAAATTTCCCTGCCCCAGCTGCTTCACCGTCGAAAGAAGTTCACTTCCAGCCATCCACATGCCCAGCGGTTGAATGCTAGCTTGGCTAAATTTCTAGCACTTGCTTGCACTTGCACTTCTAACTGCTGCCTTTTCAGTTGGTAGACTCTGCCCCCTTATGTGAGTTTGTGGAATGTGCGGTTTCTCAGTGGCAGGTTCCCAAATGCCACTTTTTATCACGGAAGGCGATTCTGGCTCCCTTCCGGCATATGGAAGGCAATGTCTTGGCCGCGCTGGACAGGGCAGTCAGCGGTAAAGTGTATATTACCGCCGACTCATGGTCCAGCAGGCATGGACAAGGACGTTACCTATCTTTTACGGCGCATTGGATGACTCTGGCAGCTCGGAAATAATGGACAGGGCACTTGAGGCAGAACAGAGGCAGGAAGAGGAGGACTTCCTTACCTCTCAAGGCCCCCCTTATCCAGACAGTGTTCTTGCTGGCCCGCTAATCACACAGGAAGAGGACGAGGAGGAGGAGGATTGTGTCAGCATGGAGGTGGAGCCTGGCACTCAGCATGAGCAGCAGCAGTCTTTTAGGGATGATTTACAGTCCCAAGAAACCCGTGGACTTATACATGGCTGGGAGGAGGTGGCTATGGATCATGACGTCCTTAGTGACCCAGAGGACTCCAGACCGAATGCCTCAGCTAACCTACACTGCATGGCCTCCCTGATCCTGCAAAGCCTGCGGAAGGATCCTCCTATTCGTCGGATCAAGGAGAGGGATCATTACTGTCTGGCAACCCTCGTTGATCCACGTTACAAAGGTAAGGTTGCGGACCTTATCTTGCCAGCGCAGAGGGAGCAGAGGATGAAACATCTTCGGGAGGCCTTGCAGAAAGGTTTGCGCAACGAGTTCCCAGAGACTAGGAGGTTACAAATTCCTGGTCCTGGACAACGTGTTGCTGAGGCTTTGGTCAGTCACAGAAGGAGCAGTGGAGAAGGTGTGCGTCTGACCGATGTGTTCAGACAATTTTTTAGTCCGCAGCCCCAAGGTATGATCGGTTCCAGCAACTATTCCCAGTGTCTGATTTACATCGTGCAGGAATACCTAGGTGCAAGATCAGACTTGGACACCTTTCCCACCGAAAATCCTCTGGGTTACTGGATCTTGAGGATGAATCACTGGCCAGAGCTTTCACAGTATGCAATTGAGCTACTGGCCTGTCCTGCATCCAATGTCTTTTCGAAACGCACATTCAGTGCTGCTGGAGGCTTTGTAACCAATCACAGGGTACGCCTGTCCGGTTGATTGACTGACCTTCATAAAAATGAATCAGTCTTGGATCACCACCAGCTACCAAGCACCTGATGCTGATGTAACCAAATAATTTATTTTGAAATGTCAGATCCCTTCAAGAATGCCTATGCTGATGCTGAGTGACTATCTTGTTATGCTGAGTGACTATCCTCTTCCTCCTCAATGATCATGCTGATAGCTTGTAAGAACATTTTTGGTTCTGGGCGTCGCCACCAGTGGCTAAGGCCCAATTTTTCAGCCCCTGTTTAACAGGGGTGTGTAATTACAATTTTTGATGCAATACTTTGCAGCAGGGCTCAATCCTGCGCTCCAACTCGAGTATCTGTGAGGGGTTGCAGTGTTGTGGCACCAGCGCCTAAGGCCCAAGTTTTCAGCCCCTGTTTAACAGGGGTGTGTAATTACAATTTTTGATCCAATACTTTGCAGCAGGGCTCATTCCTGCTCTCCAACTAGAGTTTCTGTGAGGTATTGCAGTGTTGTGGCACCAGTGCCTAAGGCCCAATTTTTGTGCCCCTGTTCAACAGGTGCATGTAATTACAATTCTTGATATAACATTTCACAGCAGGGCCCAATGTGGGTACAGGGTTTCCCTTAATATCCATACAAGACCCAAAGGGGCTGGTAATGGGTGGGGGGGGGGGGGGGTACCCATGCCATTTTTCTCAATGATTTTCATCCATATTGCCGGGACCAGACATTACATTAAAACCGCATGCAGTTTTAAATTACTAGCATACCTGTGATAAGCTCCTCCCCGGAGTCCTCCCCTCAGGATAGTTAATAGCTTATAAAATAAACCCTAGCATTCTTCTTTTTTTTCCTCATACCCAAAGGATAGTATCTGTGCGTGTCCTTTTTTTTTATAATTTAAATTTTCATTAATTTTCAAAGCAAATACAATATACTTGCGCATTGGAAAATTCAGTAAGCAGAAACATTAGTTACAGAAGACAGAAAATAATGTCCACATATGCAGACACAAGGGTGTGCTGCATAACCATATCTTGTACAATAAATAACATACAGTTTATGTAAATCAAAACAAACAATTCCGTTCAACAAAAGGCCGGCGGCCAGAAAAAGACAAAACAACCAAACATTCACATGGTCATCATAGTGAGTCCCCGGGGGGGGGGGGGATAAGTCACCCGGAGGATTAGGTAGGGAAAGGTGGGGATGGTAGCCAGCAATAAGGTGCTACGATTGGCAACTGCGGTCAGATGGATATACAGGTAGGGGGAGCCCCGTATGCCGACCGATCCCAGGGTTCCCACACTTTATCAAACTGGGGAACCAAATCGTGCACCGAGGCCGTCAGATACTCCATTCTCCGAATTTCAGACACCAGTTGGAGAAATATTTGCCAGGGGGGAGTTGCTCTGGACAGCCAGCACAGCGGGATAAGCCTCTTAGCAGCTAGTAAAATATAAGAGACCAGCCAGTTGGTATTTTTAGGTAGACCTGGAACAGGGAGACCCAGCAAACAATATAAGGGATCGATCGGGAGGGACATCCCTGTCACCTCCACCACCAACGACCCCACCGCTAACCAGAAAGGCCGTATCAGGGGGCATTTCCAGAAAATATGAAACAGTGACCCAACGTCAAGTCCACATCTCCAACAACATGGCGAGACTGAGGGGTCGTATTTTTGGATGACATCGGGGGTCCTATACCAAAACATAAGGATTTTTATTGCCGTTTCCCTTTGTGTGACACACTTAGAGGATTTGAAGGTAGCGGGCCAAATCTTATCCCATGTCTGTAGGGAGATAGGGATGTCCAACAACTGAGACCATTATACAGATGTGTAAGTTAATTTAAAGGAGTCGACTCATGGAGGATTCGGTGAATAGAGGAAATTAAATTTAGTTGATGGGGACCCTGAGCGCAAAGGTACTCAAAGGCCGTGGGACTGTCAAGGATTAAAGTCTGAGATTTGGAGCTAAAGAAGTGTCTGACCTGTAGGTAGAAGTAAAACGAGTGTTTGGGGGATGCTATATTTTTCCCGCAGAGTCTCAAAAGCATGAAGTCTACGTGAAACAGGGTGCACCAGGTTTCTGAGTTGGAAAAGAGGGGGATCTAGCCACGGGGAAATCCTACCCATAGACAGTCCATCAGGAAATGTAGGGTTAAACAAGACATTCGTGAGGGGGGGGGGGGCAGGCCGAGGAGAGGGAGTACTTTTTGTTGCACTTTTGCCATAAGTCTAAAGTAAAGGACATTGGGGCCGTACATTGACGTCTAAGGTTAAGATGTAGTGGGGATGGAGCACCCCAGATCAGGGAGCATGGGTGAACCGGATACAGGACCCCCTTCTCAATAGCAGCCCACCGACTCGTGGGATTAAGAGAAGACCAGGTAGCAATAATTCGTAAATGGGTAGCATGAAAATATTTCACAATATCCGGAGCCCCCAATCCCCCCCGACCCCTAGGCGCAAACACCACTGAGCTGGCAAAGCGATGAGATCCATCAGCCCATATACATTTTTGAAAACGTCCATGGAGAAGTTTAAGCTGTGGGGTTGGGCTGGCAACTGGCAGTGTCTCAAAGTGGTAGAGCAGTCTGGGCAAGACTGACATTTTAAGGACGTTGATCCTGCCCGGTAGGGACAAAGGGTATTTAGACCAAGTCAATAGTGAATTATTTATATCCTGAAACAGGGCAGGAAAATTTGCACGGAACAGCTGGGAATAAGAAGGAGTCAGAAAAACCCACAGGTATTTGAGTGAGTCACTGCACCATCTATAGGAATAAGTTTCTTTCAGTCTAGAGACTTGTGTAGCGGGAATGTGTATGGGGAGGGCCTCAGTCTTGGAGGTGTTAACCTTGTACCCAGAAATACCCCCAAAGGATGTTAGTAACTTATGCAATGAGGGGAGGGAGACCTGTGGATTGGTAATAGTTAGCAAGATGTCATCTGCAAAAAGTGATAATTTATACTCTCCCTTTCGCATCACCACCCCACGGATATCTGGATGTGAACATATGGCCTTGGCTAGGGGTTCTAGACATAAGATAAATAACAACGGAGATAGAGGACACCCCTGCCGAGTACCGTTTATCAGGGGGAAGCGAGGCCACAAAAAAGACGACATCTGTACCTGGGCAGTAACCGTTGAGTACAAAGCTTCAAGTGCCTTTAAAAAGGGGCCCTTAAACCCATAGACTTTGAGCATGGCGAACATATAAGGTTAGCTAAGCCTATCAAAGGCCTTTTGTGCGTCTAAACTAAGTAAAAGTGCTGGTCTATTGGTCCTATCCAGAAGGTCGACCAGGTTGATTGTACGGCGGGTGTTGTCTCCGGCGTGTCTGCCAGGGACAAACCCCACCTGATCTCTGTGAATAAGTTTGGGGGCAAGAGCCGATAGTCTAGAGGCAAGGATTTTTGTAAATATCTTATAGTCAGAATTCAGAAGGGCTATAGGCCTATAATTGTCTAGGATGGAGGGATCCTCACCCGGCTTGGGAATCACTGAGATGAAGGAGTGTGAAAAGTGGGGATGGGGAGGGGTGCCCTTTAGTAGAGAATCAAATAAAGTGAGCATGTGTGGTCCCAAAATGTCTAGGTAGGTTTTATAGTAGAAATAGGGGAGACAATCAGGGCCAGGTAACTTATGCGATGGGAGTTCCCGTACTACATCAGAGAGCTCCTCTGCCGTTACTGTTTTGTTTAGGGCCTCTAAATCACTCGACGAGAGCTTGGGGAGTTTCAGATTGGAGAAAAAGGCCTTAAATTTCTCTTGTGTAAAATGAAAATGGTTTTCTGGGGATAGGCAATTGTAGAGTTTGTGGTAAAAGTTGCCAAAAATGTTGGAGATTTCACGAGGGCAATAGGTCCTAGATCCGTCAGGCCGGGAGAGAAACTCAGGAAAGGAGTTAAATGCGTGCGGTCGTAGTTTGTTAACTAACATTTTATGAGGTTTATTGGAAAATTCGTAGAATTTCTGCCTCATCCAAAGCAGCGATTTGGCTGCCCGATCGAGTTGTGCTGTTTTAATCTGTTCCCTAAGTAGAGTGACCCTCCGCACCCTCTCCACCGTGGGGGCGCCCAGAAGCCTCCGCTCAGCCGAGAGAAGAGCAGAAGTTAATGATCGAATAAGTTCGGTCCTGTCTCTCTTCAGTCTAGAGCTCTCTGCAATACAGGCGCCTCTAAAAACAGCCTTATGGGCCTCCCACAGTGTGGAGCAATCAGGGACCGACCCTTTGTTCAGTTGGAAGAATTTTGTAAGGCTCTTCGCAAGAACAGAGCGGGAGCTTTCAGAATGTAAGAGGTGGTTGTTAAGCCTCCAGTGACAGGATCTGGGGTAGGCCTGGGTGAGCAAGAGATCAAGGGTAATGGGTGCATGATCAGACCAGGTAATTGGCATCACCTCAGAATCAATCACGTGTGGGATGAGAGGGGCGGATATAAGAAAGTGATCGAGTCGTGAATACATTCTATGAACTGGAGAATAAAAGGTAAATTGCTGAGCTGTGGGGTGTTTGATCCTCCATGAGTCGAAAAGCCGGTGGGATCTAATAAGCTGACGGAATGAGGTGGCTTGGGAAGCCATCCTCCTGGAGGGTGTGGATGAGAACAGAGTTTTTCTATCTCTAGAGGGAGACATGACCAAGTTAAAGTCCCCGCCGACTATCATGAAAGGCTGTGATGGGCAGTGGGGGGAATCAAGCAGGCTACTAAGGAAGTCAAGCTGACCAACATTGGGGGCATACAAGTTGTCAGGGAGGTGTTAAAGTGTTGACAATCTAAAACTAGGTATCTGCCATGGGGGTCTGCATGGGATTTTTTAACCTTAATGAGACATGACTTTTTGATCAAAATCGCAACACCTGCCCTACCTGTGGGGTCAGAGGCTAGGAAGGAGGTAGGGAAGTGTTTGGAGGCAAACTTAAGGGAGCCATCTTCTTTAAAATGGGTTTCTTGCAACATAATCACGTCCGCACCGGAGGACCTGAATTCCTTCAGGGCCAGCCAGCGCTTACGTATGGATCCTAGGCCCTTTACATTATAAGACAGAATTTTTAAGGCCATAAGGGCGAGTTAAATAGGTAAGCATGTGTAAGTATCTGGGGGTTGTGATACATCCTAATATAAGTAACATTGAACCAGGGCATCATTCGACAGAATGTGTCTTTGGCGTCAGTTATACCCCAGCGATGGGAAGAAAGTAGGAATACCCAGAGCCAGGATAACCTGAGGCCTAACCAGCCTATGCAGTGCATAAGTAAACAGTGAAACTGAGATATAAAAGTGGACACAGTAGAACATAAAACGTTAGTAAAATACATTAACAAAAACATCAGAAAAATCAAAAAGAGAAAAAGAACAAAAAAGAATATAACATCTGGAGGACCTGAGGGAGTCATGTGCCTCAGGGTACCCAGGGTATCAACCCAGGTCAAGAGGGTCATGGCCGGACGATCACCAGGGGTGGTCGGACTTAAAAGTGGAAGGGCCATCCACTCTCCTTATGAGATCTGAAATTAACAAAAAGCATTAACATCATATAGTCTTGTAGAAAGACGGAACCCCATGGGATGGGGAAAAATAGTCCCAGCTTGAAAAATCAAGACAAAGGACAAACTGGATGTTATCATAGCAACAGGAACTTCTCCCTTTAAATTTACAGGGGAAAGAGAAAAGATGAGGGATTATAAGCAGTAAACAAAACTGAACCAAGAGGGAGCTAGCAAGAGGATTCAGGGGGGTTGCTTGGAGAACCATGGATGTTGAGGTGTAGAGAGGTGACTCCTGGGTTTGCTCCTCACGGGTGTCCAGATGCGGCTTGGAGTGTTGGGTAGCGGGCGAATCTGGGCTTCGGCAGGGTGCATGTCCTCCTCAGGAAGGGGAGGGAGACCAAGGCTCTTTAAAAAGGATTCACTTTCCGGAAGGTCCCGTAGGGTGTGCTGAGCTCCATTTTTTGACACCATCAGACGAAAGGGAAACCCCCAATAGTATGGAATCTTGTGATGTTGCAAGTAGGAGGTGATCGGCTGAAGGTTCCTGCATTTAGCCAGTGTGATGGGAGACAGGTCACTAAAAATCTGCAATTTCACCCCTTTGTAGATGACTTGAGGTTTGTTGCGCGTGGATTGGATCAATGCCTCCTTGCTTTCGAAGAAATGGAACAGGACAACAACATCCCTGGGTCTGGCTCCAGCAGGAGGCTTGGGGGCCAGAGAGCGATGTGCTCGATCTGGGCACCAATCTATGTCCACGACCGTGGGGGCCAGAGTGTTAAAGAGGCCTAGGAGGTAAGGACGTAGATCAGAGTCTCCCACTGTCTCCGGGATACCTCTAAAGCGCAAGTTCTGGCGTCTCTCTCTATTTTCCAGGTCCTCCTGTTGCAGCTGTAGTTAGGAGACTGAGAGGCGGAGGTTATGGTTGTCCTCTTCGACTACTTGGACATAGCTAACCATCTCGTCAAATCTATTTTCAAGTGTGTCCGTACGCTCTCCCAGCTGGTTAATCTCCTTTCTCAGTTCCACCGCAAGTTTATTTACCTCGGCTGAGACATTAGTTGTGATCTGTTGAAGCAGAAGGTGTAATTTGGCATCCAGCTTGGCGTCCAAAATAGCAGGTGTAAGGATCCCCTGCGTTGGGGGTGGACCCTGGTCAGGGGCCTGGGGAACATTAGCTGGGGGGGGTGCCAGAGCCCTCAATTCCCAGAGTTGGATCCATAGTAGAGAAGGGATTCGGCGGGGAATGAGAGGGTGCAAATTGAGATCTCGTAACAAAACGATCCATAATAGGCCCTATCTGCTGTTCAGGGATTTGTTTATAATGTTCCTGTTGCTGACCGATTTTTCCCATGGGGTGCTTTGGTACTGTAAAGAGGAGAAAAGCTTACCCCCGGATCTGTTAGTAGCTAGCGTTGCTTAGCGGGGGTCGTTAAAGGTGGTGGTGGTCATGTTGATAACTGATGGTGGGTACAGTCAATTCCAGGAGGTTTTACTTCCCCTTCACCCTATGAAGCTGTGATAATAGCAACTATGAGAAACTGGGTGTAGCAGGGTGTAGCAAGATGGCCGCCAACATCCAACACAGGCCGGAGCCAGGGCCTTGCCTGGAGAGGGCTGCCGGATAGACTGTTATTGCCTGCTGTAGTAAGACGTGGGTTACAGTCCCTCAAAGGCTCTCAGGAGTACCACAAATAAGTGTCTACGTGGCGGTGTGGAGAGGAGATGGAAAGGGAGAGTACAGACAGCCCCTCAGGGAACTCACCAGGCCGGAGGGATGCAGAATAGGGGGTCCCAGGCGGCTCTCATGTGCGGGGATGCAGCGGCCTGATTCATCCACCGCGGATGACTGGAATCTGCCGCCGGAGCGGCCCTCGGGGAACTCCGCAGGATAGGCTGGTGATTGTGAAGGCCTAGAAGGCCGCAAGATGGCGCCCGGCGAGGCAGCTAGCAGCGGCCGCAACGGGCCGAATCCCGCGATCCATGGACGGCGGATGGCGACCAAATGCGTATGGGGCTATAGGAGAACACCCGGCGAGCAGGATGAGTCGGCAAACGGGCGCCTGGGATGATCTGCAGCGGAGGATGACAACCGATTTTGTAGGACCCGACGGAGCTCCAGAGAAAAGCGCCGTCCTCGGTTCCGGCCGGCCACACCCCCTGTGCGTGTCCTTTTACCTCCGCCTAGGGTGGCTTCCGTCTGGGTTGTGGCCTCTCCCAGATGCAGTACCCCGTTTAAGTTGCTAAGTAGCGCTGGTCTGAGGGGAGCCCCTTCTGAGGGTCTTTTGGGGCGCAGCAGCTTCCTAAATGAGGCGGTAGTCTGCATGCGAGCGTGCTGAGGCTTTTTGAAAGGGGCAGGTAAGGACTCTTTGTTTTTCTTTTTCCGGGTCTGTTATTTTATTTTAAGCTTCCCTTGTCTATTTTTTTCGGCATACCGGTTGTTTCCAGGTCTCCGTCGTGCTTCTATAAGTGTCTCTCCTCTTTCTACAGAGCTAGTAGCGAGGAATGGGTGGGAGAGAAGAAGAGAAGAAGAGAAGAGAAGAACAGAAGACAGCGGCAGCAGCGACAGAAGACCGGGCCACCGCTTGTAAAAGAGCTAGAAGAAGGCGCGGTGGCCCGGCAAGAAGAACCGAAGAGGGGGACAAGACCCCCGAAGTCGGAAGAAAAGGGCGGCAGCGAAGAAGAAAGCCGGGCTCCTCCGCTAGTAAAAGAGCTAGCCGTTGGTTGTCGGGGTCTGCGGGCGGGGGGCTTATCGGAATCCGTGAGCCACCTTTAATAAGGGGGCCCCCGGATCCAGGCCCCCCACCCTATGTGAATGAGTATGGGGTACAATGTACCCCACCCATTCATCTGTGAAAAAAATTTACAAAAAAAACCCACAACACACAAGGGTTAAATTTGTTTATTGCACAGCTCCGGGGGTCTTCTTCCGTCTTCGGGCGTCTTATGTACCCCATACTCATTTACATAGGGTGGGGGGCCGGGATCCGGGGGCCCCCTTATTAAAGGTGGCTCACGGATTCCGATAAGCCCCCCGCCCGCAGACCCCGACAACCAACGGCCAGGGTTGTCGGAAAGAGGCCCTTGTCCTCATCTAGGGGGGGACCCCCGCGCTGATTTTTCGGCGTAGGGATTCCCTTTTAAGTCCATACCAGGTGACGGGGCCAGAGACACCTCCTTCGCTGGTCCCGGCTACCTGGAGACGTGCTCAAAATGACTTTCCTCCGCGTGTGTGGGCGAGTCTGTTCATTTCAAAAGTACGGTGGATAGTCCGGCGGACTTAGTACACTGTATTAGTCCGCCGCAAAAGTACCGTGTGCGGGCAGGTAGCTCGTTCGGAAAGTCCAGCGGAAAGTCTGGCAGACTAAGTCCACCGGATAGTCTGCTACGTGTGTACGCAGTATTAGTGTTCGGTAAGTGCTATTGCACTATATTCAGAATGATTTTTATTCAGCCTTTCTGGAGGAAACCGTGGGCAGAGTGTACATTGGTTGTTAAATCAATGTAATCTAAATATGTAATTTTCTTTTGGTGGTGCAAATTCTAAAAAAAATAAAAAAATTAAAATAATAATATTAATAATAAAAGTCTGTAGTAATAGAAATAGGGGATAGGATTTCGTTGCTGTAGGTCAGGGAAAATGTATAGATTGCCTCTATGCGTTTTTCTTTTTTTTTTGCGTCGGGCCAGTCGCCTATGATTCCTGCCTGCCTCTTGCAACCATGAGCCGTTCGATCAAGACCCTCATTTCCTTAGGTAAGGGCGCGCACATGCACATGCAAAAAAAAAAAATCTATATAGGACTAAAAGAGTGCCTGTGCTGCTATGCCACGTACACACGATCGACCAGAAAAATACAGATGAGAGCTTTTCATCGGAAAATGCGACTGTGTGTATGCTCCATCGGAATTTAGCTGTCCGAATTTCCGCAAGCCAAAAATTGATGTTCTCAATTTTTCCGATGGAAAAACTTTCTATCGGTAATTCAGATCGTGTGTATGTAATTCCGACACGCCAAAAATCACGCATGCTCAGATTCAACTACGAGACAGAAGCTATTGGCTACTGGCTATTGATTTCCTTCTTCTAGTCCTGTCGTATGTGTTGTACGTCACTGCGTTATAAACGATCAGAATTTGATGTGACCGTGTATAGGCAAGACAGCTTAAGCCGAATTCCATCGGAATTCCATTGAGAAAACCATCAGAGCTTTTTCAGACGAGAATTCCGATCTTGTGTAGGCGGCATTACTCTTGTTACAGCCCTATACACCAGAAAACGTCTAACCAGACCTCGGGCCATTACAGTGGACGCTCCCATTCGAGCCCAAGACATAGTCGATCGACTAGCTCCCAACATGGCTCCAAAGGGAAATCGACGTCCAAAAGGCATCGATCGAATAGCCCGTCCAGACAGAAAGTCAAGGAGTGCAGAGCATGCGGGGCTATGCCTCTTCCGGATAAACGGATCTTTAAAGATTGTTTACAGGGGTATGCGAGCCAAGAGAGAGCAGAAGTGGAGCAGGTCACAGACCTAATCAAGAGGGTTGTTAAGGACACTTTGGCTGAACTGATACATACGAACCACTCTCTTCAGGTTGCCTCTGACAACCAGTTGCAAGCCTTGGAAGTTGCCACCCCGGGGCCGTCGTTGGCAGGCCTGACAGCCCCTGTTCCAAGCCCTTTCCCCATACCGAGGGACAGGGACGACTCAGAGGATTCCATGGAAGAGTCAGAACCCTCAGGCTTCAATTTTTCGCTGGCTGTCAAGCAAGCGATTGGTTGGGAGGAAGTAGAAGAACCCTCCAAAAAAGTTAAATCTTTTTTCCCGTTTTAAAGAAGAAACAGACGGTTTTTCCCTTTCTGGATGAGTTGAAGGACCTGGTGGAAGGGGAATGGAGGAGAACAGATAAGCATTTCTCCCTGAATAGACTCCAAAAATTATATCCCCTGACGGAGTCAGACGCGGCCCTTCTGGACACCACCCCGGTAGTGGATGGCTCGACTGGCAAAGAATGTTACCCTACCGATGGAGGATTCAGCATCCTTCAAAGACCCGCTAGACAGGCGCATTGATGCGGACCTAAAGAAGGCCTATCAGTTAGCCGGGGGAGCTTGCTGGCCAGCGGTTGCCTTAGCCTCCTTCTCTAACGCAGTCAGAGTATGGACAGAGAATATTGAGGCTGCTATCCGAGAGGATGTACCTAAGAATGATATCATAAAGGCTTTGGATGAACTCAAGTTATCAGCTGATTTCATTGGAGAAGCCGCAATAGACTCCATGCGATATTCAGCCCGAGCAATATACAACAAAAGGTCTTCAACAGGGGCAGTGTTGAAGACTTTTTTTTGTCGAAACGCGTCGGGCTTGCATTTTGCACCCCACATTGCTTTTCTATGTTCTATTTTATTTTGTGATCACATGTTGTTTTTATGTTATGGTTTTTATGACTTTTCTTAATAAACCCAATGGTTGCCGTCTGACCTGCACCATTTGGAGCCTTTTTCCTTTTCCTTTTTTTGAATATCCACCGTACTTGGGATGGCACCCCAATGCGAATAACTGGACCCTGTTGACCCGGGAGACGTACGTTACAGCCCCCAATACTGGAAGTCCGTGAAATCCGGAGACAGCGCGGTGATTTACGTGGACCTACCACCAACTTACAATACCTGATTGACATCACCTGGGATTACAAGCGCAGTTGACCCACTGTCATATGACAGATGAGTCCATTCTCTCTGGTAAGAGTATTTATTTTTTCTGAAATTACTCCAGACAAGTCGTTGTTCCCGGTCCAACTGAACTGTGGGTTGCCTGATCTTTTCGTTGGGAAGACTAACATTGATACTTGTTCACTACCCAACATATGTGGACTGTTTCGCTGGGACTTATATTTCAGTCACTGACATCCACCAAGAGTTGTGTGCACTTATACATATATTGTGTATCTACATATTTAGCAAACTAATATTTGTATTTCGGATCATGCATTTTTAGACATTTTGTCACTTGTATGTGGTATAGTACTAGTTTTACTACTATCACTCCTTAATATACAATCTTTTGAGTTATTCCTTTATTCACTCACTAGCGCTACACCACTTTTTCCCCATTTCGGTAAAATAGAGATTCCAAAAAATATTGGAGAAGCACTCAAGCCACATTTTTGAAAGGGAACAAGCAGAGGGGTCTGCCCAACGCTCAAGAAGGGGTGAAGCCTTTTTGACAATCAACCCATCCCTCCGGTAGGGGCCAGATTGAGGGGATTCACATAAGTCTGGGTGCACAAGTTTCAAAACCAACCACTTCACGATTTGTTCGTTCCAACGAGAATGCCTTCTTCTCCCCAAAAAGCAGAAGCCCTGCAGAAATACTTACATCTACTGGTTTAGCAGGCGGTGACCTATGTCCCTCCCTCCGAAAGATTCACAGGTTTCTACTCTCCTCTCTTTCTTACCCCCAAAAAGAGTGGAGATTGGAGACCGGTAGTGGATCTGAAAAGGCTAAACCGGTTTATTCATCTAGAATCTTTCAAAATGGAGTCCTTACAGACAATCATCCAGGCAGTGCAACCAGCGAATTGGATGATTTCAGTAGATTTGCAAGACGCATACTTTCATGTGCCTGTACTTCCGGCTTTCCAGAAGTTTCTGAGAGTAGCAGTGGGGGCTACGCACATCCAGTTTCAGAGGCTGCCTTTCGGCCTGTGCACCTCCCCGAGGACATTTTCAAAAGTATTAATCGCAGTGTTGGCATCCCTCAGGGAGAAGGGGCTTTGTGTTTTCCATTTCTTAGACGATATCCTATTGTTAGCACACAGTCAGGACCAGCTGGTGGCTCACAGTCAGACCCTTCTGTCCACCCTGAAAGAATTCAGATGGTTGATAAAAAGGGGAAAGAGTGTCCTAATCCCAACTCAAGCGATGGTTTACCTTGGGACGCTATTCGATACCAAGGAGGGAATAGTACGTCTCACCCCCCAGAAGGTGACAACAATCATCCGGAAGATGTGTCATGTAAAGACACTTTCTCACCTGTCGGTGTTGGGTTGCTTGAGCCTGATAGGTGCCATGTCAGCCTGCATACCGATGGTACCCTGGGCGCATTGGCATTTGAGGACGTTTCAATGGGGTTTTTTGATACAGTGGAAGAGGAAGTCACTACGGCAAAAGAAAGTGACCTCGGGAGCCATGAAAAGGGGCCTGCTTTGGTGGACGAGGGAAAACACTATTTCAAAGCCGCGCCTTCTGCAGTGCCCCTCCTGGACCATTCTTACCACAGATGCCAGTTCAATGGGGTGGGGAGCACACTGCGACCATCTAGAGCTACAAGGAAGGTGGGATGCTCCCACAGAAGGAATAGTCTCCAATGTTTTGGAGCTTTGAGCAATCTATCTGGCACTGATGAATCTAAAAGACCGCCTTTGGCAGAAACAAGTTCTAGTCCGGGTGGAAAACAGGGCAGCAGTGGCATACATACAATGACAGGGTGGAACTCACAGCAGGTCACTGTTGAGAGAGGTGGAGCCTATTATGTTATGGGCAGAGAGAAATCTAGTGGATTTGAAGGCGGTCTACCTTCCAGGCCATCTAAATCAGCAAGCGGATCACCTATCTCGGTGTTTCCAAGACGGCAACGAGTGGTCTATGCATCCAATGGTGTTCAGGTGGATCATGAACTTAGTGTCCTCCAGAGGTAGACCTGTTCGCCTCTGCGATAAATGTGAAGTTGCCAAGGTTCCTATCCCGCCTACCTCATCCCAGGGCGGAAGCGGTGGATGCTCTAACAAGCTCTTGGCGTTTCAAAACGGCGTATGCGTTTCCCCCAAGCCCTTGATTCCGAGGTTTCTGTCCCGATTGGCACAAGAGCCAGTTAGGGTGGTGGCAATTCTTCCTTATTGGCCAAAAAGGCAGTGGTTTACGTGGGCAATGAGCCTCAGTTTATGTGCACCGTTCAAGATCCCAATATTACCACAGTTACTCTCGCAGGGGAAGTTTGTACATCCGGCTCCACACAAGTTGAACTTGCATGTTTGGATCTTGAGCTGGAAAAGTTTAGCTCCCTAGGCTGTTCAGCGGAGGTGATTTCAACTCTTTTAAAAGCTAGGAAACCTTCTACAAATTCCATCTACTCTAAAATATGGAATAAATTTATACAGTTTGCGGACACCAGACGGTGAAACCCAGCTAGGCCCTCCACTACATTAATCTTGGAGTTTTTGCAGACTGGTTTGGACCTGGGACTCAGTCTAAGCTCGTTAAAGGTCCAGGTGGCAGCCATTTCAGCAAGCAACCAGAAAAGATGGGCAGAAGGGGCACTCATCATTCAATTTTTTAATTTGGTCAAAAGAATCCGTCCACCACTGAAACGTCCCTTTCCAGCCTGGGACCTGCCTCTGGTTCTGGAATGTCTAATGTCGCAACCGTTTGTTCCATTGGAATCCACTTCTCTCTGGAACCTAACCCTGAAAATAGTGTTCCTGGTAGCCATAACCTCAGGAAGAAGGGCATCAGAGCTACAAGCCTTGGGTGCAGAGAAAGAACACATATCCCTTTTCCCGGATAGAGTGGAGTTGCGTACAGTACAAGGCTTTGTCCTGAAAGTAGCCGATCGGGCCACCCTGGCCGAAGCTTGGGCGCTACCTACTTTTGCAGAACCTCAGACTGGAGAGCTACAAGAGCTGAACATTTCCAGAGTCCTAAAACACTACTTACAGGTCACTAGTCCCTTTAGAGCGTCTAATAGACTATTCATAATTCCACGGGGAATAATTAAGGGGAAAGAAGCCACGTCCAGGACTATCGCTTCTTGGATCTGCAAGTTAATTCAAAAGGTGTATAGGGCTAGAGGGCTGGACCCACCGGCAGTGAGGGTGCATTCCACGAGAGCAGTTTCATCTTCTTGAGCGGCAAGGGCATGTGTGTCCCTGAAAACTATTTGTAGAGCGGCCACATGAACGACTCCAAATACATTCATGCGGCATTATAGAATAGACCCAGGAGCTCTGAGGCCGCGTACACACGCGCGGACTGTTCGCCCAACTTTGTCCGTCCAACAGTTTCGGCAAACAGTCCGCTCAAACTTAGCATGGACGGACATGCCCACACACGACGAACGAACAGTTTGCTGAAACCGTGCGCGATGACGTGAACGGCACGTACGACGGGACGAAAAATACAACGTCCTATACACTGCATTATAGCTTTCGGCGTGAAAATCCTTTCTGAGCATGCGCGCAACTTTGTTTGACGAACAAGCCTACACACGGGCGGACTGTTCGCTCAAACAAGGTTTCAGCGGACAGTTTTTCGGAATTTCCGAAAAACCTTGTCCGTCCAACTGTCCGCTGAAACTGTCCGCTGAAAGCCCACACACGAGCGGACTGTCCGCCCAAACACTGTTCAGCGGACAAAGTTGGGCGAACAGTCCGCCCGTGTGTACGCGGCCTCACTTCTGTGGAATTTGGTCAGAAGGCAGTTTAATCAGCTTACATTTCCTTAAGTAAAAGTTTTCTTGGAAGCATTACCCACCCTTGTTTAGCTATTTATTGTACCACAGGTATGCTGCCATGGAGACACCAGCAAAACGTAAAATTGTATCATACTTACCGTAATTTTCCTTTCCTGGTGCCTTCACTTTAAGCGTCATTAAAATCAGTGCTCCCAAAAAAACAGCCGTTTTTAAAACTTTTTTTTGCATTGATACATGTCCCCTGGGGCAGGAGCCGGGTCCCCAAACCCTTTTTAGGACAATAACTTGCATATTAGCCTTTCAAATTAGCACTTTTGATTTTGAACGTTCACGTTTTTTATCAGTGTAGGGACTGAGGGACAGTTTGGTGTTCCCTTTAATGGGGTTCTAAAGTTCACGCAAATTTTTGGTCCGTTCGCAGGTTCTGGTCCAAATCGAATGGGGGGGGGGGGGGTGTTCGGCTCATCCCTACTCTAGACCCATCATTATACTGTATGTAGCTGAGGCTTGCCTTGAAAGTAACTGTTTTGGGAAATAGCTAATAGAGATGGGCCTTATGGTTCGCCCGGCGGTCGGTTTGTGGTGAAATTTGCTCGTTCGCGATTCGCCAAACCAGCGGACTTCTGGTGCTGTTCGCGGCGGCCATATTTGTTTACATTGTGAAGAATTTTGACCCATGACACATCCCATCATGGGGTACAGGACAGCCAATTGAGACATTTCAGCACATGGACAATTGGACATTCCCCCTACCTTATAAATAGACCTGATCTGGCGGCCATTTTACATTCTGTATTTTGTCAGTGTAGGGAGAGGTTGCTGTGTGGAGCAGGGACAGACTGTAGTGACACAAATCGCTAGCTATTGGGTCCACAAAAGTCCTTTTAAGGACTGGTATAGCTGTACAATATAGGGTTCTGGTGCACTGCTGCTGATTGCTGTGCTGCTGATTGCTGAGTGAGTGCACTGCTGACCGATTCTGCAGCAGTCTTTTGTCAGTGTAGGGACAGGACGTTGTGTGGAGCAGGGACAGTCAGTTTAATCACTAGCTATTACTATTAGGTCCACAAAGGTCCTTTTAAGGACTGGTATAGGTGTAAAGTATAGGGTTCTGGTGCACTGCTGCTGATTGCTAAATGAGTGCACTGTTGACCGATTCTGCAGCAGTCTTTTTTCAGTGTAGGGACAGGACGTTGTGTGGAGCAGGGACAGTCAATTTAATCACTAGTTATTACTATTAGGTCCACAAAGGTCCTTTTAAGGACCGGTATAGGTGTACAGTATAGGGTTCTGGTGCACTGCTGCTGATTGCTGTGCTGCTGATTGCTGAGTGAGTGCACTGCTGACCGATTCTGCAGCTGTCTTTTGTCAGTGTAGGGACAGGACGCTGTGTGGAGCAGGGACAGTCAGTTTAATCACTAGCTATTACTATTAGGTCCACAAAGGTCCTTTTAAGGACTGGTATAGGTGTACAGTATATAGGGTTGTACACGTATAATATACTTTCTTTCAAATATACTAAGTATATTATGGTGCACTGCTGACTGCTTTGCTGCTGATTGCTGCCCGATTCTGCAGCTGTCTTTTATCAGTGTAGGGACTGAGGGACAGTTTGGTGTTCTGAGCAGGGACAGTCTGCAAATCACTAGCTACTAGGTCCACAAAGGTCCTTTTATAGGTGTACAGTATATAGGGTTGTACAGGTATAATTTACTTTCTTTCAAATATACTAAGTATATTATGGTGCACTGCTGACTGCTGTTCTGCCCGATTCTGCAGCTGTCTTTTATCAGTGTAGGGACAGTTTGGTGTTCTGAGCAGGGACAGTCTGCAAATCACTAGCTACTAGGTTCACAAAGGTCCTTTTAAGGACTGGTATAGGTGTACAGTATATAGGGTTGTACACGTATAATATACTTTCTTTCAAATATACTAAGTATATTATGGTGCACTGCTGATTGCTGCCCGATTCTGCAGCTGTCTTTTATCAGTGCAGGGACTGAGGGACAGTTTGGTGTTCTGAGCAGGGACAGTCTGCAAATCACTAGCTACTAGGTCCACAAAGGTCCTTTTATAGGTGTACAGTATATAAGGTTGTACATGTATAGTATACTTTCTTTCAAATATACTAAGTATATTATGGTGCACTGCTAACTGCTTTACTGCTGATTGCTGCCCAATTCTGCAGCTGTCTTTTATCAGTGTAGGGACTGAGGGACAGTTTGGTGTTCTGAGCAGGGACAGTCTGCAAATCACTAGCTACTAGGTCCACAAAGGTCCTTTTATAGGTGTACAGTATATAGGGTTGTACACGTATAATATACTTTCTTTCAAATATACTAAGTATATTATGGTGCACTGCTGACTGCTGTGCTGCTGATTGCTGCCCGATTCTGCAGCTGACTTTTATCAGTGTAGGGACTGAAGCCACGTACACACGTAGCCGTCTGTCCGACAGACTGTCCATCGGACTTTCCGAACGGGCTACTTGCCCACACACGGCACTTTTTCAGCGGACTAATACGGCGTACTAAGTCCGCCGTACTATCCGCCCTACTTTTGAAATGAACGGACTCGCCCACACACACGGAGGAAAGTCCGCTCATTTCGAGCGGGTCTCCAGGTAGGCGGGGCCCGCGAAGGATACGTCGCTGGCTCCGCCGCCTGGTATGGACTTAAAAGGGAACCCCAACGCCGAAAAAAATCGGCGTGGGGGTCCCCCCAGGTCCACATCAGACCCTTGTCCGAGCACGCTACCCGGCCGGCCAGGAAAGGGGGGGCGAGCGAGTGCCCCCCCTCCTGAGCCGTACCAGGCCGCGTGCCCTCAACATGGGGAGTGCCTTGGGGAAGGGGGGCCTCGCGGCCCCCCCACCCCAAAGCACCTTGTCCCCATGTTGATGAGGACAAGGGCCTCTTCCCGACAACCCTTGCCGTTGGTTGTCCGGGTCTGCGGGCGGGGGGCTTATCGGAATCCAGGAGCCCCCTTTAATCAGGGGGCCCCCGGATACCGGCCCCCCACCCTATGTGAATGAGTATGGGGTACAATGTACCCCTACCCATTCACCTGTAAAATAAAGTACAAAAAAAACACAACACACAAGGGTTAAAATAGTTTATTGCACAGCTCCGGGGGTCTTCTCGCCGGACTCCTCCGCTATCTTCTTGTAGCTCTTTTACTAGCGGAGGAGCCTGGCTTTCTTCCTCGCCGCTGCCCTTCTTCCGACTTCGGGGGTCTTGTCCCCCTCTTCGGTTCTTCTGCCGGGCCACCACGCCTTCTTCTAGCTCTTTTACAGGCGGTGACCCGGTCTTCTGCCGCCACCGCCTTCCGTTCTTCTGTCCTTCTCTTCTTCTTCTGATGTTGCCTCACAATGACGGGGACCGGGCACGCGGCAACTTATATAGGGACAAGGGGCGGGGTCTTCGGTTGATGTCACATGGGTTGATGTCACATGGTGACCCCCGTCCCCTTACGATGTCACAGTCCCGGAGGATGCTGGGACTGTCGCCATGTGACATCAACCCATGTGACATCAACCCATGTGACATCAACCCGTGTGACATCAACCGAAGACCCCGCCCCTTGTCTCTATATAAGTCGCCGCGTGCCCGGTCCCCGTCATTGTGAGCGGAGGACTCGGCGAGGCAACATCTGAAGAAGAAGAAGAGAAGGACAGAAGAACGGAAGGCGGAGGCGGCAGAAGACCGGGCCACCGCCTGTAAAAGAGCTAGAAGAAGGCGCGGTGGCCTGGCAGTAGAACTGAAGAGGGGGACAAGACCCCCCAAGTCGGAAGAAGGGCGGCGGCGAGGAAGAAAGCCGGGCTCCTCCGCTAGTAAAAGAGCTACAAGAAGATAGCGGAGGAGTCCGGCGAGAAGACCCCCGAAGACGGAAGACCCCCGGAGCTGTGCAATAAACTATTTTAACCCTTGTGTGTTTTTTTTTGTACTTTATTTTACAGGTGAATGGGTAGGGGTACATTGTACCCCATACTCATTCACATAGGGTGGGGGGCCGGTATCTGGGGGCCCCCTTATTAAAGGGGGCTCCCGGATTCCGATAAGCCCCCCGCCTGCAGACCCCGACAACCAACGGGTTGTCGGGAAAAGGCCCTTGTCCTCATCAACATGGGGACAAGGTGCTTTGGGGTGGGGGGGCCCGCGCGGCCCCCCTTCCCCAAGGCACCCCCCATGTTGAGGGCACGCAGCCTGGTACGGCTCAGGAGGGGGGGGGGCGCTCGCTCGCCCCCCCTTTCCTGGCCGGCCGGGTAGCGTGCTCGGACAAGGGACCTGGGGGGACCCCCACGCCGTTTTTTTTTCGGCGTTGGGGTTCCCCTTTAAGTCCATACCAGGCGGTGGAGCCAGCGACGTATCCTTCACGGGCCCCGCCTACCTGGAGACCCGCTCGAAATGAGCGGACTTTTCCGCGGGCGGGAAAAGTGCGATCATTTCAAAAGTACGGCGGACTGGCATACACACGGCCGGATTATCCGCCGAAATGCGAGTCCGGCAGGAAGATTGGAGTGTAAAACTACTTTCTAAGTCCGCCGTACTTTCGGGTCAAAAAAGTATGCCGGAGGCTACACACGGGGGGATTGTCCGGCGGACTTGAGTTTGCCGGACTTTTCCACCCGCTTGTTTGATCGTGTGTACGTGGCATGAGGGACACTTTTGTGTTCTGAGCACGGACAGTCTGGAAATCACTAGCTACTAGGTCCACAACGGTCCTTTTAAGGACTAGTATAGGTGTACAGTTTATAGGGCTGTACACGTATAATATACTTTCATTCAAATATACTAAGTATATTATGGTGCACTGCTGACTGCTGTGCTGCTGATTGCTGCCCGATTCTGCAGCTGTCTTTTATCAGTGTAGGGGCTGAGGGACAGTTTGGTGTTCTGAGCAGGGACAGTCTGCAAATCACTAGCTACTAGGTCCACAAAGGTCCTTTTATAGGTGTACAGCATATAGGGTTGTACACGTATAATATACTTTCTTTCAAATATAGACAGCATATTGTACTTGACTGCTGTGCTGCTGAGCTGATTGCTGCCCGATTCTGCAGCTGTCTTTTATCAGTGTAGGGAATGAGGGACAGTTTGATGTTCTGAGCAGGGACAGTCTGCAAATCACTAGCTACTAGGTAGCTACTATTAGGTCCACAAAGGTCCTTTTAAGGACTGGTATAGGTGTACTATTTGATGTGCACACTATACTGGTTTATTACAGGTATAAAATACTTGCACATATAGAAAGCATAGTATAGTGCATTTCCACTGTGCAGCATTGTGACTGCTGAGAGGTTCAGCAACGATACTACAAAGAGTTACAAACGCAATTAAAAAAAAGTATTATAACTGGTGTGATAGACCAGTGGCCCCCAAAAACGTCAGACTGAAGCAGGGTGTTATATACCGTCTTCCACATACATACTGCACTTCTCTAGAGACTTTTGTCACAGGGTCGTTTAAAAAATGACAGGCAGAGGAAGAGGCAGGCCCTTCCACAGGGGTGGTAGGGGTAGGGCAGGAGCAACAGGCTTGAGCCAAAGTGGCAATTTGCAGAAGGTGCATGCGATTACGTCAAAAAATGCACCAGACTTGGTTGAGTGGCTCGCTCAGCCTTACTCTTCTGCACCCTCCTCATCCTCTCGATCTGCACCCTCTTCTTCACTCTCTGCTGTGTGCACCCCCAAAGACACTACCACCAACACCACCATATACCCTCCGCTTGAGTCACAGGAACTATTTTCTGATCCATCACAAGACATTGGCGATGTGCGGCCACTCTTGGCATTGGATCAGGAAGAGGAGGTAGCAACGACCGCCACTCAGCAGTCTGACGACAGTACCCAGATCAGCCCAAGGAGGAGGTTGGTCCCCGGTGTTGCTGCCTACTCTGTGATCTCTAATTATAGCGGTGGGGAAGGTGACGTAGATGATGACGTGTCTAGTGATGTCACGTGGGTGCCCACAAGAGAGGAAGAGGAGGGGAGTTCAGAGGGAGATATGGACCAGCAGATAGGGAGGCAGAACTTAGATTGCACCGGAGGGACAAAGCAGACTGCTAATGTATCAGGAGCGAGGCATCAACCATGTATGGTCACATCTGGCGCTCCCAGGACGCTGGCACATGGCTCCGCAGTGTGGGCTTTTTTAACGTGTGCGCTGCTGACAATAGTGTTGCCATCTGCAGCCTTTGCAGTGAACGCATAAGTAACGGTAAGCCCAACACTCACCTAGGGATGACCACATTAAGAAGGCACATGAGCTGCCATCACCGAGCCCAGTGGGAGCAACAGAACCCACAAAGCCACACTCCAGGCTCTCACCGTCCAGCCTCGTCTTCTACTTCTCCTTCTCCTCTCTCCTCAGAATTGTCCTCCATTCTACCTTCCATCATGCTGTCCTCACATTTTTCTGTAAAAAGGCAGGCTTCCGTGGGCCAAATGTTCGAGTGTAAAAAAATGATGACGCCGGATAACCCTCTTGCCCAACGGTTGACGGCTGGCTTGTCAGAACTGATAGCCCGCCAACTACTGCCATATAAACTGGTGGACTTGGAGGCCTATCGAAAAGTTGTGGCCATTGGAACACCACAATGGAAGGTCCCAAGAAGGAAGTATTTCTGACAGAAGGGCATCCCAGAGCTATATGGCCATGTTCAGCGGCAAGTGAATGTATCTCTGGCACACAGTGTCGGTGCCAAGATACATCTGACCACATAGCAAACACAGGGCAGGGAAGGTATATAACTTTTACTGCCCACTGGGTGAACCTTCTGACGGCCATCAAGCATGTAACCCGTGGCACCCGTGTAGATTTGGTTTTACCGCCACGGATTGCATGCAGGCCTGGCTCTTCTTCTCCTCCTCCTACTCCACCCTCCTCCCTCTCCTCCTCGGCTGACTCCTCCTTTTCCGCTGCTAGCGTCTCTTCCGCTGCACCGCCCAAGCTCCCCAGAACCTATTCGACATGCCAGGTGAGACGTTGCCATGCTGTGCTGCGTCTGTTGTGCCTGGAAGCCAAGAGCCACACTGGCCCGGCACTCCTTTTAGCTTTGCGTTCACAGGCAGATCAGTGGCTAACACCGCTCAATTTGACAGTTGGTAAAGTGGTGTGTGACAACGGTGCCAGTCTGGTTAGTGCATTGAAACAGGGCAAAATTACGCATGTGCCATGCATGGCACACGTCTTAAACTTGGTCGTGCAGCGATTCGTTCTCAAAAACCCTGGGGTCCAGGACATCTTGCGGCAGGCAAGTAAAATCTCGCCTCATTTCAGAAGATCTTACACGCCCATGGCTCGCCTTGCTGACATTCAGCGGCGACACAATCTGCTGGACGTCTTATTTGCGATTGCCCGACGCGATGGAACTCAACCTTCTATATTCTTGATAGGCTGCTCCAGCAGAAACGTGCAGTTAACCACTACCTGTACGAACTCTGCGGCAGAACAGGTTCTGAGGAGCTTGGTTTTTTTTCACAGCGCCAGTGGCTGCTCATGCGCGACGCATGCAGACTTTTGCGGCCATTTGATGAGATCACCAAACTGGTCAGACGCAGCCATGGCGCCATCAGGGACATCGTACCTTATGCCTTCTTTATGGAGCATGCATTGCGTAGTGTCATTGATGAAGCCGTGGAGGAGCAGGAGCAGGAAGATGAGGAAGTCACAATGCTGGATGAATTCCCAGGGGGGCTACTCTATCTGAGACATGTCAACAAAAGGAGTCTGAAGAGGAGTCAGAGGAGGATGGTGCCGGGGCGGATGAGGAGGAGCAAGAAGAGCATGCGTTAAACCTTTCTGGGATCCCTGTTGTTGTGCGTGGATGGGGAGAGGAGAACGAGGAGGACGACATTATCCTGGATGTTGAGCAGGAGCCAGGCCACCATACCACTTCCAGTTTAGTGCAAATGGGGGCCTTCATGCTCCAGTGTTTTAACAGGGACCCCTGTATAAAAAGCATAAAGGTCAAGGACCAGTACTGGGTGGCAACGTACTTAGACCCCCAGTACAAACACAAAATGTTGGAAATGTTACCACCATCACAGAGGAATGTCAGAATGGAGCACTTACAGACCTTGCTTCGACAACTGCTGCATTCTGCTTTTGCGTGCACTGGCAGAGGAGGAATTCCCACTCCCAGAGAAAGAGTTGCAGGTACCAACACAACAGCGCCTGCAAGAAGAGGGCAGTTTGAAGGTGTGTTGGTGACTTCTGATATGAGGTCATTCTTTCAGCCGACCCATCGACAGGTGTTATCCGGATCCAGCATCAGGGAACACCTAGACTGACAGGTGTCCGACTACATTGAGTTAATGGCCGATGTGGACGCTCTGAGGAGTGATGAACCCCTGGACTACTGGGTGGGCAGGCTTGACCTCTGGCCAGAGCTTGCCCAATTTGCAATGGAACTGTTGGCTTGCCCCTCGTCCAGTGTCCTGTCCGAAAGGACATTCAGCGCAGCAGGGGGGATCGTGACCGATAAGCGCACTCGCCTAGCTCACGACAGTGTTGACTACCTCACATTTATAAAAATGAATGAGGCATGGATCTCGGAGGAATTCAACACGTGACCAGTAGACCATGTATATGCATAACTCTATAAACGATTTTTCTTGATCATACATCAAGGGACACAGGAGCTCATTACATAGTGGGTTATATAGGCACCTCTGTTGATTGGACATTGGTTAACCCCAATTAAGGAGAATTCCTCCCCTATAAAACCCCTCCCATATGGGAGGCACCTCAGTTTTTTCGCCAGTGTCTATGGTGGTTGGTCAAGGATCCCCAGGGATCCAGTAAAGCAAAAACCGCTATTTCTGGCCTTAGATCACTTACTATCCCAGGGGGTGATAGTAGAAGTGGACCCAAAAGAACAGGGTTCAGGGTTTTACTCGAATCTCTTCACCGTTCCGAAGCCAAATGGAAGTGTCAGACCTATCCTGGATCTGAAGGATCTGAACCGGTTTTTATGCATCCGGTCCTTCCGAATGCAGTCAATTCGCACTGTGGTCTCCTCCCTGCAAGGGGGAGAGTTTATGGCATCAATAGACATCAAGGATGCATATCTCCATGTGCCAATTTTTCCCGCACACCAAAAATATCTAAGGTTCGCGGTAGAGCGGCGCCATTTTCAATTTGTGGCCTTGCCGTTCGGGCTTGCTACGGCCCCTCGAGTCTTCACAAAGATTCTGGACCCTCTCTTGGCAAACCTAAGAGCTCAGGGTATAGCCATCATGGCTTATCTAGACGATTTGCTTCTCATGGAGAAAACAGTAGCGTTCCTGAACCACAGCGTTACCAGAACGCTAGAACGCCTGGAACGCCTAGGTTGGATTATAAACCTAGAAAAGGCGTCCCTACAGCCTGCCACCAGGTTGGAATACCTGGTATGATTATCGACACTCCTCAGGGCAAGGTGTTTCTTCCAAGGCCAAAAGCCTTGGCCATTGGGGATCTGGTTTCTAATTTTGGGCAAGAGATCTTCCCCCATTCGGTTGTGCATGAGACTGTTAGGGAAAATGGTCGCCTCCTTCGAGGCCATCCCATTCACCCAGTTCCACTCAAGGCCTCTGCAAAGATGCATCCTTGCGGCTTGGAACAGGAAGCCCCAATCCTTGGATCTTCCTATGCGTCTATCCCCAGGGACACGCAAGAGTCTTATCTGGTGGTTACAAACCAAGAATTTGCTGAAGGGCAAAACTTTTATTCCTCTTCCATGGAAGATTATCACGACAGATGCCAGCCCGACAGGCTGGGGAGCAGTGTTGGAGGAGACGTGCTCGCAGGGGAAATGGTCTGCGATCGAGAAGCTATTGCCCATAAATGTCTTGGAGATCCGGGCAGTTTATATGGCTCTCATAAAGTGGTCTTACAGACTACGGGGTCTCCCTGTTCGGGTTCAGTCCGACAATGCCACAGCAGTGGCCTATATCAATCACCAGGGCGGTACCAGGAGTCTGGTTGCGTAAAAAAGAGGTGAATCGCATACTTGTCTGGGCAGAAAACCATGTTCCGTGTCTTTCTGCAGTCTTCATTCCAGGAGTGGAAAATTAGCAGGCGGATTTTCTGAGCCGCCAGCAGTTGTGCCCAGGAGAATGGGCTCTGCACCCCGATGTGTTTCAAAACATATGTCACAGGTGGGGTACTCCAGACGTAGATCTGTTTGCGTCCAGGTTCAACAGAAAACTGGACAATTTTGTGTCAAGGACAAGAGATGCACTTGCTCAGGGGTCAGATGCTCTGACAGTTTCCTGGGATCAGTACAATCTGATTTATGCCTTCCCCCCGTGCCCGCTTCTGTCGCGGTTCCTGGGAAGAGTCAAGAGGGAGACAAAATCGGTCCTTTTGGTAGCCTCGGCTTGGCCCAGGCGACCGTGGCACGCAGAGATCATGAAGTTGGCAGTAGGCAGGCCGTGGATCCTCCCTCTCCGCCCAGATCTGCTCTCACAGGGTCCAATTTACCATCCTGCTTTACACAGTCTGAATTTGACGGTTTGGCTGCTGAAACCACATTCTGAGAGACCGTGGCCTTTCGGGGACAGTCCTTTCTACTCTGGTCAATGCCAGAAAGCCGGCCTCCAGGCTTATTTATTACAAAATCTGGAGGGCATATGTTTCCTGGTGTGAACTCAGGGAATGGCATCCTAGAAAGTATGTCATTAGCAGGATCTTGGCCTTTCTCCAGTCAGGCCTAGAAATGAATTTGGCCATAAGCACTATCAAGGTGCAGATTTCGGCCTTGTCAGGCCGCGTACACACGCGGGGACTGTTCGCTCAACTTTGTCCGTCAAACAGTTTCAGCGGACAGTCCGCTCAAAATTAGCATGGACGGACTTGCCCACACACGACGAACGAACAGTCCGCTGAAACCGTGCGCGATGACGTGAACGGCACGTACGACGGGACGAAAAATACGACGTCCTATACACTGCAATGCAAACTTCGGCGTGTAAATCCTTTCTGAGCATGCGCGGAACTTAGTTTGACGAACAAGCCTACACACGAGGGGACTGTTCGCTGAAACAAAGTTTCAGCGGACAGTTTTTCGGAATTTCCGAAAAACTTTGTTCAGCAGACTGTCTGCTGAAACTGTCCGCTGAAAGCCCACACACGAGCGGACTGTCCGCCGAAACACTGTTCAGCGGACAAAGTTGAGCGAACAGTCCCCGCGTGTGTACGCGGCCTCAGTGTTTTTTCAGAAGCCACTTACATCGCATTCCCTGGTGCAGCTTTCACCCAGGGGGCCATGCGGATAAGACTGCCAGTCAAACCTCCGGTATGCCCATGGGATCTGAATTTGGTTGTCTCGGCTTTGCAGGGGCAACCATTTGAACCTTTGCATCTGGCTTCATTAGTTCTCCTGACTAAAAAATTGGTTTTCTTGGTAGCCATATCCACGGGTGGTCATGCGTCCCAACAGGTCCTTTCTACCTAAGGTGGTTTCGGGATTCCATTTGAATCAAGTTGTAATCCTACCATCATTTTTTACGGACCCACAGTCCACAGAAGAAGAATCTTTGCACACTTTGGATGTGGTTAGAGCAATCAGTATATATCTTCAAGCAACTGCTCAGATAAGGAAAACTGATTGCTTATTTATTTTGCCGGAAGGCCCTAGGAAGGGCCAGGCGGCGTCAAAATCCACTCTCTCAAGGTGGATTAGACAGGTTATTTCTCAAGCCTATAGTGTTAAAGGGAAAATCCCTCCTTTTCAAGTGAAAGCGCACTCTACTAGGGCTGTTAGTGCTTCTTGGGCAGTGCATCACCAGGCCTCCCTGGCTCAGATCTGTAAGGCTGCAACTTGGTCATCAGTCCACACATTCACCAGATTCTATCAGGTGGATGTCAGAGGGTGCAGTGTACTGCAGGCTGCAGTTTAGGTCCTCCAGTCCCTAGCGGTCTATAATTATGATCTGTGTCTCCCTGCCCTCAATCTGAGCATTGCTTTGGGACATCCCACTATGTAATGAGCTCCTGTGTCCCGTGATGTATGATCAAGAAAATTGGATTTTTATATACAGCTTACCTGTAAAATCCTTTTCTTGAGAGTACATCACGGGACACAGGGCTCCCACCCCTCTTGGGTTTTACGTGGTTTCTTATTGCTTTGCTACAAAACTGAGGTGCCTCCCATATGGGAGGGGTTATATAGGGGAGGAATTCTCCTTAATTGGGGTTAACCAGTGTCCAATCACCAGAGGTGCCTATATAACCCACTATGTAATTAGCTCCTGTGTGCCGTGATGTACTCTCAAGAAAAGGATTTTACAGGTAAGCTGTATATAAAAATCCCATTATTTAATCCAGCACACTGACCTTTTTTCTATCTTTGGCTCACTTCCTTGTACAAAAAAAGCACACCGTACTATATGCTCGTACCCTCCTGTTTGAAGAGGTTGAGCAGTGTCATATTTTTGGGTCCCGCAGTGAGTTGCTGGTATCAGTGCTGCTGTCAGTGCTCTGTATCTCGATGCTGGTGTCAGTGCTCTCTCTCTATCTCTGTGCTGGTGTGGTCTCAGTGCTCTCTATCATGGTGCTGGTGTGGTCTCAGTGCTCTCTGTCACGGTGCTGGTGTCAGTGCTCTCTATCATGGTGCTGGTGTGGTGTCAGTGCCCTCTATCTCGGTGCTGGTGTGGTCTCAGTGCTCTTTATCACGGTGCTGGTGTCAGTGCTCCCTATCACGGTGCTGGTGTGGTGTCAGTGCTGGTGTGGTCTCAGTGCTCTCTATCACGGTGCTGGTGTGGTCTCAGTGCTCTCTATCTCGGTGCTGTTGTGGTCTCCGTGCCCTCTATCTCGGTGCTGGTGTGGTCTCTGTGCTTTCTATCGTGGTGCTGGTGTCAGTGCTCTCTATCACGGTGCTGGTGTGGTGTCAGTGCTCTCTATCTCGGTGCTGGTGTGGTGTCAGTGCTCTCTATCACGGTGCTGGTGTCAGTGCTCTCTATCTCGGTGCTGGTGCCAGTGGCAGTGCTCTCTCTCTATCTCAGTGCTGGTGTGGTGTCAGTGCTCTATATCTTGGTGCTGGTGTGGTCTCAATGCTCTCTATATCGGTGCTGGTGTGGTCTCAGTGCCCTCTATCTCGGTGCTGGTGTGGTCTCAGTGCCCTCTATCTCGGTGCTGGTGTGGTCTCAGTGCCCTCTATCTCGGTGCTGGTGTAGTCTCAGTGCCCTCTATCTCGGTGCTGGTGTGGTCTCAGTGCACCCTATCTCGGTGCTGGTGTGGTCTCAGTGCACCCTATCTCGGTGCTGGTGTGGTCTCAGTGCTCTCTATCATGGTGATGGTGTCAGTGCTCTCTATCACAGTGCTGGTGTGGTGTCAGTGCTCTCTATCTTGGAGCTGTTGTGGTGTCAGTGCTCTCTATCTCGGTGCTGGTGTGGTGTCAGTGCTCTCTATCTCGCTGCTGGTGTGGTGTCAGTGCTCTCTATCTCGGTGCGGGTGTGGTGTCACTGCTCTCTATCACGGTGCTGGTGTCAGTGCTCTCTCTCTATCTCAGTGCTGGTGTCAGTGGCAGTGCTTTCTCTCTATCTCTGTGCTGGTGTGGTGTCAGTGCTCTCTATCTCGGTGCTGGTGTTCTCTCAGTGCTCTCTATCTCGGTGCTGGTGTCAGTGCTCTCTATCTCGGTGCTGGTGTCAGTGCTCTCTATCTCGGTGCTGGTGTCAGTGCTCTCTATCTCGGTGCTGGTGTCAGTGCTCTCTATCACGGTGCTGGTGTCAGTGCTCTCTATCATGGTGCTGGTGTCAGTGCTCGCTATCTCTGTGCTGGTGTCAGTGCTCAGTCTCTATCTCAGTGCTGGTGTCAGTGAGGGAGATAGCAGCGGAGAAGTCAATCAGCAGGCAGTGCCAGCACCATGGCTGAGGATCAGCACTGGACTGGCACCTCTGGACCACCGCAGTGGAGCCCTGCATAGGTGGGGGTAAGGGCCGGGCAGAGGGAGGGGCTCAAGCACAGTTTGGCACACTGGGACACTGGTACAGGACTGCGCTGCCCTAAATGTGGCACTGATCATCTCCTGCACCCCTTTATAGCCTGGCCTGACCTTGCCTCTCCTCCATGGCCTTCATGCGCTCCTGAATTGTCAAAATTTCACAGATAAAAAAAGAATGATTGTCGTTGTGGATCCCAGATTCACTTAATACTTTTGTTATGTCAGTGTCCATGTGGTGGGACTATGTGTGCACAGCTAGTAAGTATTTTGTGGCTGAAAATATTACCTGGAGGTTTTTAAGGGTCGCCTGCCATTAAAGTCAATGGGGTCCGCCGCAAACTTTGCGGTTCGTGAACTTTTGGCCGCGTTCGCGAAACGTCCCGTCGGAAGTTCGTCCATCACTAATAGCTAAATTGATTTGTCAAATAAGTGGGCTTAGTTCCACTTTAAAGCAGAACTAAACCCATCCATTTAACTATTTTCCAAAACAGTTACATTCGAGGCATGCCTGATTTACAGTGGCGGAGGGGGGGTTGAAGTAGCCGATTAGAGCCATAGGCTCTAATAGGCGTCAAAAAAGGTGACCTGCAAATGCCATGCTGGGTGCTCGCAGGTCACTCAGCCAATCAGGTGCTCGGGTCTGTTACCTGTCACCTGATTGGCTGAGATGACAGGTGCCGCTATTGGACGCCTATCAGGAGGAGAGGAGGGGAGAGAGGACGGCAGGCCACACAAAGGACCCCGCTCGTCGTCGTCACTCGATGCCCCGCCAAGACAGAGTAAGTGCCGGACAGACGGCAAGAGGGCGGGGGTCACACTGGGGGCATTCAAGGGCACACTGGCAGCATTTAATGGTCACACTGGCAGCATTTAATGGGCATACTGGCAGCATATGATGGGAGCACTGGCAACATTTGATGGGCACACTGACAGCATATGATCAGCGCCTAGAGGTGATTCAGTTCGCATTGTGCGCTATACAAGTATTTCATTCATTCATTCATTCATGATGGGCACAGTGGCAGGGTTTAATGGGCAGAGTGGCAGCGTTCAATGGGCACAGTGGCAGCGTTCAATGGGCACAGTGGCTGGAATTGATGGCACAGTAGCAGCGTTTGATGGCACAGTGGCTGCAATTGAGGGCACAGTGGAGCATTTGATGGACACATTGGCAGCGGTTGATGGCACAGTGGTAGCGTTTGATGGACAAGGTGGCTGCATTTGAGGGTACAGTGGCTGCAATTGTGAGCACCAGCCACCACTGCGTCTAAGCGTTAATACATTCTAATTGCCAGAATAATTTTTTTTACATGCATTCCCTCCATTGAAAACCTTCACTATAGGCAGGCAGAGAGGAGGAACACAAAAGCATCAACACTTCCCAGCTCAGACACAACAACCAGCACAACGTTTGTTTACACAGCATCAAACTGTGACACTACACCCTGCGTCGAGGATACGCAGATTGCGCAAACCAAGCGCTGGGCACCATGGGAAAACAACATCGAGCAGAGTTCAAAGAGGACAGCGGCAGCAGATCACCATAGTAACCTATTGTTTACATGTCACGTGAAAGAAGACGCGTCTCAGCCATCGGGCGGAGCTTAATGACGTCTCGGAGATGGATTGGTGAAACCGGAGGACTGTTACTAGGGAGACAATGTATGGGCGGGGGTAGCGATAGATCCCGGAAGGAAAGAGGAAAATAAACATAGGAGAGGGGGGAGGGAGGAATGAGCGCGATAATTATAGCTGTCCAGACACCGGCCGGGAGAAGAGGCGACACCTGAGCTGGGGTCACTGTTACTGTCACTGAGAGACACAAGTACAAAAGTCCACCCACTTATACCAGTCCGAGGAGCTTTCCTGGAGACCTGGGAGAGGTAAAGGCATTGTGTGGGTTAATATGGGGGGGGGGGAGATGGCCGGGTGTTGACACATTTTAATATGGGTGAGGTGTGCTGAGAACTCTGGGGGGATCCATGTTATACAGATTCTGCATAGGGCTCCAGAGGTTGCATAGGCCTCCTAAACCTAAAATCCCGATGCTTTCCCATGCCAGGGGAGCCGCATAAAGCCATAAATACAAGCGACTGACTAGACTTGTGTAGACATTAGGGTTGCCACCTTTTCTTCAAGCCAAACCCGAACACTTCAGTGAGGCTTGGCATTTTTTTTGTAGCATAGACTATGAGATTGTAAAATACCTGGGACACCTCTGTGTGCCCTAGGGAAGTAGTAACGCAGCAAGCGCAGCGGTGAACAACGGGTGTAGCCAATTGCAAATAGTGCAGGTGTGTGTAATGTACAACATAGTGTATATGTAGTGTTTAATGTTTGGTGGGGATCCTCCCAGTGTAATTTTCCTGTAAGGCATTGGCTGTGCATGATACATGAGCCTAAGTATGTATGCGTATTGTATGGGGGGGGGGGGGGGGGGTGACTCTGGTCCATAGAGTGCCTTCTGCAGAGTGAATGCAATAAGGGGAGGGGGGTTACTGATATAAGGGGTAACCTCTATATCAGTGCCCCTTTACCTTACTGTATTCACTGCCCCCTGCATCAGTGATCCCCCTCAGACAGGCCTTGCTATGCTGTCACTGACCACCACTCAGGTGCACCATGCAGGGCTCAGTCAGATGGTCCTCTCTGAGCTCCGGCTTGGTGGCTCTCGTTTCATCCTATATTACACTAGCAGACTGCGCTGCCATAATACAAGAAATGATCAGAGGCTACAGACCTGATACAAGAGATTGTCAGAGACTGCAAACATGCTACAGGAGATGGTAAGAAACTGCAGACAATACAGGAGATGGTGAGAGAGTGTGCAGACATGGTACAAAAGATGGTCAGAGACTGCAGACATACTACAGGAGATGTTAAGAAACTGCATATATGATACAAGAGATGATGAGATAGTGTGCAGATATGGTACAAAAGATGGTCAGAGAGTGTATGGACATGGTACAGGAGATAGTAAGAAACTGCATACAATAATACAGGAGATGGTCAGAGAGTGTGCGGACACGGTACAGGAGATGGTCAGAGACTGCAGACACGGTACAGGAGATGGTCAGAGACTGCAGACACGGTACAGGAGATGGTCAGAGACTGCAGACACGGTACAGGAGATGGTCAGAGACTGCAGACACGGTACAGGAGATGGTCAGAGACTGCAGACACGGTACAGGAGATGGTCAGAGACTGCAGACACGGTACAGGAGATGGTCAGAGACTGCAGACACCACACAGGAGATGGTCAGAGACTGCAGACACCACACAGGAGATGGTCAGAGACTGCAGACACCACACAGGAGATGGTCAGAGACTGCAGACACCACACAGGAGATGGTCAGATGGTATGCGGATATGGTACAGGAGATGGTAAGAAACTGCAGACATACTGCAGGAGATGTTAAGAAACTGCATACAATAATACAGGAGATGGTCCGAGACTGCAGACGTGGTACAAAACATGGTCCGAGACTGCAGACGTGGTACAAAACATGGTCCGAGACTGCAGACGTGGTACAAAACATGGTCCGAGACTGCAGACGTGGTACAAAACATGGTCCGAGACTGCAGACGTGGTACAAAACATGGTCCGAGACTGCAGACGTGGTACAAAACATGGCCCGAGACTGCAGACGTAGTACAGGAGATGGTCAGAGGCTGCAGATATAATACAGGAGATGTTAAGAAACTGCATACATGATACAGTAGATGGTCAGAGAGTGTGCTGACGTGGTACAAGAGATGGTCAGAGACTGTAGACATAGTACAGGAGATGGTCAGAGACTGCATACATAATACAGGAGATGGTCAGAGACTGCAGACATACCACTAGGGATGAGTTCAGGCGTGTTCGCATGGAACACGTGCAGAGCCCGCCAGGAAGTAGGGGCACTAGTATGAGCACCTGGAGCAATTTTCCACATCTCTTGTGGGGTGCCAAGGGTCATCCCCTCTGTGGCAGACATCATCTCTTTAATATTGGGGGGAGGGGGGGGTATGTGCTAAGGGGGGTTGATTTCATATCCAAGCCCCCTTGTAGCACAGTTACTTAAGTGCCCCCTAGAAGATATCCCCCCCCCCCATCACACAAAGGGAACTGCAGGCTAGTTCCCCCCTCACCCTCTTGTTCATGCCCCCCACCTTTGGAAGACTCACTGTGTGGATTAGTTGATAGATGAACTCAGTCCAGCAGCGTTGTCGGCAGCGTAGTGAGCCTTCTACCCCCCTCCTCTGTGTACACAGGAAAACAACACAGCAGGAGGAGGGGGGGGGGCGGGTTTAGTTCTCTCCACAGCACTCTGCATTAATCCGTGGAGCTGGGGACAGCGGGGAGACATGTGGGCTCTGCCCGGTCATGAAAAGTGGAGGCAGCGGAGCTCACTGGCGGCGTGCGGGAACGAAGATCAACCGCACAAACTGCAGCAGGCATTCCATTACTATGATTGGCCGAGGAAGTTAATTAGAGGGCCGCCTGTCACTGTGTAGACATGGCACGCCGCACAGGGAGCCACTAGGTCCGGGTCTTAATAATGTGCCTGGGTCTCAGGCGGGCAGAGACCCGGACACGTTTCATAACCTGTACTGTCCGGGAGAATCCCGGGCAGGTGGCAACCCTAGTAGACATGAATGCGTCTGCTATAGCATTTGCCTGCACATGCATGGGCAGCATATTTCTCTGAATGTGGCATACTGGCAGCATATGATAGGAGCACTGGCAACATTTGATGGGCACACTGACAGCATATGATGGGCACAGTGGCAGCGTTCGATGGGCACAGTGGCAGCGTTCGATGGGCACAGTGGCAGCGTTCGATGGACAAGGTGGCTGCGTTTGAGGGTACAGTGGCTGCAATTGATGATTTTTTTTTTTTTTTTTTTTCAAAATATTTTTGCACCCCCCCAAAAAATTGTGCGCACCAGCCACCACTGCGTCTGAGCGTTAATACATTCTAATTGCCAGAATAATTATTATTTTTTTTATTTTTTCACATGCATTCCCTGCATTGAAAACCTTCACTATAGGCAGGCAGAGAAGAGGAAAAGCATCAACACTTCCCAGCTCAGACACAACATCCAGCACAACGTTTGTTTACACCGCCCTGCGTCGAGGATACGCAGATTGCGCAATGATGGAGTGATGGACTAGTAAATCATGCAAGTGACTTCGCGGGAAAACGTACTTCTTTTTAAACAACTTCCTGGATTCCCTGAGGCTCTGGTGATGTGTCTCCAGCATCACAGGCGGTGCCTGGGAAGGCTACGTCACCCGTGCAACTACTCTCCCCTGGTCTCGCACCTGCAGTGTAAGTGATCTGGATCAGCTTGTTATGCATTAATAACATGCCGTCCCTGGTTACATACAGAGGATGCTCCAGAAAGGACTGGACACGGCCTGTTATTCTTCAGGAACAGGACATCCCAGATCCCCTATGGAGCATGAACCCTAGATCAGGGGTCATCAACCCCCGGTCCCCGGCCCACTACCGGGCCGTGGCCCTTCTGCAGGTGGGCCGCGGGTGCAGGCGGCCACAAGAGACATGCTGGGCTACCAGCATGAGAGCACTGGGTGGAATAAGCGAGCGGGCGGGCAAGCAGAGATGATATCATCTCTCTCCGCCCCCTCTGCATCACCGCTCTTCCGCCCTCAAAGCCAGTGCTCTGTCCCCCGGGACAGCTAATCAGGAATGTCAAAAGGGTGGAGCCAGAGACTGACAGCCCAAGGAGTCCCGGACCCTCCCTCTGTCAGATGAGACCAGCTGCAGCATGAGGAAAGAGACACCCTACAACACAGATGGGATGACATCAGTGACAGGTGAGCTGTGTGTGGGAGTACAGGTGCTGGGACTTGTAGTTCACCCCCTCAGCTGTCTGCCTGACATACCACAAGGGGCGCTCCACTCACTCCGCATCTGGTGAGAGGCAATGTGGCAGGTGGCAATCCACATCTTATGGCAGGCAGTGTGGCAGGTGATGTGGCAAGTGACATTCCGCATCTGGTGACAGGCAGTGTGGCAAGTGACTATACACATCTAGTAGCAGGCAACAGTGGCAAGTGACACACACAGGGCTCCCACTGATTCTACAGTATGGCGAGTTGAACTATTTCATTTATTACTGCAATGTAATAATAGAAATAATGCGCTTCAATCACCCCGACACCATATCAAGCATGTTGCCGTGATGATTGAATCACTAACACCAGCCATTGCCCATGAAAAATCGTGACCGGTCCTTGGCATAATTTTCATCCACACAGCCGGTCCCCGGTGCCAAAAAGGTTGGGGACCACTGCCCTAGATGATGCAACGTTATCAGTGGGTCAGCAAAGGAACTGGGAAGAAATAAGGTTGCCATATTTTTGAAAATGTTTGCTTAGTGTCAGAGCACGTAGTGATTGATACCTATAACTATCTTGGTCAGGTAGAAAAGGCAAAAAAATGGACACGTACAGTACTGTGCAAAAGTTTTAGGCAGGTGGGAAAAAATGCTGTAAATGAATTGCTTTCAGAAATAGAAGTCTTTTAATAGTTTTTTTGAGAAATCCAAAATCATATCAATATTCGGTGTGATCATCCTTTGCCTTCAAAACAGCATAAATTCTTCTAGGCACAGTTGCAGTTTTTTTATTTAACAGTTCCCACCCAGGCCAATCCTGACATTTGTCTCCTGCATGTAAAAATCAGTATTTTTTGCTAGAAATTACTTCGAAGCCCCAAACATTACACAGTGGGTATAGAAAACAATCACCCCCTTTAACCTCTTGAGATCCGCGCTATAGCCGAATGACAGCTACAGCGCGGACCTGCTTTGCCGGGACTACGTCTATTGACGTCGTCCCAAGCACAATAAAACTCCCAGCTGTAATTAAATACCACCAAAAGAAAGCTCTATTTGTGGGGAAAAAAATGATAAAAATTTCATTTGGGTACAGTGTTGTATGGCCGCGCAATTGTCATTCAAAGTGCATCAGCGCTGAAAGCTGAAAATTGGTCTGGGCAGGAGGGGGGTTTAAGTGCCCAGTAAGCAAGTGGTTAAAATAATCAAATTTTGTTGCTTTCCAGCCTGAAATAAAGAAAGAGAATAATCAAAAACAGAATCACTGAGTTGGAAAAGGATCACCCCCTTGTGTCAGTATTTTGTTGAAACACATTTTTGCTTTAACCCTTTCATGACTAAGCCTATTTTTGTCATTTGGTGTTTACAAGTTAAAATCCATATTTTTTGCTAGAAAATTACTTGGAGCCCCCAAACATTATATATATATATATATATATATATATATATATATATATATATATATATATATATATATATATATATATATATATATATATATATATATATATATATATATATATATATATATATATATATATATTATATAAATATTTTTAGCAGAGACTCTAGAGAATAAAACAGCGATTGTTGCAATATTTTATGTCGCACGGTATTTGCGCAGCAGTGTTTTAAACACAACTTTTTGGGAAAAGGGACACTTTCATGAATTAAAAAAAAAATGAAACAGTAAAATTAGCCCAATTTTTTTGCATAATGTGAAAGATAATGTTACGCCGAGTAAATAGATACCAAACATGTCACACTTTATAATTGCACGCACTAGTGGAATGATGACAAAGTACGGTACCTAAAAATCTCAATAGGTGACGTTTTTTTTTTTTACGGTTACCAGGTTAGCGTTACAGAGGAGGTCTAGTGCTAGAATTATTGCTCTCACTCTGATGATCGTGGCGATACCTCACATGTGTGATTTTTTAACACCGTTTACATATGCGGACGCGACTTCCGTATGCGTTTTCTTTGCTTCGCGGGGACGGCAGGCGCTTTAAAAAAATTTTTTTTATTTATTTTAAAATGAATAAATTGTTTTAAAAAAAATAAATAAAAATTTGATCACTTTTATTGCTGTCACAAGGAATGTAAACATCCCTTGTGACAGTAATAGGTGGTGACAGGTACTCTTTATGGAGGGATCGGGGGTCTAAAAGACCCCAAATCCCTCCTTTACACTTCAATGTATTCAGATCGTCGAAAACTTCGATTCTGAATACTGTATATATATATATATTTTTTTTAAACCGGCGCCATTGGCAGCCGAGTAAACGGGAAGTGACGTCATGACGTCGCTTCCGTGTTTACTATTAAGAGACTGGAATGACGCAGATTACGGCTTCGTTCCAGTTCCTCCCCAGCAGCCGGAGGCATCAGATTGTGAATCGGTGCTCCCGATTGAGCGGGAGCACCGGTAGCAGCGGCGGGAGGGGGGGCGTCCCCTCCCACTCCTCCGGCATAACAACTGAGCGGCTTTTAGCCGCTTCGGTTGTTATGGCTGGATAGCCAATCGTCCGCTGTAAAAAACGGTACCGGGATGATGCCTGCAGGTGCGGGCATCATCCCGGCATAACCCCCGGAAGCCGAGTACGCACATCTGCGTACGCTCGGCGGGAAGGGGTTTTAATTGCAGCCTTTTTTTTTTTTTTTTTTTTTAACAGAAATTTTTTATTTAGTTTGTACATGACATGTCAGAACAGTGGTACAATCTCAGCAGTGGTTATGCATAACATATTAAGGAAGATAAATCAAAAAATAGAAAGGGTTGGCCGCCAATAGATCAATCACTATAAGCTAGGCATTACCAAACATTTCTTCCCAAGCCTTAGAAGGTATAGATTGGGTGGGTGAAGTCAGTATTAATCGGACCATAGGCAGGATGTAACCGTTGATTTAGGTTCAATGCCTCACCCTGTATTGGCACAGTCTCGGGCCCCCACACCCGGTTCCTCCACCCACCCCCCCCCCCACCCCCCTAGTTTTATGACTAAACAGTTTGTGTCTCACGGGTCCAGGGTCCCCAAATTTTTTCACATTTTTTGGGACAGTTCCGCCCTAGGTATGTCAGTTTATAGAGTGGTAAGGCCGCGTCGACAAGGGCCCTCCACCGTTAATTACAGCCTTTACTCTGTTGGGATATGTAACTAACTTTGCACATCTAGAAAAGATCCTGCCAGCAGCTTCTTTGGAGCCGCTGGTAAAACGCTGCTCCGGCAGTGTTTTGCGGGCGGATTTAACCCCTTTTCGGCTGATAGTGGGGGGTTAAAACCGCCCCGCTAGCAGCCGAGTAATGTCGGTAAAGCGGCGCTAAAAATAGCGCTTCTTTACCTCTGACGGCTCAATGTGAAAGGGGTCTTAGCCAATCATGTGTGCTGCATACAAATGTGCTTATAAGCTGACAGGAGTTGAAAGCAGAGTGAGCAGAGACGTAGTCATAGCAGTCATAGCCTGGGACAGGGAGGTGACCATCTTATTGTTTAATTGCAGTAGAGAAAAATCAGGTTATCAGTCTGGCTGTTCTGCCTGGTAGAAGTGTTTAAAGCGGGAGTCCGCCGGGAGTTCCGCGTTTTTTTTTTTTTTTTTTTTTTATATTATTTTTTAAAGCCAGCAGCTACAAATACTGCAGCTGCTGACTTTTAAAATAATGACACTTACCCGCCCAGCGCGCCCGCGATGTCGGCACCCGAAGCCGATCTCTCGATCGTCTCTCGGGTGCTGCTGCCGCCATCTTGGGTATGGGAATCAGGAAGTGGAGCCTTTCGGCTTCATTTCCCAGTTCCCTACTGTGCATGCACGAGTCGCGCTGCGCAATAAGGATGGACCCGCTGCCTCTGGGATCTGTGTGTTTCCCAGCAGGCAACGGGGGACTTTCGGAAAGGGGCGTAGATCTACGCCCCTTTCCGCAGAGAGCTATCCCGGAAGTGGGTGCAGATACCTGTACTGTACAGGTACCTGCACCCCCCTCCCCCCTGAAAGGTGCCAATTGTGGCGCCGGAGGGGGGGAGGATTCCAATGAGCGGAAGGTCCACTTTAGGGTGGACCTCCGCTTTAAGCCTAAGGAATGGATAAACATCCGAGGACTGATCACCTAAATACTTGTTTTGGGTTAGTTGCCAGGCCACTAACATTTTTCATTATGAGAATATAGCAATTACAGCATCCATGCTTTTTCAGGAAAGGTTTTGTTAGGAATCTTCTCTTGTGATCAGTCAAACTCCAGGTGTATTGAGAAGCAGACAATTTATTTCTGAGGTGGCAGACAACAGGGAGAAGCTTACAGGCCAAAAGATGCCGTAAGAATCACACAAAAGAATGTATATTCCCCCTCCTAATACCTACAATAATACCACCCCTACGCTTCTATTGGCTGAGGAAACATAGATAGCGTGCCTGGTACACGATGGTACTTTATTTTGGCTAATCAGGGTTTCCTTTACAATCTTATGCTACCATATATAGTTAAACCTAATCGTCCTACAACTTACTATGGAGTTAGTTAAAACAAAATGATACAACAAGTTTAAAGTGGTTCTGCACCTTTTAAAAAAATATTAAAAGCCAGCAGCTACAAATATTGCAGCTGCTGACTTTTAATAAATGGACACTTACCTGTCCCAGTGTCCAGCGATGTCGGCGGCAGATGACGAACGATCGCTCGTCTCTCTGCTGCCCCCGCCGCCATCCTCTGTCAGGGAATCGGAAAGTGAAGCGTTGCGGCTTCACTGCCCGGTTCCCTACTGCGCATGCGCGAGTCGCGCTGCGTGTCTCTACTGGTCCCCGCTGTGTCCGGGGAACTGTGTGTTTCCCAGAACACAACGGGGGGGGGCATCTGCGGGGGTCTGTCCCGGAAGTGGGTGCAGATACCTGGATTATCCAGGTAACTGCACCCCCCCCTTCCCCCCTGAAAGGTGCCGATTGTGGCACCAGTGCGGGGGAGGGATCACATGAGCGGAACTTCCACTTTAGGGTGGAGAACCGCTTTAATACAACAATGTGCTCAGAAGTAAGTTTTAAAAACCAGCCTCAGGGTTATTGTTTTTCTAATAGTCACACAATAAACATTTAAAACTTTTTTAACAGGTTTTCTTTCAGTACTTTACTCATAGTTAATATCAAAACGTTAATCCTTTTACAGCCACCAGCATAATGGTTATGTCAGAACACAACTGCTTGCAGCAGACTAGCTTTGTTATCCCCTATGTCAGCTGCATTCCCTTAGGTTATATGCTCATTGTCGCTTCAGCAACCATGAACTTATAGCAGAATGGTCCCCTAGACTGGCAAATATTACATAGTTGTGATCCGTGGTTGACGAGTCACACACATCACAACCATTTATAAAAAATGTGAGCGCTGCCATTGTAGCATTGCAGTGTTCCTCTGCTCTGATACCCTGCTGTGTGCCTTCCCATGCCACTTGCAATTCAATCTTCTCCATGTATTGCCCCATCTAGTTCCCTTCAATGCTGCTGGACGCATTCTGTGTGCTCTCTGCTGCCCCTGATATCACTCCTCATTATTTTCTTCCTCTTACCCCTGTGTCCTCCCCCCTGCACTGCTGCTCCCTCCCCTTTTTTTATTTTTTATTTTTTTAATAAATTATCACAGGATCTCTGTTCTCAGATGCATAAGGGGCTTAGAAAGGTATGGGTGGATACTACAGGGTGACATGGCAGCAGGAGGCAGAGAAACTGCAGTACACTGATCTTCCCAGTGATTAGCTGTGTGTGTGTGTGTGTGTGTGTGTGTGTGTGTGTGTGTGTGTGTGTGTGTGTGTGTCAGCCCAAGTCTATCCATTGAAGTGCAAACAGGTTGTTCTCCTAAGTAGAATGCAAAGAAGAAAACTGATCACATTGGGATGGATGTGTGTCTATGCCTAGCATGGTCAGTTTGAAATAGTAAATTAGGGGTACTGGCAAAATCGCCAGGTATTTCTCACAAATTAAGCAATGAAAAGAGAAAAGGATACTTTTTAATACAAGGACATGGCAACACAGATACATGATACATGCATATCAGAAATATTAAATGTAGGGGTAAAAAAAAAAATGTAAGATGCCTTTACAACACACTTAGAAATGTTCATGACCTTTTTTTTTTCTTTTTTTTTATTGCTGCACACCACAACATATGCATTGTGATGTTACGTACTGAGGGTGCATGGCTCACTACTGTATAATATGTTAGGGTTCCATTCACAATGAATGGCACCACACATCGAAGCACGGGTTTACCAACATTGCATTTGTAGTAATACAAATGCACATTAAAGCGGGAGTCCGCCGGGTTTCCGCGTTTTTTTTTTTTTTTTTTTTTAAAAGCCAGCAGCTGCAGTATTTTTAAAATAGTGACACTTACCTGTCCAGCGCGCCCGCAAAGTCTGCACCCGAAGCCGATCTCTAGATCATCTCTCGGGTCCTGCCGCTGCCATCTTGGGTATGGGAATCAGGAAATGGAGCCTTTCGGCTTCATTTCCCGGTTCCCTACTGCGCATGCGCGAGTCGCGCTGCGCAATAAGGACGGTCCCCGCTGCCTCTGGGATCTGTGTGTTTCCCAGCAGGCAGCGGGGCACTTGCGGAAAGGGGCGTAATCTACGCCCCTTTCCGCAGAGAGCTATCCCGGAAGTGGGTGCAGATACCTGTACTGTACAGGTATCTGCACCCCCCTCCCCCCTGAAAGGTGCCAATTGTGGCACCGGAGGGGGGGAGGGTTCCGATGAGCGGAAGGTCCACTTTAGGGTGGACCTCCGCTTTAACAAACCTTTGCAATGATCTACAGGTGTCATCATGGTTTCATTTTGGTATGATGTCGACTAGAGAAAGCAGTAATGCCCCCTTCACTATGTGCAATGCATTGAACTGCAAACATAATTGCAAGAATTTGAAAACCATGACTGATGTTAAGCAGTGATAGGCCAGCAACTTTCTGCCATTGGGTGATTTACAAGAATTTATTAATTTTAGAATAAATATTCAGATTCCTATATTTTTAACTACTTCCCACTCTGCCAATGTACATATACGGCCGGGTGGGAGCCGCCTCCTTCTGACTGGACGTTCAGGAACGTCCTTCAGAAGGAGGGGGATCGTGCGCGTGCCCACGCAGATCCCGATCCCGATGCACTCGTGTCACCCAGACATGGCGCATCTCGGATCGGCAGGAGGGCTCTGTGATTCACAGCCGTCATGTGATCAAAACAAACAGCCGGTTGCTAGGCAATCGGCTCTCCTCTCCTCACACGGAAGTCGTCGCTAAGGAGAGGAGAGCAGATCGCTGCAGCCGGATGGTGATCAGTGAGTATAAGCTGTTTTTACAGCTTTTTACTCACTGATCATTAGTCTAGTGTAAACACACATGTCCCCAAATAATAAAAAGACGTGTCCCCAAATAAAAAAGGATATGTCCCACTAAAATCACATGTCCCAATGATTATCTACACACACATGTACATATGTAACGGAATTTTTTTTACCAAAAACATGTAGCAGAATAAATTTTGGCTTAAGTTTATGACAAAATTTTGATTTTATTGGATTTCTTTTAAAATAGAAAAAAGATAGAAAAAAAGAAAATAATGTTTTTTTTTTCCAAATTTCCTCATTTTTGCGCATATATCGCAAAAAATAAAAAACGGAGTCGTGAATAAATACCACCAAAATAAAGCTCTATTTGTGCGAACAAAACGATAACAATTTAATTTGGGTACAGTGTAGCATGACCGTGCAATTGTCATTGAAATTGCGAGAGCGATGAAAGCTGAAAATTGGGCTGGGAAGGAAGGGGTCGAAAGTGCCCTGTATTGTAGTGGTTAAAAAAAAAATCCTGTAACCCTTTCATAAGACTTTCAAGTGAACATAAAGATACAGCACTATACCGGTCTGTGACTGCTGCTTTGATTCAAATCCTGTGGCGAGGGAGCGGGGGATGGGGCTGAGCCACATTGCCTGTGTCTAGGGACTCAAGCAGGGCAGCTTTGGATCAAGCCAACAGGTGGGTTACCATGGGAAGAAGCTTCTTATGGAGGCACACTTAGAAGAGTAGGAGCCGCCAAAAGCACTGGCAGGGGACCTGAGAAGAGAAGGATCAGGGCCGTTCTGTAGAGCGCAGGCAAGTATATCATGTTGTTTTACAAAAAAAAAAAAAAGGTAAAAAAATCTTTTTTTTTTTCTTACTGAAAAATTACTTTTCTTCTTCCTTTTTTTTTTTTTTTTCTTCTATAGATGGGGGATTCTCTTCATAAGTCTATATTTAGTATTGAAGAGTTTCCAGTGACAGAAAGGGGGTCTGCATTTTCTGGAACAAATCCTCCAGGTTTTGGAGGAGATCCTGGACACAAGAGTTCCCCAAACTTGAGACGAATAAAAGGTATTGGACAAGATGGCTAATAGAAAATAATTTCCTTATTGTTAGCATTGCACTGGCTATCATATTAATTCTCACAGTATTTTCTGGATTCTGAGAAATAAATTATTATTACATTTAAGGCTCCTTTCACACTGGGGCGGGCGTTGACAGTAAAATCCTGGGTAGTGCCGCTGCCGAATCGCATTGCAGGCGCTTTGGCAGCAGTGCCCATTCATTTCAATGGGCAGGGTCGGTTTATACATCGCTCCTCCACCGCCCCAAAGATGCTGCTTGCAGGACTTTTTTTAACGTCCTGCCAGTGCAGCGCCCCTAGTGTAAAAGCACTCTGGCTTTCACACTGGGACTGCAGGGGAGGGGTTTTTAAGGGGCTTTACAGGCACTATTTTTAGCCCAAAAGCCCCAGAAAAAAGACTCAGTGTGAAAGGGGTCTAAGGAATTTCATCTGGAGCAGCATTTGTCACCATATGGTACCCCCCTTTTTTTTTTTTTTTTTTCCCCCCTCATCCCTATACTGAATCCTTACACCCCTTTCCTCTATGTACAGTTCCTGGAACCAGTCACCCATCTGTATGCAACTCCCCAGACCTCTCACCCTCATCTGTGTGCAGCTTTTTAGTCATTTCACCACTCCTAGTCAGTGCTTCCCTTGCACCAGAGCAGGGCCTGGTTTCTTCATTCAATTCTAGCTTTATCCCAGGCATTTAACAAGTGGTCTACCTGCTTATGGCAGTCTTTTCTGCAGCTATCCAGAGCAACCCAATCAAAGAGGCACTGGGAACTTGCAAGTGTCATAGGAGGCAGCTTCCAAACAGGAAGCAAGGCTTCCCTCAATAAGCACCCAACAGTAATTCAAACCATAGAAATACACAAAGCAGCACAACACCAAAATCAGTTAAGAGTAGTGGTCGACCGATATATCGGCCGATATTTGCAGTTTTTTAATTAATCGGCATCGGTCGATTGTGCTGCTAAAAAGACCGATTCTAACCACAGCGCGACTTGCAAATGACTTCTGTAATAGAAGTCAATGCAAGTTGCCTGAGTCTTCATAGAAGCGACTTGTTTCCTCTCTGGGCAGCCTGCCAAGAAAAGAGCAAAGAGATACAATGTTTACAATTCTGAATTAATTCAACTCAGTGTGTAGAGTTCTCAGTTTAACCATTTAAAGACTAAATCTTTTCTGACACGTGTTGCTTACAAGTAAAAATCCTGTATTTTCTGCTAGAAAATCACTTAGAACCCCCAAAAATTATATATATTTTTTAAGCAGAGACCCTAGGGAATAAAATAGCGGTTGTTGCAATATTTTCTGTCACACCGCATTTGCGCAGGGGTCTTTCAAACGCATTTTTTTTGGAAAAAAAGACAGGGATCAATGCAGAATAAAACTTGGATCGACTCTGAGAAAACTGTGACTTCATAGATCTGTATTAGAAACACTTTTACACTGTCCTCCTGAAGGAAATACTTGACAGATTCCTTGGACAACTTACGGCTTTAATACAGCCACCATTGTCAGATATGCCTGCCCTAGAAAAGGCAGTCATAGAAGAGAATGAAGAGGACCCAGAAACGGTGTTAGAGAAGGTCACAGAAGATTTCTCACCCCCAGGCTTTTATGCATCTGATATTATAGCTTCATGCAATATGCTTGCCAATCTTAATATGCTAATTTCTGCTGTGTGCAGAAGGCTCTGTATTCTCGCTCCCCTCCATCACGCCATGCCCCTTTGGGTACAAAGAGACCTGCTAAGTCTAAAAAAATATTCTCCATTCATAAATAATTGGGTCAATCTAGAGAAGATTTTCACCCCTCCAAAAAGCATTGCTGGACTCTATCTAGTGGAAAAAGAGTTCACAAAAAAAGTGGTCCTTCCTTGTAGAAGACCCTGCCATCTTGGTCTAAATTAAACCTCTCACTGTACCAACTGAAGGACCCCCCCCCCCCCCCCCCGCCTTCTTTCAAGGATTTTGTGGATAGGAGGTTTGAGATACTTTTAATGGCCCAGCTCTCAACCAGTTATTACTGCAATCTTTGGTTGCCAAATCCCAGCTAACTGGACTATGATAATGAGCCACCTACACGATCCTGCATTTTAGCACCATGTTTTAACTGAGAAATTACCCCAATTACTTTCTGCCCTGCTCTTGTGTGGATGCATTAGGACACATTATGGCACAAATCTAAAGAATGGCTCTGATACCCATTTACGTGCAAAGAATGTTGTGTCTGAAAGCCTGGTCAGCTGAAGCTGCCTGTAAATGATGCTGTATACATGCCCTTTAAAGGATGCCCTTCTGGTGAGTCACTTAACAAATCAGCAAAGATATCACAGGAGGAAAGGTTCTTTTTCCCCATCGGGAAGTTCCAAAATGCGTTTCTCTGGTTCCTCATCCTCCTCAAAATGCAGAGCACCTCCACACTCTACCAGCTTCAACTTCTTCTAAGCCTCAATTTAGCCCTTCCTTTCAGCTCAGGACTTGGCCCACAAAGCCCAATAAGTCCTCCTGAAAGACATCTTCCCAATGAATGGGGCATCCTCACCCCTAAAAGTGAGGGGGCATCTGTTACAGTGTGCCTATCTCTGGGTCAAAGATACCCTAGGCTCTGGGGGTTCAATCAGTGGTTTCAAAGGGGTACAACATAGAGTTCAAAACTCTACCCACATTACTGCTTTATTCTCTCAAATCCATCAAAATCTGCCCGAGGACAGTCAGATTTGCCATCTTTTATCTCAGGGGATAGTTGTTTGTTTAAACCTATTCACGGTACTGAACATGTGCATTTTTCCTAACCTAGACCTAAAATCCGTAACAAATCTCTTCAAAATCTCTTCAAATCTCTTCAAGGAGATACTTGACTGCTTATCTGCATATTCCTATTTATTCACCTCATCATTTCTTTCTACTCTTTGGTGTAGGAGACACTCGCTTCCAGTTTGTTGCACTGATATTTGGCATAGTCTCACTTATGGAGTGTTTACAAAGGTCCTTGCACATCGTCTTGCCCTTCTAAGGACTCAGGGCTTCCAGGTCCTCTAGACAAACTTCTTCTGAAGGACTACTCTTCCCTCCTGCTCTCTGCAATGCATCACAGAACAATTCAGATGTTTCAGGCTTTCGGTTGAGTGGTCAGCTTCCAAAAACCTACCTTCCAACCTTCTCTTCACTTGGTATATTTTGGCATAATTCTAGACACAGCCCAAGTAAAAGTCTTCCTTCTATAGAAAAAAAAACTGCTCTCTCTCAGAACTCGTGCTTGAGACTTGAGATCAAAGAGACATAAGATTCTCCATGGGTCTCATGGTGGCCTCCTTCCAGGCTATTTTATTTGCCCAATTTTTATTCAAAACCCCTGCAACACAACAGCTTGTTACGGTGAAACAAGCATGCTCCTTCTCACAGCCTACCCATGCACCTATCCAGCCAATCAAATAATTCCCCAAATTTGGTGGATCTCCAACCTAACCCTGACAATGGGGAAGTATTTCTTCCATAATACTGGAAGGTGATAATGACAGATGCGTCTTTGGGGCTGTAGGAGTGTTATAGTCCCTTACAGTACAGGGAACATGGTCACTGGAGGAAGCCAAGCTCCCCATCAATATCTTAATATCCTGGAGCTCAGAGTAATAAGCTGCACTGGACCCCCCCCCCCCCCTTTGCAAGGACAACCAATCAGGGTGCAATCAGACAACACTAACTCAATCACCAAGGGGGTATCAGGAGTAATGCATTCTTACAGTAAGCAGTCCTCATCTCATGGACATAGAAACACTGTCCAGTGATCTTTACTATCCACATTCCCAAAGTGGCCAATTGGAAGGAGGATTATCTCAGCCATCGCCACCAAGACAAAGGGGAATATACAGATTCAACAAGAAGTTACTTCTGTTTGTGGCCAGAACTAAGGATACTCTAGCACTGCATTGGATGCTTTAAAAATTTCCTGGTCTCAGTCACGGCTAATCAGTACCTTTTTTCCTACAGCCTCGTCTGCTCCACAAAATAGAGCAAGAGAAGTAACTGGTGATCCTCATTGCACCAAACTAGCCGGAAAGAATCTGGTACACAGATATACTCCGAATACTAAGAGACAACCCCTGGCCTCTTCCTATCCAGCTAGACCAGCTGTCTCAGGGCCCCCTTTTTCATCCTGCTTCTCAGTCACTAGCTTTAATAGCATGCCTGTTGAAGCCCAGTTCTTGAGGGACAGAGGAGTCAGAGTCTTTCCTCCCAGACTCGGAAAAGCCACTCCCAGAAAGACCTGGAAATCCTTTAACTGTTGTAAACCCAGACATGTCAGTCTCAAAGATTACTCTGTCATTTCATGTTCTGGCTTTCCTACAAACAGGATTTGGCCTCATTCTAGTCGAATCCTTTATTCATGGTGTATATTTGATCAGGCCCCCCCATGCAGCACCTCGTGCTTCCTTAGGGCCTCAATCTGTTTTTCCCTGCCCTGCAGAAACCACCACGTGAACCCATCAGGAAATCCCCTTAAAGGAACTCTTTTAAAGTGGTCTTCCTGTTTGCTATCATGTCTGTCTGACATGCCTCTGAGCTAGTGGCTCTCTTGTAATTCTCTCATGCCTCACAAGGACATGGTAGTCATACACCCAAGGCCATCCTTTTTCCTAAGGTGGTATTAGTCTTCCACCTCCAGTAAAGCAGTGGAGTATTTCCCTCTTTGTGCCCTGCTCCAAAGCACCCAAAGAAAATGTGCTCTTCACTGCCTGGATGTAGTCGGAGCCATCAGTCTACCTCAAAGCAACAGCTTCTATCAGGAAGACGGACTCTCTAATTTTCCTACCCTCAGGACTTTGCAAGAGATATCCTGCTTCAAAGTTTACCACTCCTAGATGGATAAGACAATTCTTCTCCAGAGCTTACACTTTAAAGTACAAAGCTGTTCCTGCACTTTTACATGTTCACTCTTCCAGGTTGGTAGTTGTTTCCTGGGTATTCCTGCTCTGTCTAGCTTCCATCCCCTGTGTGCTCTAGTTACAATCACCTATGTTGCTCTGCTATGCTGGCTTTCTATCTCATCTTTAGCCCTACCTTACATCCCTGCTGTGCTGTCCCCCACAATGAGGTCCAGCTGTGTTCTTTACCCTCTGCTGCACTTTCATATTCTGTACTCCGTTCCTCATCCATTACAATTTTCAGCAGATCATCAGCTTTGACAGATTTCAATTAAATTACATTCAGTTATTTTATATTAATGGCCATCGCTGAAGTTTTAATGCAGCAGATCTAACCCAAAGCTGGAGAGTGCAAAATCAGGTGCAGCTGTGAATAGCCAATTGGCTTCTAACTTTAGCCTGTTCAATTAACCTTTGACAAAAATAAAAAAGCTGGAAGGTTTGTGCACCAGATTTTGCACTCTCTAGTATTAGTAAATCAACTCCACGCTATATATTCTAAGCTCCATTGGCTCCTCTCTGAACGCTGCTGTATGTCACGTGCTTTAAATCACTCCGTTCTGCACACTGTTATCTACATACTATACGTCACACTGCACTTCTCTGCACATTGTGCTGTGTGTCATATACGTCACACTTCAAGTTGTACGTTATGCTGTATAGTTTTATACTGCACCTTATACAGTGTGCATTCCATTCTGTTCCTTGTGCTGTAAGTTCTATACTCGCACTGTTCCATTGTGCAGACCGTGTTGCTTGTTTTAGACTCCACTCTGCTCATTCTGTAATCCATGTGATTCCACTCTGCACATTATGCTTTATATCCTATACTATATACCACTACCATTTGTACAATATTCCAATCTCACAGCTCCACTCTGCACACTGTGCTGTACATCCTATACTTCACACTTTCTTACTCTGCTTACTATGCAGTACATTATTTACTCCACACCACTGCACCTGTATACTGTGCTGTACAGTCCCTTCTCTATATTACTCTTGTGCATTCTGGGCCTGATTTACTAAATGTGAATTAAAACTGTTTGTGTCAAACACTTCAGTTTTTTTTTTTTTTGCAGTCCAACGCTGTGTGTTGAATATTTCACACAACTCCACTCAATGCTGTACTTTCTATAGTTTACACAACTCCACTCTGTAAACTGTTTTGTATATTTTGTAGTCACTTTATACACTGTACTCATAACCACTGCATACTATCTATATCTTACGCCATTCCATTTTGGAAACTTTGCTATATATTTCACAGCATGATGTGCTGTATACCCTGCTGAACCTTCTATACTAACTCTATGTTGTTCTGCTGTATATGTTCTTTATGCTTTTGCAAGTTATTTGTAACAGTATTGTATTACAGGAAAAGAAACTCGGCAACGAACAGAATCTGCTTCAGAAGCCTCAGAGACGGACAGTGTTGGAGAGCTTCACCATTTCCGCTCACGTTCACGCTCTGCTCCATCTTCTCTATTGGTTGCAGCTCGATATGGTCGAGAGCTGAGGCGAATGAGTGATGAATTCGACCAAATCTTCACGGTAAATCTTCCTGTAAATTCTTTATTTTTCTGTATTTGTATAGCATTTACATATGTAGGACATATATTGAAGCATTTACATAAGTCCCCCTGCTCTAATGAAGTTTACAATCAAATATCACTACCACAATTATCCAGTCCCACACACTAGGGCCAGTTTTGTTTGATGCCTATATAACATGCTAGTATATTTTTGGATTGTGGGTGAAAACTAGAGAAATTTTGGGAAAATTTTTGATTTTATGGCCTTATCACAGCAAATGTCTGAAGCTGTTACAATACAGTACATATATAGAAATTAGGTTGTTTAACTCTTAAATTCAGGACAGCAATTCATACACCTCTCCAATATCTGCAGTGGTTTAACCTTTCTTTAATCCCTCATCTTGCCCAATAGAGTTACCCCTGATATATTAAAGCGGAGGTCCACCCTAAAGTGGACCTTCCGCTCATCGGAACCCTCCCCCCCTCCGGCGCCACAATTGGCACCTTTCAGGGGGGAGGGGGGTGCAGGTACCTGTACAGTACAGGTATCTGCACCCACTTCCGGGATAGCTCTCTGCGGAAAGTCCCCCGCTGCCTGCTGGGAAACGTACAGATCCCAGAGGCAGCGGGGACCGTCCTTATTGCGCAGTGCGACTCGCGCATGCGCAGTAGGGAACCGGGAAATGAAGCCGAAAGGCTCCACTTCCTGATTCCCATACCCAAGATGGCGGCGGCAGCACCCGAGAGACGATCGAGAGATCGGCTTCGGGTGCCGACATCGCGGGCGCGCTGGACAGGTAAGTGTCACTATTTTAAAAGTCAGCAGCTGCAGTATTTGTAGCTGCTGGCTTTTAAAAAAAAAATAAATAAATAAATAAAAAAAAAAAAAACACGGAGTCCCGGCGGACTCCCGCTTTAAATACAGTTTATAGATTCCTAAATATTTGTTGTTTACTTTAAACAGAACTCTTTTTTCAAATAATTTTTATTATTGCACAGGCATACAAATGTAAAAAACCATTGGAAATTTTAAAAGTAGCATACAATGTTCATAATTTTATATATAGACAAGTACAATATAAACAAATGTCTACTATGCTACGTGGGTAGTCCACTGTTATTTTGTAGCTACCAAATATTATTCCTGAATATATTTTCTAAACGTATCCACAATAGAAGGAGTAATATTTAACATCAATGACTCAAGCCAATCGGCTAACTATGCACTGGAAACAAACATAAGCATTTTACTTGCCAAAGTGTTTTCCTAAACCACTCTTATGACTCGCACTTCTCTGCCAACCTCTATTACCAGATGGTCACACCGCTATATAAATCTGGTAAGCTTTCGCATGCCCTTTTTTCATCCTGCTTGATGGGCTTTGAATCAGATTTGTCTCACTAGGAAGGCATCCTTTCTGTGCTCTTCTATTCTACAATCCACCTAAATAACTCCCTCGTTACCCCCAGTGTTGTTAGGATTTCATTACAGTGCAATATAACCAAGTCTCACTAGTATTCTCTTAGATTCTGGTGTGGAGAGTGCGTTATGGAATTTTAAAACAAAGACCAATTTCAGGTCAATATACTAATCTCAGCAAAATTCAATTATTTTGGAATTAATTTTAACTGCACTAAGCCATGTTTTAATTTGCCTATAATTATACTTTTAGAGCCCATTCACACAGGGGCAACACGACTTGTAGGCGACTTGAGTCAGGCAACTTGGACACGACTTGAGTTAAGATCACAGCGCGACTTGGGACGACTTCAAAACGACTTGTGATGACTTCAAGCCCGACTTGGGACGACTTACAAGTCGCCCCAGGCCAGGCGACTTTTGCCGAGGCCAAGCAGAGAATGAGCTCAAGGGGGAACTCCACGGCAAATTTCTGAAAAAAATTTGGCGTGGGTTCCCCCTCCGAGAGCATACCAGGCCCTTAGGTCTGGTATGGATTCCAAGGGGAACCATCTACGCCGAAAAAACGGCGTGGGGGTCCCCCCCAGATCCACACCAGACCCTTATCCGAGCACGCTACCCGGCCGGCCAGGAAAGGGGGTGGGGACGAGCGGGCGGCCCCCCCCCTCCTGAGCCGTACCAGGCCGCGTGCCCTCAACATGGGGGGGGTGCCTTGGGGGAGGGGGGCGTGCGGCCCCCCCACCCCAAAGCACCTTGTCCCCATGTCGATGAGGACAAGGACCTCTTCCCGACAACCCTGGCCGTTGGTTGTCGGGGTCTGCGGGCGAGGGGCTTATCGAAATCCGGGAGCCCCCTTTAATAAGGGGGCCCCCGGATACCGGCCCCCCACCCTATGTGAATGAGTATGGGGTACAATGTACCCCTACCCATTCACCTGTGGAAAAAAAGTACAAAAAAAAAACACAACACAGGGAAAAAATATTTTATTGCACAGCTCCGGGGGTCTTCCGTCTTCGGGGGTCTTCTCGCCGGACTCCTCCGCTATCTTCTTGTAGCTCTTTTACTAGCGGAGGAGTCCGGCTTTCTTCCTCCCCGCCGCCGGCCTCTTCTCCCGAATTCGGGGGTCTTGTCCCCCTCTTCGGTTCTTCTGCCGGGCCACCGCGCCTTCTTATAGCTCTTTTGCAGGCGGTGGCCCGGTCTTCTGTCGCCGCCGCCGCCGCCTTCCGTTCTTCTTCTTCTTCTTCTTCTTCTTCTCCAGGAGATGTTGACACGACGCTCTCTCCGGCCACAATGGCAGGGACGCGCTCCGCTGCCACTTATATGGGGACAATGGGGCGGTGTCACATGGGTTGATGTCACATGGGTTGGTCACATGGGTTGATGTCACATGGTAAGGGGCGGGGTCACCATGTGACATCAACCCATGTGACCAACCCATGTGACATCAACCCATGTGACACCGCCCCATTGTCCCTATATAAGTGGCAGCGGAGCGCGTCCCTGGCATTGTGGCCGGAGAGAGCGTCGTGTCAACATCTCCTGGAGAAGAAGAAGAAGAAGAAGAAGAACGGAAGGCGGCGGCGGCGGCGACAGAAGACCGGGCCACCGCCTGCAAAAGAGCTATAAGAAGGCGCGGTGGCCCGGCAGAAGAACCGAAGAGGGGGACAAGACCCCCGAAGTCGGGAGAAGAGGCCGGCGGCGGGGAGGAAGAAAGCCGGTCTCCTCCGCTAGTAAAAGAGCTACAAGAAGATAGCGGAGGAGTCCGGCGAGAAGACCCCCGAAGACGGAAGACCCCCGGAGCTGTGCAATAAAATATTTTTTCCATGTGTTGTGTTTTTTTTTTGTACTTTTTTTCCACAGGTGAATGGGTAGGGGTACATTGTACCCCATACTCATTCACATAGGGTGGGGGGCCGGTATCCGGGGGCCCCCTTATTAAAGGGGGCTCCCGGATTCCGATAAGCCCCCCGCCCGCAGACCCCGACAACCAACGGCCAGGGTTGTCGGGAAGAGGCCCTTGTCCTCATCGACATGGGGACAAGGTGCTTTGGGGTGGGGGGGCCGCACGCCCCCCTCCCCCAAGGCACCCCCCCATGTTGAGGGCACGCGGCCTGGTACGGCTCAGGAGGGGGGGGGGGCCGCCCGCTCGTCCCCACCCCCTTTCCTGGCCGGCCGGGTAGCGTGCTCGGATAAGGGTCTGGTGTGGATCTGGGGGGGACCCCCACGCCGTTTTTTTGGCGTAGGGGGTTCCCCTTGGAATCCATACCAGACCTAAGGGCCTGGTATGCTCTCGGAGGGGGAACCCACGCCAAATTTTTTTCAGAAATTTGCCGTGGAGTTCCCCCTTCAGAGCTAATAATTCTGTCAAAGTCGCCTCCGTATAGACGGAGATCCGACTTGGAGGCGATCTCCATTGAAATCAATGGGTACCGGTCGCCTACAAGTCGGATAGAAGTAGTACAGGAACCTTTTCTGAAGTCGGAGCGACTTCAGTAGTGTGCATTAAGACGGCTCTCATTCACTTACATTGCTTTTTAAATGTTGTCCGACCTGAGGCGACTTGGGGCGACCTGAAGTCGGATCAGGAGTTGCCCCTGTGTGAATGGGCTCTTATTGTTTTGTTACATTTACTTTAATGATTCAAAAATCTTTTGAATGGATGGAAAATGCATTCACATGATAATCTTCTGCAGAGTATCCCTCGACCTAAAAGTGCAAGTGCAGCCACTGGGATGACCGTTAGCAAGAGTTTTGGAGAAACATTTTTGAACTTCTTTAGAAGAAAGAACAAAGACAGAAGTGAGCCAGAAAATGACGAACACTGAACATTGTTTTTGTGGAGGAGAAAATACTGTGGTATGTATACTTGGAAGGACAATTATCAAAATATTGCTGCGTATTTTTTGCTGATTATATCAACATCTGTAAGTACCGTATATACTCGAGTATAGGCCGACCCGAATATAAGCCGAGGCCCCCAATTTACCCCCAAAAAAACTGGCAAACTTATTGACTCGTGTATAAGCCGAGGGTGAGACATGCCTGTCCATCCCTGTGTGTGTGTCCATCCATCCCTGTGTGTCCGTCCATCCCTGTGTGTCCGTCCATCCCTGTGTGTCCGTCCATCCCTGTGTGTCCGTCCATCCATCCCTGTGTGTGTGTGTGTCCATCCATCCATCCATCCCTGTGTGTGTGTGTCTCCATCCATCCATCCATCCCTGTGTGTGTGTGTCTCCATCCATCCATCCCTGTGTGTGTGTGTCTCCATCCATCCATCCCTGTGTGTGTGTGTGTGTGTCCAGCCTACCTGTGTCCCGAGCCTTTGTCCCGAGCCTCCGTCCCGTGCCTTGCCTCCGTCCCGTGCCGTGCCTTGCCTCCGTCCCGTGCCGTGCCTTGCCTCCGTCCCGTGTCGTGCCTTGCCTTGCCTCCGTCCCGTGCCGTGCCTTGCCTTGCCTCCGTCCCGTGCCCTCTTCGTCGGCGCCTCGGCGGCCATTGTAAAATTCAAAAGCCGCGCCTCCGCCTTCGCCTGTGATAGGCGGAACACTGAATTTCCCAGCAGCCTGTGTTCCGCCTATCACGGACATCGTATCATCCTCGTCCGTAGTACGAGGATGAGACGATGTCCGTGATAGGCGGAACACAGGCTGCTGGGAAATTCAGTGTTCCGCCTATCACAGGCGAAGGCGGAGCCGGAGGCGCGGCTTTTGAATTATAGAATGGCCGCTGTCTGTCTGCTCGACACGCTGATCGAGCGGGCAGACAGCGATGACTCGAGTATAAGCCGAGGGGGGCACTTTCAGCCTCAAAAAAGAGGCTGAAAATCTCGGCTTATACTCGAGTATATACGGTATTTAAAAATAGGATTTACTAAGACCTCGTTCACACTATGGTGCAGAGATGTCCGTTTTTTCTGCACTTGTTCTGCATGGGCACAAACAATAATTGTTCTCTATGTGTCCTGTTCACACAATTTGTTTCTGCACAGGAATCTGCAATATGTATGCAGTTTTCTGCAATGGAAAAAAAACTGATATGACCTCAACATTGGTGTGAACAGGGCATATAACTGACGCGCATGAAAACTAATGTGTCTGCAAGTGAAATCTGCACGGTTTTCCCTTTCAGTTCTCATCAGTTTTTCATGCACGTATGGTGTGAACAAGCCCTAAAACTTGAGAACACTTTCTGGCCTCATTTATACAGGTGGCAACACCCATAATCTGTGAAAAGACTTTGTCTTTAAGCACCTGGGGCTGAGTGTAGGTAGACCATTTCTGTCTGAGACCGCAGTGATTACAGGGACACTGCTGCTCATCCCTATTTGACAGCTGTGCATGTGAGTGGCCCAAAGCACAGCCCCCCAAAATTTAAACCTTGAATGTGTTTTGATATCACTTAGGGTTTATCGCCCTGGGTGAGAAGTGCTGTCATAACTTCATTCTTTTTTATTTTTTATTTTTTTTTGCACTGTGTGTATGGATGGTTTATGGCTTATATGTGTTAATTCACACTCATTATATGGGCAGAAACAAAAAGGCACACCAAAATGTTTAATGACCTCCTTTTTGTTGCTGTCTCTGGCTGCTTAAAAAAGGCCATGTTATGTGGTTTCTGTTTTAAAAAGAAAAAAAAACATTACTAGATAAAGTCTTGGCTGATACTAAAACCATTCATAAAGGGTATCAAAGGCACCCCTTTAGAATTCCGTCAGGGTACAGCACTAAAAGTAACAGTGCTTGCACCAGATTTATGTACCTGTCACAGACCGGCACATGAAACTGTTGACGCATGCGCTAAGGTTGTTCATAATGGGTCTCGGAGCCTACTGTGAAGGGGCGAAGATTGTTTTTTTTTTTATATCTGATAAACCCTGCTGTGAGGAAAGGTAGGGGAGATTTTCTCAGATGAGTGACAAAGGAACCAGGAACTCCTCTAAGGGTTCTAAGGGGTTAATGGTATACAACAAACTAAAAACCCTTCCAAAAGAATATCTTCCTCCCCAGATAGGTAAAAAGAAGTCAGATGAGCCGTTAATGGTAGAACACCTCTGTGCCTGTGTATTTCATACCAACAGGTTTTTTTCTTCTACCATTTAAAAGATTATTGCTATGATGTCTCTCCATAGTAGGACTAAACATAGCAGATCCCCCATCTAGTCCTCTGGGCCCTTTTGTTGAGGTGCAGGAGGCTGGGGATCAGGTAGATCTTCCCAAATATTGGAAGATACCTATTTTTCCTCTTTGGAGGATCCTAACGGGGAGGGAGTAGCCGCACAAGTCAGGTGTTTGTCTACTCCCTTACTTAACCCTTTTGTTGCATGCAGCACAGGCTCTTGAGGTATCTACCTCTAATAGGGTTAATTTGAACCTCCCCCACCTATTCATGCATATCTTGTATTGTATGTATTCTGAATGGGAACATTTCTATAAAAAAATGGGGGGGGTTCCAGCTATTAATGCTGCAATCACCTCAGTGAGCAGAGTCTCACATGTCCAGTGGATAATGCACTGATGTTAAAGGATCCAGCAAGTTAAGGTTGGATTTTCCTTTTAAAGACAAGATGTCTTTTACAAGTTCTGGCTGCAATTGGAGTTGCTCAGTCCATTAACCCTTTAACGTCTGCTCCACTATTTTGGTGGAGCACATTTTGAGTCACGCCAATGCATTGGAATATGAACTCCAAGGGGTTAAGGAACAGGTGCGAGATACCTGAAAGTTCTGCCTGATCAGCAGGCCCGGCAAGGGGCTGGTGTATTTGACGCACTGTCTCACAGATGCTATGAAGGACTCGATTGTTTAAGCCCTATGGCTTATACTTGGACTAGTGCATTTTTTTTTTTAAGAGGTCCGTGGCTGAAATATTAATCAGCTGAAGCACCAGGTGAAAACCCTTAGCCAGTCTGTGTACCTTACTGGGGTACGACTATTTAGAATGGATAAGTACATCCAAAAGGGGTAAAGCTCTCTTTACCAGTAAAAGGAGGTTCAGACAGTTCTTCTTTTAATCGTGCAGCCTCTCCTATGCCTTAGTTCCCAGGGGCAGCACCAGGATCTCGGGGGGCAGAAAGCCCATAAAGCAGAATGCTAAGGCCTTCTCATGAAGGAGCACCCCCACTCGTTCAGGTGAGGGGAAAGGTCCTGTGATTCTCAAAGTCTGGCAGGAACAATGTCAAGAGCAGAGGGATTTCTGTGATTTTCTTCTCTAGGTTACATCTAGAGTTTCAAGAGCCCGGATGGCCCAGTTGGCTTTCGATCTGAGGTTCCGGGGTTCGGGTCCTGTTTTTGGGTGTGGCCTGATACGGCAGTCTTTATGCAAGAGTGTCCGTCTCCTCAAAGAATGCTCCTAAGGTTCCAGAGAGTTAAAAAAGAAAGAAAAGTGGAAAAAAAAATAAGTCTCTTTCTGGCCTCTGGATCAGCTGTTATCCCAGTCGGTGATATCAGAGATTCCCTTAGTGGAACGGGGTTTTTTTTTTTGCGCAAACCTTTTAAGGTCTCAGAGCCAAACAGAGAGGTAAGGCCCATTCTAGATCTCGGAGATCTGAATCAGCACTTGAACATCCGATCCTTTTATAATTCGATCGGCTGTGTCCATCCTGCAAGGAGGGGAGTTGCATATCTCCATGTGCCAAAGTTTCCCGCTTACCAGAAATTTCTGCGGTTTGAAATAGAAAATTATTTTTTCAATCGTGGAACTGCCATTCGGCTTAGCCAAAGCACTACGAGTGTTCTGAAAGATTCTGGCACCTCCTTTAGCCAGGTTAAGGGCTCAAGGCATAACGGTCCTAGCCTATTAAAAGGATCTACTTTTAATAGATCATTCAGTCTCGGGTCTAAAAACAGAGTCTGATCTCAGCTGTAGATATCTGAAATCTCTAGGTTGGATCCTCAGCCTAGGAAGATTCTCCTTAAAACCCATCAAGGAGGTTACTTGGGAGCTGGTTATAGATACCATCCAAAAGAAGGTATTCTTACCCCAGACGTGAATCAGTTCCATTGTAGGACTAATTCAACTTATCAGGATAAAGGAAAATTCCTTCATTCGGCTGCAGGAGATTTTTTTTAGGGGAATTGGTGGCCTCCTTCAGGGCCGTCCCTTACGCGCAGTTTTAGTCAAAGACTGCTTCAAGACACCATCCTCTCGGTCTGGAATAAAGTGGATTCAGGCCTTGTTTGTTTCCAATACGCTTGGCTCCCAACATAGGTCAGAGCTTAAATTGGTGGTTGTTATCCAGCAAGAGGGAAAATCTTTATCCTGCAAGGTGTTAACAACAGATGCCAGCCTTCTAAGCTGGGGAGCAGCCCTGGAAGAAGATTCTGTCCAGGGGAGATGGTCCAGGTTAGAGGACCTTGCCTATCAACTTTGTTGGATGTTTCAGACAGTACATCTGGCCATAGAATCTTGGCGGTCAGATTACGGGACTGTCCTGACAGGATTCAGTCTGACGGAGCCACAGCGGGGGCTTACGTCGATCACCAGGGGAGGCACGAGAAGTTGTGCAGCCCAGTTTGGCAGAACGCAACACTCCTTGCCTATTGGAAATTTTTATATTTCAGGCGTACTACTTCAGACGCCAACAATCATTTCCAGGAGAATGATCTCTTCACCCCGACATCTTCCTAGCAATATGTCAGATGGGGTACTCCGGACATGGACCTATTCACGTCCAGATTCATTAATAAGGTTGACAACTTTATGTCAAACAAGGGGTCCGCTAGCAAGCGGGACAGATGCATTAGTCTTCCCAGGGGATCAGTTCTCACTGATCTATGCATTTCCTCCAGCTCTGCTACTTCCACGCCTTCTCCGCAGGATTAAGCAGGAACAGAAGGAGGTGATTCTGGTGGCCCCAGCCGGGTCCGAGAAGATCTTAATTTATCGAGATCATACAGAGGGCATTAGAAGTCCTTTGGACTCTGCCATTATAGCCAGACCTTCTTGCACTAGGTCCGGTATTTCATCCTACTTTACGGACAAGGAATTTAACAGGTTTGACTGTTGAATCCCACTATAGAGGATCGTGGGTGATCTCCTTCGGTAGAGTCTACTTTGACTAATGCCAGGAAGCTGGCTTCCAGAATCACTTACTATAGAAACTGGAAGGCATAGGTTTCTTGGTATGGATCCAGGGGTTGGCACCCTAGGAAGTATGTCAATAGGCAGGATTCCTCCATATGGGATCTGAAATGAAGCTGGCCTTGACTTTTATCAAGAGCCAGATCCAGGCCGTGTTAATGTCTTTTCCTATGGCCTCTTGCTTCCTACTCTTGGTGCGTAGCTTATTCAGGGGGTAACACGGTTTATCCCCCTATCAAGGCACCTTTAAATCCTTTAGGATTTAAAATTGGTCTTTTCGGCTTTGCTGAATCAGCCGTTTGAACCTTATGAGAAATTCTCTTGGTCCTTTGACAAGAAAGATATAATCTTTTTTGCTTGCCATTTCTTCTGCTAGAAGCACTCGGGCACTGATGAGCACTTATGGGTGGCACTGATAGGTGGGCACGGATGGACACTGATAGGTGGCACTGCTGGGCATCACTGATGAGGAGACATCTGGCAGGCAATAATAGTTGGCACTGACAAAATGAGTGGGCACTTACTGGCATCATTTGGGCACTTAGTGGCATCCCTGGTGTCCAATGGGTAGCATCCCTTATGGTCCAGCGTAGGCATCCGTGGGGAGGGGGGGGGGGGGGGACAGTGCAGACACCCCCCCCCCGTCAGGAGAGCCGTTTGGCTCTTCTCTATTCACGTCTGTTAGGCTCTTTACCAAGATCAGTGTAGCAGGCTGACACACCGCACCACTTATCCTCAAAGAGGTCATATAAACCACCGTCATTTTGCTATAGGCCGGGTGGGAAGTGGTTAAAACACATGCACTAGAAAGACACACCTGCAGTGAATGTTTGCAGAATGTCACATTCAATGCTTAATACATTTACTGCCTGTCTTTGTCTCATCGGAAAGCACCCCTTTTATTTACAAAGAAAAAAGAAAACAAGTGTGTGTGTGTGTGTGTGTGTGTGTGTGTGTGTATGTGCGCGCGCGCGCTCGCGCGCGCTTTCCTCTCATCTTTTGTTGCTATGACAGCTGTAAAACTTAGGATTTTCCATTTGGTTTTTGTATCAATTAACAGCAGTCACCAGGGCAAGATATAGAGTGAATTTCCCCAGCAGGAATACCAACAGCACTAAAACCTTGACCGGTTGTAAGCTCTTCTCTACTGTATCCAAAACCATTGACAATGATGGGAGATGCAACACAATGATGAGCCCATCTGTCTGTCACATTGCTTTCTACTCCTGTCAGCATATGAATTGATTGCCACATTGCTTCTTCCTCACATAACAGCCCTGCTGTACAGGGAATGCAAAAAGGCCGATACCAGGTCAGATTCACATACCTATATTACTTGCTGATTAAAGATGACAAATTTGCGTTCATTTGCTTATTTTATAACTGCATAGAGTTTAACTTTAAACAATGCTTTCATCCCTTGGTTTCTCTAAAGTAATGTTTGCATGCATTTTACAAGCCACGCAAGGAAACATAAAAATTAATAACCGTGTAAACATCTGTTTTTCTGCACATTTTTCTGTGTTTCACCTATAGCACACAATTCTGAATTTTTTTTTCATATTTTCTTTTACAGCTGCAATACAGATGGCGATGCTCTTCTATATGGTTGCACATTTCTATTTATAGAAAATGGACTAAACCACTGAACAGAAGCCTTACGTGATGACTTGTGAGGTGGATTATGAAATGTGCCATGTTACTTTCTTTTATTGTTAAAATTGTAAAATAAATAATGCAATATTAAATCTGTATAGAGAAGGAAAAAAAAAAACGAACGAAAGCATGACATTACCCAGCAAGCACCATAAGTTTACTTTGCTTGTCCTCTGCATCAACTGCCAAAGCCTCTTTAAATACCATTATATCCAAATATGGGGCACACGGTAACACTACCCTCCCCATAGCCAACATTGGGCATCCGAGCAGCCAATTGCCATACTTCAGTGCTGTCTTGTATAATGTGATTGAGCATGCTGAGCCTTGTCCTCATGAATTTTAGGGGGCACTGACAGTGGATACCAGGCTAAGTTAAGTGCAAGTAACTTATGGTGTCTGATAAACAGTGTCATGGAAACTTTCATTTTGTTTTCTCTATACAGAGTGACTTTTTAAATGAACAAAAAATGATTTTAGAAGGGTTGAAAACTTCAGAATAAAATGTAAACTTTTTTATTGTATAAAATGTTTTTACTTCAACAATAACAATTTGCAAGGTTTTCATACTCTTTTTAATAAGCACAACTGTTACAATATAAATAAGCATTTTTTAAAAAATAGAATGTAAGACGGGTAACTGCACTTTTGTATGGATTTGGTCAGCAGAGCCAGGTTGAACAACACTGTCTTGTGGCAATATATTATATCATATATTGGCCCTTTTTGGTTCTTAAATAAATGATTATATGCAAATGTTTTCATTGTTGTAATTTCCTTGGATTGAGAGTAATTTAGTTTGAGAACATTTTGAAAGACAAGCAACATTTTTTAATAAATTGACTTGATATACAAGTAATGTCATGCCACAACTGACTAAAAAAGGGAGGAGAGGCGCCTCTAAGTGTAGCAATATGGTTACATTTAATGAAGGTACAACATTTAGCAACTCGCGTGGTTGATCTCATTAAAACTGGCACATTCAAGAATGCAGGCATCCGGGGTAAAGCTGTCCACATAGACCATCCTCCGCACCACCATCAATGTCATCCATTCCACGCTGCGCTCCATGAGTGCTTCAAGCTTCGCTTTCAGATCGCTCTACTGCAGGGTAGTCTTCCCGATGGTGATTGCTGACTGACAGCAGTGTGACCCGGCGGTGCGGAGGACGATCTATGTGGACAGCTTTACCCCAGATGCCTGCATACTTGGATGTGTCTGTTTTAATGAAATCAACCATGTGAGTTGCTAAATGTTGTACCTTCATTAAATGTAACCATATTGCTACACTTAGGGGAGCCTCTCTTTTTTTTTATACTTTCTAGTTCCTGCTGGATTTTGCTTCTAATCCCCTTGTGGAGGCTGGCATTTGTGGATGGACATTTTATGGTTACACAATCTATCACTTTGCTATAATCCTTTTTATATGGACTATAAACTGAAGGAATTGTGAATAAATCGTTGTGTAACAAATCATCTGAGATTCCATAATTTCTTCTGGGGAAATTGATATAAGAGTGTTTTGGATTACAAGCATGTTTCTGCAACAAATAATGCTCGCAATCCAAGGTTTTACTGTATTTATATGTATAGTGAGAGTAGGGTCTGTGTTAATTAGAACGGAGAATTACCTCTGAGCTGGCATTTTTTAACCACTTAACAACTGCCCTATAGCCGAATGACGGTTACAGGGCAGTTGTTTGACTCTGGGACGTCCTCCCAGAATTGCGCTCTCACGCACCCCTTGGGGCGCGCACTCGAGAGCATCTGTGACCGCCGGGTCCACAGGACCCGGCGCATCATGGTAAACGGCCGCTCATCGCGGCCGTTTACCACGTGATCGCTCCGTCAAATGACGGAGTGATCACTTGTAAACAAACCGGCGTCATGTTATGACGCCGGTTCCTCCCTCCCCCTCTCTGTACCGATCGGTACAGCGGAGGGGGAAGAGATCAGTGTCAGCAGTGCTGTGGGCTGCATCTGCAGTGTCCACATCGCTGCTCACCGAAAATTAACCCCATCATACCCTGCCATTACTCTGCAATACTCTGCTGCAATACTCTGCTGCAATACTCTTCTGCAATACTCTGCAATACCCTGCAACAACACTCTGCAATACCCTGCAACAACACTCTGCAACACCCGCCAATACCCTGCAACACTCTGCAATGCTCTGCAACACTCTGCAATGCTCTGCAACACTCTGCAATGCTCTGCAATGCTCTGCAACACCCGCCAATACCCTGCAACACTCGGCAATGCTCTGCAACACCCGCCAATACCCTGCAATGCTCTGCAACGCAATACTCTGCAATGCCATACTCTGTGATACCCAGCCATACTCTGAGATACCCAGCCATACTCTGAAATACCCAGCCATACTCTGAGATACCCTGCAATACCCAGCCATAGACATCCCCCCCCCCCCCCCACCGCCCTCCGGTGCTTCTACCGACTCGCCAATACGATCAAAGCCAGAATCCTTTTTTTTTTTTTTTTTTTTTTTTTAGGCTTCCCAGCTTAGAGGTGAGATGTGGGGTCTTATTGACCCCATATCTCACTGTAAAGAGGACCTGTCATGCCATATTCCTATTACAAGGGATGTTTACATTCCTTGTAATAGGAATAAAAGTGATCAAAAAATTTATTTTTGGGGAAAAAAATGTCAAACTAAAATAAATAAAGTAAAATGAACAATAATTTTAAAGTTAAATTTAAAGCAACCCTGTACCCATGTGCTCGCATGCAGAAGCGAACGCATACGTAAGTCCCGCCCACATATGAAAACTGTGTTCAAACCACACATGTGAGGTATCGCTGTGAACGTTAGAGCTAGAGCAATAATTCTAGCCCTAGACCTCCTCTGTAACTCAAAACATATAACCAGTAAAAAAAAATTTAAATCATCGCCTATGGGGATTTTTAAGTAGCGACGTTTGGCGCCATTCCACGAGCGTGTGCAATTTTGAAGAGTGACATGTTGGGTATCTATTTACTCAGCGTAACTTCATGTTTCACATTATGCAAACATTGGGCTAACTTTACTGTGTTTTTTTTTTTTTTAAGCACAAAACTGTTTTTTTCCAAAAAAAAGCATTCAAAAAATTGCTGCACAAATACCGTGCGAGATATAAAGTTGCAACGACCACCATTGTATTCTCCAGGGTGTTTGCTAAAAAAACATATATAATGTTTTGGGATTTTATGTAATTTTCTAGCAAATAAATGATGATTTTTACATGTAGGAGAGAAATGTCAGAATTGTCCTGGGTGCTCCAGAACGCCTGATGGCGCTCCCTGCATGTTGGGCCTCTGTATGTGGCCACACTGTGTAAAAGTCTCACACATGTGGTATCGGTGTACTCGGGAGTAATAGCAGAATGTGTTTTGGGATGTAATTTGTGGTATGCATATGCTGTGTGTGAGAAATAAACTGATAATATGACAATTTTGTGAAAAAAAAAAAGTAAAACAAATCTTGATTTTGCAAAGAATTGTGGGAAAAAATGACAACTTAAAAAAACTCATCATGCCTCTTACTAAATACCTTGGAATGTCTTCTTTCCAAAAAGGGGTCATTTGGGGGGTATTTGTACTTTTCTGGCATGTTAGGCTCTCAAGAATTTTTAAATAGGCTGTCAGTACTTCAGGTGTGATCAATTTTCAGATATTGGCACCATAGCTTGTGGACTCTATAACTTTCACAAAGACCAAATAATATCCACCAATTTGTACTTATTTTTACCAAAGATATGCAGTAGTATAAATTTTGGCCAAAATTTATGAAGAAAAAATTACTAATCTGCTAAATTTTATAACAGAAACAAAGAAAATGTTATTTTTTTACAGAATTTTCAGTATTTTTTCTTTTATAGCACAAAAAATAAAAAAACCCAGCGGTGATTAAATACCACCAAAAGAAAGCTCTATTTGTGTGAAAAAAAGGACTAAAATTTCATATAGGTCCAGTGTTGCATGACTGAGTAATTGTCATTCAAAATGCGAGAGCACCGAAAGCTGAAAATTGGTTTGGTTATTAAGGCTGTTTAAGTGCCCAGTGGTCAAGTGGTTAAGCAGAGATTTGAAAATGCAAAAATTTTGATTTGAAAAAAAAAGAATCGTATTGTTTTTTTTTTTTTCCCCAACTAGAACTTAAAGTGGTTGTAAAGGCAGAAAGTTTTTTATCCTAATGCATTCTGTGTGCAGCAGTCCCCCTCTAGATTAGGAGTCTCAAACTGGCGGCCCTCCAGCTGTTGCAAAACTGCAAGCCCTGTCATGCTTGTAACTGTCGGCTTTGCAATGCGTCGTGGGACTTTTAGTTTTGCAACAGCTGGAGGGCCTCCAGTTTGAGACTCCTGATCTAGATCCAGTGATCTTGCACGAGAGACTCGGCTATCCAGGACTCCCCCTCTCATTGGCTGAGACAGCAGTGCGGCACTATTGGCTCCCGCTGCTGTCAATTAAAGTCAGTGAACCAATGAGGAGAGAGGGGGGCGTGGCCAAGCTACGGCTTCATGTCTGAATGGACACAGGGAGCTGCAGCTCGGCTTGGCTGCCCCCATAGCAAGCTGCTTGCTGTGGGGGCACTCAACAGGAGGGAGCAGCCAGGAGCACCGAAAAGGGATGCGAGAAGAGGAGGATCTTGGCTGCTCTGTACAAAACCACTGCACAGAGTAGGTAAGTATAACATGTTTGTAAATTTTAACGAAAAAAACAAAAGTTACATGTTCCACCTGTATTTAGGGTGGAACATGTAACATGTTCCAGCTCCTGCCTCCTCTCCCCCCTGATGTGCTCTACCCCTGACGCGCCCCTTCCTGTAACAGTAGGCGGGGGATCTTTTCCCTGCACCTACTGTCAGGATTTAAAAACGCTGCAACTGTTTGGGGCTCCACCCACACAGCTGCATCATTCATTCATTCATTCATTCATTCAGAGTTCTGTTAATGTATGAACTACGAATATCGTTGGTCTCTGAGGGCCGACTGCTTTTAGTGCTCAATGAACTGAGAGTGCACTGGTAGTCCATTCATTCCTTCTGCCATTCAGTAACTGTCTGCCTGTATCAAAGGTATGGGCAGACAGTGTGCTAAGTGTCTTCAGGATCCAGGCATTGCACCCACTATCTGCTGATCACAGGTGCAATGTCTTACAGGCTTCAGAGTAAAAAATAAAAAAAAAAATACACATTTTTCTACCTGTAAAAAGATGTGTATTTTTTATTTTTTTGTAAAAGGTGGACATAGCCTTTAATCCAAAATGGGTATGACTTGCTTCTAATGTTTGTTGTGGGTTTCAGCAGAAAAATCTATCAGTTTCTGTCTCTTGCCCACCTGGAAGCTGTGTGTGCTCCCATTCCTCCAATTACATTGTCAGTGTTAGGGGCAAAGGGTATTTGGTGGATAAGGTAAGTGTGCAGACCTAGAAGAACATCATCACTCTGTTGGGGAGATTTACCCATGCCTCCTGTCTTGCCAATGAAAATAAGTGAGATGAAATCCTGCAATTCACACTTGTCACCATACAGATGTCCCTATTAAGTGATATGCCAACCTTTATGTTCTGATTTTGTTATTTATTGCTGTCTCCAGGAGAGAAATCAAGGGGATATCTTCCCAACAGGTCAAAAAAATTTTTTCCAGCACACCATCCTTATCTCAGGAAATATGTTTATTAGTTCATTACCACAGTAGACCACCTTCTCAGCACTCTACCTTGATTTGGGGTCCTGCAAAGCTTGAAACTTTGATTTACTATCTAACAGCACTCAACATTTACATGTATAGAGCATGCTTGTATAATGTGTGACATACAGTTTGTGGGGGGAAAAAATAGTATTAAAAACCTAATAAAGGTTCCAATGATATCTTTTATAAAAGATTTGGCTGGAGTTTCACTTTAAACAATGTTCTGGAAATACATTTGTGCTTCCTCCCTAGTTTTATTTTATTTTATTTCCAACCTGAGAAGGGTGGTCCTTTACCTAACAGACGGTAGAGCATCTTATCACAGTGGGTGGCTCATGGTAGGAGAGGAGCTATAGAACAGCAAACATAAGAAGTGAACAAAAATCTAAGCAATAATAGCGACCAAGTAGATAACAAGTAGTATAATAAAGAGGGGCGGGGGGAGGAGAGGGAACATTACCTTCCTAGCGCAGACAAGAAGAAGGGGGGAAAAAAAAAAAAGGATATGACTCCCTTGTAGTGCTTTACTCTCAAAGGTGAGAAAGAAAATACCATATGATGTTGTATGTCTAATTCAATTGGTATATTTAAAATAATGCGTTTATATTGTGTTTACATCAAAATCATGAAATGATTTCCATTGAATCCAAAATGTGTTCTTATAAATATACCTCTACCCTCATAATTCTGCAACAAGACCTTCCATAAAACTCCAATGTAGCTGTTTTACTGGGTCTTTAACTCCCCTCCAGCAGGATTCCTCCTCCCCTCTCCAAATTAGTGTTGAAAGCTCTGAAAAAAAGTAGAATCTCACAGTATATTAATGCCACACTACTTAATCACGTGTGTGTGTGTGTATATATATATATATATATATATATATATATATATATATATATATATATATAATATTTGTGTGTATGCCTTTAAGCCCAGTGTTGACCAAGCATTGGTGCATCTTTCACTCTACTGTATATACCTTGCCAAATATAAGATGAAGAATGTGCCTTCAATTCTCTCTGCTGAGTATTCCTCGCTCATACATCCATAAAGGATAAAACCTCCAAAAGATGAAAAAGATATAAAAAAAGTGTGATACCGTTTTAAATTATACAATTACAATTATTACAAAGTGTCATACCACTCACATTATCATGCATACTCAAGTGCCATGAACCTATGTGAAACAGTGGGGGTTAATTACGAAAGGCAAATCCACTTTGCACTGAAAGTGCACTTGGAAGTGCAGTCGCTCTAAATCTGAGGGGTATATCTGAAATGAGGGGAAGCTCTGCCGATTTTATCATCCAATCATGTACAAGCTAAAATGCTGTTTTTTATTTTCCTTGCATGTCCCCCTCGGATCTACAGCTACTTTACTTCCAAGAGCAATTGCAGTGCAAAGTGGATCTTCCTTTTAGTTATTAACCCCCAGTGTCTCCAACCAGCAGAACAGCCTATGGTCACACCTTACCAGAATACTATACAATATGCGCTGTTCATAGATATAATTCTATCATCAATAATCCTCCCGGTCCTTCAGCCTCCAATGCAAAACATTAGCGAAGGGCCAATAGTTCAGCAATGCAAGTTAAAAATCCAACAATTTATTGTGCAAAAATCTACTTACAAACACCAGCTTGTAAAATGCATGTAAACCTCAATGAAGATGGCCACAGTGGCACTTCCGGTATGTGATTGCTTCACTTCTGGCGTCTGACGGCACTTCCGCTACGTTTTGTCCAATGACATCCTGGGAAGTCCTCCATTTGACAAAATGCGTGGGAAGTGACAATCGCAGACGGAAAGTGCCGCGGCGGTCATCTTTATTGAGGTTTTCCATCACAGAAAGATAGCCTATGAGGAGAGAGAGGGGGGTGGGGTGAGCCACGGCTCCATTTCTGAATGGACACGCAGAGCAGCAGCTCGGGAGCCCCATTGCACCCTGCTTGTTCTGGGGCCACTCGACAGGAGAGAGGGGTCAGGAGTGGCAGCGGGGGGGGACCTGAGAACAAGAGGATTGGGGCTACTCTGTGCAAAACCAGTGCACAGAGCAGGTAAGTATGACATTTTTTATTTTAAAAAAATATATATATATTTCCCTTTAATATCACTTAAGATATGGCAATAAAAATATAAGGTAAAAGGAGTAGCTCTAAGATGCTGAACCCTTAGCTACTTTCAAACCTACCACATCGCTGGAAAAGTAAAAACGACTATGGCATAATCATCCCTGGCAATAGGATAGCTGCAGCAGATCATATACCAGCTATATAAAGCAGACAAGCACAGTCAATTCATCATCCACGGAGGATGAGATACAGTGTTTTGTACATATCTGTAGGAGTGATGGCATACAGTGGCAAATATAATTACTGTATTTATCGGTGTATAACACTCACATGCATTTTAAGAGGAAAGTTTCAGAGAAAAAAAATGTAATTTTAAAGAAGGAACTTTTGAAGCAAAATAAGGGTCAGTGCAGCCTCACCATTGCCATCAATGCAGCAGCCTTACCACTGCCATCAATGCAGCAACCTCAACATTGCCATTAGTGCAACCTGATTGATGCTCAACTGTAGCCTAGAGGGGACAGGGACGAGCGGCGATAGATTACATACAGTGAGAATCTCCTATGATAGACAGAACAGTGATCCAATGGTGGCTCAGGAGATGGGACTTCCTATTACAGAGGCCACCAACTAAACAGGAGAGTCTCACTGTATGTAATCTGATGGCGCTCGTCTCGCCCCTCCCTGTCCCCTCCAAGGCAGCTAAAAACAGGATTTTTAAAACCGCTTACCTGTAAAATCCTTTTCTTTGATGTAGAACAGGGGATACAGAGCCATAGTACTTACTATGTGAGTTATAGGGCCACTGATAGGTGATGGACACTGGCACGCCCAAAGGCAAGAAGTGTACTCCCTATATAACCCCTCCCACTACTGGGAGTGCTCAGTTTTGTAGCCAAGCAATACAAGTGTATACCAAGGAGGGAGGGACTTCTGTGTCCCCTGATGTACATCAAAGAAAAGGATTTTACAGCTAAACTGTTTTAAAAATCCTGTTTTCTTTTCTTACATCAGGGGACACAGAGCCATAGTACTTACTATGTGGGATGTCCCATAGCAATGGCAACTCAAGGGAGGGAGACAACAAAAACAGGAGGCCAGAGGACTCATACTGCAGCCTGCAGTATACTGCGCCCAAAGGCAATATCCTCATGACCTTTAATATCGATTTGATCTGATAAACGTATTAACTGAAGACCAAGTCATGGCCTTACAGATCTGAGCCATAGAGTCCTGATGATGCACCACCCTAGATGCACTAATCGCCCTGGATGAGTGTGCTCTAACATAAGAAGGAAGAATTTTCTTCTTTGAGCTGAAGCTTGAACAAACACTTGACTAATCCATTTGGAAAATAGTGGATTCTGATGTGGTCTGTCCACATTTTGGACTCTCTGGCAGTACAAACAAAACTTGTGTTTTGCGAACCTAAGCGGTCGCCTTTAAATAGATTCTGATCGCTCTTACTACATCAAGACGCCTAGAGGCGATTCAGTTCGCATTGTGCGCTATATAAGTATTTCATTCATTCATTCATTCATTCAAGACACTGTAGTACCTTCTCTTCCCTAGATTGAGGCTCTGGGGAGAAAGAAGGAAGAATAATATCTTGGTTTAAATGAAAACCTGTTACCACTTTTGGTAGGAATTCAGGATGCCAAAAACCACCTCATCCTTATGCATGATCAAATATGGCTCTTTACAAGACAGAGCCGCTAGTTCCGATACTCTTCTAGCAGAAGAAATGGCAACCAGAAAGATTATCTTTCTTGTCAAAAAGAACTAAGGGAATTTCTCGTAAAGGCTCAAACGGCTGATTCTGCAAAGTGGATAAGAACAATTTTAGAGCCCAAGGATTTAGAGGTGCCTTGATAGGGGGATTAATCCGTGTTACCCTCTGAATAAGCTACGCACCAAGAGTGGGAAGCAAGAGGCCTTTGATAAAAAACACTGACAAGGCCAGGCTCTGGCTTTTGATAGAAGTCAAGGCCAGCTTCATTTCAGCTCCCATTTGCAGGAAATCAGGGATCTTGCCTATGACATACTTCCTTGTGTGCCAACCCCTGGATCCACACCAAGAAACATATGCCTTCCAGACTCTATAGTAAATGATTCTAGAAGCCGGCTTTCTGGCATTAATCAAAGTAGACACTACCGAAGTAGATCACCCACGATCCTTTATAAAGTGGGATTCAACAGTCAAACCTGATACGTTTTTCATAAGGTAGGATGAAATACCGGACCTTGTGCGAGAAGGTCTGGCTATAATGGCAGAGTCTGAAGGATTCCTACTGCCATCTTTATAATCTTGGTAAATCGAGATCTTCTGGAACCCACTGGGGCCGCCAGAAACACCTCCTTTCATTCCTGCTTGATCCTGCGGAGTAGGTACGGAAGTAGCAGACCTGGAGGAAATGCATAGATCAATGAAAACTGATCCCACGGGAAGACTAATGCACCGTTCCGCCTGCTAGCGGATCCCTTGTTCTCGACACAAAGTTGTCGACTTTGTTGTTGAATCTGGACGTGAATAGGTCCATGTCCAGAATACCCCATCTCTGACATATAGCTAGGAAGATGTGGGGGTGAAGAGACCATTCTCCCGGAAATAATTGTTGGCGACTCAAGTAGTCCGCCTGCCAATTCTCTATTCCTGAAATGAAAATTGCCGATAGGCAAGGAATGTTGTGTTCTGCCCAAGCTAGAACATTATTCACCTCTTTGGGCTGCACGACTTTTCATGCCCCCCAGGTGATTGATGTAAGCCACCGCCGTGGCCTTGTCGGACTGAATCCTGACAGGACAGTCCTGTAGTCTGACCGTCCAAGATTCTAGGGTCAGACGTACTGCCCGAATCTTCCAAAATGTTGATAGGCAAGGTCCTCTAACCTGGACCATCTCCCATTGACAGAATCTTCTTCCAGGGCTGCTCCCCAGCCTAGAAGGCTGGCATCTGTTGTTAACACTTTCCAAGATACAGGTAGAAAAGATTTTCCCTTTTGCTGGATAACAACCACCAATTTAGGCTCTGACTTACGTCGGAAGCCAAGCGTATTGGAAGAAACCAAGGCCTAAATCTTTTTATTCCAGACTGACAGGATGGTGTTTGAAGCAGTCTTAAGTGAAAACTGCGCGTAAGGGACGGCCTCGAAGGAGACCACCATTTCCCCTAACAATCTCATGCACAGCCGAATGGAAGGATTTTTCTTTGTTTTGATAATTTGAATTAGTCCTACAATGGAACTGTAACTTGTCTGGGGTAAGAATACCTTCTTCTATACGGTATCTATAACCAGCCCCAAGTACTGTAATCTCCTTGATGGTTTTAAGGAGTAGGTTGAGTATCCAACCCATAGATTCCAGGTAGTTACAGCTGTGATCAGACTGGTTTAGACCTGAGACAGAATGATCTATTAAAGGTAGATCGTCTAAATAGGCTAGGACTGTTATGCCTTGAGCCTTTAATCTGGCTAAAGGAAGTGCCAGAATCTTTCAGAACACCCGTGGTGCTGTGGCTAAACTGAATGGCAGGGCCACAACTGAAAATGCTGATTTAATATTTCAAAGCGCAGAAATTTCAGGTGAGAGGGAAATATTGGCACATGGAGATATGCAAAAGGATCGGATGTTTAAGTGCCAATTCAGATCTTTGAGATCTAGAATGGGTCTTACCCCTCGGTTTGGTTCTGGAACCGTAAAAGGTTTGAATCAAAACCTGTGCCCTGTTCCACTAAGGGAACGTCTGATATCACCGACTGGGATAATAAATGATCCAGAGCCAGAAAGAGAGACTTCTTTTTCTCTGGATCCTTGGGAACATTTGCCCTTAGAAAAAACGAGGAGACTGAAACTCTCGAAACTCTAGTTGTAACCTGGAGAAAACTGCAGAAGCCACCCATCTGTCTTGACATTGTTCCTGCCAGATCTTTGAAAAATGCAGGAGCCTTCCCCCCACCCGAGCAAGCGGGGGCGCCCCTTCATAAGGAGGCTTTAGCATCCTGCTTTGTGGGCTTTCTGCCCCAAGATCTTTTCTGACCCTGGTGCTGCCCTTGGGGTCTTCCCCTTGAACCTGACTGTTGAGGCCGTTGAGAATGCCTAGAGGCTGATGCCCCTGGCACAGGAGAGGCAGCACGCTTAAAGGAGAAATATTTGAACTTCTTCTTTACTGGTAAAAGAGAGCTTTTCCCATTAGAGATCCTTTGGATGTATTTTATCCAAATCGTCTTCAAATAGCCGTGCACCATGAAAAGGGGAAACTGGCTAGGACCTTTTTACAGGGTGCTTCGGCTGACCAATTTTTCAGCCATAAAATTCTGTGAGAATGCACTAGTCCAGCCATAAGCCATGAGTAGATAGAATCTACTGTGAAACATAGTGTGTCTGATACGCCAGCTCATTCCTGGGCCTGCCGATCAGGCAGAATCTTAAGTATCTCCATAAACTGTTCCTTAATGGACTGAGATGGACACCAATTGCAGCGTGAACTGACTGCGCTACTGAACTTGCTAAATACATACTGCTTTTAGAAAGAAGTTCCAACTTTTTATCTGTTGGATCCTTTAACATCAGCGCATTATCCACCGGACATGTGAGAGTCTTGCTCACTGAGGCGATTGCTGGAACCCCCCCCCTTTTTTTTTTTTTTATATTATTTCTTTTCCATAGGATAAAGTGTGGAGAATTTCTTAGGAGGGTAATATTGTTTATCCGGATGTTCCCATTCAGAATACATAAGCTTTTTTAGCCATGCATGAATAGGAACAAACATCCCCAGATGGGGAAGGTTCTAATGAACCAATATAGTAAGGGAGTGCACAAGCAACCTGTCTTGTGATGCTACTCCTTTTATATTAGGATCCTCGGAAGAGGATAAATAAGTATCTTCCAAATATTTGGGAAGATCTACCTGACCCCCAGCCACCTGCACCTCAATAAGAGGGTCCTGAGTACTAGATGGGAATCTGCTATGTTTGCCCCACTATGGAGAGATATAGCAACAATCTTCTTTCCAAATTACAAATGGTAGAAGAAAAAACCTCTTTTGTGATATATACAGGGACTGAAGTGTCTACGCAGCTGCAACAACAGTTCCCCTGATGGCTCAATCTGACCAGCCGCATCCCTCTCAGAGGAGGATGACATTCTTTTGGAAATGGATTTAGTTTATTGTGAAACTATTGACTCCTTTAGAACCCTTAGAGGAGTTCCTGGTCCCATTACCACTCATAGCCTGAAGCATAAAGCAGAGGCACTACCAGCAAAAGAATGTACACTGCTAGGCTATAGTCCAGCGCTGTAAGCTGCTATTAATCCTAGCCTGGTAAAGTATAATGTGTCAAAGGGAAATGCCTGTGTCACTAACCTCAAACAAGCCATCCTCCTGCTCTGTCCCTCCACAGCCATCAGCAGCTATACACATACAGTGCTTTAACACTTCTTCTACGTGTGGCCAGCGTCTGATGCCATTAGCCATGCCCCCTCACGCAAATTACAGCCTCCCCTTTCCTTTCAAAGGAAAGTGTTTTCCTGCAAGAGTGGGTGTCCTGTGAAACAGCAGACATGGCGGGGGGGGGCATTCTGTCCCCCCCCCTTTTTTTTTTTTTTTAAGAAAAGGAAACTGCTTTTGGCATATCAATCCCCCGAAGGGGAAAAGGACCAACATTAAGGGCACAGGAGGAGAACCAGACCTTCTTTTCTTACCAGAGGATCTGCTTGTGGCTAGAGGAGAGGAGAAATTAAGGCTTCTGCATCAGGTGGTGAGTGCTCAATATAGCCCCCAGTGGTGACACATAGGAATGACAGCATTATACATAGAAGGAGAAATTCCTGAGAAAATCTCCCTTACCTTTCCTCACAGCAGGGTTATCGGAGATAAACCCAATCTTCACCCTTTACGTTGGGCTCCAAAACCTTCAGGAACAGGGGAACCTCAGGTTGCCCACAATCCTGGACCTGCGACAGCACCCTGCCAGTAAAAACTTTATGGCCTTTCTACCAAAAAGTACTGATTCCCAGGGTCCAGCTCTCTAAAAGAGAAGCGTTCGCAAGCAAAACCTTGTTTCTTCGGACACAAGGCCCGGGTACCATACATTTAGCCCATGAAAAGGACATCAGAACGGATCCAGTTAGCATGGCTAGCCACAGCAGGGAAGCTTCCAGTGGAGCTCAGCACAGCACATCTTTACTTGTGACCAACACCTTAGACACTGGTGACAAAACTGAGGACTCCCAGTAGTGGGAGGGGTTATATAGGGAGTACACTTCTTGCCTTAGGGCGTGCCAGTGTCCATCACCTATCAGTGGCCCTATAACCCACATGGTAAGTACTATGGCTCTATGTCCCCTGATGTAAGAAAATACATTTAAGTAAGCTATTTGCACCCAATTTTCAGGATGAAACCGTGCGTGTCATAAGCCAATACAGTATTTGATCCCGTGCAGATTTTGTAGGTTTGCCCACTTACAAAGAAATTAAGGATCTATAATTTTTTTTATCATAGGTGTATTTTAAATGATTGAGACAGAATATCAACCGAAAATCCAGAAAAACACGATACAATTGTTATAAATTAAGTTGGTGTGAAACCAAAAGATGGCATTCTCAGAAGTGTGTCATAAGTTGAGTTCTTGCCTTCCTACATTTAGGAGTATAAATTAAGTTAGCCGTGAGTACCATCAGGGGTCAACTCTCGGCCGCTTGCTTTGCATTCTTGGTCCGGGTCTTTATACAAGGAGTAACACGTTTAATTCCGACAGTTAGGTCGCCTTTGTGCCAGTGGGATTTGAGTGTGGTTTTGTCAGCTTTACAAGGTCAGCTTTTTTTTTTTTTGAGCCCTTGCGCCATGTCCCCTTGATCCTTGTGCCAGGGAAATTGGTGTTCTTGGTTCCGTTAACTTCTGCAAAAAGAGTTCCAGAGTTGGAAGCTTTTTCTTGTAAAAAGCCATACTTAATCATTTTTAAGGATAAGGTGATGCTGCGTCCCCACCCATCCTTTTTTTACCTAAAGTAATATCTAGTTTTCCATATGAACCAAAGATGTTTCCCTAAACTTCATTTTATTCCAGAACTCTGTTCTGCAGAAGAAAGATTATTACACTCTCTCGATGTAGTGAGATTGTTTAAAGTCTATCTGAAAATAACTGCTCAGATACGGAAGACTGATGCTTTGTTTGTGCTGCCGGAAGGGGCAGGCAGCGTCGTAATCTACTTTTTTGTGTAGATTCGGCAGGTGATTATCCAGGCTTATGGTTTGAAAAGGAGGATTCCGCCTTTTCGAGTTAGAGCACTCTCTGCTAGAGCAGTAAGTGCTTCATGAGCAGTGCATCACCAAAGCCTCTATGACACAGGTTGCAACTTGATCTTTGGTCCATACATTCACTAGATTCTATCAGGTGGATGTGAAAAAGGCATGAGGATGCCGCCTTTGGGCGCAGTGTGCTACAGGTAGCAGTATAGGTCATCAAATCTGATGACCCCCTGATTTTATTGTCTCCCTCCCCTCAAATAGCATTGCTCTGGGATGTCCCACATAGTAATTACTATGCTGCTCTGTGTCCCGTGATGTACGATAAAGAAAATAGGATTTTTATAACAGCTTACCTGTAAAATCCTTTTCTTGGAGTACATCACGGGACACAGGGGTCCCTCTGCTCTTTTTGTTTCAATCGTTTTTATTAAAGGTGTACAATGCCTAAAACAAAGGTCTCGGCTTTTCATTATGTAAATACAACATGTTCAGTAAGCAATACAATTATCATTCTGGTTAACTTGTATGGTACTCCTTTAGCGACTTATCTAGACCATCATTTCCTTCTAGTGCCTGTTACAGTATGCTAGCTGGGTTATTGATGGTTTCTGCTCTATTGTCATCTTCAATTTATAGCTTCACATTTTATCACAACATCTATGGTCTATACCTTATTTCCACTCTAAATCTCCTGCATGCCCTCTGCCCGCCGGGATGACCCCGCCCCCCATATACTCAATGGGGGATCCTGAGTCACTCCCCCCCCCCCGGGGCGAACACCACCCACCATAGTCCGCGTGGGCCGTGACCTGTCAGGAGTAAATTACAAATGTTGCAGCGAATCGTGCTCCAATTGAGACCTGATAATTGTAAATTATAAAACGAGAGGGGGGGGGGGGGGGGTAATAAGAAAGGTCAGAAAAGGGGGAAAGTTAAGGAAAGGGGGGGGGGGAGAGGTTTGGGGAGCCGTGGTCCCGTGTCTCAAGGCCCACTTCCTTGGAGTATAGCTAGTTAGCATGTGTCCTGGGCTCGATTGTCAGATATGCGATCCATGGGTCCCATATTCTATGGAAAAGCTTCATCTTATCCTGTGCCAGTGCTGTCAACTTTTCATTTATCATCAACCATAACATTTTATGTTTAAGCTGTGCAATTGGCAGGGCAGCGGATCTCCAATTCCTTGCTATGGTAATTTTTGCAGATATAAATATAAATGTAAGGAATCGTCTTTGGGACTTAGAGGCCTCCGCCACCTCGCCGCCTAGGAGTGCTTGTTTTGCTGATTTTATCAGGTTCAAGATGGTAAGGGTATAAATAAAATTATACACTCTGATCCAAAATCTTCTGACCTTGGGGCATGTCCACCAGATATGATAGGTGGATCCTACCTGACCACACCCCCTAAAGCATTGGGAGGTGGCACCTGGTACAAAAGTGACCAGTCTGGCCGGTACCATGTACCACCTCAGTAGTACCTTATAATTTGCCTCTATAATGGAGGTATTAATAAGTGATCGATAAGCCATCTCAGAAATTGCATGCCAATCTTCTAATTCAAGAGTTTCCTGAAGATCCTGTTCCCATTGGACCATATAGTTCAGTTTCTTCATGACACACATCAGTATTGTATATATATAGCAGATATGTGGCCCCTGATTTTAACATATTGCCGACATAAATTTTTCATGGGAGTAAGAGTCACCAAGTCCCCTTTGCGAGCTACGGTTTGTATATAGTGGTGTATTTGGGCATATCTATACTTTTCTGCAGGCGGCATATCATATTTTTCTGTTAGAGAACGTTCAGAAAGCATGTCCTTGTGGTCACACAGATTGGCTATTCGTAATAAGTCCACCAATCAAATATGTGAGGCTAGAGGACCGGGCGAACTCTCAATTTTTTTAATAGTGGTGCTAATGGCTTGTGGGGTGATTTAAATTTTTGTGTTCTAGCAAGTCTGTCCCATATTCCCAATGAGAGGGAAAGGGTAGGACACAGTATAAGTGGTCTTTCTTTCATTGGGAGCCACATGATCTGTGAGATCTGTTCTGGACGACAGGAGTAGGATTCCATGGTCATCCATATTGCATGTGGTTGATGGGAGTGAAACCTCTCAGCCTTTTGCTATTAGAAGGGGAACTAGGCAGGGATTCCCATTGTCCCCGCTTCTGTTCGTTCTAGCAATGGAACCCCTAGCTATCAGGATCTGGGAATGCCTGGATATCAGATTGTCTGTGGAGACAGGGAACACAAGTGCTTACTCTTTGCTGATGACCTATTGTTAACACTGTCATCACCGATTACTTCCCTTCCTAACTTGCACGCGATATTGCAACCGTTCTCTGAAATCTCAGGGCTAAAAATTTATCATAGTAAATCCAGAGCACTAAATCTTTCACTACCAAGCACTACTCAGCAAACTTTAGAGCGGTCCTACAAATTCAAATGGGAATCTGAGGCACTACCATACCTTGTTTGATATTAATAAAGAAAAACCTTAGCGCTGATATTAAAGCGGTTCTTCACCCTAAAGGGGAAGTTCTGCTAATCTGATCCCTCCCCCCCTCCGGTGCCACAATCGGCACCTTTCAGGGGGGAGGGGGGTGCAGTTACCTGGATAATCCAGGTATCTGCACCCACTTCAGGGCAGACTGCCGCAGACGCCCCGCCCCCCCCCCCCCCCCGTTGTGTTCTGGGAAACACACAGTTCCCAGGACACAGCGGGGGATCTGAAGAGACGCGCAGCGCGACTCGCGCATGCGCAGTAGGGAACCAGGCAGTGAAGCTGCCATGCTTCACTTCCCGATTCCCTGACAGAGGATGGCGGAGGGGGCAGCAGCGAGACGAGCGATCGCTCGTCATCTGCCACCGACATCGCTGGACCCTGGGACAGGCAAGTGTGATTTTATTAAAAGTCAGCAGCTGCAATATTAGTAGCTGCTGGCTTTTAATATTTTTTTTTTTAGGTGCAGAACCACTTTAATAAATATGTGGAGACTAAAAACACAAATGAATAGAAAAAAACTAAATGACTAGGCTGCAACCAGAACATGTAATCACTGCGCAATGAAAGTTTTTCTCATTTAGTGTCAAGATCTGGGATTGGATCGGATTTGGAACAATACGATCGTGAGCGATAGTGATCACAGACAGTCTTTTCTCTGAGAGAAACGATCGCAAGTAAAACTGTCTGCAGACATTAGTGGGACTTTGTTTTCAACTAATTAGAGACTGCACATGAATATGGATGTAGTAATCAGCACATACTATTAATCACTTTTCCTTTTGTTTTTAGCACATTGATACAGTGTTGTTTACAGTTATATTATTCATTTATTTGTAATTACTATTGATTATTACTAGTTTTCACTGGAAATTATATATTTATGTTTGCTATTTGCACATCTATGGGATGCTATATGCCGTTCATTAGACAGGCTGAGTGGCAATAAGCACAATAGCACTTTGTATTGGACGTGAAGTTTGGCATTTGGCTAATGTGGTGGGGACCTTTGTCTCCAACACTTATTATTGCCTACTTGCACAATATCTGCACATATATTTTTGATATTTGCACAGCATTTTTGCACCTTGTTAATTGTTTACACAATTTTTTGCACTTTATGCTATTGCCTATTTGCACATGATAATATTGCATACATTGCACATTTTGCACAGTACTGTATTAAGTTCAACATATGATGCTATAGTAGCCTCAGAATTGGTAGCCTCAGACTTTAGAATCTGTGTGCAGTCTTTGGAATAGAAAGTTGACTAGAGCGCACCATTAGATACAACAGCTACCATACCTTGACATACACTTGACCCAAATAATCCAAACGCTGTATAAAAAAAATTACCCTGTACTCTTTAAGAGAATAACTGAAGACCTAGCTAAATGACAAATCCATTCTCCATCGTGGTTCGGCAGACTACACTCAATAAAAATGAACGTGTTACCTAGAATATTATACTTGTTTCGCACCATACCCATGGCACTGGTCCAAAAAGATCTTCAAACACTTCGAAACAGAATTCTCCAGTTTGTTTGGGGAGATAAGAGGCCTAGGGTGAACAGAGGTACGATGTACACTCCAAAACAAAAAGGGGGACTAGGCCTGCCAGATCTGCAGAAATACTTTTACGCAACTCAGCTGGCTCAACTCTCTAGGAGTATCCCCTAAGCATTAATGATGCCGACGGGGTGTCATACAGAGCTTTAAGAAGAGTTAAAAAGTGTTAGTCGAAACAATATCGTTGTAGTACATCGAACAAATATTCCCAGGAGAGTGAATCGAACGCTTTCTGAATGTCTAATGAAAGCAACATTCCTCTTCCCAGTCTGACTGTACAGCTGTAATGAGATTTATTATTCTACGAGTTTGATCAGATGTTTGTCGGTTTGGGACAAAGCCAGCCTGATCGGGGTGGATATAATCAGGGAGGAAAGTATTCAATCTAAGGGCTAAAACTTTGGTTAATATTTTTAAATCCGTGTTTATCAACGAGATCGGGCGATAGCGCAGTCACCATGATCTTTGTCTGGTTTCGGTATAACGCTAAGGTATGCTACATTTTCGTGGCTGGGTATTTTGTTTCCTCGCCTAAGGTCGTTAAAGTAAGAGCAAAGGTGATGAATCAACATGTCCTGGTACTTCCTATAGTAGTGGCCTGTAAAGCCATCTGGTCCCGGGGCCATAGTAGGTTGTATGGTCTTGATTGCCATCTTGATCTCTAGGTCTGTAAAGTCTTTGTCCGTCAATTCTGTGTGGGCTCGTGTAAGCTTGGGCAGTGGGGTGTTACAGAAGAAATCTTCCGCCTTAGATGGGTCATATTTAGCCTGTGGGCCGTACAGTCTGGTGTAGAATCTATGGAATTCTTTTAGAATTTGTTCAGGATTTTGAATGGGGTGGCCTGTAGATAGTTTCAGTTTAGGTAAAGTAGGCGTGTATGGTCGGGGGACTAGTTTCCTAGCTAACATTGTGGTCGGTTTGTCTCCCATCGTGTAGTATCTATGTTTAGACCAGCTGATATGTTTTTCTGCCTGGGTAGTCAAGCTTAGATTTAACTCCAGTCTTGCTTCGTCTATTTTATGTCTGATGTCGTTCTGAGGGTTTTTATGTTGTTCTTCCGTTAACCGGTCTAAGATAGTCAGAGCCTTAGCTATGGCTTCTTGTAGGATCCGGTTGTTGCGATGGAGAAAGGACACCGTGTCCTGGACTGCCGGAACATGGGATTCTGAAAGGAGATCAGGAAGAAAAGACAAGTGAAAACCATCATTTGCAAAAAACGGAGACTGCCCTGTGGCAGAATAACTGGCGTTGTTATAGGCGAATTCCGCCAAGGGCAAAAGGGAAACCCAATCGTCCTGTACAAAAGACGTAAAACATCTAATATACTGTTTGAGAGTCTGGTTGGTACGCTCAGTCTGTCCATTGGTCTGGGGGTGATAAGCGGAGGACAAGGCCAGTTCTATCTTCAAGGTCTCACATAGGGCTCTCCAGAAACGAGAAGTGAACTGGACCCCACTGTCTGACACGATATTAGCGGGTACTCCGTGAAGTCTGATTATCTCCCTAATGAAGATGTGAGCTGTCTTGGATGCAGAGGGGGTTCCCTTCAAGGGTAGGAAATGGGCCATCTTGGACAAGCGGTCACAAACCACAAAAATGGCTGTATAGTTCTCAGAGGGAGGAAGTTCAACAATAAAATCCATTGTGATCATCCGCCAGGGTCGGTCAGGTGCAGGGAGTGGTTTTAGCAGCCCCCAGGCCCGGTTTCTGGAAACTTTACTTCGACTACACACGGGGCAGGAGTTAACGTATTGTTTGCAGAATTCCCTCATGCCAGGCCACCAGAAGGTACGCTGTACAAGCTCTAGTGTTTTGCGGAAGCCAAAGTGCCCTGCGAGGGGGTGATCATGAAGAAAACCCAGGATCCTCATTCGGACGTCTTCAGGTACAAAGATTAAATTGTCTTTCCATAGCAGACCCTCTCTGAAAACCACTGTAATCCCCAGGGGACAAGAGGATATGAGGGAAGCTCCTCTTAACTGGGACAACAGGTCTGGCTGGACGAGCAAAAAGGTGCTAGCAGGAAGAATGGTGTCAGGGGGTGCGGAGTCCTTGGAACCATCAAACATGCGAGAAAGCGCATCCGGCTTCACATTTTTTGAACCAGGACGATAAGTAATATGAAAGCAGAACCGAGAGAAGAAGAGGGCCCAGTGGGCCTGCTGAGGCTTCAGACGTTTAGCGGTATGGAGGTACTCAAGGTTCTTATGATCAGTGTAAATGAGTATGGGATGGACCGCCCCCTCCAGTAAATATCTCCACTCCTCTAAAGCAGACTTGATGGCTAGCAACTCCCGGTCCCCCACGTCATAGTTCCTCTCCGCAGGAGAAAGTTTTCGGGAAAAGAACCCTACGGGGTGCATCAGATCATTGTTGCCCTGACGCTGGGAAACCACTGCCCCCACTGCTACCTCGGAAGCATCGACCTCCAAGATATAGGGTCGAGACGGGTCAGGATGGCTGAGAATGGGAGCAGAAGTGAACAAGTTCTTGAGTTTCTCAAAGGCTACCTGTGCTTCAGGGCCCCAAAAGAAGCGTACGTTTTGCTTAGTGAGCTGGGTGATGGGAGAGATGATGGCAGAAAACCCCTTAATGAACTTTATAAAAATTGGCAAAGCCCACAAAGCGCTGGATCTCCTTCTTATCAGTGGGAGCTGGCCAATCAAGAACAGTGGATACCTTCTGCGGGTCCATTTTAAAGCCTGCTGGGGAAATTTCAAGGCCAAGGAATTGAATGTTCTGCTGCTCGAACTTGCATTTTTCGGCTTTGGCGTATAACCTGTGTTGCCGGAGCCGAAGCAACACTCTGCCGACGTGCCCACGATGTTGTTCTAGAGACCCGGAGAAGATCAGAATGTCATCCAAGTACACAATGACAAAAATGTCCAGAAAGTCCCGGAAAACATCATTTATCAGATGCTGGAAAGTGGCAGGGGCGTTACAGAGCCCGAAGGGCATAACCAGGTACTCGTGGTGCCCAAAACTAGTTCGGAAGGCCGGTGAACCCCTTCTTAAGGTTTTCGGCAATATAGACCTTCAGGGCTTCTTGTTCTTTCTCAGACAGGGGGAAGACACATCCGAACGGGATCGCTGCTCCTGGAAGAAGCTCGATGGGGCAATCATAAGGACGGTGCGGAGGAAGGGAATCAGCCCCCCGCTTACTGAAAACGTCCAGGAATTCGTGATAGGGTTCAGGAACTGACTGACACAAGTCCAGGTCTGAGTCCAGACAGAGAAGCGTTCCGGGCTGGGCAGGAACCCCAGGAAGGCAATGATCTAGACAATAGGGGGATAGAAACTTCACCTCCCCAGAGGACCAGTCAATCGTGGGGTTATGGGCCTGAAGCCACGGTATGCCTAGGATCACCGGAAACAGTGGTGAAGAAATAACATCAAAAGTTAGTAGTTCCGTGTGCTGGCAAGAGGTGGTAGCTAGTAGTGGAAAGGTCTCCTGGCTCTGACTTGACTGGATTTAATTTGAGAACCGTCGGCCAGGAAGATGGAAAGTCCATGAGGCTTCCTCCGAAGAGGTATGGAATGCAAGTCGGTGAAGGCAGAGTCGATGAAGCAACTGCAGGCCCCGGAATCAAGGATAGCGTTGACGCGGACTGTCCTTTCCTGAAGCTGTAATGAAAGTAGAAGAGCAATGTGGGAGGTGTTGGCTGGCAAGATTACGGAACTGTTGGACACAGAAGAAAGGCACTTACGTGTCTTAACAGGGCAGTTGGTCACGTAATGTCCAGATCCGCCACAATACAAGCATAAGTTCAGCTGCCGACGCCGGGCTCGCTCTTCAGGTGACAGGGTGGGCCGCAGTAGTCCGAGCTGCATGGGCTCATCAGAGGTTTGAGCAACGCTGGCAGGTCCCCCTTGAGGGGAAGAGGTGAAGAAAGGTGCCGGAGTAGGAGTTCTTGCGGTCATCCAGGCTGGTCTATGAGGTTGAGAGGAGTGTTCGGCCCTTCACTCACGAAGCCTCCGGTCAATCTGGATGGCCAGAGCAATTAGGCCTTCCAGGGAGTCTGGGGTACCAACACGGGCCAGTTCGTCTTTAAGGCCTTCAGACAGACCCATACGGAATTGATGTCTCAGGACTGACTCGTTCCACTGGGTGTCTGCGCTCCAGCGTCTGAAGTCCGAAACATAGTCCTCAGCCATTCTACGGCCTTGCTGAAGCGCAGATAAAGCAGATTCCGCAGTGGCAGTCCGTTGGGGGTCGTCATAGAGCTGGGCCATTCCTTCGAAGAAAGAAGAGAGGGTCTGGGTGAGGGAGTTATCGTTTTCCAGAAGATGATGGGCCCAGGACTGAGGTTCTCCTTGCAGAAGGGAAATGACGAATCCTACTTTAGTTGCTTCCAGGGAGAAGGTTCTGGGCTGAAGGGCGAAATACAACTGGCAGGCATTGCGGAATGCCCGAAACTTGGAACGGTCCCCTGCAAACCTCTCCGGGATATGTACCCTTGGTTCAGGTGGAAGCATCATAACGGCAGAGTGAGTAGCTGGCTGAGCAGGAGGAGGCTGAGGTACCGTGACTGTTGGACCGGAACTAGATAGGTGCTGAACACGCTCTTCCAACCTGGTGTATCCATCCTGAAGGGATTTCACGGCCTGGGTGAGGGCCGCAAGATGCGAGCAGATCTCCTTCATGGCGGAGGCCCCTTCCGCAGGCTCAGTCATGGCTGTTCGTACTGTTAGGTACCTGGGTGGTGAGCCTGACTTGGTGGAAGGAGACCTCTCTTACGGCTCTGGTTCAAGTCCCTCTGAAGTGGAAACAGAGGGACAAGAGCACAGCGGGGTAGGAGCGTCTGGCCAGATGCAGCAGCGGATGCTGATGAGATGGAGATCTTCCAGATGCAGGAACCTCAGCAGCAGATGGCAGCCTATGATGGTTGACAAGCTGACTGTGGCGGCTGGGTGGACAGTCCACGGACCTTGAGAGGCAGTAGCAGGTTCAGGAAGGTCTCTGAGCAGGAGAATAAACAGGACCGACAACAAGCAGGAACCAGCAGGGGAGAGGCAAGGAGAAACGTCAACAGGCAGAGGTTCAGCAGTGGTAATCAGTCCGAGATAGGTCAAACAAGCCGAGGTCGGGGCAGGAGAGAGCAGCGGAGTCAGACAGGAGCCGGGTCGGGTAATCAGGTAAACTTCAGGCAGAAAAATGGGTTGCTTCAGGTACTAGCTGCAGACGAACAGCACAGAACATCTGCAGCTGTACCTTTAAAAAGGGGCACTGGCGCCAATCGCGTTAGCGCGCGCACGTGAACGGCATGCACCCGCGCGCGCCTGAGGCGCCCAGCGGCGCACATGCAGGCGCCGACCCGTGGCGCGAGTGCGCATGCGCGAGCGGCGATCCGCTCGCGTGGAACGGACGGAGCCCTGACAACAACAATAAGGCCGAGCTGGGCAGAATTAGTACCAGCACTTATATTGGGACACAGCACAGGACTAAAATTTCAAAGGACAAGGGAATTTAAACTGGGATAGTTGGCAAGTATGAGGCAGCTGCTTTGGGCCCCACAACAATGATAGGGCCCAGGGCAGCTGCCCCTTTTGCCCTGCCTTAAAGACGGCCCTGCTTGTGAGCACCCACATGACATCACTAGACACCTCATCATCAACGTTACCTTCCCCACCGCTATAATTAGAGATCTCGGAGTAGGCAGCAACACCGGGGACAAACCTCCTTGGGCTGATCTGGGTACTGTCGTCAGACTGCTGAGTGGTGGTTGTTGCTACCTCCTCTTCCTGATCCAATGCCAAGAATGGCTGCGCATCGGCAATGTCTTGTGATGGATCGGAAAATAATTCCTGTGACTCAAGCGGAGGGTATATGGTGGTGGTGGTGTTGGTGGTAGTGTCTTTGGGGGTGCACACAGCAGAGAGTGAAGAGGGTGCAGATCGAGAGGATGAGGAGGGTGCAGAAGAGTAAGGCTGAGTGAGCCACCCAACCAAGTCTGGTGCATCCTTTGACCTAATCGAAAGCACCTTCTGCAATTTGCCACTTTGGCTCAAGCCTGTTGCTCCTGCCCTACCCTTACCACCCCTGCGGAAGGGCCTGCCTCTTCCTCTGCCTGTAATTTTTTAAATACCCTGTGACAAAAGTCTCTAGAGAAGTGCAGTATATGTTGAAGAAGGTATATAACACAAAGAGTGACAAACGCAATTAGAAAAAAGTATTATAACTGGTGTGATAGACCAGTGGCCCCCCAAAACGACAGATTGAAGCAGGTTCAATCTGTCGTTTTGGGGGGCCACTGGTCTATCACACCAGTTATAATACTTTTTTCTAATTGCGTTTGTCACTCTTTGTAGTATCGCTGCAGAACCGCTCAGCAGTCACAATGCTGCACAGTGGAAATGCACTATACTATCCTTTCTATATTTGAAAGTATTTTATACGCGTATTACATCCCTAAATACTGCACACCAAATAGTACACCTACACCAGTCCTTAAAAGGACCTTTGTGGACCAAATAGTAGCTAGAGAAATTGCAGACTGTCCCTGCTTGAAACACCAAACTGTCCTTACACTAAGAAACGACAGCTGCAGAATCGGTCAGCAGCACTGCATACAGTGCAGTGCATTATAATATGCTTTCTATATTTGACAGAAAGTATATTATACGTGTATTACAACCCTATATACTGTACACCTACACCAGTCCTTAAAAGGACCTTTGTGGACCTAAAAGTAGCTAGCTAGTGAATTGCAGACTGTCCCTGCTCCAAACACCAAACTGTCCCTACACTGAGAAACGACAGCTGCAGAATCGGTCAGCAGCACTTCATGCAGTGCACTATAATATGCTTTCTATATTTGAAAGAAAGTATATTATACGTGTATTACAACCCTATATAGACCAATATATTGCGTGCAGGGTGGCGATGGACACTAGGTTGGTTGATCACATCCAAACAGAACAATTCTATAAAAATTGGCCTGATGCGAATAGCACAGCCGATACCCCAGCATGGAGCGTGGACTTCCTGGCTCCCCGCGTGACCTTATGAAGCACGACGCGGCCCCGCACATTGTGGTGCGGGGCTGCGCCCCGCACCGTCCCGTCAGAGGTCTCCCTTGCCCGGCGATGAAGCAGCCATTGGTGCTTCAACCGGCCCCATCAGCTTCACCTGTGGAGGCGGCGCATCGTCACCCATCCACAGCTGATAACCCTCTTTGGTTATTTAAGGCTTGCACAGACGGCACTTAGAACACTGCCTGCTGCACGCCGTTGTGTACTTCTATACATTCCATCTGACTGAGGTGAGACACTATGCTACTAATTTACTCTATTGACGGTCAAATCCGCTTATATTCTATTATAATTACTAGCCTTATGTGTTTTCTTTATTGCCCAGATAATCAACTGGTCTTAACTTTTGCTGATGTTGCACTGTGGAAGCTAATTATTTGGCTTCCCAGAGGAGATCTTGTAACTACAGCAACCACGGACGCTCTTGGCTGATCTACCTTACTTCCCACGACGTAGCATTGCTTGCCTTATGCCAGGCATAGTTTACATATTGTGGCACCCGTTTGTGAGCATTTGAATACCTTCACCCCCTGCTGGTTACCATTGGCAATCGGTTCTTAGCTGGTACGTATTATGTATGTTATGTCATTTGGGCCTTGCTATGGATTGTTACTTATGACCAGTATGCAGGCTTTTGCACGTATTGTTTTGGTCACATTTGTACTAATATACTTGTATTTACATTTTAGACTATGTACATACGAGATAAAATATATGCCTAGGAAAAAGGACGGATGGTCCGAAACATGTCTGCATTCTTGTCAAAATTGACATAAGTCGCAAGTTTATTGTTTACATAATTAATGCTCTGTCTAGTATCTCTTTATATATATTGCCACAACAACGTTTTTATCATACATGTATGTAACATTTTCTACTAATAAATTATGGCACTATACTTTACCTTCAGACTGGTCTATCTCATTCAAACATCCCCAGGGGTATCGGCTGTGCTATTCGCACCAGGCCATTTTTTCTAGAATTACAACCCTATATACTGTACACCTATACCAGTCCTTAAAAGGACCTTTGTGGACCTAATAGTAGCTAGCTAGTAGCTAGTGAATTGCAGACTGTCCCTGCTCCAAACACCAAACTGTCCCTCCCTACACTGAGAAAAGACAGCTGCAGAATCGGTCAGCACTGCAGTGCACTATAATATGCTTTCTATATTTGAAAGAAAGTATATTATAAGTGTATTACAACCCTATATACTGTACACCTATACCAGTCCTTAAAAGGACTTTTGTGGACCTAATAGTAATAGCTAGTGATTAGATTGACCATCCCTGCTCCACACAGCCTCCTTTCCCTACACTGACAAAAGACAGAATGTAAAATGGCTGCCAGATCAGGTCTATTTAAAAGGTAGGGGGTATATCCATGTGCTGAAATGTCTCAATTGGCTGTCCTGTACCCCACGATGGATGTGTCATGGGTCAAAGTTCTTCACATTGTAAATGAATATGTCCGCCGCCAGAAGTCCTCCGGTTTGGCGAAACGCGAACGAGCAAAGTTCACCGCGAACCAACCGGCGGGCGAACCGCAAGTCCATCTCTAATAACAAACTGTAGGTTAAAGGTATATTTTAGCAATAAGCTAGCGTCCAGGGAACTGTTTTGAAAAAATGCTCTGAAAAACAGGGAACTGCACTATGGTTGTGCTACCGGGGTGACTGTGTTGAATCACAGTCATTGGTGGACTCATAGTTTCTTAGTAAGGTTGAATAAAGATACCAGTCCATCCAGTTCAACCTGAGTGAGTGTCTACAATTGCCCCTACATTGCACACTTACATTGGTCCCTACCCTCAAGGAGCCCACAATTTAAGGTCCCCATTCATATACTAGGGCCAATTTTGGACAGAAGCCAATTAACCTGCCTGCGTGTCTTTGGAGTGTGGGAGGAAACCGGAGTACCCGGAGGAAACCCACGCAGGCACAGGGAGAACATGCAAACCAGCGACCCTTTTTACTGCTAGGTGAGAGTGCTAACCACTACACCACTGTGCCACCCTAAACTCGAACTAGTCCATCTCGGCAAAACTTTCGTGTATCACCTTTTGGGGGAGTAATAATTCGTACAATCAGGTCTTCCGGGGAGAGCTTCTGGCTTGTGCTTGCTTCCGATCCATCAACATTGGGGAGAGGGGGTGATGGGTTGATGCGGAGGGGAGGGGGCTAGAGAGTCCCTCGCAATAATCCCCAGTTCTAGTAGTAGGTCTTCACCCTCTTGAAACGTAAAAAAGGAGTAGGATTTGCCTTTATAGGTGAAAGACAACCTGAAGGGAAATGCCCATCTGTATTTTATCTGCTTGTTGACAAGCTGTTGTAGCAGAGGTTTCAGATTTCTTTGCTTTTGTACTGTAGAAGGGGCTAGGTCAGTGAAGAGTTGAATTGGTGCCCCAGATAGTGATATGTCCTGCCTGTTGTGGGCTGCGAGCATCAGTTTTTCTTTTATTCGGTAATAATGCAGTTCGACTATAACATCGCGTGGTAGTCCGTCAGATCTTGGGGCTGTCAGAGCTCGGTGAATTCGGTCAATCTCCATTTGGTGTGGGGCGATGTCTGGAATCAATTCTTTCATCAGCTCTTTCATGGTACCTTCTAGGTCAGAGTGTGTTTCGGGAAGGCCACGTATACGCACGTTATATCTCCGAGAGTCCTTGATTTTGGTATAGGCTTCCTCAAGCCTATCTTGGAGGTCTGTAATCATATTGGTATTTTGATTCACCCTCTTAATAGTGCTGTCCACCTTAGATTCCATAAGATCAAATCTCTCACCTATGCTGTGGATGTCCTTTTTAAGATCTGTGGTGATCATGGTACAGGCTTTAGAAAGCTCTTGCTGCAGCATGGTGGAGAATTGGGCTAGTAGCACTGCATCTCCAGAGTAGTGCATCTGCTGGGGCACAATAATGGCACGGCTGGGCTGGCTAAATATAGCCTCAGTGAGTTCAGCCATGTTTCTGTCCATGGAAGATACAGGGGAGTCTGCAGTCTCCCGCGTGTCTCGGTCTGTGTCAGGGGAGGGGGGCTGTGAGAGGGACTTACCCTGCTGATCTTCCTCCATGTTGGATTTTAGTTGTTTTTGCTGTCCCCGTTTCGGCTGGCCTTGTGCCCGCCGGTTCATTACCATCCCAGGGTGTTCGCCTTGCTGTTCCTGGAGCTGTGTTCCAGCTGTCTGTGCTGGTTTTTGCGGTATTGGGCCGGAGCGTGCGGAGCTCTCTCAGAGCACGTCTGTTTCCAGGATCCTGCGCATGCGCACTTCCTCCCCTCTTTAATACACGTATGTTGCCTTGCTACAAAACTGAGGTACTGCCAGTAAGGGGAGGGGTTATATACGGAGCTAAACTTCCTGTCTAGGGTGTGCCAGTGTCCATCACCTAAAGGTGCCTATATAACCCATACAATAATTACTGTGGCTCTGTGTCCTGTGATGTACTCCGAGAAAAGAATTTTACAGGTAAGCTGTTATAAAAAATCCTTTTTTACAGGTAAGCTGTTATAAAAATCCTATTTTTACTCACTGAACTGCAACTCAATTTATAACATTTGTATCTTGTGTTTTTTCTGGATTTTTTGTTGATATTAAGTCTTTATCATTTAAAGTACACCTATGATAAAAATTATAGATCCTTCATTTTTTGTAAGTAGACAAACTTACAAAATCTGCAGGAGATCAAATAATGTAACAATTTTTCCCCACTGTATTCAAGTGTATTTGTTGACCTGCAATTAAAGCGGAGTTCCACTCAAAAGTGGAACTTTCACTTATCCATCTCCTTCCCCCCTCCAGTACCACATTGGGCACCTTTTGGGGGGGGTACCTTTGACAGGTACTCGTTCCCCACTTCTGGGAGACCGGCTCGGTCCCCTCCTACTTTCTCCACCGCTGGGCCAATTAGAAAGCCCAGCGCACTTCACAATTACGCAGTAGGGCACCGGCTGTGAAGCGGAAAGTCTTCACTGCCAGGTTCCCTTACCAGGAATGGTGGCGAAGATCGGCTGGGATGCTGACATCACGGGCTCCCTGGACAGGTAAGGGTCCATATATTAAAAGTCAGTAGCTACAGTATTTGTACCTGCTGACTTTTAATGTTTCGTGGTGGGGGCTGGAGCTCCACTTTTAAATACATGAGATTTACTGCATGAAACTGCATTTTAAGTAGAAATCCAATTCTTTCCCAAATAGCTGGTACAGTACAGTATGTGCTACAACATTTTGTGTGTTTTTAGGGTCAAATCCGATGGTTTTTCTTGAATTGCGTTAAGGCAGCTCATTCAATTTGAACAAGCCCTCATTGCACAAAATAATACATCTGCACTTTTTTTTGGCAATGCAGCAGACCACAGGACATTGAGCATTCACATCTCTGCACGATGGTCCACTATAGCAGAGGTGTCTTTGTTTTTTCCATACATACTGTATGTGTAGTGGGTGCTTACGCTGATGCCCTGAATTAAAGGGAGGACACAACGGTAACTTCATCTGCATTTTTTTTATGCAAGAGTAAACAACAGTTACGGAAGTTCTGCATTTTGCTCTAGAGTTTCCCTCCGAACAGTAAGATACAGTGTGTATATTAACAGTTACCAATGGCACCGATTTCTCAATCTCCCCTGAAATTAATTAACCCAGAAGGGCAGGGCTCAAGTCCTGCTGGAACGCATGGGAACAGAGTTCCTGTACTTTTTCCACAACAGGAACTCAGTTCCCATTAGCAGCCGTGTCCTGCAAGACTTTGAAGTATGCGAGCTTTGTGGCATGTGCTACACCAGCAGCTGCTGAAACAGCTTGCAATAGTAAGTGCTGCACACCTGACCATTCAGGCATTGCCAGTAGTGGGCCCCATGACAGCTTCTGCTTCGATCTACCTATCAATCACAGCTAGCTGACGGGTAGATCAGGTCTAAGTCTAGCTGATGGGTAGATCAGCTATTCTGCTCACAGGACATGCAGGGAGAGAGCAGGGAGAGAGGTGAGCTGAGGGAGGAACATCAGTTTGGGGTGGTAAGCTGAGCACAATACCTGGCAAAGTTTAATGCTCGGAGGGAAGTTTATGTGGAAATATATGAAGGGTTGGAATAGCAGCGAGTGTGTGTTGGAGTCCTGCAGAGTTTGCAGCCCCCCAAGCTAACATACATCTCCTAAGCAGGAACACATCACTATCTCCCCAAGCATTCTGTCCAGATAATGTGCAGTTAATTTATGACCTTTCCGTTTAACCCTGTGTTATCCAAACTCCGTTCAATGAAAAGTGTAAACTCACCACATAAACACTCTATATACAAAATAAAATTCCCCAATAAAGATCAGAACATGATGTTCACATTTGCATGGAAGCATAATTGAATGAATGCGGATTATTCAGAGAATTACCGTATTTATGTTTATTGAGGATTGTTTTTTTTATGTACTAACAGTTAAGCTTCATACACACAATACAAAAATTGGATGAAAAATACCACTTATGAAGCATTCGTGCATATTTAGCGTATTTTTTTTTCCGGTGGGGGAGTGATTCTAGGGTGGGAGTTCCCACACTTTTTTCCCCAGGACTTGACCCCTGCAGAAGGGGTGTGTATTATGTCACTTCTGGGTCCACAGCTGTCATTCCCTAGTTACTGTAGCCAAGGAAGCAGCTAATCAAGTATGGTCTGTGCTTGGTTAGTGGAGGGTGGGGGAGACATTGGGGTCTGACCCCTGATGTCTTAATAAGCAAAACCTGTAACCTGCCCAATGCTATCACATGCTTGTTAGGTCCATTGTGATAGCAATAAAGTTGTGCACTTGTGTTTGTAAGCAGCAATTGCACTACACGTGAGCTATCATAACGAACGTCAGCGTGAGAGCATTAATTCATAGTAAACTGGTAACCTGCAAAGGCTTTTAAAGCGTTGCCTATGGACAGGCACACTCAATTTTTTTGGGCTTGGCATGTTTAATATTTATTTACTCCATGCAAACTTGCAAACTGTGTAATGATGCAACAAAAAAATATTTATAGATATAAAATGGTCCTGAGCAAACCAAATACTAATAAAAGTGCTACATGCTTAAAAAATATTAATAAGTAAAGAACAGGCACAAATAACAGTCCATAAATAAATCCCAGAATATTCGTTCAATGGCATCAGATGTATTCAAACGGTATTTCAGAGAAACAGCAGGTAAAGGTGCTTCTAAAAAAACGGGAAACTAAGGGCTCCCAGAACTCTCACCTCAGATCTTTAAAATCAGACACATCAAGCAAACCAAACAGCCTCCGTTTTATCTTTAACCACCAGGGGACCTTCAGTAATAGCTGACTGGAACATCATAAATATCCATGCTAGGCCACCAGGGGGCCATTCATCCCTGTGTTAGCTGATAGTAACTGCGGTGGCGATTTCCACTGATTAGTGCCGCTCAGAAGAAAAACATAGGGAGAGGAAAGGGGCTCTGATAGTGTAGTATTTATTAAAACAATCAATTTTAATCAATTACAAGTAAAATCGGACTCTCACATTTAGGAAATGAAACAGCGCATAAAGAAAAATGGTGTCCTGGCGTCTTCTGCCAGTCTTACTTCACTTCCAGTATCGCGTCACGACCACTCCCTACGCGTTATGTCAATCACGTGACTTCTTCAGGGTAGCATGATTGGTCGTAAACCCCTTCCTTAAATACATCACAACCGGAAGTGCCCGCACGGTCATCTTGGTTATGGTTATTTAGGAAAATGAATAGAAACTGGAAGTATAGGTTCCGCCATCTTGAATGTGGTAATGTTAAACTATACATAGTATTGATATATGGGCAACCATGGTTTCATAATATATCGAATAGAGTGTTATAAAATCCACAAATACAATAGACCCAGACCATTCAAATGAAACCGAACGTTTCTTAACAGCGGCAAAGTTACATATATAATTAAAAATGTATATGTTTATAAAAATAGAAAAAATAAATAAAATAAAAATAAAAATTAAGATAAAAATAAAATAAAAATCAAATAAATGTGAAAAAATATAAAAAACAAAAAAAATTAAAAACAGAAATAAATTGAAGAAAATAAATAATAAAAATAAAAAATAAATGCAAAATAAAAATGAAAAAAATGAAAAAAAAAATGTAATATAATTCTAGGACTTCAAACGTATGTTAATAAAATACAAAAATACCAAATCATATATGACCAATCAGGGAAAACAATAAAAAAAATATATATATATATCTCAATAATTTTTTTTTTATATATAAATTTTATATATATATATATATATATATATATATATATATATATATATATATATATATATATATATATATATATAAGGAAAATTAAAAAATTACTTAAAAAACAATTCAAATCAAATTCGACGTTTAGGCCTTCAGGAGTAAAAGTTCTCATAGTGTATATCCATCTGGACTCTTTTTGGCTAATGGGTTCTAATCTTACGACTGCCCCTCCATGATGGGTTATATCTTTCAATACCCCAAAATTGTAAATGAGAGGGATCCCTGTTATGTACCAAGTCAAAATGCCTAGATACACTATGTTTAGGAAAACCCTTAACAATATTTTGTATATGTTCCTTTATTCTTATTTTCAAAGCCCTCTTAGTTCTTCATATATATTGTAGATTACAACTACATTGTAGACCATATACAACCCCTTCAGTATGGTATCCAATGAAGTCACGGATAGTATATGTAAGTCCCGTAGTAGTAGCTGAAAATTCTGATCTCTTACTTTCAAATTTCTTTGAATGTCGACAGGCAAAACAATTCTTACAAGGGAAGAAACCTTTCCCTGTAAAGAAAGTATAACCCTTTTTAGGTGGTGGTTCTACTACTGATTTAACAATAATATCCCTTAAGGTGGGAGCCCTTCTGTAAATAATATTGGGTTTCTCAGGTAGAATACTTCCCAGGTCTCTGTCTTTTTTCAAAATATGCCAATGGCGTCGAATAAGTCTAGATAATTATTTGTGTTGAACATTATAGTCTAATATTAAGGAGGGAACCTCATGGTTAAATTTTCTTTCATTTGTCCTCTGTTGAAGCATATTCTTCCTATCCAACAACCTAACTTGTTCAATCTGATCTTTAATTAGGGTATCCTCATATCCCTTTTCTTTAAATCTTCCAGCAATTAAATTAGCCTGCATAAGATAATCGTCATCCTTAGTACAATTTCTCCTTATCCTTACCAGTTGTCCATTAGGTATATTGTATAACCAAGGTTTAAAATGGCAGCTTTTTATAGAGAGATAGCTATTGGTATCCACACTTTTAAAGTGGGTTTTGGTGATGATTTCATTATTCTGTAAAGAGATATTTAGATCCAAAAAATCCACAGATTTTTTATCCACTTTCCATTCTAAATAGATGTTCCTATCATTATTATTTAATCACTCAAATATTTCTCCAATGAGTCCAAACTGCCATTCCATACAATGATCAAATCATCAGTGTATCTTTTATATAATGCCAGTTCAGCAGGCATATTTTTATATATGGCTTCCTCCTCCCAGTGTGCCATAAATGCATTGGCAACACTGGGGGAAAATTTGGCACCCATTGCTATACCAATGGCCTGTCTATAATACGTCTGATTGTGCCAAAAGTAATTATGTTTTAGACAAAAGTCAAGGCATTTTATCAAGAACTTTCTCTGTTTGTACTCTAGTATCGTATATGTTTTTAAGAGCCATTTAATCGCAGCACATGGTTCATGATGTGATACAATAGTATATAGAGATGACACATCTGCCGTGGCCAAAATAGTTCTAACTTCCAAAACAGGGACAGTCTCCAGTAGTTGTAGTGTATGTTTCGGATCTTTCAAATATGCCCTCGTTTTTTGTACTGCTGGCTGTAAAAAAAAAAATCCAAATATTCTCCCATTCTTGATGTGAGTGATTCTATACTGTTAACGATAGGTCTGCCTGGTGGTTGTTCACGATTCTTATGCATCTTTGGAATAGTGTATATTATTCGTGTCCTGCAAGACTCTGGAATAAGGTATTTAGTCTCCTTTTTATTTAGAATTGATTTTTTCATACCAAAGTGTACCAGTTGTTCCAATTCCTTCTTCTATTTATGAGTAGGATTACCTAATAGTTAGGTGATAAGCGACAAGCATCGCTGGCCGGATTGACACTGGAGTGGGGATTCGAATTGGATTCCCGCCAATACCAGGCACTGCGTTTGGTATGAATCCTAAGGGAGAACTCCACGCCAAATGTAAAAAAGAAAACGCTGTGGGTTCCCCTTGGGAGGCATACCAGGCCCTTATGTCTGGTAGGGATTTTAAGGGGAATCCCCTTCGCCGAAAAAAACGGCGTGGGGTCCCCCCCAAAATCCATACCAGACCCCTATCCGAGCAGCCCGGCCGGTCAGGAAAGGGGGTGGGGACGAGCGAGCGCCTCCCCCCCTCCTGAGCCATACCAGGCCGCATACCTGGGGGGTGCCTTGGGGAAGGGGTCTGCGGGCGTGGGGCTTATCGGAATCCGGGAGCCCCCTTTAATAAGGGGGCCCCCGGATCCCGGCCCCCCACCCTATGTGAATGAGTATGGGGTACAATGTACCCCTACCCATTCACCTGTGAAAAAACTGTACAAAAAAACACAACACACAAGGGTTAAAATAGTTTATTGCACAGCTCCGGGGGTCTTCCGTCTTCGGGGGTCTTCTTGCCGGACTCCTCCGCTATCTTTGAACATAGTTACATAGTTAGTCAGGTTGAAAAAAGACACATGTCCATCAAGTTCAACCACAAAAAAATAAAAAAATAATTAATAATAATATCATACAATCCCATATACCCAATTCTATACCCACAGTTGATCCAGAGGAAGGCAAAAAACCCCAGCAGAGCATGATCCAATTTGCTAAAGCAGGGGAAAAAATTCCTTCCTGATCCCCCGAGAGGAAATCGGATTTTCCCCGGATCAACTTTACCTATAAATGTTAGTACCCAGTTATATTATGTACACTTAGGAAATAATCCAGGCCCTTCTTAAAGCAATCCACTGAGCTGGCCAGAACCACCTCTGGCGGGAGTCTATTCCACATTTTCACAGCTCTTACTGTGAAGAAACCTTTCCGTATTTGGAGATGAAATCTCTTTTCCTCTAGACGTAAAGAGTGCCCCCTTGTCCTCTTTGTTGACTGTAAAGTGAATAACTCAACACCAAGTTCACTATATGGACCCCTTATATATTTGTACATGTTAATCTCCTCTCATCAAGAGAGAATAAATTCAGTTCCTCTAATCTTTCCTCATAGCCGAGTTCCTCCATGCCTCTTATCAGTTTGGTTGCCCTTCTCTGCACTTTCTCCAGTTCCCCTATATCCTTTTTGAGAACTGGTGCCCAAAACTGAAGGGCATGTTCCAGATGAGGTCTTACTAATGATTTGAACAGGGGCAAAATGATATCTCTCTCTCTGGAGTCCATACCTCTCTTAATACAGGAAAGGACTTTGCTAGCTTTGGAAACCGCAGCTTGGCATTGCATGCTATTATTGAGCTTATGATCTACCAAAACCCCCAGATCCTTCTCCACTATGGATTCCCCCAGTTGTACTCCCCCTAGCATGTATGACGCATGCATATTCTTAGGCCCCAAGTGCATAACTTTACATTTATCAACATTAAACCTCATCTGCCACATAGTTGCCCAATTATACAGAGCATTGAGGTTGGCTTGTAAATTGGAGACATCCTGTAAGGAGGTTATTCCACTGCATAACTTGGTGTCATCTGCAAAGACAGAAATGTTACTTTTGATCCCAGACCCAATATCATTTATAACGATATTAAAAAGTAAGGGTCCCAGCACTGAACCTTGGGGTATACCACTGATAACCTTAGACCATTCAGAGTAAGAATCATTAACCACTACTCTCTGAATTCTGTCTTTTAGCCAGTTTTCTATCCATTTACAAATTGATAATTCCAAACCTGTAGACTTTACCTTACACATGAGCCATGTGTGCGGAACTGTATCGAACGCTTTCGCAAAATCCAAGTATACCACGTCCACCTCCACCCCTCTGTCCAAGGTTTTACTTACTACCTCATAAAAAGAAATCAGGTTTGTCTGACAACTTCTGTCTTTCATGAATCCATGCTGTCTGTTGCTTAAAATATTTTTTTCCAGCAAGAACTCGTCTATGTGGTCTTTTATTATCCCTCCAGTATCTTCCCAACTATAGAAGTTAAACTAACAGGTCTATAGTTACTTGGTAAAGACTTTGTTCCCTTTTTAAATATAGGCACCACATTGGCTGTGCGCCAATCCAGTGGTACTATTCCTGTCATTAATAGTCCCTAAAAATTTGATACAATGGCTTTGAAATTACAGAGCTCAATTCTTTTAGGATCCGTGGGTGGATGCCATCAGGTCCAGGTGCTTTATCCACCTTAATTCTGTCCAAATATTTCTGGACCATATCACTTTTGAGCCATTGTGGATTTGGGGCTGCGTCACTACCACCCCCATTATAGACATGAGCTCCCCCATGCTCCTTTGTATACACAGAGCTGAAGAAAGTATTTAATAAGTTAGCCTTCTCTTTGTCCCCAGTCACCCACTCCAGATTATTTTGTAAAGGGCCTACATGCTCAGACTTGACCTTTTTACTATTAATATATTTGAAGAATTTTTTGGGGTTTGTCCTACTATCTTTTGCAATCTGTCTTTCATTTACAATTTTTGCATCCTTGATTTCCTTTTTACATATTCTGTTATATTCTTTGTAACATTTAAATGACACTAGCGTTCCTTCATTTTTTAAAAGCTCTTTTTTTATAGTTTATAGCTTTTTTTACTTTGGCCGTGAGCCACATCGGTTTTATTTTTAGCCTTTTAAACTTATTGCCCATGGGAATATACTTTGCCGTGAGATCACAAACAGTCTTTTTGAAGAATTCCCATTTCTGTTCTGTGCCCATTGATGCCAGTATTCCCTCCCAGTCTAAGTCCTGGAGAGCAGCCCTCATCCTTGTAAAATTTGCTCTCTTGAAATTAGGTGTTTTTATCTTCCCCGTATGTGATTTTTGCTTACAGCTAACATCAAATGAAATCATGTTATGGTCACTGCTACCCAGGTGTTCCTTTATCTGAACATTAGTAATACGTTCTGCATGGTTTGTGATTACCAGGTCCAACAGAGCATCATTCCTAGTTGGAGCCTCAATAAACTGGGCACATCTGTATGCAGTTCCACCCATAATGCTTCAGACTCATCACACTCTCCGTCCACCAGGTCCTCTTTCTCACTCGCTTTGAGATCACTTCTCACATAGAGACAGACCCCTCCACCTTTCCTTTTTACCCTGTCTTTCCAAAAGAGTGCATACCCAGGAATATTAATAGCCCAGTCATGTGAGGAATGAAGCCAAGTTTCAGCAATACCGATTACATCATAGCTCTCCTGATGCACCAGAGCTTCCAACTCACCTATTTTACTTGGCAGACTTCTGGCATTGGTAAACAAACATTTTAATGCATTAATATATTTTGACCGGTCACATACTATCCTCTTGGGTGTTCCAAGATTACAACTAGGACTTGCTACTATGGTTACCTTGGGTTTATGTGCTTTTGTTACCCTACAACTAATGCCCCTAATATTACCCTCTGGAATATGCTCCATGCTGACTATCTCTGGACCCTCCCCCCCATTGCCTAGCTCTTTTGCTAGCGGAGGAGCCCGGCTTTCTTCTTCGTTGCCGCCCTCTTCTTCCGACTTCGGGGGTCTTGCCGGGCTACAGCTTCTTCTTCCAGCTCTTTTACTAGTGGTGGCCCGGTCTTCTGTTGCCGTTGCCGCCGCCGCCGCCTTCAGTTCTTCTTCTTCTGCAGATGTGGAAGACCCCCGGAGCTGTACAATAAACTATTTTAACCCTTGTGTGTTGTGTTTTTTTGTACATTTTTTTCACAGGTGAATGGGTAGGGGTACATTGTACCCCATACTCATTCACATAGGGTGGGGGACCGGGATCCGGGGGCCCCCTTATTAAAGGGGGCTCCCGGATTCCGATAAGCCCCCCGCCCGCAGACCCCGACAATACATATATAGGGATTCAAAAATATATTAGAAAGATGAACATTAAAAAATCTATAATGAATAACCCTATTAGGTCTACTTATGAGATACAGAGTGAGCAGGGTCTAATACAACATAGTACGCTACGGAACAATTCTGTATACAACCCACAAGTAGCCAATAATCAGCACATTGAGGTTTTTAAAAAACTTGTACTTGATGATTTAGAATCTTTGCAGATTAAGAAAATCTCTGATCCGATACATATTAAGAAAGGAATGAAATCCCTTGCACAGAGAAAAGACATTGTGATTCGCCCGGCGGATAAGGGAGGAGCCATGGTCATACAATCTAAAGAAGCATATCTATATGAATTGGACCCACAATTACAAGATGGAGACACTCATGTTAAACTATTAGGTAATCCTACTCATAAATAGAAGAAGGAATTGGAACAACTGGTACACTTTGGTATGAAAAAATCAATTCTAAATAAAAAGGAGACTAAATACCTTATTCCAGAGTCTTGCAGGACACGAATAATATACACTATTCCAAAGATGCATAAGAATCGTGAACAACCACCAGGCAGACCTATCGTTAACAGTATAGAATCACTCACATCAAGAATGGGAGAATATTTGGATTTTTTTATACAACCAGCAGTACAAAAAACGAGGGCATATTTGAAAGATCCGAAACATACACTACAACTACTGGAGACTGTTCCTGTTTTGGAAGGGAGAACTATTTTGGCCACGGCAGATGTGTCATCTCTATATACTATTGTAGCACATCATGAAGCATGTGCTGCGATTAAATGGCTCTTAAAAACATATACGATACTAGAGTACAAACAGAGAAAGTTCTTGATAAAATGCCTCGACTTTTGTCTAAAGCATAATTATTTTTGGCACAATCAGACGTATTATAGACAGGCCATTGGTATAGCAATGGGTGCCAAATTTGCCCCCAGTGTTGCCAATGCATTTATGGCACACTGGGAGGAGGAAGCTGTATATAAAAATATGCCTGCTTAACTTACATTATATAAAAGATCCATTGATGATTTGATCATTGTATGGAATGGCAGTTTGAACTCACTGGAGAAATATTTGAGTGATTTAAATAATAATGATAGGAACATCTATTTAGAATGGAAAGTGGATAAAATAATCTGTGGATTTTTTGGATCTAAATATCTCTTTAGAGAATGAAATCATCACCAAAACCCACTTTAAAAGTGTAGATACCAATAGCTATCACTCTATAAAAAGCTGCCATTTTAAACCTTGGTTATACAATATACCTAAAGGACAACTGGTAAGGATAAGGAGAAATTGTACTAAGGATGACGATTATCTTATGCAGGCTAATTTAATTGCTGGAAGATTTAAAGAAAAGGGATATGAGGATACCCTAATTAAAGATCAGATTGAACAAGTTAGGTTGTTGCATAGGAAGAATATGCTTCAACAGAGGACAAATGAAAGAAAATTTAACCATGAGGTTCCCTCCTTAATATTAGACTATAATGTTCAACACAAAGAATTATCTAGACTTATTCGATGCCATTGGCATATTTTGAAAAAAGACAGAGACCTGGGAAGTATTCTACCTGAGAAACCCAATATTATTTACAGAAGGGCTCCCACCTTAAGGGATATAATTGTTAAATCAGAATTGCTTTGCCTGTCGACATTCAAAGAAATTTGAAAGTAAGAGATCAGAATTTTCAGCTACCACTACGGGACTTACATATACTATCCGCGACTTCATTGGATGCCATACTGAAGGGGTTGTAATCTACAATATATAGGAAGAACTAAGAGGGCTTTGAAAATAAGAATAAAGGAACATATACAAAATATTGTTAAGGGTTTTCCTAAACATAGTGTATCTAGGCATTTTGACTTAACGTACATAACAGGGATCCCTCTCATTTACAATTTTGGGGTATTGAAAGATATAACCCATCATGGAGGGGCAGTCGTAAGATTAGAACCATTAGCCAAAAAGAGTCCAGATGGCTATACACTATGAGAACTGTTACTCCTGAAGGCCTAAATGTCGAATTTGATTTGAATTGTTTTTTAAGTAATTTTTAATTTTCCTTTATAATATATATATATATATATATATATATATATATTTATTTTTTTAATATATAACTTTTTTCATATATAAAAAAATTTTTTTATGGAGATATATATATATATATTTTATTGTTTTCCCTGATTGGTCATATATGATTTGGTATTTTTGTATTTTATTTACATACGTTTGAAGTCCTACTTCATTTCCGGTATGCGTTTTTTTAGTATAGAATTGTATTAAAAAAAAATTATTTTTTCATTTTTATTTTGCATTTATTTTTTATTTGTATTATTTATTTTCATTTTATTTTCTTCAATTTATTTCTGTTGTTTATTTTTATTATTTTTTTTTTTTCACATTTATTTTATTTTATTTGTATTTATTTTTTTATCTTAATTTATTTTTTTATATTTTTATAAACATATACATTTTTTAATTATATATGTAACTTTGCCGCTGTTAAGAAACGTTTGGTTTCGTTTGAATGGTCTGGGTCTATTGTATTTGTGGATTTATAACACTCTATTCGATATATTATGAAACCATGGTTGCCCATATATCAATACTATGTATAGTTTGACATTACCACATTCAAGATGGCGGAACCTATACTTCCGGTTTCTATTCATTTTCCTAAATAACCATAACCAAGATGGCCGTGCGGGCACTTCCGGTTGTGATGTATTTAAGGAAGGGGTTTACGACCAATCACGCTACCCTGAAGAAGTCACGTGATTGACGTAACGCGTAGGGAGTGGTCGTGACGCGATACCGGAATTGAAGTAAGACTAGCAGAAGACGCCAGGACACCATTTTTCTTTATGCGCTGTTTCATTTCCTAAATGTGAGAGTCCGATTTTACTTGTAATTGATTAAAATTGATTGTTTTAATAAATACTACACTATCAGAGCCCCTTTCCTCTCCATATGTTTTTCTTCTGAGCGGCACTAATCAGTGGAAATCGCCACCGCAGTTACTATCAGCTAACACAGGGATGAATGGCCCCCTGGTGGTCTAGCATGGATATTTATGATGTTCCAGTCAGCTATTACTGAAGATCCCCTGGTGGTTAAAGATAAAATGGAGGCTGTTTGGTTTGCTTGATGTGCCTGATTTTAAAGATCTGAGGTGAGAGTTCTGGGAGCCCTTAGTTTCCCATTTTTTTAGAAGCACCTTTACCTGCTGTTTCTCTGAAATATCGTTTGAATACATCTGACGCCATTGAACGAATATTCTGGGATTTATTTATGGACTGTTATTTGTGCCTGATCTTTACTTATTAATATTTTTTAAGCACGTAGCACTTTTATTAGTATTTGGTTTGCGCAGGACCATTTTATATCTATAGCTGTCACTTTGGTATTGTATATAATATCATTAGGTCCAGCTGCAATACATTAGCACTTTATTGCACATTTACACGTGCACTTTTTTGGGAAATAGTTGTCAAGTGCATTTTATTTATTCGCACATTTATGTACTGTTTTCTATGAGGTATATTATTACCCTTCCTTTATTCATATATATTTTTCACCTTGAAATAGTAGCGCGAAGGCTCTGTTCACTTTTATAACAAAAAAACATTGCACCTACAGCCATTTTATTCTACAGGGCATCTGCTTTCTAAAAATATATGATGTTTGGGGGTTTAACGTTTTTTTAGCAAAAATTGCACATTTTAACGTGTGCAAAAAAATTAAAAAAATGCCTTGGTGGACAAGTGGTGTACTGTGCATCCTTGCCAGTAACCTGTCCCTAGCTAGAGTCATGTCTCCCACAAAATGGGTTCCTGTCCCTGCCTGAACTTCTCACACTGCAGGGCCCCCAATGATCCAGGGAAGGGCAATTTATAGCCCCTCTGTATCAAAGTTGGCTGCCCAGATCTTTTCCTGTATCCAATACGACACAGGCTCACCCAAGATGGCACCCGAAGTCCATAGGACCATTTGCTCCAATGCTGGGCTTCCCAGGTGCCAATAGTAAGGAGCCATCACAAGATTGCTTTGTTTACTACAGCAACAAAACTAGGACTTGACTGAGTGATTGCTGCATCACTCCCTTGCCACGTTAATGACAGAACTATAACTATATCTTCAGACTAACAGTCCCTACTGCTGCCACCTGCCTACATATGCACTCAGGTGCTGTTTAGAACAGATAGCACAGCACATAAACTGTGAATTTACATGTAAGGCACATTATAACACAGGGCTTTAACTTGCATTGCTGCACATGCATAAATGTAAATCCAAGCTTAAATAGAACATGTAAGGACCCATTCATTTCTAGGTGCTACCATATGTACATGGGTATGAATGGACTCTAAGATCTGATAGTATTGACTGGCAGAGAAGAAATAGCCATAGTGCACAGAGCTCTGATTGAATACTTCAAGCTATTCTTTAAATAAGTAAAATGTGTTATTTATAACTAAAAACTGGTCTGTTAAATCCCTCATCAAAAATAATGTGATGTCTTTCTGCACCAATTTTTATGTGCTGTTCACAAAGAAATAACAGCTTTTCCCCTAAGTATGCATGCTAAAACCAAAAATAGCTTGTGTGCTGTAGAGTCAACAAAATGGTCAGCAAAGCAGATGAAAAAAAGAACATTTCCCATGTCACCTTGGATACAGATTTTCTCTGACGCTCTCTTACTAGTATATTGCTACTTGTCATTAGTTACCAGAATCTCAGTGCAGAAATGTATCTTTCCATTTGCATGTGAATCAAGCTTTGACTGTCATTTTGGCTGGTTAGCCTGTACTGAAAGAAAAATAAAATCTGCATGGCTCAGGCATATGAGATTAAAACTATGCATAATCAATTATTGTAATAAACTGCCCGAGACATCAAAGGAAATATGCCTCATTATATCTACTGGGCTGTTAATGCTTGCTTATGCTAAAAAATAAATAAATACAAAAAACACAACCATAGCCTTTCTAATTATTCTACTTTTTTTTTGCATTCATTACAAAATACAATCTATATTAGCTATAGTAAATTGGTAAAATGGTATTATTGAGATCATGCAAATAACATTAATCTGGAGTACAGGACTATTACATCTACAGCAGAATAAATATACTCATGTACAGGGCAATTATGTGACACATTTGGGCAAATTTGATTTAAAGTGCATCTTTTAAATCTACTAGCATAAAAACACATACAGTTTTGGACTAAACAACATTCTTTCTTATATGCTAAATTAAATTTATCAAGAATCAAAACTAAGGTCTTATTTATATCATACTTACCTGTTCTGTGTAATGGTTTTGCACAGAGCAGCCCCGATTCTGCTCTTCTCAGATCCCCCATCAGCGCTCCTGACCCCTCCTTTCTGCTGAGTGTGCCCACAGCAAGCAGCTTGCTATGGGGGGCTCCCGAGCCACTGCTCTGTGTGTCCATTTGCACACGTAGCTTGCTTCAGCCTCGCCATTGCTCTCTCCTCATTGGCTCCCTGGCTGTGATTGACAATAATGGGAGCCATTGCCTCCCACTGCTGTCTCAGCCAGTGAGGAAGAGAATGGGGAGAGCTGCTGCTCTTGTGCACATTGCTAGATCGAGATGGGTAAGTATTAGGGTGGCTGCTGCACACAGAAGGTTTTTTTACCTTCATGCATAGAATACAACCACTTTAATAAGAGGGTCCCGATTGACCACCTGGCTTCACCCTATCTATATTGTGCCAGAGGCAAGATGTAGGCGAATATTTGTTGGGCTGTTGATTTAATGGAAAGAAAAAATAGGAATTTTTACTTACCTGTAAAATTCCTTATCTTGGGGTATAATATAATATAGGACTTGTATTCATAGACCATGGGTCAAATGCTTCTTTTCCTTCAGTTGATTAGTCGCTGGCAAAGGTTTTTGCTAGAGCCACCCATAAAGCATACCCTTATAACCCCACTTACTCTGTGGAGCTCTGTGTTTTTAGCAAGCAATAAGGAGTGATCAAGATGTAGAGAAAGAGAAACCTGTGTCCTGTACTGTTCTCCAAGGTAATAAACGTACAGGAGACATCAACAACCCTAGTATAATATACTCTGATGGGAACAGAAGGAACCTTTTCCTTAAAGCGAACCTTCAGTAATTATTTCAACTTTCCATCTATTAAATCTTCTTCCCTTGTTGTTTTAACTTTGGATAGTAAAACATTTTTTTCCTGCCAGTAAATACCCTATACAGCCCACTATGTTTTTATTGCAGATTATGTGGGCAGACTGCAGTCCCTCTTTAATGATGGAGGGCCCAGGAAATGAGCTGTCCACTTCACCTGGCAATGATGGAACAGGGAGACAGGTGTCTCAGAGTCCTCTACTAGGTGCTCTAAAAAAAACAAAAGGACTGCACCTTGGGAAAGAGGCTGTGGCAGACAAGAAAACTGACAGCCCCGATCACATCCAAACAATGTAGGGCTATTTTCTTGTCAAATTATGGGGCAGGACAGAGGAAAGGGAGGACAATGCCCTCAGGGAGGTGGCAAGAGGAAATTACCTTAGGTAAAAAAAGTTTTGTTTCCAAACCACCTTGTCATTATGCTTAACAAGAAATGTCTCTTTACAAGAGAGAGCTGCTAACTCAGAAACACTCCTAACAAACGTGATGTCAACCAAGAAGGCAATCTTAAAGGCGAGGTTTTCCAATAGAATTTTCAGTTAAAGTTGAGATACCAAGGTGAAGCAGTAGGTAAAATTGGGGGAACTGTATTAGCAACTCTCTGTAGAAAAGTTTTGATAAGGAATTGTGAGACAAGAAGTTTCTGGAAGAGGAAGGATAGGGCAGAAACCTGTCCCTTTAGGGTACTCAGAGCCAGAAGATGGTCAAGACCAAAATGAATAATGGCCAAAAATGCAAGTGATAAAGTAATGATAGGGCAAACTTTCCATCCTCACACCATGCAAAGCCTTCTGTGTGTAATGGAAAATTTTGCGAGAGTTGGATTTCCTTGCTCTGAATGAGGTGGGAATAGCCAAATAGAGATATCCCTATTCTTTAAGACTTGGGTTTCTATAGCAATGCTGTTAAAGCTAGTGATGGAGAAGTACAAGGGACCTTGAACCAATAAGTCTGGTCTGTGTACCACAGTCTCTCTGGCCCAATTTGGTGTGATGATAATAAATGGGACCCTTTCCTCCTCTATTTTGTTCAGTAGTCAAGCAAGGATCGTCATTGAAGGGAAGGCCTGAATCAGTTGGATATGAGTCCAAGGAATCACCAGAGCATCTACTGTGAAGACTATAGGATCCCTGATCTTGGCCACAAACTTGTTCAGCTTATTGTTGAACCTGGAAGCCACAATGTCCACATCTATTTTTCCCCACCTTAGGCAGAGATTCTGAAAGGAACTCTGGAGCAGACAACTCCCAGACACAGCCACCAGCAGGGCTGGAACTGCAAGAGCAAACAGAGCTCTTTAAGGAGCTTCAAATCACCTATCAACAGAATCCTTAGAGGAAACGTCCTCAACAGTAACTATAAAGTGTTTACTAATACAAAAAAATCTAAGCTTTGCCAGACCTCGTAAAGTGCAAAATAAATGTGTGTGTGTATGGAAAAAGTATTTTTAGACTCTGAAACAGAAGGTTCTAGAAGGGCCAAAAGTTTTCCAAAGCAGTCAGACCTACAATAGTGGCAGAGAAATCATCTTTTGCCTCACAGGCCCCAAAGTGCATGCTAGAGTCATACGAGGGGAGTGGTGTCAACATAGGACATTGCTCTGGGACAAGGGAACAGATATCATCCAGAGTGGTGTTCTGTGTTTCCTATAGGCTATCAGCAGAACACATTATTCTGGCCTTTAGTCCCAGCCCCCTTGCCTGTAATCTATCGCTAGTGAGGGGGATAACCTGTGGGGTACTCACTATTCAGGAGTGCAGAATTAATAGAATACTGGGTGCATGCTCGGTGGAACATTTGGGCATAAACACATCTCTGAGGTGGGATGCATTTACCTCATCCTTCTGTGACTAAGTTCATATAAAAGGGAAAAACTATTTTATAAGTGCTTGTGCTTAGAAGCGTTAGAGAAAAATGGCAGGGATTCCCACAATTAAGTGAAAAACTCCCAAGCCTCTGCCCACTAAATTGTATAGTGCTCTCACTGCTCTGTGCCCTGTGGATAGTGTTGCTAAAAGCCAGGAATGAGAGTCCATATACAGGGAAACCCTTTGTTACCTTATCCATGATGGTGTCCTATAAAGGTCCATGCTTCTCCCACCATGCTGGGAATACCCCTGAAGGGTTTTACGTGTCTGGAAAATGGTCCTGGACCTTTATAGCAGCCTGCAGCTGTCTTCACATGTTGCAATTTGTGCCAAGGTGAACTCCTAATGCATGGTCCGGTGCCCAAAGCAAAAATTACAAGCTGGCTCACATAGAGCAGTCTGGGTGCAGTTCCCAAGGTACACACCAAGGGTAACCAATTTAGAAACTACTAGGTAGTACAAGAAAATAAGCAGTCAAATGTTAATAGAAGTTTGAAATTAAAAAATAACAATGTTTTAAAATAGAAAAATATTTCTCTGGATGAGAACAGGTTTATCACCTAAGGACACTAGCAAAAAACTGGAGCCTCACAGAGTGGGCGGTGTTACATGGGCATGCTCTAGAGCAGTGATGGCAAACCTTGGCACCCCAGATGTTTTGGAACTAAATTTCCCATGATGCTTATGCACTCTGCAGTGTAGTTGAGCATTATGGGAAATGTAGTTCCAAAACATCTGGGGTGCCAAGGTTCGCCATCACTGCTCTAGAGACAACCCTAGCTAAGGTTTTTGTTAGTATTCAACCACCTGAAAGTAGCAGCATATAACCCTTGGTCTATGAATACAAATCCTGTGTTCTGTATTGTACAACTTAAGCCGCGTACACACGGGCAGACTGTCTGGCCAACTAAGTCCGTCAGACAATCCGACAGACAGTCCGTCCTACTTTTGAATGAACGGACTTGACCACACACGATGAACAGACAGTCCGTTGAAAGCTTGCGCGATGACGTGTACAGCACGTACGACGGGACTAGAAATACGACGTCCAATACACTGCAATGCAACCTTCGGCCGTGTAAATCCTTTCTGAGCATGCGCCATACTTAGTCCGTCCAACTTGCCTACTCACGAGCGGACTGTCCGCTGAAACCAAAGTTGGACGGACAATATTACGGAAATTCCGAAAGACTTAGTCCGCCAGACTGTCCGCTGAAAAAGTCCGCTGAAGCCCACACACGAGCGGACTGTCCGCTGAAACATGTTTCAGTGGACTAAGTTGGACAGACAGTCCGCCCATGTGTACACGGCCTAAGATAGTTACATAATGCACTCAAGTCGAGCCTGATTTTGATTCAGCATTGTGCCCGAGAGCAGTGGCTTTCTCTTCTCTATCTCTGCTCACTGGACATGGAGGCTTTGGTTTCTGCTTCTGTCAATCACAGATTGTGAGGAGAGAGTAGGGGTGGGGCTGAGCATTGCTGTGGCTGTCAATTGACACATAGAACTTGGCACAGGATAAAGCTGGCATGAGTGCCCCCATAGCAAGCCACTTGCTATGGGGGTACTCAGAAGGGGGAAGGAGCCAGGAACGCCAGTGAGGGAATCCAAAAGAGGAGGATCGGGGCTGCAAAACCATTGCACAGAGCAGGTAAGTATGACATGTTTGTTTTAAAAAATATATATCTTTACAATCCCAAATGAAACTTGATTGACAGCACTCATCTGTGGCAGCAGACACATGCTAGAGATGAGTGGCATCTTTCAGCACAGCAGGGGGTGGAGTCAGCTTGAGTCCCAACACAAGCATAAAGGATCAGTAAGTGCTGGCAGGACTGTATAATAAGCCAAGAACACCCCATATTTACTAGCAGTCAGCTAATCACACAGCCCCACAAGTGCAGACTTTGGCAGAATAGTTTGTATAATTTCCCCAAAATGCTTACAGGCAACCGGGGATGCTGCCTCCCTGGCGCCCTTGGTTTCCTGAATGTGCCTTGTGGACGTTTTACAAACTATTCTGCCACAGTCTGCCCTGCCAGTCGGCAGGCCTGTGTTATTGATAGTCCAACAGTTGCACAAATCACATATCTGATGCTTATAAGACATAAGAATCTCTAGATGAAGCTTGAGTATGATCATCTGGCTGCTAGTAAACTTTTGGCTTCCTTAGCTGCCCGCATGCACCTTGCACCTTGGGGAAGTTATCAAACTATTCTGTCACAGTCTGTGCTGTATGAGGGGCAGCAGGTGAGGTTACATTCATTCTTTTGGTGAGTTTGGCAAGCTAAAACACTGTGTACAACCTTTTTCAGCAAATATCTGAAAGAGGGAAAGGTGACTACAGTGCTGTGCTGTAGCTCCCCCCATTGAAATCACTATAGACTGAGCCTGGGATGAAGCTTACAGCCCACACGAAAGAGGGCCAAAGCAGTGAGGGCCAAATGATAGCATGGACCTGAATGGGAAGTGTTACATGAGCTTGGACCCCGGAGAGATTCAACAAGGATTTTTATGTTGTGGTGATAATTTTCCTGTGTGCATGTATGGTGAAGGTTAGATGGCCAAATCCAAACATATATGGCCTGTGTAATAGCAGTGAGAAATGACATCATTTTACAAATTAGATCTGTACATTTTAAACTTCAATGCAAGGAGTTTTATACAATAACATTTATAACAAACCCTGTTGTGTTAAGTGTCATACTAATTGCATTGCCAGGAAAGCGACTTAGCCCTTGCACACACTGTCGGACATTCTGACAACCAAATCCGTTGGATTTTGTCCGAAACTGTTGCATACACACGGTCGGACAAAGTTGTCGGAAAATCCGATTGTACATAACATGATGACGTTATTTCGTTACAACGGGACTACGTTCAGGCTAGTAGCCAATAGCTTTGGTCTAGGAATTTGATCTGAGCATGCGTGGCACTTTGTCCGTCGGAGTAGGCTACACATGATCGGAGTATGTCCGATCGGAGCATGTTGTCGGAAAATTTTATAGGCAAGTTGGAAAACTTGGTCCGTCGGATATTCCGACGGAAACAGTCCGATGGAGACCACACACAGTCGGATTATCCGACAATACGGTCCGATCGGACACATTCTGTCGGAATCTCTGACGGTGTGTACAAGGGCTTAAAGGCACAGTCCATATTTCTTGTTATAGCCATATTTACATAGCCTGATGAGGCTGCACTGATGGCCACTGATGAAGAGGCACTGATGAGGCGGCACCAATATGCTGCACTAATGGGCACTGATGATCCATGCCCTGTTTATTCCTGTCACAGGAAAGCCGGTTATCACTGACGGTGCTGAGGAAAGCAAAGCCCGATAACCAGCATTTGTTTACATGGGTTCACCTGTGATTGGACACAGCTTATCACATAGTAAAGAGACAATGTCATTGGCTCTGTACTCCAATTGGTTCTGTGTTTGAGGGACTCGGTTCTGTGTTTGAGGGACACGGCCCACCACTGATCGCCACACTGTGCTCCCCAGGGTGCAAGCACAAGCGGCATGACTGGGAGAATGTCATATGGCGTCCACCCGGAAACAGGAGCGTCCCTCTCGGCCTTTAGCAAATTTTTCTCAATTCAGTTCTCGGCAGTTCTCAGAGAAAAAAGCTTCTCCCCTGCAGCCTGTTTATGAAGTGAAGAATTTCTGTTCTCATTGGGAGAAGAGAAACGTTTTTCCTCTCAGAACAACTGAGATCCAAGTAGAAAGGGAAGGCCTGCCTGTGATCTCAGATACAATGCCTTGAAAATGTATTCACACCCCTTGAAATTTTCCACACTTTGTCATGTTACAACCAAAAATTTAAATTTAAAGCGACACATAACTGATACTACATGACAAAATATGTGTCAAAAGGTATGCTTTCTAACCGCATTTGGTGTGCTAACATGCTAACAATGAATTGCACCCAGAAGCTCATTTTGCTGCAATTCCAGTATGACCTGGAATTGCAGGCAATAACTATATATAACAATATATATATATAACAATATATATATAACAATATATATATATATATATATATATATATATATATATATATACACATACACACAGTATCTCACAAAAGTGAGTACACCCCTCACATTTTTGGAACTATTTTATTATATCTTTTCATGTGACAACAATGAAGAAATTATACTTTGCCACAATGTAAAGTAGTGAGTGTACAGCTTGTATACTGTAACAGTGTAAATTTGCTGTCTCCTCAAAATAACTCAACACACAGCCATTAATGTCTAAACCACTGGCAACAAAAGTGAGTGTCCAAAGTGCACCCAATTAGCCATTTTCCCTCCAGTGTCATGTGACTTGTTAGTGTTACAAGATCTCAGTTGTGAATGAGGAGCCGGCGTGTTAAATTTGGTGTTATTGCTCTATTTCTCATATACTGGTCAATGGAAGTTCGTTTCAAATAGTTTTATTGAAGAGTCAAGTAAATCACATAGGGATAAGCAGAACAGTTTACATTGGTAACAGTAACAGATAATAATCAAATGAGCTGCTACCTAATTTTGCAGAAGCAGATATTCCAGAAAAATCTAAAGCAAGCTCATGGACCCTTCACATAAGTAGTATGGCGGACATGTAACATCCGAGAAGGGGGTCAGATAAAAGCAAACTAACGGTTTCCAGAGGAAGAAAAACATTTAACAAACATTGCTGTAGTGGCAACTATTACCACGGGTAATGGCAGAGAGAAGAGTTCCGCTGGATAAATTTTACACATATAGAAAAGAGAAAGAGGGGGGAAGAAAGAAAGAAACAAGGAGAGGGGTGAGGAGGAAAATAGGAGTAGAGACACAAAAAAGGAAGGGAAGCGAAAAAGGGGGGGGTATGGTCGGAAGGCCCGCGAGAACCACGGACCCCAAACTGACGCCCGTTCCGGGCTAAGGGGCCATAAGACGAGTATCAAAGTCCTTCGGTAGAAAATGGTCCACCCAAGGTTGCCATATTCTATTAAATAACGGGATTCTATCTAGAACGACTGCCTCTATCTTAGCATGAATCATTGCCTGTGTGATTCTATGTTTAGTTTCAATTATATTCAGGGATGGTGTCCTCCAGGCTCTCGCAATCGTTTGTTTAGCTGCAGTTGTTATTTGAAGGAAAAGTCGATTTTGGGCTTTATTGAGATCTTGATCTTGGGTCAAGAGTTATGGGGTATTGCAACAGTTTAGTTAGCAAATGGAAGACCGAGGACCAGAAATTTGTCACGATGGGACAGGTCCACCAAATGTGGAGATGAGCGCCCCGATCTTTACAACCTCTGAAACAATCGGGTGGATAGTTAGGTACAAATTTGGAGATTCTAGAGGGGACCAGATACCACCGCATCAGGACCTTATAATTCGCTTCAGACGCCACAACATTTTGTGAAGAATTTTTAGTATTGGTCCATATATCAGTCCATGACTCTGCATTAAGGTTAAGTGACAAATCTGTGGCCCATGCGGTAGCATAAGGCGGGAGGTCCTCAGAGATATTTGAGAGGCAAGAATATAGACATGAGATAATGCCCGGGGCATGTGGATCAGAGGAGCATATGGATTCAAATTGGGACATGGAATTAAGATTAGAGTTAAAATTAATATGTGCTCGAAAGAAATGGACTATCTGCAGGTAGCGAAAACATTCTCTAGGGGACAGTTGGGCCTGTGTCTGCAGGTCAGAAAATGTTGCGAGGGATCCACCTGAAGAAAAGTCACAAACTCGGGTAAGGCGTGCACGGGACCAGGCCGAAAAAGTGCCTGGCTCCGCGCAGGCCGGATAGAAATTCGGGTGACCCATAAACGAGAGCAAGGGGAGATGTGGGGACAATAGTTTAAAAGGAGTACGTACCATGTGCCAAATTTTAAGGGAGTGACTCGTAACGGGGTTAGTAAGTGACCTGCATGCCTGTGGGGGGAGCCAAAGTAAGTTGGAAACAGAAACAGGGTGAGCCTCCACTGCTTCCAAACTGACCCACAGTGGGATTTCAGACACAGCGTGGTATAGGGTCATTTGTGATAGCTGAGCTGCATAGTAGTAGTTTTTAAAATGTGGAATTCCCAGGCCCCCTTGAAGTTTATGCCGAAAAAGAACAGACTTAGAGACCCTGGGTCTTGTATTACCCCAAATATATTTGAAAGTTCGACTTTGGATAGCTTTATGAAAGTATGATGGAACCATGACCGGGAGTACTCTATATAAATATAATAATTTAGGCAACAGAGACATTTTAACAGCCGCAATGCGTCCAAGCCAAGAGACAGATAGGGGTTGCCAGGAATTGAGGAGTGATGACAGTTTACGAAGCATGGGTAAATAATTAATTTGGTATAGGTGGGCTGGGTTACTGGTCAATTTAACTCCCAAATAGGGAATGTAGGATGTGGACCACTGAAACAAATAATTTGCACGTAAACATTGAATCGTCTCTGTAGGGAGGGATACTGCAAGGGCCTTAGACTTAGCCTGATTCACCTCGAGGCCTGAGATTTGTGCAAATGAGTCAAGGAGTTTAAACAGGTTAGGTAAAGTAGTATGAGGTGAATAGGGCGTCGTCTGCAAAGAGACATAGTTTATGGGTTGTGGAAGCTACCTCTAATCCTCTGATATCGGGGTTGGATCTGATCAAAGCTGCTAAAGGCTCAATGGCGAGGGCAAAAAGCAGGGGTGACAAAGGGCACCCCTGCCGAGTGCCTCGTTGGATTGGGAATCTGTTAGAGCTAAAGCCGGAGTAGCGAACGAATGCTTGGGGATTGGCATATAGGGCCTCAATCCAACGAAGGAAATGAGGGCCAAAGCCCCATCTATGTAGAATATACGTAAGGTAGGGCCAAGAGACGGTATCGAAAGCTTTACGAATGTCAAGGGAAAGAAGATGCATAGGGATACCTCGAGATCTAGCTAAATGCTGCAATAGAATGACCCGGCGTACGTTATCACTTGCTTGGCGTTTGGGAATGAACCCTACCTGATCTCTATGGATCAACCCTCCAATGTGCGGATTCAGGCGTGAAGACAAAATCTTTGCTAAAAGTTTTATATCTAGATTCAAAAGCGATATAGGCCTGTAGTTGGACCATACGGAGTGGTCAGTGTCGGGTTTGGGTATCATAGAAACGGAGGCTGTAAGCGTCTCGCTACCGAGGGCACCCCCTTTCAGCAGGGCATTAAAGGAGTTCGCCAAGAGAGGGGCCAGGATATCTGCAAATTGTTTATAGTACAGCCCTGTAAACCCGTCAGGGCCAGGTTGTTTATTAGATTTAATTAATTTGATAGCCTGGATTACCTCAGAAGGCGAAACCTCCTCGTCAAAGGCATTGCGAATCGGGGTGGAGAGGGAAGGAATCGGTAAATCACGGAATAAGGCCTCAGCTTTATCTTGGGGGAAGGGGGCAGGGGATTCGTACAATTTGGCGAGGCGTTTAGAGAATTCGTTGACTATTCTGGCCGAGTTACTAATATGGGTCCCGTTGTGGATTTTAAGCCTAATTGGTTTGTGGATACGCTCAGGTTGTCTAAGGCGGAGAGCTAAAAAAGTGTCAGGCTTGTTCGATTTTGTGTAAATAGTATGATAGGCCCTGTGCAGAGTTTTGTCAGCCGCTTCTGAAAAGAGCAAGTCCAATTTCAATCGGATATTGTCTAATTTAGACTTGTTCGTCTCCGAAGGGGCGGTCTGAAACAGCAGAAATTGGTGCTGATATTCGTATTCTAGGTGTTGTAGACGTTTAAGTCTATCTTTTTTGAGGAAAGAGGCGGCAGAAATGCATTTACCCCGTATAACTGGTTTATGTGCTTCCCATAAGAGAATAGGAGGGGTGCCTGGGGTGGCATTGTGCACGAGATAATCACGTAGTGCTACTTGTATATCAAGCCGAAAGGATTCGTTCGTGAGATATTTATCATTCATACGCCAAGACCTTTCTTTAGATTGCGGTATAAGTGAAGAGATAGTGATAATCACTGCACAATGGTCAGACCAGGTGATTGGATGAATAGAGGATTTAAGCAATGTGGTCAATGGAAGTTCAACATAGCATCTCATCTCAACTCTCTGAGGATCTGAAAAAAAGAATTGTTGGTCTAGGTAAAGATGGCCTAGGCTATAGGAAGATTGCAAGACCCTGAAACTGAGCTGCAGCACGGTGGCCAAGACCATACAGCAGTTTAACAGGACAGTTTCCACTCACAACAGGCCTCACCAGGGTCAACCAAAGAAGCTGAGTGCACGTGCTCAGCAACATATCCAATGGTTGTCTTTGGGAAATAGACGTATGAGTATTGCCAGCATTGCTGCAGAGGTTGAAAGGGTGGAGGGTCAGCCTGTCAGTGCTCAGACCATATGCTGCACACTGCATTCAATTGGTCTGCATGGCTGTTGTCCCAGTTGGCCTCTTTTAGAAACTGTGAGGGGTGTACTCACTTTTGTGAGAGATATATATATATGTGTATATATATATATATATATATATATATTATATAATCAATTATTTATATAATTTTTAACCCTCTGGTGCTGATAATACAGGAAGTATTATTCCTCACATAGCACCAGCTTCTCTCTTAGATTCTCCATCTCTGAGCTAGGGAACCTGGGATGGAGATATTTCACACTAACAGCCAATGAGATCTTCAGATCTCACTTTCATAAACTGCCCGTTTGTGTACAAGTGAATGGCAGAACGGTTGTTTGCTGTGATGAAAAGAAGAGAACATGTTTCTAAATGGTCCCAAAAAGCACTTTTTGCCTCGCTTATCCAGGTAAATTCGAGATTTTAATTTTGACATAAAATTACCCATCTCTTTACCTAAAAACAAATAATGAACTAGGTGAAATTTTTAATTTGGTTTATGAGAAAATTGTATGTAAACTATGCAAGTTGGGAATTGCATGAGATAGGAAACAACAAATATGTAACAAAAAAAAAATATATATAACAAATGCCATGCAAAATATCATGAAGATATTTCACTTATCAATCAGGTAGTGTTCCCTGATATAGAATGCCACCAAATATCTACACAATCAGGTGCCATCAGTCAATTTATTAACTTACAGCATTATGAGGGCTTTTTCAGATAACACTTTATAGCGAGGAAAGCAAGCAGGCCTGGCTAACAAAAGGAATGCAGCAGTTACAAGGGAATGGCTGTGAAATTAGCTTTCCACAGTGATCTCCCCAGTCACCACATCTCAACAGAAATGAAAATTTATGAAATGTAGCACAGAAAAATGAACTGTTTAGCTAGCAGTCCACAAGTGAAATATAAAACATACAAAATTCAGTTTTTCATTCTTCACCGCCCCAACATATTCTTACTTGCAAGTGTTTTTAAAGCTACATGTGTTTTCTTCTTGGAAATTAACAAGGAAAGGTTAGAACCCCAGGCAGGTTTTTATTGCTATCTGTTTGCCATTTCTATTCATCTTGGTTGGTTGCCACTCTCAGGATTGAAAGTGAAAAACTACAATTTTGAGTTTTCACCACTGGGTGAGAAATAGAGAAGAAACCTTCCAAAAGGAACACTTGGTTTTGGAGACTGTCTCCCTTACTTTGTAGAAATCTCATTTTCCTGTTGTGTCTCAAAAACACAAAGAAAAAGAAAAATCTCCCAAATTGGAGCTAGACAGCAAAAGACAAACATTCCATACTCTATTTGTCTACCAGCAGAGCAGATGATGTCTAGAGAAGTCAATAGATGCGCATGGGCGGAGCCTGACTAAGCAGACGGGCCAGCTTAGAGCTCTGTTCCTGAAGGGAGGTTTCTGCCGTATTACACCATGTCCCGCCTCAGCTTCACCCAGTAAATATTGTTACTCCATCTGCTAATAACCCCCCACACTTAATGTAATGGTTCTTGGGAGTTTTCGCTTGAAAATTAAGTATAAAAACAACAAAGAAGCGGTGCCTCAGACTTCAATCAGAATGGCACTAGCTTCATTGTCCCCCCCCCTGGTACCTCACACTCAGTGAAATCTTCTCAGTGCTCTAAGGTATATGTAGCAACATGGGGAATAGGACTCAGATTCATCTATACAAATTACATCTTTTACAGACACTGCTTATTCTTCTGTTTTGTAAAAAAAATGATTCACAAAGCCCTTAAACAGTCTGACTATCAAAAACAGAGACCTGGGCCAACACACTGCAAATCGTGAACTGAGGGTTTATGCACTTGAAAATAACACCCAGGCTTATGTAGTTGAATTTGAAAACCTCAAAGAGGAAAACGTAGTCCTTCAATCTTGTTTAAAAGATTACAAAAATAGGGCCCGGCGTTCCAATATCCCTATACGTGGAATACTTGAATCTGTCACTGATTTGCAAGCCACTATGCCAGCCCTATTTCAAGAACTACAGCCTTCCATATCAGTCGAACAAGTGGAGATGGACAGGGTTCATAGAGTCCTCACACCTCGCAAAGCTGATGGATCACCACGCAATATTATCACCAAATTTCACTATTTCCGTACCAAGGAACAACTTCTAGCTATAGCTATAGCAAAAGATTCACTGATTTTCCAGGGACATACCTATTAACTTCTCTATCTCAGCTCACCATTTCTAAGCGTCAGGCTTTGAAGACATTTCTTCAAATTTTACAGGGACATCAATTCACCTATCAATGGGGCTTTTTACATTTTCAATTCGCTTCACTTACCAATGAAATATGTCTGCCATTCTGCTGAAGAACTCCAATCTTCTTTACAAAACATCCAGCTTATAGAATGCCCTCTCAACCAAAGCAACACACAAAATCGAATGATTACCTGTTCCCTGCAAAAATCAGCTGGTGCTGAAGGACATAAAAGTCACCCGGGGCAATCAAAACGTGGTCGTTTTTCTTCTCCTATGCCAACTCCTGAGGACTTTATGGACTGACTTTTTTCTTTTTGTTGGACCCAATGTCAGGTATTCTTATATCTTTTTTTTTTTTTTTTATATTAATCTTTATTAAATTTTCACAGTATACAGACCACATTTTAAAGTAACGTTGCCAAAATTTCAATACATATTCCTTCCATTCAGGAGTCTGAGTTTTAAAATTCTAGGGGGGGGGGGGGGGGGGGCATGAAAATACATCCATACCTCACATATAATTAACAAAATAAAAACAATATCTGGACAATACCATAACCCCCATTATCCTTCCTCAACTATTTTTGCAATTCCTACCCTTTTCCTATTGATATAACCCCCCCCCTCCCTCCCACCCTTTCTATCGACACAACCCCCCCCTCCCCTCCCCGCCAATATATATATTTGTGCTTTTATCCTACAATGTGTCGTAAATGTGTTATAGTGCTTCCCATACCTTTAATGTACTCTACCCTGCTTCTTCCCAATACCCGTCCCCCCTCCCCCTCTCCTCTTCCTTTTCCTATCATGGTTTAAACTGGGGTATGCATCTCTTCTATCCACTCTCGCCAATTTCTATTAAACTCTTTTAAGTTATTTCGTTTTGCATATACTGCTCTCTCCTTACATAGGTATTCGTTTACAGCACTTATCCAATCCTCTACTGTGGGGGCTAGATTTGATTGCCATCTCCTAGCGATCATCCTTCTGGCTTGGAATAGGCATCTTAGAATTACCGTTGTTACTCCCTTTCTCTCTGCTTCCTCATTTCTATATCCTAAGATACACACTATGGGATTTAATTCTATCACCGTCCCAAAGGCCCTACTTATTGTCTCTACCACTCCTTCCCAGTATCTAAATAATTTGGGACATTTCCAGAGCATATGCATTAAATTCCCTGACCCCCCACACCTGGGGCAACAGTCATCTGTTCTCTTACCGAATCTAAATAATTTCTGGGGAGTATAGTATGCTCTATTAATTACCATCAAGTGGGAAATCCTATGGGGGGGAGAAACCGAGACCTTTGGGCATGCCGCTAGGATATTTTTCCACTGTGCTCGTGTTATATTACCTAAGTCTTGCTCCCTTTTCTCCTTCTCGACCCTCCCTTTCCTCTCACCATTAATCTGTTCACCCAACTGGGCATAGAATTTAGATATTAATCCTTTAGTGGGTCCTACTTGTGCTACTGGGTATAGCAAGGGCAGTTCTTCCCATGTTAGTGATAAGTTTCCAAACTGGGTCTTTAAAGCGTGCCTCACTTGTATATAAGCATAGAATGAGTTTTGTGATATCTTAAATTCTTTTTGCAGTTGATCGAAAGATTTAATACCCCTGCCGCCATTTAAATGGCTAAGCCTTACAATACCGCATTTTTCCCATTCTACAATTTTTCCAACCCGCCATATTTCCTGTAGCTTCTTATTGTTCCAGAGAGGTGTATACTTTGTTATTTCACTATATCCCATTTTTTTTTTAACTATATCCCATAGCTTTAACATCATTTTTACTGTAGGGCAACTACACTGGAATGAGTCCGCTTCCAAGGTCTCAATCAGTGTGCTATGTGGGGAGCCTGTTAATACTAATCTCCCATTTGGGGTTCCTCCGTTCATCTCATCAATCCCCCCTAGCTGTTGTAATTGGGACGCCCAAAAATAGCACTCCGGATAAGGGACTGCGAATCCTCCTTCCTCTCCCGGTAGCTGGAGCATCCACAATCTCAATCTGACCTGTCCTCCCTTCCATATTAACTCCCTGAACAACATCTCGATTTTATTAAACCAACTTCTATTAATCCATATTGGGGCATTATGCAATATGTATAAAAGTTGGGGCATCCATATCATTTTTATCAAATTACATCTGCCAGCCACCGAGAGAGGCATTCGCTTCCATATAGCAATTTTTTGTTTAAACTTAACCAATAATGGGACTAAGTTATAACTTCTATATTGCTTAGGATCCCTTGTCAAGGTTACTCCCAGATATTTCAACTTATCCACTGTTGGCATTTGGGGGGTTCCCAGGGCCGTTTGCTGACCAATTGGGTCCAGAGGAAGACATTCCGATTTTTCCCAATTTATCTCCAGCCCTGTGAAGCCTCCAAACCCTTGCACCAATCCCATTGCCCTTGGTAATGAGTACCTCATATCCCCCAGAAACAATAGGATATCGTCTGCATAGAGTGAGATTTTTTCCTCTCCAGTTTTTCTTACAAAACCGACTATCTCCCGGTTTGCTCTAATTGCACATGCCAAGGGCTCTATAGCCAACGCAAAGAGCAGGGGTGATAGTGGGCACCCCTGCCTCGTCCCTCTCCCCAGCTCTATTTTCCCGGATAACTCGTTATTAATTTTTAGTCTCGCACTAGGTTTATCGTATAACATCCTAATCCAGCCTATGAAGGAAGGACCCAGGCCAAATTTCTCCAAGACTTTCCATATATATCCCCATTCTACGCTATCAAATGCTTTCCTTACATCCAATGCCACTACTGCACCCGGAGTATCGTTATCCATTGGGATCTGCAAATTCAAAAAGGTTCTTCTAATATTTATACTAGTTGGCCTGTTGGCTATAAACCCTGTTTGGTCCATATGGACTAATCTTGCTATAACTCGATTAAGCCTAATCGCTAATACCTTGGCCAGTATCTTTGTATCGGTACACAGGAGAGAAATTGGTCTATACGCTGCAACATCTAGGGCGTCCTTTCCTTCTTTGTACAACAGGATTATAACCGCCTCCATCATTGATGGTGGCAATTTACCCTTCCCATATGCTCCTCTTAACATCTCCAGGAGTTCAGGAAGCAGTATCTCGCCAAAATTTTTATAGACTTCAATCGGTAGTCCATCCGGCCCAGGCGATTTCTGATTTGGCATACTCGCAACTGCTTCCTGAAGTTCTTTCAAAGTTATTGGGGCTTCCAGTTCTTCTCTTTCTTCTTGTTTCAAACATGGTACCTCTAGTTGACCTAAAAATGTTTCCATTTGCTCATCCATCACCACTTTCTGTGCAGTATATAATTTTTTATAATATCCTTCAAATACTTGGCATATACTCCCAGTTTCCGTTGTAACCTCTCCCTCAGGTATCCTAATCGCCGAAATTGAGGAGGGACCCGTGTTATTCTTCACCAGTTGTGCCAACATTTTTCCCACGCTTTCCCCTTCAGCAAAGGAGGCTTGCCGTTGGAACATATGTTGTATCTCTGCTTTCTTCAGGGTTATTAGCCTAAGTTCTTCTTGTTTATCTAACCAGATTTTTTCTTTGCCCTGAATGGGGTCGCTAATAAAATCTCTTTCAGCCTCTAACACTTCTCTCCCTATTTGTACCTCCTGTTCCCTAGACTTTCTGTTTATTTTTGCTATTGATTGGATCAGAAGACCCCTCACAAAAGCTTTCAGAGTATCCCACAGGATCCCTGATGTTACTGTACCTCGGTTATTTTTTAGAAATTCTTTTAGTTCCCACTGAATTCTCTCAGGGCGTTCTTCTGTCTCTTTTTTTATCAGTTCCAACCAGAGCGGGTTCACTTTCCACAACCTCTGTACCTTTCGTTCTCTCATTTTTAAAACTGCTGTTACTGGGGAATGATCTGAAATCCCCCTGGGCTGATATTCAATCTTTTCCACCATTTGTAAGGCCAGGTCATTCCCCAGTATCATATCAATCCTGGATAACGTAGCATGCGTGGCCGAATGACAACTATACTGCCGGGCTCCCGGGTTCCCAGTTCTCCATAAATCCAGTAGTCCCACTTCTTCCAGGTACTGACCCAACCTCCCCTGCCAAGCTGGTTCCGCCAGTATTTTTTCTGGGAATCTATCAATTTTAATATCCAAGACCGTGTTGAAATCCCCTACTGTTATTATAGGAACACCATCTATCCCCACTAAAAATTCCTGTAATTTAAAAAGCACTTCCATTTTAAATATTGGAGGGATATAGATATTTGCCAACATACATTCTCTATTTTCAATTAAGCAATGTAAGAAAATGTATCTGCCCTTTTCATCCAGGCTGACCCGTTTACATACAAAATTCACCCCCGTTTTTACCAAGACACTCACCCCTCTACTATATGTCGAATTAACAGAGTGGTATTGAAATTGATATTTTCTACTCTGCAACCGGTATATTGTGTCTCTATTTAAATGGGTCTCCTGCAGGCAGAACAGCTCTACTCCATATCCCTCCAACAAGGATAGCACAGCTTTTTGTTTCACCTGCGTCCCCAGGCCCCTCGCATTCCAGGAGCCTATCTTAATTTTTCCATCCTGCATAACCATAAACAAATAAAGAAAAAAAAAATTGGAGCAGGGAAGAAAGAGAGCAAAATAACCAGTCTACTGAGGACACTATTGAGATCCATTTGTCTCCCAGTACCCACCAACTCCCCCCTACCTTCTTTTATTAACTTATACCGCACTCCCCAAATATTACTCCCTAGTGTAATAACAAATTTATTAGTCATCACCATTATCTCATATATTATGTGTCTCTTGATGTGAATTATACTATATAATTGTTTATTACCATTTTCCCCCTTTTGACCAGTAGATTTTCCTTGTTTTTTACCACCCCAAGTTTTACCACCCCATATTTTGTGTCCTTTCTTAATTTGAGTTATTTCCTGCACCCCATTTATTAGTGCAAACATATTTTTTTCCCCTTCAACCTCCCCCATATTTCCCCCCCCCCTCCCCCCCCTTTCTACCTCCCTCCCACCCCTCCCCCACCTTCCTAGGTGTTACCCTAGGGGCTATTAGTGACCTTATACCACTCTCTTCACAACCTATTCACCACCCACACCTAGTACACTCACCGTGTATTACCTCCCTCCCGCCCCCCCTCCCATACAAACCAAAAAAAAAAAAAAAACACACATACTTCATCCCCCCGGCTCTTTCTATCTTCCTGACCCCACTCAATACCAAGAACCCCAACGGCTACAATTTTTCTTTATTTTCTTCTATCCATTTTTCCACTTCCATTGGGGAACAAAAAACCTGAGTATGCCCTAGTGCATTAATCCGTAGCTTTGCAGGATAAAGAAGAGCATACGGCACCCTGAGCCTCTGTAACCTGCGTTTCACCTGGAGGAACTCTACCCTTTTTCTCTGGAGTTCTGGGGAAAAGTCAGAATATAGTGAGATTCTAACACCCTTATACAGTACATTCCCCATTTCCCTTGCTTTCCGTAATAACACCACTTTATTTTTATAATTAAGTAATTTCATCAATAATGGCCTGGGACGGCCCCCCTCCAATGGTGCTCTAAAGGGTACCCTATGCGCCCTCTCTATTGAGAACGTTGTTGAAAAAGCATCCCTCCCAAACAGTTCAACCAAAAGATGCTCCATAAATTCAGCAGGGTTTACACCCTCGCTTTTTTCCGGGAGCCCCACTACTCGCACATTGTCCCTCCGGAGCCTATTTTCCATTTCGTCCATTCTTGTTCTATATCCACTGAACTGCTCCTTCAGGCTTTCTATTTCTTTAATTAGGAATGTTGTATCGTCTTCTAATCTACTAGTCCTTATCTCAAGTTCTGTCGTCCTTTCCACCACTTTCTGTAAGTCTTGCCTTACCACCATTAGATCTTCCTTCACTCCCTTCATTTGATTACAGAGTTCTTTAAGTGAAATGTTGCATGCGTTTACCGCCAGTAGCACATCCTTTATAGTTGGCTCCTTTTCTATCGGGGGGGAGTCACCTCCTGTAATTTCTATATTCTGTTCCCCCACTTCCGTATTTCTATTTACTGAGGGTTTTACCACTGCTCCAGCTTGTGTGTTGATATTAATGTTTGACTGTCCCATACTTTTCCTTTCAGTCATTACACCTTGCTGCCCCTTTGACTGTCCTTTTTTTGGAGATGTCTGGGATGACTGAACCGGGTTATGAGCATATTGTTCTAACTTCGCTGCTGTGACGGACTGTTGCGAGCTTTTTTCCCCCCTTTCTTTTGCAGAACACAAATGTTGCATCTTACTTTCCCTTTTCTCGTCCCTGACTTCGGGACAATTCTGGATATATCGTGTTATATCGTGTTTTAAAGGGTTTCTAATCAAGCCGCCCACAACACAATATTCATTTAATGCAGTAATGACCGTATTCCAATGCTCATTTCATATATCACAAAGACCTCCTATTTCCTGGTTTTGCAGCGCCACATACATTTATTTACTCACATTGGCTCATTCACTGTTTAGCTTGTCCCTTTTTTTTTTGACACAGAGACCGTCCCACGGTTAATAGATTAATACAGTACTGAGCTAGATTTATAACCAGTTTTAAAGTCAGTCCACACGTTCTCTGCTGCTTACAAAATATTCAGTTTCTTTTTTAGCAAGAAGTATTCCTTTGCCCAGGCTATCAATTTTAGCAGTCTCTTGCCTTAAGGCACACACAAGAGGCAGTGGAATCCGAACATCCAGACATCAAAAGGAAAAAATAGAAAAATGACCAGAGAACAGGTGCTTATTTGCACATACTATTTCAGGTACTGTTCATTCCTCTTACTGTGCAATACAATACGGTGAAGTCCAGATAAAAGTGTTATAAATCCTTCTCACCCTCAGCCAGCACACTCCTGTTTGCTAATTGCCAGTCTCCAGGCACCGCTATGTCCAAGGCTTACACTGCAAAACATCCGCCTGCTATGCCCCTCACACCTCCGTCTTCTCCCCCCCCGCAATCCTGCCGCTTACCTCCTTCCTCCTAACGCGGCTTGCGGGAGAGCTTCTCGGTGTACACTGCGTGTAGGATCGTTCAGCAGGACTCGGTGACGGTCGGCGTGGCTCGGAGGTGCTCGTGAATCCTCGGCCGTGTTTGCTGGAGTTCGGAACCCGGAAAGCCCCGAGGGCTCCGTCTGTACTCGGCACGCTGGTACGCTGGCACTCCTCCTCCCGCCCAGCTTCGATAATCAGCTCCGGTCCACCTCTCGCTGCGTCCGGCCACCGCTCTGGACACACCGCGCTCTCATCAAGGGGTCAGGGAGGGAGTCATACACGGCGTCTCACATCCCTCACTCACTCCACTCCACCTTGCACATCCGGTCACACCCCTCAGGGGGTTCAAACTCTTTACTACCCTTCTTATATCTTTAACTTCCAACTAAATAGAGGTGTGTAAAACTTTTAATTTTTTTATTCTTTTTGTCTTACCAGTTTAGAACTCACTAGATGCAAACTCTTTTCTATTGTTTAACTCCTTGCTTTTCTGCTGATCTTTTTTTTACTGACAGCAATGAGTTGTTTGCTATATTTATTTTCATAGTCTTGAGCTATTACTGTATTTATCGGCATATAACATGCACTTTCCCACTTAAAATAGGGGGAAAATCGGGCTGCCTCGGAGGGGAAGGCAAGAACGAGCGCCGCCAAAATACATAGCCGCGACTCTTGTTTACTCGGCTCAGCTCGCAGTCACACCCAGTTTTGCGCCCTTGGGGGGTCCTACTGCTGACGTCCCGGCATTGAACAGGTGTTATGTCCAATATAGGAGCCGAGCCAAGGGACGGGACTGGGTGCGACTGTGAGCTGAGCCAAGTACACAGGAGATCCGGCTCTGTCTTTTCCGGCAATGACAAGGCTGCAGATGGGCACAGATTAGCCTACAATTATGGACAAGGCTGCAGATGGGCACTGATTAGGCTGTAAGGATGGGCAAGGCTGCAGATGGGCACTGATTAGGCTGTAATGATGGGCAAGGCTGCAGATGGGCACTGATTAGGCTGCAGTGATGGGCAAGGCTGCAGATGGGCATTGATTAGGCTGCAGTGATGGGCAAGGATGCAGATGGGCACTGATTAGGCTGCAATTATGGGCATATGGCCACCGATTAGGCTGTAATGATGGGCAGATGGCCACTGATTAGGCTGTAATGATGGGCAAGGCTGTAGATGGGCACTGATTAGGCTGCAATGATGGACAAGGCTGCAGATGGGCACTGATCAGGTTGCAGTGATGGCCACGGCTGCAGATGGGCACTGATCAGGCTGCAATGATGGGCAAGGCTGCAGATGGGCACTGATCAGGCTGCAATGATGGGCAAGGCTGTACATGGGCACTGATTAGGCTGCAATGATGGGCAAGGCTTCAAATGGACACTGATAATGCTGCAATGGTGGGCAAGGCTGCAGAGGGGCACTGATTAGGCTGCAATGATTGGCAAGGCTGCAATAGTGGGCACTGATCAGACTGCAGTGATGGGCAATGGCAAGGCTGCAGATGGGCACTGATGAAGCTGCAATGGTGGGCAAGGCTGCAGATGGGCACTGATCAGGCTACAATGATGGGCACTAACCCTTATTTTGCTTTAAAATTCTATCAAATTTAAGTTTTTTCCGGAAACTTCCCTCTTAAAAATAAGGTGCGTGTTATACACCAGTGCGTGTTATATGCCGATAAATACAGTATTTGTTTTTTGAATGTTTTCTGTGATGTTTTTTGTTACTTGCCCCATCCCTTTCATCTGTCTTCATATGCTATCTCATCCACATTCATGTGTATTGAACTTTTGGGACAATGAGACAATGGTATCATTTCTATTCATGTATTACCTTTTATTGTTGGCAGTGTTCCCTTTGGCGTTGTTTTTGCATCTCCAGTTTGCTACCCTCAGATCCCCATTATTATTTGGGCTTCTGGCGGTATGTTATTATTATATATATTTTTTATATAATAAATATATTCTTCAAAAATGGGGGTTTGGACTGCATTTTTTTAAAGTGGATTTCCTCCTTATATGACAAGCCAAATGCATTTATCAAATATGTTAGTTTTAAATCAGACCCTTTCTCTATAGAAAGAGGCACCTGTCAAAGATGTCTTCTCTCCCCCTCCTATTTGCACTCCTCATTAAACCCTTGGCCCATTTAATTAGATCTGATCCAAACATAAAAGGTATTGAATTAGCTGGCTGTCATCATAAAGTATGTCTTTTTGCTGATGACATCTTACTCTTCATGTCATCTCCCCATATCACAGCACCAAATTTCCTCTGTCCTAAACGGCTTTGCACATATTTCAGGCTTAACAGTTAACTATCAAAAATCGACTGCACTCAACATTTTATTGCTGAAGATACACTTCCCTTCTCTTGAGAAGAGCGCCAGTGACCACAGTTTACGGTAAGAGGCAGTGTGTGCATACCTGCTGGTAGAGGATTCCTCACAAGATTTATTGTTCACCATTTGGTATCACAACATCTGGACTCTTATCATTATGAACTTTATACTTTATATTTTCCTTTTAAAAAAACCTTTTTTAGCGCTGTACCTTTTGTGTTTTTATGTGACATAATTACCATCATTTTATTTTCCAGGTTCTTGGCTTTTAGAAAATATATACTGTTTTGGGGATTTAACTAATCTTCAGGCCTAAACTGTGCATTTTAACAGAAAAGCAGAAAAGACAGCCCTGGTACACTTAGGCCGCGTACACACGGGCGGACTGTCTGGCCAACTAAGTCCGTCAGACAATCCGACAGACAGTCCGTCCTACTTTTGAATGAACGGACTTGACCACACACGACGAACAGACAGTCCACTGAAAGCTTGCGCGATGACGTGTACAGCACGTACGACGGGACTAGAAATACGACGTCCAATACACTGCAATGCAACCTTCGGCCGTGTAAATCCTTTCTGAGCATGCGCCATACTTAGTCCGTCCAACTTGCCTACTCACGAGCGGACTGTCTGCTGAAACCAAAGTTGGACGGACAATATTACGGAAATTCCGAAAGACTTAGTCCGCCAGACTGTCCGCTGAAAAAGTCAGCTGAAGCCCACACACGAGCGGATTGTCCGCTGAAACACGTTTCAGCGGACCAACTCCGTCAGACAGTCCGCCCGTGTGTACGCGGCCTAAGCCTCTTTATTGTCGGATACTTGCTTTTCCAATGTACATACGTTGCAATCTCAAGTCATTCCAAAGGAAAAGTAAAGAGAACATAGTGCCCTTCAAGCAAAGCACTGTGCCTTTTTTTTTGCGATTGTAAATAGTCACCTATACCGGGGCATCTACATGCTATCGTGCACAACTTTTTTTTACAAACAGGAGTGCTTTATTGGAGGAAAATATACAATACAACATCACAGAAAAAAAAAAACTGTGGCATAGTGAGTACAAACGATTTACATTATCAGTGCAAACATTTTATGGGTATCAAGATCAGCAACCATTTCCTAATACAATAATTAGGCCAGTACAGGAGAGGGTATGCTACCCAGCAATCAAAGTTATAATCAGATGCTAAATCCCTTGAATGAGAGGAGGGGGGCAGGGAGAGGGGGGGAAGAGTGGGGGGAAGAAGAAGGGCACGGGGGGGGACCCAAAGAAAGGGAGGGCCAAACCAGCCACCCATCTATAAGGCTGTCCATGGCGACCACACTTTGTCAAATTTCCAAGGGCATCCACAATTAATATATGTCAGTTTGTAAAGGGGAAGGGCGGTATTAACTTTAGCCTCCTAGGTGGATACAACTGGTGGGGTAGTTGATGTCCATTTACATAATATTTATTTTTTGGCGTAGAAAAGAAGGTATGAAATCAGTAGTTTACTGTGATATGGGCTCTGATCATCGTCATGAACCCCTAATAAAGCTAACTCAGGTGTCATAGGGACCGAGAGTTCAAGACGAACGTTCAGTTGCTCAAAAACTCCTGCCCAGCAGGAGGACAGCATGGGACACTCCCAGAACATATGGAGATAGGTGCCCAACTGTGTCTTACTGAGGTGCCCAACTGTGCCCAACTGAGGACAATGAGGATCTCTAACAGGAAACATTCTAGCCATACGTACTGGAGTGAAATATACTCTATAGATGAATTTCGTTTCTGTGAGCTTGTCCCCTGCAGCGATGACCAACTTAGGGCCCTGCTCCAGACAGTCTTCCCAATCCTCCCTCTCCAACGCCGGTAAGTCCGTTTTCCACTTTTCCCACAGCCTGTCCAATTTTAGGGAGTCTTTGGGCAGCAAGATACCATAAAGTGCAGAGAGAGGCTTCTTTAGGTCTTCAGAGGATAGGAGGTCCTCTACCGGATCTAATTGTAACATTGGAGGTGTAGGGAATTGGGCCCTTGCCGCATGCCGAAGCTGGATATATCGAAATTACATCCAGCCTGGTTAGGCATATCGTCTAGTTAATTGGGGGTATGTCAGCAAGGTGCCCTCAGGCATAATGTCCCGCAGTGTCTTAATGACGAATATCGCCACACCTGAGGATCAGGTATCAATCTAAAGTGGGGTAGATTAGGGTTCCCCCAGAGGGGCTGGACTGGGGACCAGTGCTCCGTCCGGGAGAACCCACGTCTGGCCACAATCCACACCCTGATCGTTGACTTAGTTGGAGTGGGAAGGTTTTCATACGCCTCTACGCAAACTGCCGCATTTGTACGTATTGCCTCGAATCACCAGTATGTTGTGACCAACATTGCTGCCCAGTAATACACTTGGCAGTTTGGGGGGGCCAGCCCCCCAAGATGAGTTGGTAAGTATAGCGTGGACTTTGCCAGCCTCGGAACAAAGCCATGCCATAAAAAGGAGGTGATGCATCTATCCACCTCCCTGAAAAAAGCCGCAGGTATCCAGACCGGGCTGTTCCGGAAAAAATAATTTAATTTAGGTAGTATAATCATTTTGAGAATACTTATTCGGCCTAGTAAATTTAGTGGGAGTCCAGACCAAGACTGGAATTTCTCTTTTAGAAGTCGGAGCATTGGGAGTGCATTTAAATTGTAATATTGACTCGTGTCCCTACCCACCCTGATACCGAGATACTTGAACTGCGACACCCTTAACAGTGACGTGGGGGTCAATGTGGCCCGGGTCTGACCATCTAGAGGGAAGAGAACCAATTTGGTCCAATTAATGCGGTTACCTGACAGAGATCCGAACCTGTCAAACAGCTCTAGGGCAGCCGACAGGGACGGACCAGCATCATGCAGGTATAGCAGAGCATCGTTCGCATAGAGGAATATCTTTTCCTCCAAGTTGCCAAGCTGTAACCCCCTGACCACTGGAGATTCCCTGACTAAAATTGCCAGGGGCTCCAGCGCCAGGGCAAAGAGACCAGGGGACAGCGGGCAACCCTTACAAGTGCCTCAGTGTAGTGTGAAAGAGTCAGATATCCAATTGTTGGTACGTACCCTAGCCCTTGGAGCTCTGTAGAGCAATTTAACCCAGCCTATAAACTTAGGGCACAAGCCAAAACACCTCAAAACTCCCCATAGATATTCCCATTCCACTAAATCGAATGCTTTTTCAGCATTGAGGGAGGCAATTACCCAGGATCCAGCGTTGGCATGAGTTATGGACAGATTTAAAAACAGGCGCCTAATGTTTATGTCAGTGCCCTTGCTCTGCATAAATCCGGTCTGGTCAGTATGAATCAGGGTAGATATTACAGAGGACAGGCGAATGGCCAGTATCTTCGTTAATATTTTTGCATCTACATTGAGTAACGAGATGGGCCTATATGACCCACATTCCTGGGGATCCTTGCCAGGCTTGGGAATCAGGACAATTACAGCCTCCTCCAGGGATACAGGCAGGGCCCCTGATTCAGCAAGACCAGCAAAAAGGGTTTTTAGTCTAGGGGCAAGGAGGTCCAAGTGTTGAGAGTAGAACTCCGTAGGCAGACCATCTGCACCCGGGGTCTTGCCACTCTGCAGACCCCCAATTGCAGTCTGGATCTCCTCAAGAGAGATGTCCCCATCCAGCTCTGCTTTATATTCATCTGACAGTACAGGGAAGGGGACACCCTCCAGGTATTCCCAGAGTTCAGATGGGGAGAAATTGGCTCTGGAAGTATAAAGTTCCCGGAAAAACTCCAGGAATCTAGCACTGATGTCTTCAGGAGAAGACTGCATCCGCCCCTGAGCATCTTTAATGCCAGCTATGTGTGTGGAGGCCGCATGGTCCCTTGCCAGCCATGCCAACAGTTTCCCATTTTTGTTACCATGCTCAAAAATCCTCTGCTTGAAATACAGCATGGATTTTTGGGTCTGTTCAATATTGTGCAGGGATAGATCTCGGAGGGCCCTCTGCCTCACCCCATGGTTATTGTCGTTGGGGGACTGAATATAATTTGCCTCATGCCTCGCAGCCTCCCCCTCCAGAAACTCTAGGGACCGAGAGGCCTCTCTCTGCAGGGAAGAGACACGGGAAATATACTCCCCCCTAACCCACGCTTTGAAGGTGTCCCATAATGTAGCAATATTAGTCGACTCTCCGTTCAACACCCAAAAATTGCAAATAGCTTCCATCATTGGTTCCTGTAACCTATCATCTATCGCCCAGAACCTGGACAGGCGCCATAATTTCAAACCCGGAGAGTTGGCCAGCGATATCGTAACATGTAGAGGGGCATGGTCCGATATGCCACGGGGTAGGTGCTCTGCACCTCTTGTCCATTGCAAAGCCCCAAGGGAGGCATAAGCCAGGTCTATACGGGAGAGGGCCCCATGGGAGGTGTAATGGCACGTGTATTCTCTACCAGACTGGTGAAAATGCCGCCAGACGTCAGTGAGAGTAAAGACGTCAGCCCAGTTCTGTAAATCTGACGAGGGGCGGGTTACTGCGTTCAGCCTGTCCATGTTCTGCGACGGTACCATGTTATAATCCCCTAACAAGAAAAGCTCTCTTGTGTTAAATTCCATCACAATTTGCATAATGTCATAAAGAATTTGTATATTGGCAGGGGGAGGAAAGTACAGCCCTACTAGTACCAGGCTTCTGTTATAGAGTATAGCATGTACAATCACAAACCTACCCCCCAGGTCCGTCCGGACATCCAGTATCTGGAGCCGGAGGGACCTGCGGACCAGGATGCTTACTCCCCTGGCATAGTTGGAATAGGTAGAGTAATGATGGATTTCCACCCATGCCCTCCTGAGGCCAAGTATCCACGCGCCCGTCAAGTGGGTCTCTTGAAGGATACAGATGTGGGGGTTATATCTCAGGAAGATATTTAAATACTAGAGACCTCTTGGTGGCTGAATTTAATCCCCGGACATTCCATGATATAATAGATAGACTAGGTAGGTATATATGACTGACCGTGGTCCACAGGTCCCCCCCACCCCCCCAACCCAGCCCCAAGGGTGATGCAAACAGAACAGCGCATAATTCCTATACATTTTTACCACATATTCGGTACATAAGCGCCTGAGTACTGTGCACATTTGACATATAAGAACTCCAATTTTGAGAAAGCAACTCCAAACTGAACGTTTTAACCAAAAACCTCCCAGACATCTGCAACTGTAGTAAACCCCCCACCCCCAGAAGAGACTGGACGTGGATAGTATCCCAAACCCCCAACATAAACAGTAACTTATAGAGGGCGCACACTCAGAGCAAGAGGTGCTTTTTAACAGGTCAGCAGAAATGCTGGTTAGAAGTGTATATTTAGCCTCCTAGGTGATCCCAGGGGTACGTGGCTTTGTTTCAAAAGAAGAAAAAGGAAAATGAAGGAAAAAAAAAAAAAAAAAAACTTAACTGACTAATGTCAACCATGTTGTGGTAAAGTCCAGCCTGCTGAAATGTAGCTCAACTCCACCATCTCCACGACAGGCACAGCGGTTCGGATATATGGCATACCAGGAAACAACCAGTATTAAGATCCCAAGCCTGAGGCATAGACCATGTAGTCACTCCAGGTTCCAGAGATTAGGAAACTAGGAGGTGGTGTCCTCAAGGACACTGAGCTTAACATCCATAGTACCCAAGGCAAGGGGCCAAGAACACTCCAGAAATCCAAAGGGGCACTTCCATCTTCTGGGATCAGGAAACCCATGTATCCAGACATGAATTAAACAGGGCTGCCAATTTCCCGTCAGGTGTGAACAAACAATGGGCTGGCTCCCTGCGTGCCAATCAGAGTGTATGTTGAAATGCCCGGCGAATGCAGAGCCCAGAGTATCCAGTGTATCAGGGTAGGAGTGTTCAAACTGTAGGGTTGTCCGTCCAGACCCGATCCTCCTAGCAGGGTATAGCGACAGGAACTGTGGGCATGAGTAGCGACTAGATCTGGGTTACCCAAGTTAGTTTGGTGTTGATAAAGTCACAGGATAATCAGACATGGCCTCAGCCTGCATGCACACACATCCAGAAATTTCAGGCATCAGTTTCCACTGACAGAGGCGTGTAAAATAGATGTTGAGCAGGATCTCAGCACATTAGGCTGGCCGCAGGCATTGGCACTTAATGGTCGGGGGGCAGCGAATCGAGCCAGGCAGCGGCATCCCGAGGAGTAGTGAAGAATTTTACAGTCTCCCCCATTTGAACACTCAGCTTGGCAGGATACTGTATTTGATGTTCCTCACACGCAGCCCCATTTTGATCTGGTCAAAGTATCTGCGCAACTTGTGTCTCAAGAGAGTAACTGGGGAAGAACATCAGGGCAGCATTCTGGTATTTTACCTCACCTGCCCTGCGAGCCGCCCAGAGGGTTTGATCCCGAAAGTTGTGCATCCTAAAAATCAGGGTGCGAGGATTAGCTCCAGGTCAACCTGGGACCGGGGGGATCCGGTGGGCTCGCTCCACTGTATAGTATGGGGAGAACAGTGCTGTAGGTAGAACGTCTCTCAGCAGTTCCTCGACAAATACCGTAGGGTTTTTTCCCCTCCACACCCTGCGGCAGACCGACAATCTGGAGGTTGTTCCCCCGGTTCCTGTTCTCCACGTCGTCCACTTTGAATTCAAGGACCTTCGTCTGGAGAGTGCGGAGAAACGCTGTATGCTCCATAACAGCATCCTCCGATTGCCCCACTCGCTGCTCTACCTCCATCACTCTCGAGCGGAGCTTGCTAAGTCCTGGCGGATAAGACCAACATCCAGCTGCACCGCCTCAATCTTGTTGGTCAAAGTAGCCTGACATGTTACGATCGCCACCATTACCTCCTGACAGCCAATCTGCTCCTCTGTGTCCCGGTCTGCTGTCTCCGTCTGAGACGCCATATTGCCTACACGCTTAGGAGAGGCAGCCACGTGCGGGGCCGCTTGTACGGGTGTACCTTCCACACCCTGCAGAAACTAAGCCTTTTTCCCCTGTACCGCATTCTGTATGACATCCGGGGCGTGTCAGGGGAATCTGCAGGTTAGTAATTCAGGTAGGAGTAAGGATAAATGCCGAATATCCAGCAGAGCTCTGGATCCTGTGTCCTCTCAGATCGCCATCTTGGACACGCCCCTATCATGCACAACTTAGTTTCCAAACAGAACAATCCAACATTGGCCCTCAGGAATAATCTAATCTACCCAGTAACAAAAATGACCTGCTCCTAGAGTGCCAGTTTACACTATGAGATGCGGGGAACCGCATGCAATTTTGAACTGGAATCAAACCGCATGCAATTTTGAACAGGAATTGCACTGCATGCTATTCTTCAGCAGTTCAATTTGAGCCATCGTACTGAATTTTGCGAACTGATTTTGGGGTGGAGTTAACTTAACATACACACTCGCAGCGGTTCACATAAATGCTTGCGATTTGGATGCAGTGCAGAATCTGTAGAATTCGTTGAGAATTTGCAGAGCACAACCGTGAGCCAGGAGTGTAAGCATGTTGTTAAGCAGTGGTGATTTTATTTAAAAGAAATGGCACTTTAAGAAAAGATATACCAAACAAAAAAATAATGGTTCTCAGGTGCACTTCAAGTATTTTATAAATGGTAAATTACTTTATTATGCCATATTTATAACATGGCCTTTCTACAAGCTAACCATCAATTAAAAATAGCAATGTTGTCATCCAAATAAATCACTCACACTTGTTGGAAAATCATTTTCTTAAGCTGATCGTTTTCAAGTACTGATATCAATCCAAACAGTCATTAGTATTCAAAAGCTATTTGCTACTGCTGAAAGAACAAATGCTGAGACAAAAGACCAATGAGAAGAATGAAGTATGAATTGTATAAAATTATTACATATTATACAGTATTGTTAATTTATATCTGATTAGTATAACTTTTTTCATAGAATCTTGTGAAAACCATCCTATTTCAGAATGGGGATTTTGTAGCAACTGCTCACATTCAATTGCTGATTGACTGAACTACAAATTGCAATTAGCAATCCCATGGAAAACAAATTAAGATTTTCAACTTATAAAAATGATAACAAAGCCACCTTTATAAATGTTTAGTATTTGCAATCTACCAACAGATACATATACGGTAGAGAAATGCAAGCTTTTTCCATCCTATTCTTCTCACAGTCATGCCATTTTTTTACAAGGGCAGATAATTCCATCTTCCTTTACTTCCTGGAACCCTGTCTCCTGGAACATGTGACAGGAACTTCCCAGGATGCAGCTGTGAGGCCAGTGTCACATCACCAGTGCTTTTAGTAGCCTAATGCTTCTCCTAGACACACTGGCAGTGGGGTTTTTCCTGCCTCTAAAAGCTCCTGCCACTAAGCCTCACATGGACATGACATCACCTGCCACCGGGACCTGGAGCATGCAGAAGTCCAAGGAATCCGAGGCGCCTGCACCAGGCCCCAGCCTCTGAACCATCAGGACTGAGGCAGGATCTTTGGCCGGCCAAAGCCTTTGCTGGGCTGGGAAGGTGGAGGGAACTCCGGAACACCACTTAACTTTCGGGAGGGGGGGGGGGGTGCTGGGATGGCCCCCAAAGGGATAAAAAAAAGAACAGGAAGTACAAAAAAAAGGTATGCTGAAAAAAACATTCCCACACCTGGAGAAAGTGTAGCATACCCACGGTTTCATGCCCCACTTCCGCCATAGCCTTGAAAAAATAAATAAATAATATTTTGGTCCTGTTCGGTGGCACATCTGGATATGATAGCCTAAGAATACTCCTGCAAAAATGTATACCTAATAAACCAAAAAAATCTGCACTTGTGATTTATTGTTAATGCAGATGGACACTATCCCTTTGATAACAAGCACACATTTAAACATCCAAAAAAGTGCATATATAATTACCTGTAATCATAGTTTTGCAAATATAATGAAATATAGCAAAATAATCATAACTAAACCAATAGTTGAAAAAAGTGTTATATGTACATTCAATAAAGAATTGCTCTACATGTGTAGTAGTGTGTGTGTGGCTCCTCCCTATGTGTTTTGTCAGATATGCCATCAGGGGCACGAACACACGTCGAGACCATGCATCTATATAAAGATCTAAACAAGGAGGATCACTGTGATTGGACCCAACCCAAATCGCTTGGATAGCTAACAACCTAACAATAACAAGGGGCTCTGATGATCATGGTTTAGCTTTTCTTTTTCCTGTCAGCAATATGCCATTGAAAAAATTATCAAAAAGCACTGGTCAATCATTAAGACTGGTCGAGTCTTAGGCCCAATTTTACCAGATCTTTTTAGGAAGGCAAACAATCTAAGAAATCCTTTGGCACCAAATGTTCTTGATCCCCCTATTAGACCTACTTTTTTGCTAATTTGGAGGCGTACCATCTTTGCAGCAAATGTCAAGCTTGTAGGGTCAATTCATTTCGGAGCAGAAAAAATTACAGTGTACATCGGTAGGTACTGACAAGATGTATGAAATACGTTAATTTCATGTACGGCAAAATATGTTGTATATCTTTTGAGGTGTCAAGTGGCCTAGATTATATTGGGCAGACCACACGGATGTTAGTGCTAGTAACGGGTTGAACCCCCTTTTGCCTTCAGAACTGCCTTAATTCTTTGTGGCATAGTTTCAATAAGGTTTTGGAAACATTCCTCAGAGATTTTGGTCCATATTGACATGATAGCATCAAGCAGTTCCTGCAGATTTGTTGGCTGCAAATTCATGATGCATATCTCCCATTCCACCACACCCCAAAGGTGCTCTATTGGATGAGATATGGTGACTGTGTAGGCCATTGGAGTACAGTGAGATGATTTAAGCTTCGTGACATGATGCATTATCCTGCTGGAGTTGCTGTCATGTCATTGGCTGATTACCAGTTTGTGTTACCAAGCAATGGAACAGGTATACCTAATAAAATGGCCAGTAAGTATACATTTCACAAAGTTTGGGAGCCATGGGTTTCCCACTTCCTCCCATGGGACGTCAAACATCGCCTTCTAGAACTTTGATGCGTGCTAAGATTTAGAATGGGCAATCTTTGTGATGTAGGAGTGCTGAACCATATGGAGATGCATTATAATGCAATGGGTGGTTTAAGGTCCTAGAGGCTGCTCACCAACAACTGTGGGGTCTTGCTGGGCCCCCAGAGGAGATTAAAGTTTTTGAGAGGATGGGAGCACCACACCAGCTTGTATAGCCCTTTATCCCTTTTCCGCCTCTGCCTCCCGTCCCTTTTTTCTTAAAAAGTATCATTTTTATTGTTTACATACAAACAAATACACAAATTTGCATGTATCATTATTGGAGCAAACAGTGCTCAATCATTAAAAAAGTAAATTTACATTGTATCCAATCAGTGAGTACAAATTAACCACTTTGCGCAAAACGACATACTTTTGACATGACAGCAGCTAGCTGCCATAACCCCGGTATTTTCGGGAACGCTGTACATTTCCTAAAAATGGTCTCAGCTGTGAATTTACCGCAAGATCACTTTTATACTTTTATTGATGGCGGGAAAGGTGACCACCCCCCTCCCACCATGCTCCGGTCATCTCTGCCGCTTACTGAACCCACTGGTAGCAGCAGAGACGCTCTGCTCCATAGCATTGGGGGGGGGGGGGGGGGCGGAAGCGACGTCAAACGTCACTTCCGCCCATAGCTCTTGAAGGAGAATTTTTTTCTTTTTTTTTCAAGGGGCTTTTTTAAAATATTTTATTGCATTTTATTGTAAATGTGAGATCTGAGGTCTTTTTGACCCCAGATCTCATGTTTCAGAGATCCTGTCATGCTTTTTTTTTCTATTACAAAAGATGTTTACATTCCTTGTAATAGAAATAAAAGTGACCCAAATAATTTTTTTTAAAAGTGTCAAAATAAAAAATGAAAAGCAAAATAAATAAGATTTTTTTTTTTTTTTAAACAGCCCATCCCTTGCGTGCAGAAGCGACTGCATACGTGAGTAGCGCTCGCATATGAAAACGGTGTTCAAACCACACATGTAAGGTATCACCACAATCGATAGAGCAAGACCAATAATTCTAGCCCTAGACCTCCTTTGTAACTCACAACTGGTAACCTGTAGAAATTTTTAAACATCACCTATGGAGATTTTTAAGGGTAAAAGATTGTCACCATACCACAAGCGGGTGCAATTTAGAAGCGTGACATGTTGGGTATCAATTTAATCAGCGTAACATTATCTTTCACAATATAAAAAAAATGGGCTAACTTTACAACACAAGTCAACTTTGTTGTCTTGTGTAATTTTTTCAAAAAAAAGTGCTCTTGTAAGACCACTGTGCAAATACAGTGTGACAGAAAGTATCGCAAGGACCGCCATTTTATTCTCTAGGGTGTTAGAAAAAATATATATAATGTTTGGGGGTTCTAAGTAATTTTTTAGCAAAAAAAATTATTTTAACTTGTAAAGAACAAGTGTAAAAAAGAGACTCTGTCCTTAAGTGATTAATAGGTTTAACCTTAAACTACGTAGAGGGTTCTTTACTGTAAGAGAGGCAAGGATGTGGAATCCCCTTCCACAGGCGGTGGTCTCAGCGGGGGGCATTGAAACTATTAGATAAGCACTTTAACGCCCACAACATACAGAGATATACAAGGTAATACTGACATATAATCACACACATACGTTGGACTCGATGGACTTGTGTCTTTTTTTCAACCTCACCTACTATGTAACTATGTAATAGAGGAATCTAATTTTTGCCTTCTGAGTTCCAGTGTGATGACAAAGAGTCAACTTATGTATTTTGAGAGATCAAGGAGCAGGTGGTATATATCTGAACTAACCCACAGGCTCCAAATCTTATTAAAAAAATTGGGCATCCTCTGGCCTCATACGTCAATTTGTATAAGAGTATAGATTGGTTGACTATAGTGAGCCAGAAGGCTATAGTAGGTGAGGATTGACATTTCTAATGCATAGTTATTGTTTTCTTTGCATAAAACAGGACAATTCGCAGAAAGGTTTGCACATTCTTAGATATACCTTCATCATCTATGTATCCGAGCAAGCATCTCAAGGGATTACAAATAATAGGCAATTGAGTGAGGGAGCTGATAAGGGCCGTGACCCCCGACCAGAATTTCCTAATCGGCAGGCATTCCCACATTAAAAATGGAAAAATGTGCTATCAGCCATGCCACATATCGAGAACATATCGTAGAGGGTAGTCTCTTTAGTCTATAGCGTAAACAAGGAGTAAAGTGTAAAGTAGGACCTATATGTTAATTTATTTTGAATAACTTTATCTCAGGAGGAAATGACAGATGATACCCGGAGGGGGAGCATGTCCTGCCAAATATCCTCCTTCAGCTCCGGTATGTCAGAGCGCCATTTATTTTTTGTGGTGCAGATTCTAGTTGTTGTAGTATGAAGAGTTTTGTAGTATGTGGAAAGGAGTTTGGTGTTAAAAGGGTCAGTCAATAAATGAGTGGGGAGGGTTGAATATCACTGATTAGAAGGCCAAACTGTGTCGCAGCGGTATGGCGTATCTGCAGATATTGAAAATAGGCATAGGAGGAAGACCATAGTCCCTACAAAATTCAGCAAAGGATCGAAAAATGTTCGCTATAAATAAATGGGAAATCAATCTCACCCCCGGACGGGTGGACGGAAGCAGCTTCGAAAGCTTGAATATCTGTAGCATCATAGAGAGAACTTTAGTAACCTCCCTCCCCCTAGTGGATAAGCAATGTATTTGATTCTGGAGAGCTTCATAGAAAGTGAGGATGGCTGCCTCCAATGCTGTAGAACACATTGTTTGCTTCGGGGTAGAACCACCAATGTGCATGAGCAAACTGTGAGGCAACATAGTAAGTTTGGAGACAAGGGAGTGCCAATCCCCCCTCCAAGATTGGTAAATGTAACATGTTTTTTGCTATCCTAGCTACCCCTCCCCCAAGATAAATTTAATAAGGATCGTGTCAATTTGTTTGAATTTGCTTTTAGGGATGTATATTGGGGAGTTATAATGTATAAAAAGCATGGTAAAAAGATAATTTAGAAAATATTTATTCTACCCAATAATGTCAGGGGAAGACTGGCCCAAGTCTTAAGCGTATTCCTCATTCTACTGATGAGTGGATCTAAATTAATTTTGATGTATGAAAAAATAGGTTTCTGTATCTCAATACCCAAGAAATGAAAGTTGTGAACAATCTGTAATGGACATGAGGGTGGTATTGTAATTGAGGTGGGGTGAACTAACATAAATAAACAGGGATTTGTCCCTATTTACCTGGAAGCCATAAAAGTGCCCAAAGCACCGAATATTATCCAGCAAAGTAGGGAGTGACGACTGGGGGTCTGCCAAATATAATAACATGTCGTCCGCATATAAGGATACCTTTTCTACCAGGCCCCCAGTCGTCAGTCCCACCACTTCTCCACTAGATCTGATCAGCGCCGCCAGTGGCTCTACTCAACCCCTGTCTGGTGCCCCTGCGTATCATGAGGGGGTCAGAATTAATTTTATTTACTCTCAATCTAGTCCCTATCTTGAGCCACCTCTTACAGCGGCACTTTTGATGTTAGGGATCCGGCACCTCCTCCTCCCTCCCTTAGGGTATTTGCTCCCCCAATGAGTTACTCTCTATAAAAGCAGTCACACCTGGCAGGTATGTCTCTGATTGAGCACTGCCGCTGTGGTGGAAAGTTTGCATTGGTAAGTTAAAAGGTATTGTACTCTGTTAGGGGGACATGACATTGTGCTTCCCCACCCTCACCCTCATGCAGCATCTTTTGCTCGTTTATGATGAACGCAAGGAAGTATGTGTAAAACCGCTCCTTCAAAAAATTATTTATTTTTGTTTTAGACAATAATACCTTCCTGCTGGTGTAGTCTACAAGGCTTTTGTTGTGGATGCTTGCAAGCTGCTCATCCAGGAACACACCCACCCACCCGCTGCTCTGTGGATTGCTTGAGTCATTGTGGAATCCTCTATTGATTTGTTTTATTTTTCGGGCTTTATTGTCTTGTGGATCAATAAGTGAGTATCAAAATGGCTATGAATACACCACAACTCTATACCTCAGCATTATCTATTTTACTGGCTTTGTGTACTATAACGTGATTATGTTCATATTCTAGAATTTTTTTTTTAAAGTCACCCAAATAAACTTCCCCTGATGAAGGAATACACATCGTTTATTCCGAAACAAGTTGGGCTATGTGCAACAAACCTCTGTTGACTGACCACAGATTGTCTCAGGCAGCTAAGGGCATATTTGCTTTTTTGTTGTTTTTTGGCTTGACATAAGGTTTGACGTATTATTTTCTCTTATGTCTGTACTGTGTTCTTTATAATACTTTGCCTAATAGGCTATGTTTACACTTTTTATGCCTTGTATATAGAACAGAAGTGGCATATATTGCCTCTTACTATAATTACTACTTTTATGACTATTTATGCCTAAAATGTACAAGGGGCTGCCCCTATCTTGCACCTCGGTGGATGTGTCCATTTTCATTATATTTAGGATGTTGACAACAAAACACTATTATATCCCAATTTATTTGGTTTTTACTCTAAATCTAGCTTTAGGTTTGTGATATAGCAATTGAACCCATTTAATAAATGTATTACCAAATCCAAATTATAATAAGACTTCCATTCGACTGAATCAAAGGCCTTATGAGCTAAAACAGCCCTGGAGCCAATTGAGCCATGAGTGGTCTGCATGTTGGTGAAAAGCTGGTGTAGATTTGATTGAAGTAGATCTGCCAGGGATAAATCCCATCTGATCCACTCCAATAACAGTAGTAATGACTATATTTAGTCTCTGGGCAAGCACTTTGGCAAAATTTTTTATACCTAAGTTAATTAGGGAAATTGGTATGATTCACAGAGACAATGGTCCTTGTGAGGTTTGGGGATAAGGACAATTAGAGCCTCAGACATAGAGAGTGGCAGCTGTCCTGTCTTCAGTGCATGGTTATATACCCTGAGCAGATGTAGAATCAGCATCTCTCTGAATTGCATACACCAGTGGTCATCAACTCTGTCCTCAGGGCTCACTAACAGCCAGGTTATATGTTACCTTGGGGAGATGCAGACTAGAATACTGCAATCACTGAGCATGAGCAACAAATTATATCACCTGTCGTGCATTTCAGTTACCTTGCAAACCTGGCCTGTTAGTGGGCCCTGAGGACAGGGTTGATGACCACAGGCATACACCATTCTATAGGGAATCCGTCCAATCCTGCCGTCTTATTTTTAGTAAAGGATTGGATGGCGTCTCCTATTTCATCAGTCGTTAGAGGGGCATCAAGCAATGAGACCTGAGATTCTAGTAGTTTTGGAAGTGAGATATCATCAAGCTCCACAATAGTATAGTGGGCTCTAGTGGAGTATAGAGTGGATTAAAATGTAACAAAAGCCTCCACTACCTCCCTAGTCTGTTCCACTATTATGCCCTCAGAATTCTTAATTCTGGGGCTGTTGCATAGCTGATAGTCAGGCCTAGACTGGTAAGCTAACTAGGAACAATTTTTGTCATCAAATTTGAAGAGTCTCCGATTTTGGTATAACAGTTTTTTCTGGGTTTGTTTCAGTAGTTGTTGGGGCGTAGATTGGTCTAGGGGTGAGCGTACCCTCAGTTAAGATATCTGCCTAGAGTATCCTTCAAACCCAGCAGGCCTGGAGACCACTCTGATCAGGAAGTATTCACACACACACACACACACACAGTTCTCAAAGTGGTCTGACAATTTATTTCCGGACTTCAGCTCATAAGGGCAAAATTACCTCACAAAGAAAGCCCAACCCTCCTTACATTAATATATGATAAAATACAGACATTAATTAAAACAAGTAGTTGAAAATTACTGGGTGCGTGCAGAAAACAATGTACACCCCCAAATTCATATAGAAACTGGCCACAGGAAAGGCTAGTAGAAAAAAAAATAGATTGTTCTCGAGAACATTTGTTCTCAATGAGAAGAAATTAACTTAAAGTGGTTGTACACCCTTACAACACACTTTGACCTACAGGTAAGCCTAGATTAAGGCTTACCTGTAGGTCCAAGAAATATCTCCTAAACCTACACGGTTTAGGAGATATTTGCCGTAAAACAGGCACCGCTGTCTACGACTCATGCGCCGTAGACAGCGGTGCGCAGGCGCACTGAGCGCGCCGCGGTCAACGGCGATATGCCGCGAGTGGCGGCTCCCATGCACACGCGCGGGAGTGATGTCATCGTGGCTTCGTCGAATGACAGCGGTGGAGCAGCGAGACCCACCGAGAAGATGGATGCGCCGGACTACAGGGGACAGTGGTGACTTCGCTGGCTCCTGTGTCAGGTAAGTGACACATAATGGACTACTATGCAATGCATAGTAGTCCATTATGCTTTACCTTTGCAGGGAATGAAAGAGGAAGTAAACTCATCAGGGTTTACTTCCTCTTTAACTCTTAATTTAACTCCTAACAGACTCTATGTGAATATTTATCTTAAAATGGATACTCATAGGTTACAATATCTAAGAATCTAAGATGGCAGGCAATAAGCTAAAACAAACATTAAGCTAAAATATCCCTTCAGTAGTACCATATCTAATTCTCTGGCCTTATGTCGCCAGATAGCATCTATTTTGAGTGTAGGGGATGCGAAGAAGGCAGCCTCCGCCACCTGAAGCTCCCCCTCCGCATCCATCAGTCTGGAAAGAGATGCCTTGTGGGTCTGCCCCATGGCTGCAGCAAAAGAGCCGCACATGATGGCCTTAAAGGCATACCAGACCACAGGGATGGATGCACTCATGTACTCTGTGTATTGGTGGCCCAGTAGGAATTCATATCAGCCAGTCCCCTATCTGTGACAGCCTGGTCCGCCAGCCACAGCGGGCTTAGCCACCACACCAGAAAGGAGGGCGATACTTCAAGGACAAGGCCCATCAACAGGGGAAAGTGATCAGACACCGCCCTAAGGAGGTATCTGATGTCACTCACCATGCTAAATAAATCAGAGGATAGCAGATATTAAATCAATAAGTGATAGTGTAACATGAGAATCAGATTGAGAGGAATATTTCCTCACATCCGCATGTTTCCATCTCCGGGCCCCTACTAGGTAATATTGGGTTAGCTGAGTGCTTAAGAGGGTGAGGGGTACAGTGGAGCATCAAAATCTGTCAAGGGAATTGTCAAGGACCTGATTGTAATCCCAGCTATGAATAAAGGGCCCTCTGCAATTTCCAGGATGAAAGGACGTAATCAAAAAATTGTTTAGTAAAAGGTGGTGGGGTATATGGGCTAGTCACCGTGTATGGTTTACCAAGGAGTTCTAATACAACGATTACATAACAGTCACCGGGATCTAGCTTAATATGTTTGATAGCGACAGGAGCTGATTTAGCTATGAGAATAGATGTGCCCCCGAGAGTACGTGGAGTGAGTAAGCTATTTTTGCCCTCTTTAGTGCCATAATTCTGGAGCCATGTAAATGAGTTCCCTGGAAAAGGATAACATGCGGATTGTATTGTGCCAGGTACTCAAACATCAGTGAACATTTAACCTTGGAGTTAAGCCCTCTAACATTCCATGAGATCACGCGTAGTTTAGACATAATCATGTATACCATAATGAAGGATATTTCCTATATTGCAGTGAGGTTAACCATATCTTAGAAACCTGCAACCCTAATATAGAGTGAGTCAATAACAATATATAGATGAGATGAAGGAATAGTATGTTGTTGCAGCTGTAGACTGGATACCAGGGAAGGTGACCGATCTGGCCAGAAACCATGGAGGAAAAAAAAAGGAACATGTCCACGAACAAGGGAAACAGGTAACCCCCCCCCCTCCCCAACCCTCCCAACCTCCAATCCCAAACTCTTGGGGGCTTTGTTCCCATAACCAAAACTGCAAAGCAGGGGGACATGGTGTAGTCCCGCAACCAACAAACCGTGTTAGGTCTTGCAGTCCTCTTTTAATGGCCAGGAAAGTAGCCCTCTGTTTTTGCGTAGCCACTGAAAAATCGGGGAAGATAGTGATCCCATTGCCATTGAAGGATATATGGCCCTTTACTCAGGCAGCCCTGAGGACCGCTTCCCTATCCCTGAAGTGTAGTAGTTTGATGAGCATGGCACGTGGCGGTGCCCTAATAGGTGGGGCTCTGTGGGTTCGCTCTATGGCGAATAGTGAAGTGAAGGTGGAGGTGGAGGCATCAAAGGTAGATGTTAACCACCTCTCCATGCAAGCCTCAGGGGCCGTGCCCTCTGAACCCTCCGGGAAGCCCAGATAATGCTGATTATTATGCCACAGGCGGTCCTCCATAGCTGTTAACTTATCAGTGGTATGATCTTGGGTTTGGTACAATTCTCTGATAGAGGCTTGCAGGTATCATCCTCTAAATCTCCTATGTGTTGCTCTGCATTGGTCTATTATGGAGATTATGTACATCTTGTTTCAGGAAGGATAAATATGTTTTGATAGAGTCTGAGTGGTGAGGGAAGCATGGCTGTGCAGAATAGCCGCCATGATCTGTGTCATCATGGGTTCTGCAGGGCCTGTGTCAGCATGATCAGCTCTGGGGGTGGGAAGAACTGTGAGAATAGCAGGGGGTCATCAGGGCTAGAAGCAGGGGGGGTTTTGCGACTCACTCTTCCCTGGTGCATGTTGCGCTGCTGCAGATGAGGAGGATGGCTTACTGTGACCCCATCCATGAGGCTGGCCGGTGCCATTTTGCTGCGGTTCACATGGAGAGAGCAGTGGCGGGAATTCCGCGATATCCTCCAGCACGGGGCCATATTTTACCATGTGAAGGTGGGCATTCTGATCATGTGACCGCTGTGATTGGCTGACACAACAGTCACATGATCGGAAAGCTCCAGATTGCAAGTATGCATTGGGAGCTTTCCGTTACATGTCAGTTGCTGTGCTGGGAATGTGCAGTGAGCATGCTTTCAGCACAGTAAATGGATTACAAATAGATGCATTAAAGCCCACCCGCCAAGAGGCTGCATATATGTGCCACCACAGCGGGAAGAGGTTAAAAGGTTTTTATTCATTTTTTAACAGCCAATGCATTTCGGGGGACTTTAGCACTTTATCAGGGCTAAAACTTGACTTGCCTATTATTAGAGCCAAAAAAGCACATACATTGCTCAACCAGATAATGCAGGCACCTGGACTGGAAAATCCCTTGAAATGTAGAACGGAGACCCAATTGAGTACCGCGACCCCTCTGGCCACCCTTTCTCCCTCCTCCTTCCTTCTTCTATTCTCCACTCTTTAAAATGTTTTAGCTTTCTCCCATTCTATTTATATTCTACTTTCCTTCCTCTTGATTTATGACATACTATGATTTTTTTTTTATGCTTACGCTACTAGTAAAGCATCAAATAACAATTGTTATGTTGTTTCTGAAATTTCCTATTATAAGACTGACAAGCCGGCTCTGCATTTCTATACTCGTTTGATGTACACTTCAATAACTGTTGTTACACATTAAGGTATTTTTCTTTGGATATATTTTGAAGTGCCTTACTGTATGCTCTACTTTTACACTTGAAATAAATGAAAGGATTGAACATGAAAATAGAAATATAGGTTTTCACCTAGATACAACCCTAGGTGTGTGCACTGGGGCATACAGTATGTGTCTGCACACCAGCTGGTGGAAAGACACATACATAGTGTAATTATAATTTACTTAGTTCTCTGCTGGGGACACCCAAGTAATGTGAAGGGTATGTGGAAGATATGCATGTAAACATTGGGGGAATTCATGAGTGGTCAAAATAGGAGATAACATTTGCATGACATATAAATGTCAATGTCCGCCGATGTCCCGCAATCGTGTCACGGAGAACGGGGAGATGCCTATGTAAACCAGGAATTTCTGCTGTCATCGGGAGCATGTCCTAGGTAGACCCCCCCACAGTTAGAATCACTCCCTAGGACGCACTTAACCCCTTCCCTGCCTGTGTCATTTATAGTAATAATAGTAGTATAGTAATCGGTGCATTTTTATAGCAGTGATCGCTGTATAAATGACAATGGTCCCAAAATAGTGTCAAAAGTGTCTGATGTGTCTGATGTAATGTTGCAGTCATGGGAAAAATCGCAGATCGCCACCATTACTAATAATAAAAAAAAATAATAAAAATGCCATAAAGCTATCCCCTATTTTGTAGACACTATAACTTTTGCGCAAACCAATCAATATACACTTATTGTAATTTTTTTTTTACCATAAATATGCAGCAGAATACATATCGGCCTAAACAGAGGAAAAAAATTGTTTTTTTATATATTTTTTGGGGATATTTATTATAGCAAAAAGTTAAAAATATTGCTTTTTCTTTCAAAATTGTCATTCTTTTGTTTATAGCGCAAAAAATAAAAACCGCAGAGGTGATCAAATACCTCCAACAGAAAGCTCTATTCGTGGGAAAAAAAAGGACATTAATTTTGTTTGGATGCAACGTTGCATGTCCACGCAATTGTCAGTTAAACAGATGCAGTGCCAAATCCCAAAAAGTGCTCTGGTCAGGAAGGGGATAAATTCTTCCAGGGCTGAAGTGGTTAAGAAAACACTAGAAGTAGAAACCCACTTAATTCCATCTTCCAATCCATCGGTCATCACTCCCTTCAGTGATCCACATAATCCTGTGTGGCAATCTTTTGCAAATCCAGTGCATCTGCGTAAAGAAAGATACTTTTAAGAAGGGAGCTAAAAAAAAATATGGAGGGTAACAAGAAAAGTTATAGTCATTACATTCTACTGTGAATCTACTTTCAATATGGTGAAAGCGCAGCACAAAAGCCGAGTGCAGTGTTTCTCAACCTTTTTTTTATCAAGGCGCCCTTTAAAATTATTTACAATCTCAAGGCACCCCATTCTAAAATGTAAAACTAAACGAATAGTTTTACATAATTCAGCAACATCCACACATGTAGGATGCTTAGCCTTATACCGTGTACACACGACCGGACTTTCCTGCAGACCATCGGACAATTCGAAAGTGTGTGGGCTAATCCGATCATTTTTCATGGAAAAAAATCTGAGGGACCTAGAACTAGAATATGTTTCGAATTTGTCTGACGACTCAATCCCTAGCGGGAAAACCGCTCGTCTGTATGCTGGTCCGACGGACCAAATACGACGCAAGGGAAGCTATTGGCTACTGGCTATTGAACTTCCTTTTTAAGTCCCGTCTTACGTCATCACATTCAAAACTAATGGACTTTCGAACGGACTTGGTCCATTCGTGTGTGGTCAAGTCTGTTTGTTCGGAAAGTCCGTCGGAACGCCACCGAAAGTCATTCGGGAAGGCCGTCGGACCTAGTCTGCCGGAAAGTCCGGTTATGTGTATGCGACATAAGAGGCGATGACGGGGAAGCCTCCCATCTGTCAAAATAAGACACAGGAGGGAGGAATCAGGTCTGCTAGATGAATGAAGAAAAAAAAAGGGACTCATCTATGGGCTGCATTGGTCTTCCAAAGCAAATACACCTTTACACCCTTGTACTGACTAGTATTCCAACATTTTCTTCTCCCTCAGCTAACATGACCCCACTGCTGACAGAGAGGGGCAAACATGGATGTTGTGCAGATGCCCAACATCTTCCTTATAAACTGATGACGTCTTTTTTTTGTTAGGACCATGTCGGCTGGAAGGCTGGAATGGTGCACAATGAAAACCTGTGGTTTTGTGTAACTAAAAGGCAGGCTTCATCCATCTGCTGGCTTGCATACACTTTTTTGGCAATATTTAGGCATTTTGTCAAGGCATCCCTGAAGAAACCTGAAGGCACCCTGGTTGAAAAAGCTGGCCTACTGGTTATTATTTCTGCCTTGCAGTGCTGAGGTCCCTGGCTGGTATTCCTGGTTTTGTGTCAGCACACTATCTGCATGGAGATTACATGTTCTCAATGTGCTTGTACGAGTTTCCTCAAGGTACTCTGGCTTCCCCAACACTCCAAAGTCATGCTGGCAGGTTAAAGCAGTTTTAACCCAAAAGAAAACATTTATTATATTGCAGCTTACCATTTCTTGGCTAAAGACAATGAGAGGGGCGCCTCTGATTATATATCAATAACAATTTATTATAAAACCAATATCTACTCACGCGGAAGAAAATAAAGTTGAGTTCGGGCATATCTCTGGGCTGACAAGGTGGGACTACAGGTTGCAGTGAGTCCGCTTCAAGTTTGAAAGGTGCAGCACATCAAACATCAGTCCGGAGGGTGTAGAACTGTAAGTCTCAGCAAGTCCTCTAGGTACTCCTCTGTGGTGTTTACATTTCCTGTCCTGGTGATCCCCATTTCCTGTCCTGGTTTCACATGGAATCTAAAGAATAATATCCCCAATAACAGACAATCCACAGTAACAGACAATAAACCCATGACAGAAATATTAAAGCGTCAATAAACCCAGACCATGAAAAACTCTCATTACCTTTTGAAGAATAGAGTGCTCATAAAGCCAATAAAGCATTTGTTTTGTGCAAAGTTAAATATACCCGATTGATCCTGCCTTCAGCTGTCCCTCCCATATTTTCTGTGTCCCCTGAGATTGTGTAGACCAGCTGGTGTCCTCTAGGGAGCATGCTCAATTTCAGTCCCCTTCTAAGCACTTAATTTCCTCCTCTTCCATATTTGTGCAGCCCACATGACTATAGAGAAAGACATGTAGGCGTATACACAGTGGTAAATGACACTCTCCTCCCTCCCTCCTCCTCCATGTCCTCCTATTGCTAAACACTGTTGGGGCAGGATATAGTATGCTGATTGATTACGTTCACTAAGAAACTCACAAAAAGCTTAGTTTCATTGTAAATCAGTATAAAATATATCTGATGTAATTGCCAATACCTGTAAAATAAAAAAAATAAAAAAGGGCCTTGAATGCAGATCCTGTCTGAACAAAATGAAAGCTAGTGTCAATCATCTTTTACTCTGTGTACACCATATTAATGCACAAAAAATACACATCTGATGTTGAATAAAGATTTATTGAGAGCTATAAAACTGTTTGAAACTGCTGGCTAGACATAGACTCATGCTACAGACAGCATACATCAGCAGAGTACTAAAAGCCCCTCCCAAAGATCAGGAATAAGGAACTTAAAGAGGGAAAAATTATTAAAAGCCAGCAGCTACAAATACTGCAGCTGCTGACTTTTAATAAATTGATGCTTACCTTTCCTGGAGTCCAGCGATGTCGGCAGCCTCGGCTGCTGTCGGCGCCATTCTCGATGAAGGAATCAGGAAGTGAAACATTGCTGCTTCACTTCCAGGTTCCCTACTGCGCATGCGCGAGTCGTGCTGCGCAATGAGAATGGTCCGCGCTGTCTCTGGGACCCGTGTGTGTCCCAGCAGACAGCGCGGCGGGACAGGAAGAGGCATAGACTCCCGTGGGAGTCTATGACCAGAAGTGGGTGCAAATACCTGTCTTAGATGGGTATCTGCACCCCCCTTCCCCCTGAAAGGTGTCAAATGCGACACCAGAAGGAGGGAGGGTTCCGAAAAGCGGAGGTTCAATTCTTGTGTGAACCTCTGCTTTAAGAGGATTTAAAAATCAAGAAAAAAAATACAGTAACACGATATATATCATTTATGTAAATGAATTATGGAAATTAACACTTCTCCGTTTAATATCACTTTAACCATTCCCCACTCGGTTCAAGACAAAGAGGTTTTGGCTGAAGTTTGCCTTCAAACTGTATATTGTCAAAAAAGTATGCCTCAAGCAATAATATTCTTAATAGGAAAAAGGGGGAAAACACTGCGCTAAAGCCTAAAGAAGGAAAAAAGTCAGCTGCTGGCACTCAAACAAACCAAGCTTAGTGAAAATATACAAAAATTTGTGTAACGCTGGTAAACATATGTGCGCACAAATTGTCACTGTTTTAGGTCTGGCAGTTCTGTTGAATGTCTGAATGAGCATCATCTGTTGTCTTTACCGCTTGCCTGTTTGTTTTATAAAACCAAGAGGAAAATTTCATTTTGAACAATCCCGTTTTAAGAATATTATTATACAAAAATTAGTGTAGTGCTGGTAAATAAATTAGTGTAAAGATCTGTGACTGAGTAGAGGGAATAGCAATAAAGCACACATATACAATTATGTGCCCATGTGAAAAAATTCAAATAAACCAATGTAAATAAATGAATATTGAATTCAACAATGCACTAAGTATTTTGAATGACGGGGGGTGTATAAATCCTAATATATGCTAGAAAAAGTGTCCCAATATATAATCCACATAGGTTAGATGGTAAAGTTTCAATGAAGATCTTCCCAGCAACAATATGGACGACCACACAAATCAAACCAGGAACAGCAGCTTGTCTGTAGTTACATCAATTTCTGAAAAGTTTGTATACTCTTACCAGAAAGGTTGGACACACCTGTCATATGACAGTGTGTCATAAACGCTTAGAATCCTGACTGGTCTCAATCAGATGTTGTGCATTTGGATAGGTCCTGGTGATGGGTCGTCACTGTATCATTTCAAGGCTCCGCGGTTGGCTGGATCTCCTGATATGGAAGGTTAAATTGTGCGTCTCCAAACTCCAAAGTCCAAGAAGTCGAGCACTCACATTTAAATGGTGTCCAGAATGTGGTTAATCGTAAAAAAATGAAAAAAAGAAAGAGGGGCTCCAGATGGTGCAGGTCAGAGAGCAACCAATTGGTTTATTGAAAAGTCATAAAAAATGACATAAAAAACAGCAAGCGATCACATGCCCCTGTTGAAGACCTTTTGCTGTCGAAATGCGTCAGCCTTGAATTTCTTGTACCCCACATTGCATTTATGACATATTTTCTGTCCGATTTTATTTTGTGATCACTTGCTGTTTTTTATGTCATTTTTTATGACTTTTTCAATAAACCTATTGGTTGCTCTCTGACCTGCACCATCTGGAGCTCCTTTCTTTTTTACATTTTTTTTTACGATGTACCACATTCTGGACACCATTTAAATGTGAGTGCTCGACTTCTTGGACTTTGGAGACGCACAATTTAACCTTCCATATCAGGAGTTCCAGCCAACTGCGGAGCCTTGAAATGATACAGTGACGACCCATCACCAGGACCTATCCAAATGCACAACATCTGATTAAGACCAGTCAGGATTCTAAGCGTTTATGACACACTGTCATATGACATGTGTGTCCAACCTTTCTGGTAAGAGTATACAACCTTTTCAGAAATTGATGTAACTACAGACAAGCTGTTGTTCCTGGATTGATTTGTGTGGTCGTCCATATTGTTGCTGGGAAGATCTTCATTGAAACTTTACCATCTAACCTATGTGGATTATATATTGGGATACTTTTTCTAGCATATATTAGGATTTATGCACCACCATCATTCAAAATACTTAGTGTATTGTTGAATTTAATATTAATTTATTTACATTGGCTTATTTGCATTTTTTCACATAGGCACATAATTGTATATGTGTGCTTTATTGCTATTCCCTCTACTCAGTCACAGATCTTTACACTAATTTATTTACCAGCACTACACAAATTTTTGTATAATAATATTCTTAAAACGGGATTGTTCAAAATGAAAATTTTCCTCTTGGTTTTATAAAAACAAACAGGCGAGCGGTAAAGACAACAGATGATGCTCATTCAGACATTCAACAGAACTGCCAGACCTAAAACAGTGACAATTTGTGCGCACATATGTGTAGTATAACAACAGTAAAAGAATTACCAAAACTGTAAAAAAGCATCATCAGAACTGCAACTGACAGCATTTCATATTGCCTTTGTTTGTTTTTTTGGTTTATATTATGTATATTGTGTATGGTTTATGCCTAAATACTGTATATACAGTATAGTACCAAAAGTATTGGGACACCTGCATTCACACACATGAACTTTAATGCCATCCCAGTCTTAGCCCATAGGGTTCAATATTGCGTTGGCCCACCCTTTTCAGCTATAATCAGCCTAAACTCTTCTGGGAATGCTGTCCACAAGGTTTAGGAGTGTGTCTATGGGAATGTTTGACTATTCTTCCAGAAGCACATTTGTGAGGTCAGGCACTGGTGTGGACGAGAAGGCCTGGCTCGCAGTCTGTGCTTTAATGCATCCCAAATGTGTTCTATCGGCTTGAGGGTAGGATTCTGTGCAGGCCAGTCAAGTTCCTCCACCCCAAACTCACTCATCCATGTCTTTATGGACCCTTTGTTTGTGCATTGGTGCACAGTCTTGTTGGAACAGAAAGGTGGCCATTCCCAAACTGTTCCCACAAAGTTAGGAGCATGAAATTGTCCAAAATGTCTTATGCTGATGCCTTAAGAGTTCCCTTTACTGGAACTAAGGGGCCAAGCCTATCCCCTGAAAAATAAACCCACACCAAAATCCCCCCTCCACCAAATGATTTGACCAGTCCACAAAGGAAGGTCCATAAAGACACGGATGAGCGAGTTTGAAGTGGAGGAACTTCACTGGCCTCCTGACCTCAACCTGATAGAACACCATTGGATTGAATTAGAGCAGAGACTGCGAGCCAGGCCTTCTCGTCCACATCAGTGCCTGACCTCATGAATTCTCTTCTGGAAAAATGGTCAAACATTCCCATAGATTCCTAAACCTTGTAGACAGCCTTCCCAGAAGAGTTAAAGCTGTTATAGCTGCAAAGGGTGGGCCAACTCAATATTGAACCTTATTTACTAAGACTGGGATGCCATTAAAGTTTATGTGCGTGTTAAGGCAAGTATCCCAATACTTTTGGTAATATAGTTTACATACAGTATCTCACAAAAGTGAGTACACCCCTCACATTTTTTGTAAATATTTTATTATATCTTTTCATGTGACAACACTGAAGAAATTACACTTTGCGTCAATGTAAAGTAGTGAGTGTACAGCTTGTATGACAGTGTAAATTTGCTGTCCCCTCAAAATAAATCAACACAGCCATTAATGACTAAACCACTGGCAACAAAAGTGACTACACCCCAAACTGAAATTGTCCAAATTGGGCCCAATTAGCCATTTTCTCTCTCCGGGGTGTGTTAAATATGGTGTTATCACTCTCACTCTCTCATACTGGTCATGCCAAAGAACTCACTGAGGATCTGAAAAAAAGAATTGTTGCTCTACATAAAGATGGCCTAGGCTATAAGAAAATTGCCAAAACCCTGAAACTGAGCTGCAGCATGGTGGCCAAGACCAAACATCAGTTTAACAGGCAGACTCCACTCAGAACAGGCTCCACCATGGTCGACCAAAGAAGTTGAGTGCACATGCTCAGCATCATATCCAGAGGTTGTCTTGGGAAATAGACGTACGAGGGCTGCCAACATTGCTGCAGAGGTTGAAGAGGTGGGAGGTCAGCCTGTCAGTGCTCAACCATATGCCTTACACTGCATAAAATTGGTCTGCATGGCTGTCGTCCCAGAAGGAAGCCTCTTCTAAAGATGATGCACAAGAAAGCATGCAGTTTGCTGAAGGCAAGCAGACTAAAGGCAATGGATTACTGGAACCATGTCCTGTGGTCTGATGAGACCAAGATAAGCGTATTTGGTTCAGATGGTGTCAAGCGTGTGTGGCAGGAACCAGATGTACAGGATTACAAAGACAAGTGTGTCTTGCCCACAGTCAAGCATGGTAGTGGAAGTGTCATAGTCTGGGGCTGCATGAGTACTGCCAGCACTGGGGAGCTACAGTTCATTGAGAGAACCATGAATGCCATCATGTACTGTAGCATATTGAAGCAGAGCAAGATCCCCTGTCTTCGGAGAATGGGCCGACAGGGCAGTATTCCAACATGATAACCACCCCAAACACACCTCCAAGACGACCACTGCTTTGCTAAAGAAGCTGAGGGTCAAGGTGCATGACAGAGCAAACATGTCTCCAGACCTAAACCCTATTGAGCATCTGTGGGGCATCCTCAAAACAGAAGGTGGAGGAGCACAAGGTCTCTAACATCTTCCAGCTCTGTGATGTTGCCATGGAAGAAGACTCCAGGGGCAACCTGTGAATCTCTAGTGAACTCCATGCCCAAGAGGTTTAAGGCAGTGCTGGAAAATAATGGTGGCCACACAAAATATTGGTGCTTTGGGCCTAATTTGGACATTTACACTGTTATACAAGCTGTACACCCACTACTTTACATTGTAGCAAAGTGTCATTTTTTCCAGTGTGTATGCATATGTATGTATGTATGTATATATATATATATATATATATATATATATATTATTATTATTATTTTTTTTTCTATTACATTTCCCTGTGGATATAAAATTTAAAGACTAACTCCAGGTTTCTTGCGAGTTTAAATTGTTTTCTTGGACCAAGTAAACTAATTGTTGCACTAATACATGCAAACATGCATCTGCAGGGAGTTTTGTGTAAGCATCAACACCCAGTAAAACATGTCCCACCCCCAGCATGCATCAGTTTAGCAGCAAGCAACGATAAGAGTGCATAATAAGAACAGAGAAGAACCTGTGTCCTGTAATGCAGTGGTTCCCAACCTCGATCCTCAAGTACCACCGACAGGCCATGTTTTGGGAATTTCTCTTAGATAAAATAGCTGTCCAAAATACCAAGCCATTGACTCTGGTTTAAAGCACCTGTGCAAGATAAATGAAAACCTCAGAACATGGCCTGTTGGGGGTACTTGAGGACTGAGGTTGAGAAACACTGCTGTAATGTACTCCAAGAAAATGGTAAGTACCCAAACAGGTAAGTCCAGTACAGGTAAGACAAAAATTCTATTAGCTGTACCTTGCGGGACACAGGATAGTGTTTTGTACAAAAGCAGTCCAACTGGAGGTTGTGCAAAGGCAAACAAAAAGCTAATGAGCCAATGAGGTAAAAAAACAATAAGTTAACAAGGGCAGCTCAAGGGAGCCAACAGTGCCACCTGAAGTACCTTATGACCAAAACTAGACATGTGCAAAAGGAAAAAATTTGTTTAGTTTAGTTTCGTTTTAATTTAATTAATTAATTTTGTTTAGTTATATTCGTTAAATTAGTTTTCGGATTTTGTTTCGTTTTTCTGCCGAATTCGAAAAATGGGTCGCATTTGAAAATATTTCAACCAAATTTGAAAATATTTCTAACGGATTCTAAATGATTTCAACCGCATTCAAAACTATTTCAACCAGATTCGAAAATATTTTGCGACCCGAATTTAGGGCCATGTATCTCAGGGTCACTTGGTGCTAGAAACCTCAAATGTGGAGACCTTGTAGTGCTAGTTCTATTGTGTTTGCATACCAAATTTGGTGTTTCTAGCTATAAGTGACCCCGAGATATGTGGCCCCAAAGTCGGGTCGCAAAATGTAATTCTCTGCTGCAGAAAAGTGCTTGACATTTTGTGACTCCACTTTGGGGCCCCGTATCTCGGCGTCACTTGGTGCTAGAAACCCCAAATTTCATTCTCTGCTGCAGAAAAGTACTTGGCATATTGCCCATATCTGGGGTCACTTGGTGGCAGGTGACGTGGCAAGTGGACAATCCACAACTTGGTCACATGGCACTCGTGGCCGGTCATATGGCACTAGTGTCAGGTCACGTGGCACTCGTGGCAGGTCACGTGGCACTCGTGGCAGGTCACGTGGCACTCATGGCAGGTCACTTGGCAAGTGGACAATACATAACTTGTGGCAGGTGACGTGGCAATTGGACAAATACAATACACAACTTGTGGCAAGTGGACAATGACATACAGCATATGCACTTGCCTTGTGATTGACATTCGTGACTTCTTCAATCAGGCATGCTGACAACTTCATTGATACCATAAATGTAAATGGAATAAGATGTGTGTGTGTTTTTTTTTTTGCACTGGTACACTGCAAGTATGAAAAGTTGATGTGACAGATATATATAAGTAAGTATAAGTAACTAACCATCTTCCAAAATTTCTAATTCAAATAGAAAAGATTAGAACAGAATAGAAAAAAAATATAATTTAATAGAATAAAATAGAAAGAATATACAACCATCTTCTGAAATTCGAATTTGAATAGAATAAATTTGAATTTCGAATAGTATGAATTCAAATTTTTTAATTAATTAATTTTAAATTTGGATAGAAAAGATTATAATAAAATAGAAAATAGACTAGTAAAACGATACAACAGAATAGAATATATTATATTTTATTCTGTTCTATTGTTTTTCTAGTCTATTCTTTTATATTCTATTAAAATCTTTTCTATTAAAATTGAAATCATATATATATATAAAACCATCTTCCGAAATTCACATTTAGTATATAATGATTTCAACTTTAATAGAAAAGATTTTAATAGAATATAAAAGAATAGACTAGAAAAACAATAGAACAGAATAGAATAAAATATAGTATATTCTCTTCTGTTCTATTGTTTTTCGAGTCTATACTCTATTTCTATTCTAATCTAATCTTTTCTATTCAAATTCGAATTCATTCTATACGAAATTCGAATGTCGGAAAGAAATATATATATATATATATATATATATATATATATATATATATATATAGAGAGAGATATAATTTCTTTCCGACATTCGAATTTCGTATAGAATGAATAAAAAATAATATATTCTATTCTGTTCTATCGTTTTTCTAGTCTATTTTCTATTTTATTATAATGTTTTCTATCCAAATTTAAAATTAATTAATTTAAAAATTTGAATTCATACTATTCGAAATGCAAATTTATTCTATTCAAATTTGAATTTCAGAAGATGGTTGAATATTCTTTCTATTTTATTCTATATCAAGTGGCCCCGAGATATGTGGCTCCAAAGTCGGCTCGCAAAATGTAATTCTCTGCTGCAGAAAATTGCTTGACATTTTGTGACCCGACTTGGGGGCCCCATAACTCAGGGTCACTACAGTTCATTGAGAGAACCATGAATGCCATCATGTACTGTAGCATATTGAAGCAGAGCAAGATCCCCTGTCTTCGGAGAATGGGCCGACAGGGCAGTATTCCAACATGATAACCACCCCAAACACACCTCCAAGACGACCACTGCTTTGCTAAAGAAGCTGAGGGTCAAGGTGCATGACAGAGCAAACATGTCTCCAGACCTAAACCCTATTGAGCATCTGTGGGGCATCCTCAAAACAGAAGGTGGAGGAGCACAAGGTCTCTAACATCTTCCAGCTCTGTGATGTCGCCATGGAAGAAGACTCCAGGGGCAACCTGTGAATCTCTAGTGAACTCCATGCCCAAGAGGTTTAAGGCAGTGCTGGAAAATAATGGTGGCCACACAAAATATTGGTGCTTTGGGCCTAATTTGGACATTTACACTGTTATACAAGCTGTACACCCACTACTTTACATTGTAGCAAAGTGTCATTTTTTCCAGTGTGTATGCATATGTATGTATGTATGTATATATATATATATATATATATATATATATATATATATATATATATATATTATTATTATTTTTTTTTTTTCTATTACATTTCCCTGTGGATATAAAATTTAAAGACTAACTCCAGGTTTCTTGCGAGTTTAAATTGTTTTCTTGGACCAAGTAAACTAATTGTTGCACTAATACATGCAAACATGCATCTGCAGGGAGTTTTGTGTAAGCATCAACACCCAGTAAAACATGTCCCACCCCCAGCATGCATCAGTTTAGCAGCAAGCAACGATAAGAGTGCATAATAAGAACAGAGAAGAACCTGTGTCCTGTAATGCAGTGGTTCCCAACCTCGATCCTCAAGTACCACCGACAGGCCATGTTTTGGGAATTTCTCTTAGATAAAATAGCTGTCCAAAATACCAAGCCATTGACTCTGGTTTAAAGCACCTGTGCAAGATAAATGAAAACCTCAGAACATGGCCTGTTGGGGGTACTTGAGGACTGAGGTTGAGAAACACTGCTGTAATGTACTCCAAGAAAATGGTAAGTACCCAAACAGGTAAGTCCAGTACAGGTAAGACAAAAATTCTATTAGCTGTACCTTGCGGGACACAGGATAGTGTTTTGTACAAAAGCAGTCCAACTGGAGGTTGTGCAAAGGCAAACAAAAAGCTAATGAGCCAATGAGGTAAAAAAACAATAAGTTAACAAGGGCAGCTCAAGGGAGCCAACAGTGCCACCTGAAGTACCTTATGACCAAAACTAGACATGTGCAAAAGGAAAAAATTTGTTTAGTTTAGTTTCGTTTTAATTTAATTAATTAATTTTGTTTAGTTATATTCGTTAAATTAGTTTTCGGATTTTGTTTCGTTTTTCTGCCGAATTCGAAAAATGGGTCGCATTTGAAAATATTTCAACCAAATTTGAAAATATTTCTAACGGATTCTAAATGATTTCAACCGCATTCAAAACTATTTCAACCAGATTCGAAAATATTTTGCGACCCGAATTTAGGGCCATGTATCTCAGGGTCACTTGGTGCTAGAAACCTCAAATGTGGAGACCTTGTAGTGCTAGTTCTATTGTGTTTGCATACCAAATTTGGTGTTTCTAGCTATAAGTGACCCCGAGATATGTGGCCCCAAAGTCGGGTCGCAAAATGTAATTCTCTGCTGCAGAAAAGTGCTTGACATTTTGTGACTCCACTTTGGGGCCCCGTATCTCGGCGTCACTTGGTGCTAGAAACCCCAAATTTCATTCTCTGCTGCAGAAAAGTACTTGGCATATTGCCCATATCTGGGGTCACTTGGTGGCAGGTGACGTGGCAAGTGGACAATCCACAACTTGGTCACATGGCACTCGTGGCCGGTCATATGGCACTAGTGTCAGGTCACGTGGCACTCGTGGCAGGTCACGTGGCACTCGTGGCAGGTCACGTGGCACTCATGGCAGGTCACTTGGCAAGTGGACAATACATAACTTGTGGCAGGTGACGTGGCAATTGGACAAATACAATACACAACTTGTGGCAAGTGGACAATGACATACAGCATATGCACTTGCCTTGTGATTGACATTCGTGACTTCTTCAATCAGGCATGCTGACAACTTCATTGATACCATAAATGTAAATGGAATAAGATGTGTGTGTGTTTTTTTTTTTTGCACTGGTACACTGCAAGTATGAAAAGTTGATGTGACAGATATATATAAGTAAGTATCCAAAATTTCTAATTCAAATAGAAAAGATTAGAACAGAATAGAAAAAAAATATAATTTAATAGAATAAAATAGAAAGAATATACAACCATCTTCTGAAATTCGAATTTGAATATAATAAATTTGAATTTCGAATAGTATGAATTCAAATTTTTTAATTAATTAATTTTAAATTTGGATAGAAAAGATTATAATAAAATAGAAAATAGACTAGTAAAACGATACAACAGAATAGAATATATTATATTTTATTCTGTTCTATTGTTTTTCTAGTCTATTCTTTTATATTCTATTAAAATCTTTTCTATTAAAATTGAAATCATATATATATATAACCATCTTCCGAAATTCACATTTAGTATATAATGATTTCAACTTTAATAGAAAAGATTTTAATAGAATATAAAAGAATAGACTAGAAAAACAATAGAACAGAATAGAATAAAATATAGTATATTCTCTTCTGTTCTATTGTTTTTCGAGTCTATACTCTATTTCTATTCTAATCTAATCTTTTCTATTCAAATTCGAATTCATTCTATACGAAATTCGAATGTCGGAAAGAAATATATATATATATATATATATATATATTGTAAGGGATCTTCCCGGGGTAGGGTGTGTTTGGAGACAGTTCACAGCAGACTTGGAATTTATAAAGCAGATCTTGGCGTTTATTCGTGGTACAAACAGTCCAGCAAACAAAATATACAGCAACACCGTGCTTTCTAAGTACAACAAAAATAAAAGTCCTAGCCCGGCTGGGCGCTTACTAACAGGTTCTGCTCACCTATCTGACACTTACAAACACAGCGTCTTTCACCTGGATATCGCAGGGTGGGTTTTAGCTCCAGCAGTGGCAGTGCTTGCAGCTTCCTTCAACACACAGATTGTTCATTCCCTGGCTGAGAGCAATCACCTGCAGACTCTGCAGAGCCTTTAGCTTCCCAGGCTAATTAGGATCAAAGCTCACCTGATCCCAAACCCAGAACTGGATCGGGGGATGTGGAATGACAGGTCCCTCTACCAAACCTACCTGCCATTCCATATAAACCCAGGCCCGGCAAAATTTAAATAACAACTCAGCAGCATATCGCTGCTGAGAAACTGATCCATCCTGGATTTACCATCTCACACTGTGTAGCAACCTAGGTGAGATGTACACCCCCTCAACCACTTCTCCAGTGACATGTCTACATATCCCCCCCCTCTTTTTCAGACCGGAGGGCTGAGCCTTTTGTCCCCACAGACAACTTACCCTTGACAATGCGTCAGCATTTGCCTGTAATTTCCCTGGCCTGTGTTCCACAGTGAAATTAAAGTTTTGTAGGGAGAGAAACCATCTAGTCACTCTTGCATTTCTCTCCTTGTTTAACTTCATCCATGTTAGGGGGGCATGGTCTGTCACCAACTTGAATTTCCTGCCTAGCAAGTAATACTTTAACGATTCTAGGGCCCACTTTACTGCCAAACATTCTCGCTCCACAATGGCATAATTTTTCTCGGCCGGGGTTAGTTTTCTACTCAAGTACGTCACTGGATGCTCCTCACCATTCACTATTTGTGAGAGTACTGCACCTAAGCCTGTGTTAGAGGCATCTGTCTGGACCAGAAATTCTCGCCTAAAATCGGGGGTAACTAAGACAGGTGGTTGGCACAAGGCAGACTTAAGGCTTTGGAAAGCCTTCTCGGCCTCTGGGGTCCACGTGACCATTTCTGTCTTTCCGCCCTTTGTCAAGTCAGTTAGTGGAGCAGCAACTGAGGCAAAGTTCGGCACAAATCTACGGTAATACCCCGTAATACCCAGGAAAGCTCTAACCTGTTTCCTTGTCAGGGGTCTAGGCCAATTCTGTATTGCCTCAATTTTATTTAGCTGTGGCTTAATCAACCCTCTCCCAATAATGTAGCCTAGATATTTGGCCTCTTCTAGGGCTAGAGCACACTTCTCGGCATTTATGGTCAACCCCGCATCACTTATGGCATCCAACACGGCCTGTACCTTACAGAGGTGACTTTCCCAATCAGGGCTAAAAATGACCACATCATCGAGGTAGGCAGCTGAGTAATCACGATGTGGTCGCAGAATCAAGTCCATCAACCTCTGGAAAGTTGCAGGCGCTCCATGTAACCCGAATGGCATCACTACATACTGGAATAGCCCATCAGGGGTGGAGAATGCAGTTTTCTCTTTAGCCTCACCAGAAAGTGGAATCTGCCAGTAGCCCTTTGTGAGATCGAGGGTGGTTATGTACCTGGCGTTACCCAACTTCTCAATCAACTCATCTACCCTGGGCATAGGATACGCATCGAACTTGGAGATCTCATTCAACTTTCTGAAATCGTTACAGAACCTCCAAGTTCCATTGGGCTTTGGGATTAGCACAATTGGGCTGGACCATTCACTCTGTGACACCTCAATTACCCCCAGATCAAGCATACGTTTTACCTCGGCAGATACGGCTTCCCTACGTGCCTCGGGTATCCTATAGGGCTTAAGGTTTACTCTGCTTCTAGGCTCAGTTTCAATGTGATGATGGATGAGGTGTGTACGCCCTGGGAGGTCAGAGAACTTGTTTTTGTTTTTCTGTAAAAATTACTGAACCTCCTGTTTCTGTGACACTGATAGAGTATCACCTACCTTGACTGGAGGGATTGGTGGTGACAAATTATTAACAGTATTTGTCGCCACCAAGGATTCCCTGTCTTTCCAGGGCTTGATCAAGTTTATGTGATAAACTTGGAAAGGCTTCCTTCTACCTGGTTGGTGCACCTTGTAGTTCACCTCACTGACCTTTTCAACAATTTCATAGGGACCTTGCCACTTCGCCAAGAATTTACTCTCAACAGTGGGGACTAGTATAAGGACCCTATCGCCTGGGTTGAATGTCCTGATTCTTGCGGACCGGTTGTAAATTCTACTTTGGGCCTCTTGAGCCCTCTGGAGGTGTTCCCTTACCAGGGGCATTACAGTGGCTATACGGTCCTGCATTTGTGCTACATGCTCAATAACACTCTTGTATGGGGTGGACTCATTCTCCCATGTCTCTTTTGCAATGTCTAGTAGACCCCTAGGGTGATGACCATAGACCAACTCGAATGGTGAGAACCCTGTGGACGCTTGGGGCACCTCCCTAATAGCAAACATGAGGTAGGGTAATAAATGATCCCAGTCACGACCATCTTTTGCCACCACTTTCTTCAACATATGTTTCAAAGTTTTATTAAATCTCTCCACCAATCCGTCCGTCTGGGGGTGGTACACAGAGGTACGGATGTGTGAGATTTTAAATAGTCTGCATAATTCCTTCATTACTTTCGACATAAATGGCGTACCTTGGTCAGTTAGGATTTCTTTAGGGATCCCAGTCCTAGAGAACATATAAAACAACTCACGTGCAATTGTTTTAGATGCAGTGTTTCTTAAGGGTACAGCCTCAGGATAGCGGGTCGCATAATCCAGGACTACCAAAATATACTGGTGTCCTCTAGCTGACTTTACAATGGGACCCACTAAATCCATGGCAATACGCTCAAAAGGCACCTCTATAATAGGGAGCGAAACCAAAGGACTGCGAAAATGTGACACTGGGGCACTAACCTGACATGTGGGGCACGACTCACAGTATTTTTTAATGTCATCATATATGGCCGGCCAAAAAAACCTCTGGAGAACCCTCTCTCGCGTTTTGTCAGTCCCCAAGTGTCCCCCAAGAACATGGTTATGTGCCATGTCAAGCACCTGACGCCGGTACGGCTTAGGTACCAGAAGCTGTTCCACAATCTCATCCTTAACCTTATTAACTCTATAGAAAAGATCATTAGTTACCGAAAAATGTGGAAATCTTTTTTCAGCATCTGGTTCCTGAGGTACCCCGTTCATAACAGCAACCTGCTCTCTCGCATTTTTGAGAGTGGGGTCCTGTAATTGTGCAGTCCCAAAATTATCGCTAGACACCTCTAAGTCTAGTATATTTTGCTCAGTGGGAGGAGCCTCCTCCTCCCCAGCCAGGACCTGCAAAGGAAAATAATCATTTTCATCCTGCACACTTTTATCATTCACCGTGGACAAGGCAACCACCTTAGAGGTATCCTCACTCCTTTTGGGGATTTTTCTTTTTTCCCAGAGAGCCCAGAATAAAGGAAAATCGCGCCCCAATATTACATTATGCATGAGGTTTTTAACCACACCCACTTCATATTGTACTGTGCCTTGTTCAGTCCCGACTTTAGCCAGCACTATAGGGTACACTTTTGTATCACCATGTATACACACAACGCTCATATGCTTTTTAGACTCTAAGTCCCCAGTCACCAGGCTAGCATGCACCAAGGTTACAAGGCTTCCTGAGTCCATTAACGCTTTAACAGGAAAGTCATTGATTGTAATATCGCAGATTTGCGGTTCAGTCTCTAGTCCAGGAACTGCAGCACAAGATGGTTCCGCAAATAGCGACTGACGCCGGCTAGCGTCACATTCCATGGGTTCAGAGGTAAGAGGGCAATGGGCCGACACGTGTCCCGCCTCATGACATCTCCAACACTGGATAGGGCCTGGTCTCTTTGGCAAGGAGTCCTTTTCAGAGCCCCTTAGCCACCCGGGACCATCACCAGTCTTTTGTCCCTGAGACACCACTTGAGCCCTTTTCCCCCCATCAGCACCCCTCCACACTCCCCCAATAGATGGAAGTCTCTTACCAGCCGACGGCACAGATCTGGCGCTCCGGGGAGGTGAAGATGCTGCAGGAACATCACGGAGGTAGTCCTCAGTCGCCTGGAACCTCTCCACAAGGTTGACAAGTTCGTTTGCATTCTTAGGATCACCTTGTCCCACCCAGCGTTGCAAGTCAGTAGGAAGGGCTCGGAGGTAGCGATCCATCACGACCTTCTCTAGGATTTGTGCAGGAGTAGAAGTGTCTGGCTCCAACCACTTTCTTGCCAAATGGATTAGGTCATACATCTGGGACCTCGCTGATTTGTCCAGACTGTAGCTCCAGTTGCGTACCCTCCGGGCACGGACTGCAGTAGTAACTCCTAGTCGGGCAAGTATCTCCTCTTTTAGCCGAGTATAGTCCTTAACCTCTTGCTCACTGAGGTCATAGTAGGCCTTTTGGGGTTCACCTGTTAAATAGGGCGCAATTACCTCTGCCCACTCAGCGGCTGGTAACTTCTCTCGCTCAGCCACGCGCTCAAATACTGTTAGATAGGCCTCAACATCGTCCTCAGCAGTCATCTTTTGCAGCGCTTTCTGCACAGTCCTTCTCCCAGAAAAAATCTCTGGAGCGGCTCCCATCACCACAGGCGCCTCTCGATTTGCTATCAGGTGCTCGATAAGTTGTTGTTGTGCAGCCATGGACTGTTCATGTCGTCTATTGGCCTCTATCTGAGCCTGCTGTTGTGCAGCCATGGACTGTTCATGTCGTTGCTGTTGTTGCAAACTCACTTGCATAAACTGCTTCAGCATCTCCTCCATGTTGCTGGACTGTTCCTGGAGTGTCATTGCAGCTTTCACCCAAGACATAAGCAGCTGTAGCCAAGTCTGTCCACACCGTTGCCCCTAGCAACCGACTTTGCCCGCATTCGAACACCAATTGTAAGGGATCTTCCCGGGGTAGGGTGTGTTTGGAGACAGTTCACAGCAGACTTGGAATTTATAAAGCAGATCTTGGCGTTTATTCGTGGTACAAACAGTCCAGCAAACAAAATATACAGCAACACCGTGCTTTCTAAGTACAACAAAAATAAAAGTCCTAGCCCGGCTGGGCGCTTACTAACAGGTTCTGCTCACCTATCTGACACTTACAAACACAGCGTCTTTCACCTGGATATCGCAGGGTGGGTTTTAGCTCCAGCAGTGGCAGTGCTTGCAGCTTCCTTCAACACACAGATTGTTCATTCCCTGGCTGAGAGCAATCACCTGCAGACTCTGCAGAGCCTTTAGCTTCCCAGGCTAATTAGGATCAAAGCTCACCTGATCCCAAACCCAGAACTGGATCGGGGGATGTGGAATGACAGGTCCCTCTACCAAACCTACCTGCCATTCCATATAAACCCAGGCCCGGCAAAATTTAAATAACAACTCAGCAGCATATCGCTGCTGAGAAACTGATCCATCCTGGATTTACCATCTCACACTGTGTAGCAACCTAGGTGAGATGTACACCCCCTCAACCACTTCTCCAGTGACATGTCTACAATATATATATATATATATATATATATATATATATATATATATATATATATAGAGAGAGAGAGATATAATTTCTTTCCGACATTCGAATTTCGTATAGAATGAATAAAATATAATATATTCTATTCTGTTCTATCGTTTTTCTAGTCTATTTTCTATTTTATTATAATGTTTTCTATCCAAATTTAAAATTAATTAATTTAAAAATTTGAATTCATACTATTCGAAATGCAAATTTATTCTATTCAAATTTGAATTTCAGAAGATGGTTGAATATTCTTTCTATTTTATTCTATATCAAGTGGCCCCGAGATATGTGGCTCCAAAGTCGGGTTGCAAAATGTAATTCTCTGCTGCAGAAAATTGCTTGACATTTTGTGACCCGACTTGGGGGCCCCATAACTCAGGGTCACTTGGAGCTAGAAACCCCAATTTCGGTCGCATTCCAAAATATTTTAACCAAATTCGAAAATATTTCTACCGGATTGGAAATGATTTCAACATGATTTGAAATTATTTCAACTGCATTCAAAACTATTTCAACAATATTCGAAAATATTTTGTGATCAGACTTTAGGGCCACGTATCTCGGGGTCACTTGGTGCTAGAAACCCCCAAATTTGGAGATGTTGTAGTGCTAGTTCTACTGTGTTTGGATACCAAACTTGGGGTTTCTAGCTACAAGTGGCCCCAAATTTGGGTCATTTTTCGAATTTGATTCGAATTTCATCTGAATTTGGTTGAATTCGTTAGCATTGTAATTCGGTAATTCGGATGCATCCGAATGTCGGATTAATGAAAATTCGCCCGAATTTCGATTCGGAACAAAACGAAATGCACATGTCTAACCAAAACTGGCATCAGCTGAGCCCTGAATATCACCCGGTAAAACCGAATGTATGAATAGAAGACAAGATGGCCTTGCAAATCCAAGCAACCAATGCTTGATGTTAAAAAGCCATTGAAGCACTAACTGATCTAGTGGAGTGCTCTTTGCCCTGGAAAAGTGGAGCCTTGCCCCTGAAGTCATTAGCTTGAATGGGGAAGCTATGAAGCTAAGTGATAAACTCAAACAGTGTGTACCAAATCAAGGCAATGGAGGGAAATCTCTGTGGGATGTTTAGGAGCAGGATAAAGAGATAGCAGAACAAACCCTCGGTTAAGGTAAAAGGAAGAAACCACACTGAAAAGAAAAGAGGCCTTGGACCTCAATACAACCTTGTGCCTTGTGTAGCACAAAAAATGAGTCTACAGATTAAAGTATAACTAAAAGGCAAAACTTTTTTTTTACATTTTGGACAGAGTTTAGAGGGATTAGAACACATGTCAGTTTTTATTGCTGCCTGTATCCCAGTTCTGGAGATTTTGGGTTGTCCCCAGAAAAACAATAGAGGGGAAAACTTCCAATGGGGACACTAGTTCTGGTAACCTGGGGGTCTCCAAAGAATTCCCTTAATCTGGGAGAATTTCCTCTCACTTCCTGTTTGGCTATGGGGCAGGAAGTGATGGGAAATCTCTGTAATAGGACAAAGATGGCGAAAAAAAATCTGACAGGTTATAATCCTTCCTTACTCTATGCAAAAAGAAAAAAATAGGATTTTTGTACTCACTGTAAAATCCTTTTCTCTGAAGTTCATTGACACACACAGCTCCAATAAATCTCGACCGTAGGGTAATACACGTGAAAAACAACAGAACTCTACAGTTCCACCCAGGGGGCAGTCCCTCTGGCTATAACCCCTCAGCCTGCTTCCTGCAGCTCAGTACGTCAACAAGCAGTATAACGTAAAATAATAAGAAGGGTGGGTACTGTGTCCATCAATGAACTTCAGAGAAAAGGATTTTACGGTGAGTACAAAAATCCTATTTTCTCTTTCGTTCATTGACGGACACAGCTCCATTAAAACTTGACCGTAGGGACATCCCCAATCAGTGTCAGAACGAGGGGTGGAAACAGCAAACATAACTTCACCCACAACCAGAGGTGCTTCTCAACAAAGGAGTCACCATCTGAATTGACCGCATCAGAACTTGCGGCCAACGTAATCAGAATGCATTGACAACCAAAATGTAGAACTTTGTGAAAGTGTGAACGGACGACCAAGTCGTCCCATACCTGGGAGATGGATGCTTGATGTCGGAAAGCCCAGGAGGTCCCAATTGCCCCGGTGGAATGGGCCGTGACTGGAAAGGGGGGCACCTGCCCCTTCAAGGCATAAGCCTGGACCATGATCTGTCTGATCCACCGTGTGATGGTGGTCAACGAGACTGCCAGTCCTTTTTTCGGACCAGCCACCAAAACGAATAGAGAATCTGACTTCCGGAAGGAAGCCGTGGCAGACAGATATATCCTTAGGGCCGGACCACATCCAGGGAATGGAGGGCCACCTCCTTAGGATGAGTCGGCTTAGGACACAGAGATGGTAACACAATGTCCTCATTGAGATGGAAGGCCGAAACCACCTTTGGAAGAAAGGAAGGTTGCGGACGCAGCACCACCTTATCCTTGTGAAAAAACAGATAGGGCAACTTGTAAGACAAAGCCGCCAACTCAGAAACCCTCCTGGCAGATGTAATAGTCACTAGAAACACCACTTTCTGAGAAAGAGTCAACAAGGGAATTTCCCTGATGTTCTCAAACGGCGGTTTCTGAAGCGCCGATAGCACCAGGTTCAGATCCCACAGAGGTAGGGGTGGTCACACTGGAGGGACTGATGGTGCTTAAGGCCAGTTTCTTTTCCACTCCTCACTGTAAGAACAGCAGGATCCTGGAAACGGAATAGGTGCGCGGACGCCACCCCATCTTCTCACACATGGAAATATAAGCCTATCTTCCGAGAAGAAGATTTATATGCTCTCAGCATAGTGGAGATTACCAAGTCCGATAGACCTTGGTTCCTCAACACCTGTCTTTCAACAGCCATGCCATTAAAACTAGCGACGGTAAAGCAGGATGGAGTATTGGACCTTGTGATAGGTGGTCTTCTCGCATCAGTAACCGCCAAGAGGCATCTGCTACCAAGTGCACTAGGTCAGCGTACCAAGGCCACCGGGGCCAATCTGGAGCTATCAGTATCACTGGAATATCCTCGGCCTCCACTCTGCGAAGCAGTCAAGGCAACAGTTTGAGCAGAGGGAAAGCGTAAATCAGCCGTTACTGCTCCCAAAGAACCACCAACATGTCTGAAGCATCTGCCCAAGGATCTCTTGTCCTGGACGCGAACCTCCGCATCTTTCGATTGAGCCAAGAGACCAGGAGATCCACATCTGGTGTGCCCCACAGCAGGCAAAGAAGCCTGAATGCCTCTGGATTCAACAACCATTCTCCCGGGTCCAGCATCTGGCGACTTAAGCAATCCCCCTGACAGTTTTCTACTCCCAGGATGTATATGGCCGACAGGGCCGGTACATGTCGCTCTGCCCACCGGAGGATGTGAGTGACCTCTCGTACTGCAGCCGAGCTCCTTGTTCCTCCCTGATGGTTGACATATGCCACCGCTGTGGCATTGTCTGACCGGATCCTGATCGGATGCCCTCGTAGCCTCATTGACCATGTGGAGAGAAATAGCCTGATCGCTCGAAGCTCAAGCACATTGATCGGTAACTGGGATTCTTTCTGCGACCAGATGCCCTGGGTCGACTGTGCCCCCAGTACTCCACCCCAGCTGGTCAGGATGGCATCTGTTGTGATCACCATCCACTGAAGAGGTAAGAACGATTTCCCGGACCGAAAGGCAAGAGATCTCAGCCACCAGGGAAAAGAGTCCCTGACTAACTGGCTCACCCAAATCTGCTGATCCAGGGATAACGGAGATTTGTCCCATTTGACAGTATCTCCCTCTGCAAGACTCTGGTGTGAAATTAGGTGTACGGTACCGCCTCGAAGGAGGCTACCATGAGGCCTAGAGTGACAACCACGACATCAACAACTTCACCGCGGCTCTGAGAGTCTGCAGTTTGTCCGAAGGGAGAAACACCCTTGATTCCACGGAGTCCAGCAGTAAGCCTAGGTACTCCAGGCGCTGAGTCGGCACTAGCACCGACTTCTTGAGGTTCAGCACCCACCCAAACTCCTGTAGAGTTTGCATGGTAATCTCCACATCCTCCCTTAATTCTGAGGCAGAAGCCGCTCTTAGAAGGAGGTCGTCTAGGTAACCCATGATTGCGATCCCACATTGTTGCAAAAACGCCAAAATTGGAGCCAATAATGGCAGTGCTTTTCCACCACTGCAAATCGCAGGAACCTCTGATGCCTGAGGCATATGGGTATGTGCAAGTATTGGTCCTGGATGTCCAGAGACGTCAGGGAGTCCCCCTGATGGAGAGCGACTACGGAGCGAACTGACTCCATTCTGAACTTTTGTACTTTCACAAAGCAATTAAGGGCTTTTAGATCCAAAATTGGACGTACCCCTTCCTTTTTGGGGACTACAAACACATTGGAGTAGAATCCCTAAAACCTTTCCAGCTTTGGAACAGGCACTATTACCCCATGTCTGAGCAGGTCCCTTACTGCCCCAAGCAGGGCCTCCCGGCGAGCCGGGAGCAAAGGTATGCTGGAGGGAAAAAATCTGGTGGCCGATGAAATCAGATTGCAGACCCATTGGTCGGACTGCTGAGAGGCCCACCGAGCTGCAAACTCCCAAAGGCGACCCCCCCACCCGTGTGTTGGGCGGGGGCAAACCTTTATGCGGTAGCACTTTTGCTCGCAGGCTTGCGAGACCAGGGAGGTCAGGGTGGAAATGATCAGGAGAGAGAGAATATGACGGTCAACCAGAGGGGGAGATTCCCAACCGTCTCGGTCCGACTCAGAGTTAGGGGGAGGGGGAACCAAGGTCAGCAGATGCCTCTATCCAGGAGGACCAGATTTTATCAAACTTCCCTGGGCATTGTCTACTTTCATAGGTCAACTTATACAGGGGGAGCACCAGGTTTACCGATCTCCTCCATGAGGCAGGGGTAGGAGGGTCTTCAAGTTTTCATCTGAATAAAATCTCGCGTCTAGCATAATACAATGCGAAGGCAAGGCACAGTTTGCAGTACCTGTCCCCCTCAACGTCTGCCAAATGGCTCAATAGTAGGGTTTGAGGGTCAACCTGAAGGTTCCACCCGGTCACATTATTTAGCATATAAACCACTTCCATCCAGTAGGGCTGGATTTTGGGACACGACTAGACCATGTGCCAGAAAGTGCCCACCTCCTGTTTACATCTTTGACAATTAGGGTCCCTTTGAGGGTATATACGTGCCAGCCTCTGTGGGGTGAAGTAGGCCCTATGCAGGAACTTAAATTGTATGAACCTGTCCTTCGCAGCGATCATTGATGGAATGTAAGAAGTCAGGCACTCCTCCCATTCTTCCTCATCTAGGGATGGAATGTCTGATCTCCATTTCTCCCGGGATTTGGTCAATTTAGTGTCATGTTCCACCGTGAGGTAAAGATATAAGGTCGAAAGGGGTCTCCCCATTACCCTGGAAGTCAGTAGACGTTCAATGGAGTCAGATTCCAGAGTCAAAGGGGCAGGAAATTGGGCCCCAAAGGCGTGTCTCAGTTGCCAGTATCTGAACTGGAAAGAGATTGGAAGTGCATATGTACATCTCAGTTCCTGGAAAGTCATTAGCCTACCCTGATAAACTATGTGCTTTAAGGTGATGATTCCTTTTTTTGCCCAGAGAGAAGGGTCTGGGATACTATGTAGGTGAGGGAGCATGGGATTACCCCATAGGGGCATCAGAGCTTTTTTAGATGCCTGGTCCGCAGACCAGCATTTCGGCCAGATCAGGTGCCGTAGCACAACTGCTGAAACCGATGCTCTGGAGAGCAGGGGAAGTGTATCCAGGGCCGCATCACAGACATACTTAAGGTCGTGCACCAACTGCTAGTTCTATGCAGACTGGGGGAGACTGTTGCTTCTCCAATTCACAGTGAAATAACTTTGCCCACTCAGTAAGCGTCTGCAACACCAAGGCTGTGGCCAGTACAGGTCGTAATGCTGACCCCACTACCGTAAACATGGACCGGGCCACTGCCTCAGCATTCCTGTCGGTAGGGTCCTTGAATGCAGGAGCCCCTTCTACCGGAATCGTGGTTACTTTATTTAACCTGGATACTGGGGGGTCAATGACCAGGGGAGCCGCACATTTTTTAAGGAGGCTCTCCTCAAAGGGGTAACACACTGCTATCCTTATTGGAACTGAAAAGGTCAGCTGCGGGCTTCCCCATTCCTTGTATATGAACTTATCAAAGTAAGTCAGATACAGAAACACCTTAGGTGTACGGGCCCCAAAGGGAACCAACACCTCAGCAGAGGATCCTGATGCATCCTGTATTTTCAGGGTATCCCGCACATCGGTGATAAGTGCTCCAACTAGCGATTTTTCCTGCGTGGACCCAGAATCTGCATCCTCGCAGTCCGAACGGTCCTGGTCAGCATCCTCTGGCACATCAGAACAGGGGCCGCCAGTCACTGTTGGGCCCGAGTCTGAATCAGAGCTCTCCCTGGAGGACGGGGACAGGGGACTTTTTTACCTCCCTTGCGCATGCATGCCACCTCCACCCTGGCAATGAACGTTTCCAGGACCGCCGACAAAGTGTTCAAGGGCACTGCACTATTTGGAGGCGAGCCGGTTGCAGGGAGATCTGGGGAAGAAACGCCAGCTTCTGACCCACCCTGTCTGCCACCTTTGGGGACTTAGGACAAGGTGCTGGAGGGGAATGTCGTGGCCGGCCCAGCATGTAGCTATGGTCTGCACACGCTCGATGGCCAAGCTGGGGAGACTACAAGGATCTATATTATCCAGCCTGTTACCCAGCCGGCTGTTAATAGAAGATCACAGGATCAATATCTTGCGCAAAAGACAAAAATCCAGAAAAAAAATCCCCAGGACCGATAGTCCCAGCAGGGAGAATATGTCCTTCTCCTTTACTAGGCAGAAAAAAACTGAGCTGCAGGAAGCAGGCTGAGGGGTTATAGCCAGAGGGACCACCCCCTGGGCGGAACTGTACAGTTCTGTTTTCACATGTATTACATGTTCTGCCTAGTACTCTCCTGAAGGTGGCATGATAACCCTACGGTCAAGATTTAATGGAGCCGTGTCCGTCAATGAACTTCAGAGAAAAGGATTGTATGGTGAGTACAAAGAAAGAGAAGAGATTTTGCCTATAGTTCTACTTTAAAGGAGAAGCCCAGCCAAAGCTTGTTTGGCTAAGGTTCTACTATGGATCATAGAAGTGCCATTCATTTTACGATCCAGTGACCCATTCCCAGCAGAGAGCAGACTGAAGCCTGAGAGCCTGGGACGGCCGCTCCCCACCCCGCCCCACCACAACTCAGCGCTCTAGTGAGCAAGAAGGAACAGAGCGGAGAGCTGCTGATTGACAGTCGGTTCTCAGTGTAGAGGCACTGGAGGACAGATGCAGCATCAGACCAATGCTGCAACCACCTAGGTAAGTACGATATTGAAAAAAAAAATCCTTTACCTCTTTTAAAGGCCAGTAACTTGGGGCGGCACAGTGGTGCAGTGGTTAGCACTCTCGCCTAGCAGTAAGAAGGGTTGCTGGTTCAAATCCCAACCACGACACTACCTGCATGGAGTTTGCATGTTCTCCCTGTGCCTGCGTGGGTTTCCTCCGGGTACTCCGGTTTCCTCACACAATCCAAAGATGTGCAGGTAGGTTAATTGGCTTCTGTCCAAAATTGGCCCTAGTATATGAATGGGGACCTAGGATTGTGGGCTCCTTGAGGGTAGGGACCCATGTGAGTGTACAATGTACAGGGATAGGGACAATTGTAGACACTCACTCTGGATGGACTGGTGTCTTTATTCAACCTTACTAACTATGAAACTCTAAATAAAACAAACAATGTAGCATCCCCAATATCCCCAAACATCAGAGTGTAAAACATATGTAAACCCTCACCTTGTAAAACAACCCATTCAGTTTTAAATAGAAATGAAAAGCAAAACATTTATGTGTACAAAAAAAACATTAGAAATATATTTTTTCCCCATTTTAGTGATGAACTTTTGTGTATTTTTTCAACTAGACTATGTAACTATGATTACATACCCTCTGTTCTCAGTTGCATAGGGGGGTTCAGGGAAGAGAAACAGCAGGGGGATGTCAGAAGTCTGATCATTGGAGGAGATCATGCAAAGTTCCAGCACAGCCATAAAACTGACCACGGTATGCTCTTATGGCTAGTGTGGTCAGTTTTTAATAGGAAAGGAGAGGGATTGACAGGGACACCAGGGATTTCACACAAAGGAAGCAATTTAAAGAGAACAGGATACGCTTTTATACTACGTGGTATAGCAAGATTTAATTTTGAATATAGCTTTACATAATGAAGGGTTAACTGAACGTAACAAAAAGCACCATCATCCAAATTAGTATAGAGGAACAGGGGAGAGTGGGAAAGTAGGGTGGTGACTGAAGCTGACCATACAAATGGTTCACACCCAAATGGTTACGGTGGACTATCTCAGTACTGAGAAACAACAATGTAGTTAATATATAAAATTAATTATTACATATAATAACATACAGAATTCATTTTAAAAGCAAGATTGAAATAATCAAATACTCAGGGTTCCCCCAGGAGGTATCTGTTGATGAAGTGTGTCTCAAAGATTGACCTTTCCTCTACTAGTTTTGCCGTACATACACCGCTTCCTCGGGAGGAATAATCTATAAGACAAATAGTTGAATAAAACACAAATACAAATAAGTTGCAATTGAACTTATACAACTATGGTTCAGCAGAAGAATATAAAAAGAGAACGAGTTGCTCACCCGGGTCAATGGCCAAGTGTGGAAAGAGGCTCCCCCCCCACAGCGGACAACGGGGATTATGCATCAATGGTTCTAAATAAAAGGGAATATGGAAGGGCATATCACATAGTCACTTCACAGTTGGTTTCCTTTATTATTCTCACCAACTGTGGAGTGACTATGCCGTTCCACCTTCTTCTATACATGGTATAGCAGTCACATATCAGGAATATTAAATGTTGGGTTTACAAAATGAGAAAGTACATCAATTTAACAGCCAAGCTGTTAAAACAAGTGACTGAGAACCAGGGTGGTAAACCAGCCCTTAGGACTGAAGATCTGGACGATCTGGCAGGGCTCTTGAAGAGTGTGCTAGGAGCCTGGCATGGTCCAAGTACCAGGTTTTTCTGGACCAAATTGGTGCAATGAGAATCACCAGAACTGCCCTCCATTTGGATCTTGCGGAGTAGGCGAGGAAGAGTTTCAGGGAAAAGGTGTAGAGCTGAAGAGTTACCAGAGTATCTGCTACAAAGGCTAGGGAACCATTGAATTTGGAGAGAAACCTACTAAATTCCTTGGTGAATCTGGAAATCAGAAGATTCATGGCTGGCATCCTCCCCCTGTGACAAAGGTCTTGAAAGACCTATCAGTGAAGAGACCATTCTCCAGATTTCAGACAAATGAGGAAGCTCATCTGCAAGACTTCTACTCTAAGGCTCGGTTCACACAGGGGTGACACGACTTCAGGACGACTTTGTGAGGCAACTTGGAGACGACTTGAATACGACTTAGACACGACCTGTGGCGACTTACAACACAACTTTAAGTCGCCCCAGGCCAGGTGACTTTTGCCGTGGCCAATCAGAGAATGAGCTCTGAAGGGGGAACTCCACGCCAAATCTATGAAAAAAAATTTGGCATGGGTTCCCCCTCCGAGAGCATACCAGGCCCTTAGGTCTGGTATGCATTCCAAGGGGAACCCCCTACGCCGAAAAAATGGCGTGGGGGTCCCCCCCAGATCCACACCAGACCCTTATCCGAGCACGCTACCCGGCCGGCCAGAAAAGGGGGTGGGGACGAGCGGGCGCCCCCCCTCCTGAGCCGTACCAGGCCACGTGCCCTCAACATGGGGGGGTGCCTTGGGGAAGGGGGGGCGTGCGGCCCCCCCACCCCAAAGCACCTTGTCCCCATGTTGATGAGGACAAGGGCCTCTTCCCATCAAACCTGGCCGTTGGTTGTCGGGTCTGCGGGCGGGGGGCTTATCAGAATCCAGGAGCCCCCTTTAATAAGGGGGCCCCCGGATACCGGCCCCCCACCCTATGTGAATGAGTATGGGGTACAATGTACCCCTACCCATTCACCTGTAAAAAAAAAACACAACACAGGGTTAAAATAGTTTATTACACAGCTCCAGGGGTCTTCCGTCTTCGGGGGTCTTCTCGCCGGACTCCTCCACTATCTTCTGCTAGCTCTTTTACTAGCGGAGGAGCCCGGCTTTCTTCCTCGCCGCCGCTCTCTTCTTCCGACTTCGGGGGTCTTGTCCCCCTCTTTGGTTCTGCTGCCGGGCCACCGCTTCTTCTTATAGTTCTTTTACAGGCGGTGGCCCGGTCTTCTGTCGTCGCCGCCGCCTTCCGTTCTTCTTCTTCTCCTTCTTCTTCTCCTGGAGATGTTCACTCGACGTTCTCTCCGGCCACAATGCCAGGGAGGCGCTGCGCGGCGACTTATATAGGGACAAGGGGCGGGGTCATCGGTTGATGTCACATGGGTTGATGTCACATGGGTTGATGTCACATGGTGACAGTCCCAGCATCCTCCGGGACTGTGACATCGTAAGGGGGCGGGGTCACCATGTGACATCAACCCATGTGACATTAACCGATGACCCCGCCCCTTGTCCCTATATAAGTCGCCACGCAATACAAGTTAAGCTTTTATATATATATATATATATATATATATATATATATATATATATATATATATTTTTTTTTTTTTTTTTAACAAGAATAATTTGTTTATTCAATTTTTACAGTACAAGCGATGCATATGCACAGTTTATCACAGAAGATTGTTACATGAATTGTCACAAGGTGGATGGGCTGTACATTTTAGGCCGGAGAAAGATGTGCCGGATTTTTAATTACAATACATTAGGATATGGGTACGAAGGCATTCGTTTTCAGCAGTACCAAGTAAGGAGGTCCAAAGGGGGGGGTATAGGGAGGGAAGGAAGAATATGGGGTGAAAGGAGGAGAGGGGGGTGGGATGTACGGAAAGAGGGGGCGGGGGGAGGAGAGGGGAGGGGAGTGAAGGACAGGCCTCATATGCTGTATGAAGTTCACATATTACAAATAGTGATTATGCACTCAATAAATCATATCAATGGTGTCCTATTTCGGGGTAGGTCCAGCAATATAATTTTAATGATTATCCACCAGTTCCGTGCACAAGGCATCTATCCATCCCAACCATATTTTGTCAAATTTGCCAGGGCAGTTTCGATTGGCATAGGTAAGCTTATAAAGTGGCAACACTGAATTCAGTGTTAGGTGCCATGAGGACACCCTGGGAGGCACGGCGTCTTTCCAATTATAGGAATACCTCTCTGTGGGCATAAAAAGTAGCGTAACTCAGAAATAATCTAGTATATTTACCCTTTACTCTGGATTCAAAGACATTTAGTAGCATCGTTTTGGGGTCTGTTCCCAGTTCCAGAGAGGTAACCCGACCCAGGGTATCAGTTATCTCTGACCAATAGTCTCCAAGACGGTGGAGATGACCATGTCATATGGAAGAATGAGGCAGAGCTACGATCACATCTAGGGCAGGCCACTGGGTTGCTAGGATTCATGATCGTTAATCGGCTAGGAGTGTAATAGGCCCAGTGAAGAAACTTAACCTGCATAAATCGGTCTCTGGCCGAGATCATATTAGTGACAAAGGAAGACACACATGACTCCCACTTCTCCTCCGTTATGGCCTGGGATATCTAGGTTCCACTTCACCAGGGTTTTTTCAAGTTTCTTCAGTGGGGCTATAGATAAGTGCAAGTATAGGGAGGAAAGGGGTTTATCTATGATCTTGGTAGTAAGCAGTCCCTCCACAGAGTCCGACTTCAATATAAGCTGTGCCGAGAACTGTTCCCTATATGCATGGAAAAGTTGATAGCATCGAAATAGCATCCACCACGGTAGCGAGTAGGAGCTTTTGAGATCAGAAAAGGCTCTCGGCTTACCCCCCGAAACTATATGTTTCAACTTGGTTATACCCTTCTTTGCCCAGACCTGGGGGTCTGGAACTGTACTCATGTGTGATAGGTTGGGGTTGCCCCAGGGATGTGGGGAGAGAACATTTCCGGGGAACTAAACCACGCCGTGGCTTTATTCCATACTTTAATGGTTGTGCACATCAGCTCCGTGATGCCAGGGTGAGACCTTGCTCCCCTGAACACCACCTTGCCGGGGGAGGAGTATGAGACCATTATATAGATGCTAGGGTGGTGGTTACAGCGCTCACCTGTTATTGATTGAACTTGCGGTTAAACCCACCTAAATTATTTAAAGTAAAAGATAAAATAAAATAAAAAATATACTTCAAATAACACCTTTTTTGTGCATTGAGTGCTATGTTAGCAGTACCTCTCCCAAAAAACAAACAACAAATGGTAAAATAATGAAATAAATGTGTATATCACTGCCACTATAAGATATGCAAAGTGCAAGAAAAATGCTCAAACAAACCACTTGTTACAATATTAAGGTGCTTATGTGAATTTGTATGTGCAAATATGCAAATAAAACCCCTTATTACAATACTAAAGTGCTGATATGAATTTGTGCAAACCGTACGGTAAAAAGTGCTACGTGCTTAATAAAGTGCCATAATAACAAAATTGGCTATGTAAAAAGTGTCACGTGCTATTAGGGTTGCCACAGAACACAAATCCAGTCTTTTTTGTTCATAAAATCGCTAAATAGAGGCATGTGATTTTTTAAAAATCGCTAAATGGAAGTATGCGATTAATTCCACATTTAAAGTTGCACTTTGCATATCTTATAGTGGCAGTGATATACACATTTATTTCATTATTTTACCATTTGTTGTTTGTTTTTTGGGAGAGGTACTGCTAACATAGCACTCAATGCACAAAAAAGGTGTTATTTGAAGTATATTTTTTATCTTTTACTTTAAATAATTAGGCGGGTTTGCCCGCAAGTTCAATCAATAACAGGTGAGCGCCGTAACTACCACCCTAGCATCTATTTATGTCCTTCACCTTTTAGGTGAATATATTAGGTAGTGGCAGCCCCTTTTCATACAGTTCGTTTGCACATTTGGGTTTTTACTTTCGGCATAATTTAGTTGTTTACTGGTTCTGTTTTATTTAGAATAGTCCAGGGTCCTTAGCGCACCTTTACCCCCCTTTTTTTACTTATTGTATGAGACCATTATGGCTGCCTCCAAGGCCACTGCTGGGCTGTCCCGCGGCTGCGAGAACCACCATCTGACCGTCACCAGAACACTTGCCCAGAAGTAGGTCTGAAAATCTGGCAGGTACAGGCCTCCCTGGTTGACAGGCAGCTGAAGGGTGGCAATAGCCAGTCGCTGGGGTCTTCCATTCCAAACAATAGAAGATATTATGTTTTTTATTTTGGCGAAGAACGAGGCTGGGGGGATCAGGGGGGCATTGCGAAAAAGATATAGGAATTTGGGGAGATAGACCATATTAACTAAGTTTACCCTAACCACAGGTGATAAGGGGAGGGTCCTCCAGACCACACATTTCTGTGAGAAGCTTTTTAGCAATGGTTGGGGTATAGCATCTGTAGCACCACTCAACCGAGTCAAAAGCCTTTTTGGCATCTAGAGAGACGACTACCTCCGAGCCGCCCCCACTCGCTCTGGAGAGGTGTGCAAGAAGGCACGGAATGTTTATGTCGGTCCCTCTGCCCAGCATAAATCCGGACTGCTCTGAGTGGACCAGCGCCGTGATCACAGTGTTCAATTGACTGGCCAACAGCTTGGCGTCTACATTAAGGAGGGATAATGGGCGGTATGAGGAACACTGCTCAGGGGGCTTTCCGGGTTTAAGAATGATCACTATCACTGCCTCGGCCATTGTCGGGGTAGCAACTCCCCCTCCATGGCTTTTTGCAGCACTAATTTAAATGATGGTAGTATTTCCTCTACATAGGTTTTAAAGAATTTAGCAGGTATTCCATCTGGGCCTGGCGTTTTGCCGTTTTGTAGGGAGGCCACTGCCTTCTGCAACTCCTCCAGTCGTATAGGGTCATCTAAAGCTTCTCTAAATGTGGATGTTAAGCGGGGGAGCTCCACCCCGTCAAGGTATGTCGTCAGTTCTTCATCTGTGCACCCCATTCGGGAACCATATAGGTTGCGGTAAAACGCCGCAAATCTTTCATTAATGGAGGAGGGATCTGTCAGAATCGCACCATCCAAATAGCATATACTCGAGGAAGAGCTTTCCCTCGCCAGCCATGCCAGCATACTACCAGTCTTTTCCCCGTGCTCAAAGATTCCTTGGGATTGATGTAGGAATTTAGTTTTGGTGGCAGATGTTCGCAGCAACATGGCATCCCTTAGTGCCGCCTGAAAACCAGAGTATGCCCTTGGAGTCCACGACTCGGAGTACTCCTCCTCCAGTGCTGTCACCCTTTCCTCTGCCTTTTGGGTCTCCTCCCTTAGATCCGTACGGATCTTACGTATATGGGACTGCAAGCTACCCCTAGTGAAGGCCTTAAAAGCCTCCCAGGATGTGATCGGAGATACCGTTTGATCCAACTCCCGCCAATACTGCATCGCCTCAGACCTATACAGCTCAGATATTCTGGAATCAGACAACCAGAACCTAGACAATTTCCACAAACCCTCCCCCGGTGCCCCGGACACACCCAGTCTCAAAGCAAGCAGGGCGTGATCAGAGACCCCGTGGGGGAGAATGGTGATATCCCTGACCCTGGGCAGGACAGACCCCCCTGCGTAGGCAAGGTCTATACGTGAGAGGGTTTTGTGTGAGGCTGAGTGGCATGTATAGGCCCTTCGAGAGGGGTTACGCCATCTCCAAACATCATTATGGTTAGAGGCTTCCGCCCAGATGAGCAGCTCCGAAGATGAGCCCGCTCCCGGCGAGAGTCTGTCCACCCCAGGATCCGGGCCAGATTAAAGTCTCCCAGCATCACCACATTATCTGTAGCATAGACGGCGATTTTATAGATAAGCTGGTTAAGTAGTCTCATGGAGGCCGGCGGGGGCAGGTACAGTCCCACCACCACCACCAACTCCAATCGATCTACCATGGCATGGAGTATAACAAATCGACCCTCCAGGTCTAATTCCAAGGGATTTATGAACAAGGATACTGACCCCTCTAGAGTATTTAGTGTACGTGGAGTGGTATTGATGTCCCACCCAGGGCCACCTAAGGCTCAAAAGCTTACTGCCCGTCAAATGTGTTTCTTGTAGTATGCATATTAGAGTATGGTAGGTTTTGAGAAACTGAAACACTAATGACCTCTTCGCAGAGGAGTTCCAGCCCCTGGTGTTCCAGGAGATTATAGTACAGTCAGCCATAATCTAATGGTGCATTTTTAAACTGTGGGCCTCTACCCAAAGTTAGATGCAGGGTCTGGACCACTGTGTGGGTCAGGACATGGCACCTCAAATATCCAATGACATACATTTTTTCATCGCTTGCGAAAAAACAATACAAGAACCAAAAAGAGCAGAACATACCCAACCAACACCCCCACCCCGCCAACCCCAACCTTGGGGAGGCTCAGGATCCCAACATACAACCAAGGCGAACACGCCTGTCACGGGGGAACATGTGCAAAAACGGCATCTACAGTTCAGCAGGTAGATGTTACATCTAGTCTTCTGCTGGAGACCGGATCATAAAAAAAAAAAAAGAACAGGTGCAGGCTCCCAGCAGTTGCCGGGGGTACAGTTCTTAACGTTAACATTGCAGAGTAAATCAGGTTATTACAGCCTCTACTAAGGGATAGAAGATAGTGGTATTCAATGGATGATCTGGGCCAAGGGGTCCTACCTAGGCCAATATGTAATAGAGGCACGTCTCTAGGGCCATCAATAGCTACGGCAGTCATAAGCTGAGTTCCCCAAAATAGGGATAGCATTTTCCAAGTAAGTGCTAACACATTGGGCTGGGGAGAGGGGTCTGGGTCCCGGATGGGGAAAGGGAGGGGAGGAGGAGAGAAGCAGGATGTGTCCCAGGACCCAGCTTTCCAGCAGTAAGGTCTCAAAGGATAATCCAAAGCTCAGCTTCCCGGCCTTCTGGGTTCAGAAGTGGGAAGCTGCGATGTGCGGGTGGTATCCAGACCCAGTATAAGAGCCCAGGCCAATGGGTAGAAAAAAGGCACGTGTAAGAAAAAGGTGTATAACAGTAGCCTTTCAATCAGGCCATCCAGCAGGTCACTTATCTGAGCGGGAGTGTGTCGATCCATCCGGAGGCCTCCACTGGGGAAGTGAAGAACCGCATGGATTCCCCATCCTCCACCCTCAGCCTGGCCCGGGAAAAGCATGCTGTATTTAATATGGTGGGATCGAAGCATCGCTCTTACAGCATCAAAGGATTTCCGCTGCTTCTGGGTTTCCAGCGAGTAATCCAGGAAGATTAGGATTTTTGCATTTTCAAAGCAGCATTCACCCTGTGCCCCAGCCTCCATCAACACAATATCTCTGTCCCTGAAATGAAGAAGTTTAAAGATAAAGGTGCGGGGTGTTGCTCCTTGGAGTCCTCTGGTGGTGGGTATGCAATGGGCCCTTTCCACAGTAAAAAAACGGAAAGAAACGAGCCAAAGGGAGTAGCTGTTGTAGTAAGCGTTCAGCAAAAGCTGTAAGATTCATGCCCTCCGCCCCCTCCGGGAGTCCCAGGATACGCAAATTATTCCTTCTGTTACGGTTTTCTGCATCTTCTGCACGGGATTCAAGCGTCTTTACCCTGGCCTTAAGTGCATGTATGTCGGCCCCATGGTCACGTACTGTATCCTCGGCCTGGGAGACCCTCTGCTCCAGCTCGGTCATTCTGCCACGAAAGGCATCAAAGTCCTTCCTAATAAACTCCACTTTGGCTTGAATATGGTCCATTTTACCAGTCAGAGTGGTTATGGCCTGCAGAACTGCCTTAAAATCGGCCGCCGTAGCAGGCAGTTTGTCGGGGTCTTCAGCCTGGTTCTCCATCCGAGCAGGAGTCCTAGGCGAGAATTGTCGGGCTTCACAGCCTTCCTCCGGGATTGGGGCTGGCACTTCTTCTTTTGCATACCCCAGGAAGGGTATCAGGAGCAGAGAGGGGTAGGGGGCACCCGTTAAATTCACCCTATCAGACGTTCCGGGGAGCCCTCAGGCCACCCCGCAAGATCTCAGGCAGATGTTCAGGCGAGTCTGTGTTTCTGGCCTAGTGCACGAGGCCTGGCACCGCTGCCTTTGCCCGGGGTCTCCCCCAGTCTATTCCCCCCCAGTCACCCTGAAGGGCAGCAGCAGAGTGGGGCAAGAAGGAGCCATCCACTATACCTTTCAGGCGTGCGAGTGGGCTCTGGACAAGATTTTCAGGCGAGTCCGCGGCTTTGGCCTAGTCAGCCAGGCCCAGTGCCTTTCCTCAGGTCTCAGCCGATGTGTTTCCCCACCGAGGTATTCTGAAGGGCAGCAGGAGCAGTTTAGGGCAGGAAGGACCCATCCGCCACCCGTTCCAGGCATCTGAGCAGGCTCCACGCCAGCCCTATGAAGCCGTGGGCATGGATTCCCAGGCGAGCCCGTGGCTTTGGCCTAACGCCGCTGTTCTCTCCCGGGATTTCCAGCCAGCCAATTTCTCCCCCAGAGCCTCCGGGTGACCCCCCTGTCAGAAGGGATAATTAGGTGCCTGCCTCTAGTGTCCTACACCCCCAAAAAAGAAGGATTAATATGCTGGTCCTAGGGAGCTCAGACAGACACGTCTGCTCCCTTTGCCATCTCGGACACCCCCCCCCCCCAAGCTTTTATATTTAGTAGGGATTTAGCAGGAATTTTGTAAAATATTTGCTGTGCTTTTATCTGCTGATAATGGCTTTAGTGTATTCTTTGCAAATATATTGGTTTGATAAACATTTTCTCAAATACCGCAGGGTCTAAAAAATAAGTAGCACTTTCTTATTCTAGAGGTTATATGCTTTCAGAAAATATATGGTTTTGGGCGTCTTTCACAAATTCTGAAAGCTGTAAGGGAAAAATTAAAACCTTCAGATTATTTGAGAAATTTGGATATTTACAATTTTGTGCCCTTTGCAGCCTCATCCTTCCATGGTCCGCTATCCCTCTGTCATACTCATCCAGTAATACTCATCAATCCATCCATCCATGCTTAGCCATCCATACTCAGCAATACTCATCCATCCCATCTGAACCATCAACATTTATGGCTCATCCATGCCCAGTCATGCCACATCAGTTCGCATACATGCCACTACAGTGCCTCACAAAAGCGTAATTGGTAGTCAAATTAGATTTGAGGAATGTATGCCCCTAGAACATCTGATGCTGCTCCCTGCATGTTGGGCCTCTGTATTTGGCCAGGCTGTAGAAAAGTCTCCAACATGTGGCATCACCATATTCAGGAGGAGTAGGAGAATCTATTTTGGGGTGTAATTTTTGATATGTACATGCTATGTGTTAAAAATATTGTATAAATGGGCAACTTATAAAATAAATAAATATAAAAAAAATTATGACATGTTCAAAAGACTCATTATGCCTCAGATTATATGTTGGGGTGTTTTCCTTCCAAAATTTGATAATTTTTCGGGCATTCCCATTGTCCTGGTGCTCCAATGTATGCTCCTAGAACACCTGAAGGTGCTCCCAGCATGTTGGACCTCTATATGTAGCCAGGCTGTGTAAAAGTCTCACAAGTGGTATCCCCATGCTCAGGAGTAGTAGTAGAATGTGTTTTGTGGTACAATTTGTGGTATGCATATGCTGTGTGTGAGAAATAACCTGCTAATATGACAATTTTGTGGGAAAAAATAAAAAAATATATATATTTTGCAAAGAATTGTGGGAAAAAATTACAACTTCAGTGGAGTGGAGCAACTCAGGACCTATCAGTCAGGTCCTGTGGGGAGGACTCTGCTTTATTCTAATTTTTTCAGTATTTTATTAGCCTTATTTTTGGTTTGAAATAATTTTTTTTTGTTTTTCATTTATTCATTAATAGATTCATTTATCAATATGATTTGTTTATTTTTGTTTGTCAATATTTGCTAATTTTTGGTTAATAATCTTTTGTATTCAATTGATTTCATTCCATTTTCTCATTGTCCCACAAGGTTTAAAGAGTAATTGTCATCAAAACTGTGGTTTCCCATTACTATTTAGGGGATAGTTTGTCTCAGTTACGAGTAAGCGCTATTTTTTGCGTGAAACATGTTAATATTCATCTCCTAGTGCTGTCATGATTTTATCTTTTTATTTTTGATATGCATCAATAAAGTATTGACATCTGTCTGGAATGTGCGACCATCGACTTTTCTTTTGTTCCTGCTGATATTGGAAGGAAGATGGGCGGGCACCTCTATTCTTGGATGTTAAACAGGGCGTTAACCTACAAAAAGGTACTTACAAAAAAAAAGAAAACACTGCTGGATCAGGAAGGGTTAATGCCATGCGTCTTTTCATTGGAAACAGCAGTAAGTCCAATTGAAGGTCCTGAAGGATTGCAGTGGGGGAGAGGTTAAAAGGAGATGGTAGGAAATACTAAGTAGGTCTTTATGTGCTAAAGAAACTCAGGGCATGCATTACAGTACGATCAATCTCAAGGAAGGTTTTAATAGGGGAGCAGGGCAGTAAGCCCCGTGCAAACGGCACCAAATTAAAAAATGGTTGGTACTCCCTTAGGGGACAGACTGGAACGTAAAAGCACACAGAAGGTTTCCATAGTCAAGGGCAAAGGCCCTTGCTTACCCAGCTGTGGTCCTAACATCTGCAGCCCCCACAACTGGGAAAGCCCCCTTCTAAGTAGGACATGAAGGTTGGTTGACCTATTCAGTTAGTCTTAACTCTTGTGATGGTTATACTACATAAGGAGTTTTTTTTTTTTTTTATGTTGAGAAAAGCAGAAAATGTTTACTTCTTTTCTCAAAGCAGAAATGATTTCTGTTCTCCTACAATACTAGCACAAAATGGAGGCATTCTAGGAGTGAGAGGAGTTATAATGGGCTGTTCTTACAGCTTTGTTTGCCATTGTCCAAGCTCCTGAAGGCAGCAGCATAATCCATAGTACCCGAATACTTCATTCTGTGTGTCTTGATGTATGATTAACCACTTCGCATCCAGGCCAATTCTGCCATTTCTCTCCTACATGTAAAATTCCTAATTTTTTTGCTAGAAAATTACATAGAACCCCCAAACATTATATATGTTTTTTTAGCAAAGACCCTAGAGAATACAAAGGTGCTTGTTGCAACTTTTTATCTCGCACGGTATTTGCACAGCAATTTTTCTAATGCGTTTTTTTTCAGAAAAAAAACGGTTTCATGCTTAAAAAACAAAACAAAAAAAACAGTAAAGTTAACCCAATTTTTTTGCATAATGTGAAGGAGGAGGATACGCTGAGTAAATAGATACCCAACATGTCACGCTTCAAAATTGCACGCACTTGTGGAATGGCGCCATAGGCGACGCTTTACATTTTTTTACTGGTTACATATTTTGGGTTACAGAGGAGGTCTAGGGCTAGAATTATTGCTCTCGCTCTAACGTTCGCGGCGATACCTCACATGTGTGGTTTGAACACCGTTTTCATATGTGGGCGGGACTTACGTATGCGCTCGCTTCTGTGTGCGAGCTCACGGGGACAGGGACGCTTTAAAATTATTATTTTTTTTATTGTTCATTTTATTTTTTTAGTTTTACACTTAAAAATAAAAATAAAAAAATTGATGACTTTTATTCCTATTACATGGAATGTAAACATCCCTTGTAATAGGAATATGGCATGATCGGCCATATTTACAGTGAGATATGGGGTCAATAAGACCCCATATCTCACTTCTATGCTGGGAAAAAAAATTAAATAATCCTGGCTTCCTAGCCAGATCGGCGCCGTTAATTTGAATACAGAGGCCGGGCGTGACGTCATAACATCGCGCCCGGCCTCCGAACAATCATAGAGACTCCAGGGACGATCTAGTCCACCGGAAATCTCTATGGTAACTTGCTGGGGTCGGCGGATTCTGTGACCGACTCACCGATGGAAACGGTGAGTCGGTAGAAGCACCGGAGGGCGGTGGGAGCATCCCCTCCCGCCGCCCGTAAGAACGATCAAGCGGTGGAACAGCCGCTATGATCGTTCTTATGGTGCAGGGAATCGCCGGCTGAAAACGGCAATATCTGAATGATGTCTGTAACCTCAGGCATCATTTAGATATAACCACTGAAAGCCCATGACGTCAATAGACGTAGTGTGGGCGCCAAGGAGATTAAATGTCATCCCATTAGGGTTCAATTATACTTTAAAAGACTGACCTTTTATCTGCTTGTTGTTTTTAATTTTTTTAACTATACTTAAAAAAAGATAAAGTCTGCATTCAATGCAAATGATTGGAGTACAGAGACCCAAATAATGACTGCATTATATCCAAATATATGCCATATTGTGGGTTGTCATGAGCCAGCTGTCACAGCGCTTTTCAAATATATATATAATTATTATATCATTTTTTTCCACTTGCTGTCTCTCTAGCTTCTTGGCAGGTATAAATATTCATGAGAAAGAAGAGCTTTGCACAAAGCTGATAATGGGTGGAGGTTGATGGACTGAATCACTTAGTGGCTTGTAATATCTGTCAAGGACTTCAAAGGGGAGATCTCCCCAGCGGAGTTCCTGCAAGTGCTCCACCACACCATGTAGTCTTACATTTACTCTTGTAAAACAAAACAATATTTCTGCTGTTTCCTCATAATGCAAATAACTAAAACAAAAAAAAACAAAAAAAAAAACTTTTATATAAGAGTTGTGTTCGACCTAAAATCCCAGGTGCCCAATTGCAGAATCGCCAAGAGATATGAAAAACCCATTTATCATTAAATAAAAAGGAATCTACACTCAATTGAAATACTGGTTTAGATGCCAGTTTGGATGTATTGGCCCTTAAGTCTTATGTACACTAGCCTACACTGGCAGCTCCTAAATTAGGAACTCAGGTGTAAGTTGAACGAATCAACCCAAAATTAAATCAATCAAGTAGAAAACTCAAAACACAACACAAATCATATAGTATCTCTCCAATACTTTCTAGTGCTACCAATCTAGCCGTTAGAATTGTATCTAAAAGTATACAAAACTATGTAGAAAAAAACAAAACAAAAAACTCAGTGTTGTATGACCACACTAACACGTAATTGAAGGGTGGATAAATAAACCCACAAGTGCACCTACTTAAATCTATGCATACAGTTGTGCTTATAAGTTTACATACCCTGGCAGAATTTATGCTGCTTTCTTGGCCATTTTTTAGAGAATAACAAAAACTTTTTTCACTCACGGTTAGTGTTTGGTTGAAGCCATTTATTATCAATCAACTGTGTTTACTCTTTAAATCACAACAGAAACTACCCAAATGACCCCAATAAAAAGTTTACATGCCCTGGTGATTTTAGCCTGATATCATGCACACAAGTTGACACAGAGGTTTGAATGACTATTAAAAAGGTAATCATCCTCACCTGTGATCTGTTTTCTTGTAATTGTGTGTATAAAAGGTCAAATGAGTTTCTAGATTCTTGATAGACCCTTGCATCTTTCATCCAGTGCTGCACTGAAGTTTCTGGATTCTGATTCATGGGGAAAGCAAAATAATTGTCAAAGGATCTGCAGGAAGGGGTAGTTGAACTGCATAAACCAGGAAAGGGATATAAAAAGGATATCCAAGGAACTGAGAATGCCAATCAGCAGTGTTCAAACTTTAACCAAGAAAAGGAAAATGAGGTTCTGTTGAAACTAAACCACAGTCAGGTAAACCAACTAAAATTTCAGTCACAACTGCAGAGAAAATCCTACAAATAAAACTGCAAATTCCACAAAGTATCCTGCTTCCAATACACCAAACAGCACAGAGACAAGACTCAAACATAGTTACATAGTTAGTAAGGTTGAATAAAGACACCAGTCCAACCTGAGTGTCTACAATTGTCCCTATCCCTGTACATTGCACACTCACATCGGTCCCTACCCTCAGGAAGCCCACAATCCAAGGTCCCCATTCATATACTAGGGCCAATTTTGGACAGAAGCCAATTAACCAACCTGCATGTCTTTGGAGGGTGGGAGGAAACCGGAGTACCCAGAGGAAACCCACGCAGGCACAGGCAGACTCCAGGCAGGTAGTGTCGTGGTTGGGATTTGAACCAGCGACCCTTTTTACTGCTAGGTGAGAGTGCTAACCACTACACCACTGTGCCGCCGAACCTTCTGGCACAAAGTAATTTGGAGTGATGAGACCAAAATTGAGCTTTTTGGCAACAACCATAAACACTTAATTTGGAGAGTAGTCAACAAGGCCTATGGTGAAAGGTACACCATTCCTACTGTGAAACACGGAGGTGGATCACTGATGTTTTGGGAGATGTGTGAGCTACAAATGCACAGGAAATTTGGTCAAAATTGACGAATGCAGTAGGTTATCAAAAAATACTGGAGGAAAATTAGCATTCATCAGCCAGGAAGCTGTGAATGGGATGTACTTGGACATTCCAACATTGCAATGTTCTAAAACACAAGGCCGAATTGACCTGTCATTGGCTACAGCAGAATAAAGTGAAGGTTCTGGTGTGGCCATTTCAGTCACCTGACCTCAATATCATTGAACCACTTTGGGGAGATCTCAAAGAATTTACAGGAACTGTAGGCTTTTTGCCAAAAGGAATGGGCAGCTTTACCATCTAAGAAGATAAAGAGCCTCATCCACAAAAGACTTCACACTGTCATTGATGGTAAAGGGGGCAATACACGGTATTAAGAACTGGGGTATGTAAACTTTTGATCAGGGTCAATTGGGTAGTTTCTGTTGTGATTAAAAGAATAAACATGGTGGATTTACAATAAATGACTTCAGCCAAAAACTAACCATGAGTGAAAAGAAAAGTTTTTGTTATCAATCTTTCTCTGAAAAATCTTAAATTCTGCCAGGGTATGTAAACTTATGAGCACAACTGTGTATATATCAGATCCAAAAAAAAAAAAAAAAAAAATGGAGAGTCCATAAAAGTGTCCCAAAGTTATATATCATGCCAAAATAGCAAGTTTGTGTCAAAAAAGTTCAATATTCTTATTTAATCACACATATGTGAAGAACAATTCCTTCTTCATAATATGAACACCATCCCAAGTGTTATATCCCTCACCGATTATGATTGAGGGCACTCACTGTTAATAATGACTGGTGATGAGGAACCAGCAAACAAGCATTCACCCTTGCGGGGCGCAATAGCCTGCAGATCCGTATGAGGATTTCAAATCTGCTCTGTTATTGGCCAATCTCGATATCCAGCAAGCAGTTATCCTCCCTTTGCAAGGCGCAATATTCTGCACAGCCAAAATCGTCGATCCTGACTCTCCTGGCCAACAATCAATCTCTCCAGAGATTTTGGGTAAAACCCAAAAGGAAAGAAGCGCATCAAAGCATAATAATATGCTTTAAAAAAGTTTCTTTACTTTATTAAAACCACATAGCACTCACATTTATAGGTGTCTGCCGACACTGGTAAACAGGCATAGGTTATGTAGGGGTCTATCCCGGATCTCTCGATACCGCGAGCAGACAACCAATCCAACTCAATGACAATCCAACTCAAACCAACTCCAACAGCACACCCTACATATGTTTTGTCGTTAGACAATCTCACAGGGCAGTGAGGACGTCAAATGATTAAATGTATGCAGAGTGTGTTGTTGGAGACATCGTTACCACGCTACATTGGTAGCATTCAGAGATTCAGTTTAATGTTAAAATACTGTTACAAAATCAAAAATGAGAAGTAACACAAATGGGATTGAAAGTGAAAAGTACTGTCTAGTCTTTGGTTCCACACGTAGTTCAATCTAAAATATCAGAGTCATAAATGACTAGCTCTCATAAATTACTAGGCATTCCTATATATTTGTCTAATGGTCCCTGAAAAAAAAGTGTTTACAGAATGGATACAACCAAAATGTCTGAGAGGTTTTGAAGTGTTTATTATGCTTCAGTGGGCACACCTTTAATGCTGATTCTAAGTGTATCTAGATTTCCCGATAACAAGGTTTTACACTTCGACCGACCAACATACAGTGCACCCGGAATGTATTTACAGTGCTTCACTTTTTCCACATTTTGTTACTTCATTATTTTCCTCACAATTCTACCAACACCCCATAATGACAACATGAAAGAAGTTTGTTTGAAATCTTAGCAATTTAATAAAAAAATAAAAATAAAATCACATGTACATAAGTAATTCACAGCCTTTGTGATGACACTCAAAATTTAGTTCAGGTGCATCCGGTTTCCACTGATCATGCAGTATTTTAGTAGCTTTTTTTTATTATTGTATTACATTTTTTTTTTTTTTTTTAAAGCTGTGCGTTATCTTACTGCATACTCGGAAGTGATAAGATACCGCTTTGTGAATGGAGCCCATTGAATTTAAAGATAATAATAAATTCCTCTCATCTTAATCATACAGTATTAGGACACAGCTAAAGAATATAAAATGCCTTTTTAGTTATTGTTATACTGCCCATCGTTGTGTGTGTGTGTTTTTTTTGTTTAGTTTTTTTATTAAAACTCAACAAAATAGAAATAGAAAAAAAAAGTAAAGTATTCATAGAACTTGGGATGACCCCAAGCAATGAATGAGAATGGTGGGTAACAATTAACCGCTTCCCACCCGCCCTATAGCCGAATGACGGCCTTAGAGCGGGCGGCTTCCTTCGCCTGGCCGTCCCTGGACGGCCTGGTGTTTACTTCCGCAATGCGCGCCGCCGCGGGCGCGCATCGCGGAAGTTCTGTGTTTGCCGTGTCCCCCGGGGACAGGCAAACACAGATCGCTGTAAACGGCCAATCACAGCGGCTGTTTACAGCGTGATCGGCGTGTCCAATGGGAGATGATCTCATATGTAAACATATGAGATCATCTCTCAGCGCCGCTCTCCCTCCTCACACAGACAGCGTGTGAGAGGGGAGAGAAGAACGGCTGCAGCAGCCGTCAGTGTACAGAAGCAAAAAAAAAAAAAAAGTGTAAAAAAAAAGTTTAAAAAAAAGTGCCATCCTCCCCCAGAGCCATCCTCCCCCAGTGCCATCCCCCCCCCCCAGTGCCATGCCCCCCCCAGTGCCATCCTGCCCCCAGTGCCATCCTGCCCCCAGTGCCATCCGCCCCAGTGCCATCCGCCCCAGTGCCATCCACCCCAGTGCAATCCACCCCACCCCAGTGCCACCTGCCCGCAGTGCTATCTGTCCCCAGTGCCACCTGTTGTCCGTGCCATTTGTCCCCAGTGCCATCTGTCATCAGTGCCACGTATAAGTGGCATCTGTCATCAGTGCCACGTGTTATTAGTGCCACATAGTGCCATCTGTCATCAGTGCCACGTATTAGTGCCATCTGTCATCAGTGCCACGTATCAGTGCCATTTGTCATCAGTGCCACCTGTCAGTGTCACGTGCCATCTGTTGTCAGTGTCACGTGTCATCAATGCCACTTATCAGTGCCATCTGTCATCGGTGTCACGCGTCATTGGTGCCACGTATTAGTGCCATCTGTCACCGGTGGCACGTATTAGTGCCACGTATTAGTGCCACGTGTCATCAGTGCCACGTATTAGTGCCACGTGTCATCAGTGCCACATATTAGTGTCATCTGTCATCAGTGCCACATATTAGTGCCATCTGTCATCAGTGCCACGTATAAGTGTCATCATTGCCACGTATCAGTGCCATCTGTCATCAGTGTCACGTGTCATTGTCCTGGTATTTCAAAAGTGTAATAAGTAGTCAACAAGTTAGATGTGTAATTTATGCTTCTAGAACACGTGATGGCGCTCCCTGCATGTTGGGCCTCTTTATGTGGCCAGGCTGTGAAAAAGTCCCACACATGTGGTATTGTAATACTCAGGAGGAGTAGCAGAATTTTTTGGGGGGTGTCATTTGTGGTATACACATGCCACATGAGAGAAATAACCTATTACAATGACAATTTTGTGGAGAAAAATAAAAAAAATGAAAAATCTTCATTTTGCAAAGAATTGTGGGAAAAAAATGACAACATCAAAAAGCTCACTATGCCTCTTACTAAATACCTTGGAATGTCTACTTTCCAAAAAGGGGTAATTTAGGGGGTATTTGTACTTTCCTGACTTGTTCGGGTCACAAGAAGCGAGATAGGCCACCAGTACATCAGATGTGATCAATTTTGTGCGATTCGCACCACAGCTTGTAGACTCTCTAACTTTCACAAAGACCAAATAATATCCACTAATTTGGGTTATTTTTACCAAAGATATGTAGCAGTATAAATTGTGGCCAAAATTTATGAAGAAAAATTAATAATTTGCATAATTCTGTCACAGAAACAAAGAAATATGCATTTTTTTCAAAATTTTCGGTCTTTTTTCATTTATAGCGCAAAAAATAAAAACCCCAGAGGTGATCAAATACCACCAAAAGAAAGCTCTATTTGTGGGAAAAAAAGGACACAAAATTCATTTGGGTACAGTGTTGCATGACTGAGTAATTGTCATTCAAAGTGTGAGAGCACCGAAAGCTGAAAATTGGTCTGGGCAGGAAGGTGTTTAAGTGCCCAGTAAGCAAGTGGTTAAGCAAGAGAACTGTATTAACCAGGCCCAATAACAACGAGATTCAAAAAGACCCAATTTCAGAATGCTGCTGCAACAACCTTGGAGTAAGAAAGCAGCAACCGCAGATGATTGGACATCCACTTGGTATAACTTTGAGAAAGTATGAACAGAAGACCAGTCGGCAGCCTTACAAAGCTGGGCTACAAAGGCTCAATGCCAAATCACCCAGGTAATTTCCACTATCTGGTGAAATGGGAGCAAAAAAGTGCAGATTTGTCCTTGAGAGTGCAGGTTCTACCAAACAGATTTCCTACCGATCTCATGATGGTGGACTTCGAAGCAGAGTGTCTGATCGAAGCTGTAGCTTTGAGGTAGACTCTAGTGCGGTGATGGCGAACCTTGGCACCCCAGATGTTTTGGAACTACATTTCCCATGATGCTCCACTACACTGCAGAGTGCATGAGCATCATAGGAAATGTAGTTCCAAAACATCTGGGGTGCCAAGGTTCACCATCACTGCTCTAGTGGGTCTGACTATGTCCAGACAATGAATAGAGAATTCCTTTGGATGCTTTAGGATGTTGGAACTATGTGCATATTGAGGTGTAACACAACCTTGTCTTTGTGAAGTACGAGGAACAGCTTCTTACAAGTGAGCCACCAAATTGAGACATGTCTGAAAGACATGACAGCAACGGGCTACTTTGTAGGAGAGGTCATAGTTACATAGTTAGTCAGGTTGAAAAAAGACACAAGTCCATCCAGTTCCACCTTAAAAACAAATAAATAAAATAAAAAATAATCGTACAATCCAAATACCCAATTTTATGCCCACAATTGATCCAGAGGAAGGCGGAAAAAAACCCCAGCAGAGCATGCTCCAATTTGCTACAGTAGGGGAAAAAAATTCCTTCCTGATCCCCCGAGAGGCGATCGGATTTTCCCTGGATCAACTTTACCTATGTTAGTACCCAGTTATATTATGTACATTCAGGAAAGTATCCAGGCCTTTCTTAAAGCAATCTACTGAGCTGGCCAGAACCACCTCTGGCGGGAGTCTATTCCACATTTTCACAGCTCTAACTGTGAAGAAACCTTTCCGTACTTGAAGATGAAATCTCTTTTCCTCTAGACGTAAAGAGTGCCCCCTTGTCCTCTGGGTTGACCGTACAGAGAACAACTCAACACCAAGTTCACTATATGGACCCCTAATATATTTGAACATGTTGATCATATCCCCCCTTATTCTCTTCTCAAGAGTGAATAAATTCAGTTCCTCTAATCTTTCCTCATAGCTGAGTTCCTTCATGCCTCTTATCAGTTTGGTTGCCCTTCTCTGCACTTTCTCCAGTTCCCCGATATCCTTTTTGAGAACTGGTGCCCAAAACTGAACTGCATATTCCAGGTGAGGTCTTACTAATGATTTGAACAGGGGCAAAATTATATCTCTCTCTCTGGAGTCCATACCTCTCTTAATACAGGAAAGGACTTTGCTCGCTTTGGAAACAGCAGCTTGGCATTGCATGTTATTATTGAGCTTATGATCTACCAAAACCCCCAGATCCTTCTCCACTATGGATCCCCCCAGTTGTACTCCCCCTAGCATGTATGATGCAGGCATATTCTTAGCCCCCAAGTGCATAACTTTACATTTATCAACATTAAACCTCATCTACCACATAGTCGCCCAATTAGACAGTGTATTGAGGTCGGCTTGTAAATTGGAGACATCCTGTAAGGACGTTATTCCACTGCATATCTTGGTGTCATCTGCAAAGACAGAAATGTTACTTTTGATCCCAGACCCAATATCATTTATAAAGATGTTAAAAAGTAAGGGTCCCAGCACTGAACCTTGGGGTACACCACTGATAACCTTAGACCATTCAGAGTAAGAATCATTAATCACTACTCTCTGAATTCTGTCTTTTAGCCAATTTTCTATCCATTTACAAACTGATATTTCCAAACCTGTAGACTTTACCTTACACATGAGCCGTGTGTGGGGAACTGTATCGAACGCTTTTGCAAAATCCAAGTATACCACGTCCACCGCCACCCCTCTGTCCAAGGTTTTACTTACCTCCTCATAAAAAGAAATCAGATTTGTCTGACAACTTCTGTCTTTCATGAATCCATGTTGTCTGTTGCTTAAAGTGTTTTTGTTCAGCAAGAACTCGTCGATGTGGTCTTTTATTAAATGCTCCCGTATCTTCCCAGCTATAGAAGTTAAGCTAACAGGTCTATAGTTACTTGGTAAAGACTTTGATCCCTTTTTAAATATAGGCACCTTGTTCGCCCTGCGCCAATCCAGTGGGACTATTCCCATCATTAATGAGTCGCTAAAAATTAGATAAAATGGCTCTGAAATTACAGAGCTCAATTATTTTAGGATCCGTGGGTGGATGCCATCAGGGCCAGGTGCTTTATCCACCTTTATTCTGTCTAAATATTTCTGGACCATATCACTTTTGAGCCATTGTGGATCATTTGGGGCTGTGTCACTATCACCCCCATTATGGACATGCGCTCCCCCATGCTCTTTTGTGTACACAGAGCTGAAGAAAGTATTTAATAAATTAGCCTTCTCTTTGTCCCCAGTCACCCACTCTAGATTATTTTGTAAAGGGCCTACATGCTCAGACTAGGTCATCTAAGGGAATACCCCTGATTGGTGCTAAGGGTGGCTTTTGCTGGGCAGAGAGAATCAAGTTGAGATCCCAAAGAAGTACAGGTTGCTGTAATGGGGGCTTAACGCTAAATCAAGGCTTGACAAATTTGCTTGCAATCTAGGAGCCAACTAAAAAAGTTAGGAGCCAGGTCCGTAACGGCGATCCGGACTTGTCCCTGGCCTGACATGGAGACGAGTGAGGGGAAGATAGCGCCCCCCCCCCCCGTCTCCAAGTCATTGCCCATAAATATGAGATCTGAGGTCTCTCTGACCCCAAATCTCATATTTAACCACTACAATACAGGGCACTTTCGCCCCCTTCCTTCCCAGACCAATTTTCAGCTTTCAACGCTCTCGCACTTTCAATGACAATTGCGCAGTCATGCTACACTTTACCCAAATTAAATTTTTATCATTTTGTTCGCACAAATAGAGCTTTATTTTGGTGGTATTTATTCATGACTCCGTTTTTTATTTTTTGCGATGTAAGCGCAAAAAAAGCGGAAATTTGGAAAAAAAACTATATTTTCTTTTTTCTATTTTAAAAGAAATCCAATAAAATCAAATTTTGTCATAAATTTAAGCCAAAATGTATTCTGCTACATGTTTTTGGTGAAAAAAATGCTGTTAAGTGTATAATAATTGGTTTGTGTGATCACGGACATATGTACGCAAATGATCATGTACAGATGTGCGCAGGTGATCACGTACATATGTGTGCAGATAATCATTGGAACATGTGATTTTAGTGGGACATATGTGGGGGACATGTGTTTTTTTATTTGGGGACATGTCTTTTTATTATTTGGGGACATGTGTGTTTTGGGGACATGTGTGGTGACGTGTATTGTGGTGACATGTGTGTTTACACTAGACTGGTGATCAGTTAGTAAAAAGCTGTAAAAACAGCTCATACTCACTGATCACCAGCCGGCTGCAGCGATCTGCTCTCCTCTCCTCATCCATGACTTCTGTGTGAGGAGAGGAGGAGCCGATTGCCTAGCAACCGGCTGTTTGCTTACATCACATGATGGCCGTGATTGGACACGGCCGTCATGTGATCAGGAGGGCCAATCATAGAGCCCTCCTGCCGATCCGCGATGCGCCGTGTCCGGGTGACACAAGCACATGGGGATCGCGCCGCTGCGCGGGCACGCGCGCGCTCAATCCCCCTCCTTCTGAAGGACGTTCCTGAACGTCCTCTCAGAAGTAGAGAGCTCCCACCCGGCCGTATATGTACGTTGGCCGGGTGGGAAGTGGTTAAGAGGACCTGTCATGCTTTTTTCTATTACAAGGGATTTTTACATTCCTTAGAATAAAAGTGACACTTTTTTTTTGTAAAGAGCAGTGAAAATTTTTTTAATAAAAGTTAAAATAAGAAAAAAATAAGTTTTTTTAACGCGCCCTGTGCCACCAAGCTTGCGTGCAGAAGCGAACGCATACGTGAGTAGCGCCCACATATGAAAGTGGTGTTCAAACCACACATGTGAGGTATTGCCGTGATCGGTAGAGCGAGAGCAATAATTCTAGTCCTAGACCTCCTGTGTAGCTCAAAACATGCAACCTATAGAATTTTTTAAACGTCGCCTATGGAGATTTTAAAGGGTAAAAGTTTGTTGCCATTCCATGAGCGGGCACAATTTTGAAGCATGACATGTTGGGTATCAGTTTACTTGGTGTAACATTATTTTTCACAATATAAAAAAAAATTGGGCTACCTTTACTATCGTCTTATTTTTTAATTAAATAAATTATTTTTCCCCAAAAAAGTGTGCTTGTAAGTCCGCTGCGCAAATACAATGGGACAGACAGTATTGCAATGACCACCATTTTATTCTCTACGGTGTTAGAATAAAAAATATATATAATGTTTAGGGGTTCTAAGTAAATGGGAGGAGATGGGCGGGCAGTGAAAACAGGCAGGGGAAGCTCCATTAGCATTGGTGGCCGCTGGTATGACAACCAGCACAAGAGGGCGCCAGATTCCAGAAGGAAGCATAGGACCGCAGAAGGCCTCAAAGCCGCGGCCTCAATTACCGGCTGGCGGCAGTACGGCCCAATGCGTTCACGCCGAGGGGGGGTGCACGGAGACAGGATACCCCCAGCAATATACGTGTATTAGAAGAGGGGAGGGACCTCTGTGTCCCGTGATGTACTCCAAGAAAAGGATTTTACAGGTAAGCTGTTACAAAAATCCTATTTTCTTTATCGTACATCATGGGACACAGAGCCATAGTAGTTACTATGTGGGATGTCCCAGAGCAATACCAATTGAGGGGTGGGAGACACAGCAAAAGTAGGGCACCATGAGACCAGGACTTATACTGCTACTTGCAGCACACTACGTCCAAAGGTAATATCCTCACGCCTTTTACATCCACCTGACAGTATCTGGTAAATGTATGGACTGAAGACAAAGTTGCTAAAGACAAAGGTATAGATCGACATTTCTGTGCAGGTTCGTTGTGTCACTTCCTATAAAAAAACTACAAAAAGAGAGAAGTCCCCTATTTGTGGACTTTGGAGGCACGTACAACAATAAAGTAGAGTAAGAACTATTTTTATTTGAACAAAGTATATATACGTAATAGCAAAAAAGGATGTAAATCACAAAACAAGACAAGCAGCACTCTCCGTGATACAATATAGCTAATAAATTTATCACCCATACCGAGTAAGTACTCGTTACCCTACGCGTTTCTGAGGTATTATGATCTCTTTTTTTTTCTTTAGGATCTTTTGCCACTGTCGCCTCAGTTTATCCCCCGGCTCCATTCCATCGGGGTGGGGGAAGGGGTTTCTTTAGACCCCCTCTTTACCTTGAGAGCAAATCCAACCTAGTATATATACATTTTTACAAGTAAACCTTGGATACTGGAAAGCCACGTATGATATCTGCTTGATTCAAGTGTTTTTAACCACTAACATGCCGCATGTCTACATCTTTGTAATTTGATTTGTAAGTGCAATATTGGATGATTTTACATGGTCTGTATGTCATTATTACATCCTAATGTCCTGCCATTTGTGTTCTCCACCAGAATTACGCTTTTTGTCCCATACCTATCCCTGATGAAGGAAATCATAATACCTCCGAAACACATAGGGTAACAAGTACTTCGGTCTACCTTACTTTGTATGGGTGATACATTTATTAGATATATTGTATCACATAGAGGGCTGCTTGTCTTTTAATTGTTTTGTGATATACATCCTTATTTTGCTATTACATATATATACTTTGTTCAAATAAAAATAGTTCTTACTCTTCTTCATTATTGTACGTGCCTCCAAAGTCCACCAATAGGGGTCTTCTCTCTTTTTGAAGACAAAGTTGGGGCCTTGCAGATTTGAGCCATGGAGGCTTGGTGATGCACTGCCCACGAAGCACTAACAGCCCTGGTGGAGTGCGCTTTTATTTGAGCGGGTGGAATCTTCCTCTTCAAACCATAAGCTTGAACAATTACTTGCCGAATCCATTCAGAAATAGTAGATTTCGATGCAGACTGTCCTTTTTTTTAGGACCTTCTGGCAACACAAACAAAACATCAGTTTTTTTAAATGGAGCAGTCGCCTTCAAGTAGTCTGAGGCCGCGTACACACGCGGGGACTGTCTGCCGAAACTAAGTTCGTCAAACAGTCCGCTCAAACTTTTGAATGAACGAACACGCCCACACACGGCACTTTTTGAGCGGACAAATACGTCAAACTTTGTTCGTCGTACTAAGTCCGCGCAACTTTTGAAATGAACGGACTCGCCCACACACGAGGCAACAGTCCGCTCATTTCGAGCGCGTGTGCAGGTAGGCGGGGCCCGCGACGGAGACGTCGCGGGCTCCGCCGCCTGGAATGTACTTAAAGGGGAACCCCAACGCCGAAAAAAATCGGCGTGGGGGTCCCCCCAAAGTCCACAACAGACCCTTGTCCGAGCACGCTACCCGGCCGGCCAGGAAAGGGGGGCGAGCGAGCGCGCCCCCCCTCCCGAGCCGTACCAGGCCGCGTGCCCTCAACATGGGGGGTGCCTTGGGGAAGGGGGGGCCGCGCGGCCCCCCCACCCCAAAGCACCTTGTCCCCATGTTGATGAGGACAAGGGCCTCTTCCCGACAACCCTGGCCGTTGGTTGTCGGGGTCTGCGGGCGGGGGGCTTATCGGAATCCGGGAGCCCCCTTTAATAAGGGGGCCCCCGGATACCGGCCCCCCACCCTATGTGAATGAGTATGGGGTACAATGTACCCCTACCCATTCACCTGTAAAATAAAAGTACCCAAAAAAAAAAACACAACACACGAGATAAAATATTTTATTGCACAGCTCCGGGGGTCTTCCGTCTTCGGGGGTCTTCTCGCCGGACTCCTCCGCTATCTTCTTGTAGCTCTTTTGCTAGCGGAGGAGTCCGGCTTTCTTCCTCCCCGCCGCCGGCCTCTTCTCCCGACTTCGGGGGTTTTTTCCCCCTCTTCGGTTCTTCTGCCGGGCCACCGCGCCTTCTTATAGCTCTTTTGCAGGCGGTGGCCCGGTCTTCTGTCGCCACCGCCTTCCGCTCTTCTGCCGGGCCACCGCGCCTTCTTATAGCTCTTTTAGAGGCGGTGGCCCAGTCTTCTGTCGCCGCTGTCGCCTTTCGGTCGCCTTCCGTTCTCCTTCTTGTTCTTCTTCTTCTCCAGGAGATGTTGACACGTCGCTCTCTCCGGCCGGAATGTCAGAGCCGCGCTGCGCGGCCACTTATATAGTGACAATGGGGCGGTGTCACATGGTATATGTCACATGGGTTGGTCACATGGGTTGATGTCACATGGGGACTATGACATCGTAAGGGGGCGGGGTCACCATGTGACCAACCCATGTGACATATACCATGTGACACCGCCCCATTGTCACTATATAAGTGGCCGCACAGCGCGGCTCTGGCATTCCGGCCGGAGAGAGCGACGTGTCAACATCTCCTGGAGAAGAAGAACAAGAAGAAGAACGGAAGGCGACCGGAAGGCGACAGCGGCGACAGAAGACCGGGCAACCGCCTCTAAAAGAGCTATAAGAAGGCGCGGTGGCCCGGCAGAAGAACCGAAGAGGGGGACAAGACCCCCGAAGTCGGGAGAAGAGGCCAGCGGCGGGGAGGAAGAAAGCCGGACTCCTCCGCTAGCAAAAGAGCTACAAGAAGATAGCGGAGGAGTCCGGCGAGAAGACCCCCGAAGACGGAAGACCCCCGGAGCTGTGCAATAAAATATTTTATCTCGTGTGTTGTGTTTTTTTTTGGGTACTTTTATTTTACAGGTGAATGGGTAGGGGTTCCATGTACCCCATACTCATTCACATAGGGTGGGGGGCCGGTATCCGGGGGCCCCCTTATTAAAGGGGGCTCCCGGATTCCGATAAGCCCCCTGCCCGCAGACCCCGACAACCAACGGCCAGGGTTGTCGGGAAGAGGCCCTTGTCCTCATCAACATGGGGACAAGGTGCTTTGGGGTGGGGGGGCCGCGCGGCCCCCCCTTCCCCAAGGCACCCCCCATGTTGAGGGCACGCGGCCTGGTACGGCTCGGGAGGGGGGCGCGCTCGCTCGCCCCCCTTTCCTGGCCGGCGGGTAGCGTGCTCGGACAAGGGTCTGTTGTGGACTTTGGGGGGGACCCCCACGCCGATTTTTTTCGGCGTTGGGGTTCCCCTTTAAGTCCATACCAGGCGGCGGAGCCCGCGACGTCTCATTCGCGGGCCCCGCCTACCTGGAGACGCGCTCGAAATGAGCAGACTTTCCTCCGAGCGGGAACAGTTTGCTCATTTCGAAAGTGGCCTACACACGGGCGGACTGTCCGCTCAAACCAAGTTTCAGCGGACAGTTTTTCGGAATTTCCGAAAAACTTTGTTCGTCAAACTGTCCGCTGAAACTGTCCGCTGAAGCCCCACACACAAGCGGACTGTCCGCTGAAACACTGTTCAGCGGACAAAGTTGAGCGGACAGTCCGCCCGTGTGTACGCGGCCTGACTGCTCTCACCACATCCAGAGAATGTAGTGATTTCTTTTCTGTAGAACAGGGATCTAGAAAGGACGAAGGTAGAATATATCCTGGTTTAAATGAAAACCTGACATTACTTTCGGTAGAAAATTAGGATGAGGATGCAATACTACCTTATCCTTTTGAAGAATTAAATATGGCTCTACAAGAAAGAGCATCCAACTCTGATACCCTTCTTGCAGAAGACATGGCTACCAGAAAAATTATTTTCCTTGTCAGAAGGACCCAGGGAATATGCTGTATCGGCTCAAAAGGCTGTTTCTGCAATGCCGACAGGACTAAACTCAATTCTCAAGGGTTCAGGGGTGACCTAACCGGAGGATTAAGCCGTGTTGCCCCCTGAATAAAACCACAAACAAAAGAATGCAAAGCAAGTGGTCATTGAAACGATACTGATAATGCCAAGACCTGGCTTTTGAGTACAAGGCCAGCTTCATCTCTAACCCCATCTGGTCAAGGATTCTGCCAATGACACTTCCTGGGGTGCCTTCCAGACTCTATAATATATGATTCTGGAGGTCAGTTTCCTTGCATTAATCAAGGTAGATACCACAGAACCTGATAGCTCACGCTCCTTCAAAATGTAGGTCTCAATAGCCAAACCGTTAAATTTAGCATTTGTAAGGTAGGATGGAATACCGGACCTTGCGAGAGAAGGTCTGGATGTGGTGGTAGGGTCCATGGTTCCCCTACCGCCATTCTTATGATCTCTGCATACAAGGATCTTCTGGGCCACAAAAATCACCGGCTTCCCTTCCTGCTTGACCCTGCAAAGAAAACACGGAAGCAGCAGAATAGGAGGGAATGCATAAATCAGTGAAAACGTATTCCACTGGAACACCAAGGCATCTGTTTCGAATGCTAGTGGATCCCTTGTTCTTGATACAAAGTTGTCGATCTTTTTGTTGAACCTGGACGCAAACAGATCTACGTCCGTGATCCCCCATCTTCGGCGTATCGTCAGGAATACATCGGGGTAAAGGGCCCACTCTCCCCGGAACAACTGTTGACGACTCAAGTAGTCCCCCTGCCAATTTTCTACTCCTGGAATGAAGACTGCCGATTTGCAAGGTACATTGTTTTCTGCTCAAGTTAGGATATGATTCGCCTCTCCCTGGGCCGCACGACTTCTCGTGCCCCCTTGGTGATTGTTATATGCCCCTGCTGTGGCATTGTTGGATTGGATCCTGACAGGACACTGGCCAATATTGAGAGGACCCTCATTTTAAAGCTAGTCAGTGATCGTCCCCTGGTCACCTATAGATGAGCCAAAAACATCAAAGCAAAAATAGCTCCCAGCAAGACAAAATCATCTCATCCCATCACAAGTACATCATCAACTTTTTTCAACATCAAAAGGTATGCACCAATGCAAAAAACCTCTATGTCTTACATGTGCTCATGTAACACATAGACAAAAGGACTTCTATCGCAAAGGCAAACAGTACCTAATACCAGATTTTTTTAATGCTCCTCTGAATATGTAATCTATTGCTTGACCTGTCCCTGTGGTCTACATTATGTAGGCCGTACGATTAGGACTCTGCTGAAGCGGTTTGGAGAACATCGAAATCTAGTGGAACAAGGCAAAGATAAACATAGTGACATTTTTTGGAATTTCATGATCAATCATCTCTAGGACTACGAGTTTGGATACTAGAATCCATCACGAAGACTCTGCCCACTGCCGAACATTATAAAAGACTATGTAAAAGGAGAAAACTATTGGATTTATTCCCTGGATACCTTATCGTCCGGAGGCCTAAATGAAAGCAAAGAAATGAATACCTTGCTATGATGGGATGTCAAACATACGCTATACTTTTCTGATGAATGCCCCTCCTTTATTTGACAGATACTCTGGGAAACAGGAGAGGACATATATGCATGTGTATATATATATTTATTACACACACACATTCATACATGCGTATATATTTTAGATACCATGTTCAGTGCATGTGGGTCTATACACAAATACATGATTATAATAATTTCAATCCCATTTTTAATGCTTTCGAAATATTTAAAAACATTTTTTAAAAACTTTACAATCTAAAAGTGAAATAAATTATATATATACATTTTATCTATAAACACCACTATGGGAGTGATATTATCCATTAACCAAATTAGCTGCTACAATGGTAACATTACTATTAATCTAATTTTATTTACTCTAATCTTACTACTTCATCTTCATCAATTGTATTATTTTAATACTAGAATATATATATATATATATATATATATATATATATATATATATATATATATATATATATATATATATATATATATATATATACATACACACACACACACACACACACACACACACACACACACTACTACTACTACTACTACTACTACTATTATCCATTACGTTTTTAAATAATATCCATTATTGATTAATTAATCCTCGGATTTTCTCATTTATTATTGATTTATATACCAGACCGGCACTAATATAATGAGATACCTCCTGTTATTTACTTTATTTTAGGTCACTGGTCGTCTGTATGAACTAATACCATTTCTATACAACATTCCCCAGTCCAATTGATAGGATCGACAGCCAGGCCACATAACAGTATTTGAAAGTAATTAAGCATTTTATGAAGCATTTTTGCAATAAGTATAATCTCAGATTCTGCTAGCTTTCTATGTTTTGTTTCTATGGTAATCAATTAGGGCCGAAACAACGAATCGATTAATTGACAACTAATCAATTATGAAATTAATCGATTATGAAAATAGTAAATCGATTAATCGGCCACTAAAATAATGGGGTTAAAAAAAAAAAACTAAAATTAGCCCTTTATGGTACAAAAAGAGCAAATAGCTACTGTAAATATTACTTCACTGTCCCATGGTAAAAAATGAACCTCTTACAGTAGCGATTATTTTCTTTTTTTGTAATAATTTTTGTTTTTTTAACCCCATTATGTTACTAAACATCTCAGGCCTGGGTCACACCTCTGTTTTTTTTTGTGCTTTTTGCAGAAACACACTACAGTTCATTTACATGGTTTCCTATGAGACATGTTCATATCCATGATTTTTTCAGCTGCTTCGTATTTGGAAGAGACAAGGACTTTTTTTTTTTAATGCAAAATGGTGCTATTTTGGTTAAATATACTTCAGTGGAGAAGCTGCAGAAAAGCATGTAATAATGCGTTTTTGCAGCGTGTTGCTGTGTTTTTTATTAACCGATTAATCGAAATAATAATCGGCCAACTAATCGATTATGAAAATAATCGTTAGTTGCAGCCCTATAATCAATCATGTGAGCAGGATTAGTTCAGGCATATAATTCACATGGCCTCCATTGAAGCCTGAGGAAGAGGCACGCATGCCCCGAACGTGAAGCACTGCCCACTGACCCGACCTGGAAGTGCAATCTGCCCGTGTGCGCCACTGATCACAGTCCACACCACGGAAGCATTGTGTGCCCACTTTGTGGCCAGAGGATTGGTAGGATCGCGGACATACATCTAGAACAGGATTGAACATCTCCCTCCACCCGGAATTCGAAGCAGATGATACCACTGTACACACCTATTTTTATCACACCCTTGTGAGTGTATCCTATATTCTTCTATTTTATTAAAATACATTTGCATACTGCACTTAGTGGGTGCTGTTCTCTTGTCCTTTTCTGCATTTCAGAGTTTTTTTGCCTTCTAAACTACTGAACTGGCAGCCCTCCATGGACAGTTAATCACCAATTGGTTCCCACATGGACTGATTTCCTCCTAAAAGGAACTGATTGATCTATTCCCCCATGCCCCAGCCCAATCTGTTTTTATGATATTGTTATATCCAGAGTGTGCCGTATTATCCAATTATATGTACACAACAATTCCGTAACCTGATTGTTCAGGCCCTCAGGGCCAAGCGTGCTGCCCGAATCTCTAGAATGTTGATGGGCAAGGTCATTTCTGATCTGGACCATTTCCCTTGGACAGTCGTCTCTTACAGGACTGCTCCCCAACCTGAAAGGCTGGCATCTGTTACCACCTTCCAGGTAACTGGTAGGAAGGATTTTCCTTTCTGCAGATTCTTGGTTATTAACCAACTGAGGCTCCGGTGCACCCTTGGAGGCAGACGCATTGGAAAATCTAGCGCTTGGACCTTCTTGTTCCAAGCCGATAGAATACTGTTTTGCAGCAGCCTCAAATGAAACTGAGCATAAGGAACGGCCTCGAACAAAGCCACTAACTTTCCCAACAGCCTCATGCAAAGTCAAATGGAAGGATTCTTCTTTGCCTTGACCAGATGAATCAGATCCTTTATGGCACTGATCTTTGCCTGAATACCCTTTTCTGGGCTGTATCTATGATCAAATTCTATGCTCCTTGATGGTTTTAAAGGAGGATTTCTCTAGGTTGAGAATCCAACCTAGGTATTCCAAGTAGCTGACTGTGGTGGTCATGCTTTGGTCTAAGCGGGCTACCAACTGATCTATCAAGAGTAGATTGTGTAGGTACGCTATAATGGTTATACCTTGGGCCCTTACTCTGGTCTAGAGGAGGGGCCAAGACCTTTGTAAACACTCAAGGTGCAGCAGTTAGACCAAAAGGAGCTACAAACTGAAAATGAAGATCTTCTACCTCAAAGCGTAAATACTTCTGGTGAGCTGGAAAAATCGGCACATAGAGGTATGCATCCTTGATGTCGATTGAAACCAGAAGTTCTCCTTCTTGTAGGATGGAGACTATTGATCGGATTGACTCCATGAGGAAAGAACAGATATTCAGGAACCGGTTTAGATCTTTGAGATCCAGAATGGGTCTGACATCTCCATTTGGTTTTGGTACAGTGAAAAGGTCTGAATAAAACCCCAATCCCTGCTCCTGCATGGGGACCACCGAGATCACTTTTTGCGACAAAAGACGGACCAATGCTTGAAAGAGAGACTTCTTTTTCTCTGGATCCTTGGGCATATTTGATCTAAGAAAATGAGGAGACGGGGACTCTCAGAACTCTAGCTTGTAGAGCTATTGAAGAAGTCACCCATTTGTCTCGACACTCTTCCTGCCAGATCCTTGAAAACTGCAGAAGTCTTCCCCCCACTCGAGCAAGCGGGGGCGCCCCTTCATAAGGAGGCTTTAGTATTTTGTTTGGTAGGTTTCCTCCCCCAGGATTTCTTTTGTCCCTGGGGTTGACCCTGAGGTTTACCTCTTGAACCTGACGGTGGAGGCCGTTGTGACCAACACCTAAGACACTGGCGAAAAAAACTGAGGTACTCCCAGGAATGGAATTCTTGTCGTAGGGTGTGCCAGTCTCCATCACCTGAAGGTGGTCTATAATCCACATAGTAACTACTATGGCTCTGTGTCCCATGATGTACGATAAAGAAAAGTCTTTAAAAGAATGGACAAAGCTGAAACCTGTCCTTAGTCTTTAAGGCCAAGACCTGATTGTAGGAAGTCCAGAATGCAAGGCACATGGTAATTTCTGTAGTAGTGACTGAAGTGCCTGTGTTACACTAGGCCAACAAAAAAAAGGGGGGGGGGGGGATTTCTATGTGCAATAATAAATCTAAGTGTTTTTTTCTTGCTTTCAGCAAGATTGGAATCTCAGATTCAGAGACCTCTCTATCTTAAGACCCAGGCTTCAACAGCCGTGCCATTGAACACAGACTAATAACCAGTATGGAAAAGAAAGCCCTTGAGATAGCAGATCTGGCCTGTTGAGAAAAGAGCGGGGGGTCTGCTGCTAGAAGTCTAAGTATACTGTGTCTGTATACTAGGTACTTCTGGGTTCTGGGCCAGTTCAGTGCAATGAAAATCACCATTGTCCTCTCTAGCCCTATCCTTTTGGGCAGACAAGGTAGAATTTGTACTGCGAAAGGTGCAGATGAGCCTGAACTAAAGCCAGGACATTATCAAGGCCTCCCGAGGCCAGCACCATTGGACACTTGGTCCTGGCTACACACAGAGATAGTTTGTTGTGAAATCTAGAAGCTACAATGTTGGAAGTCTCCCAATTCTAGCTTATCAGATTGAAAATGTCTGGGTAAAATGCCTTCTCCCCACGAGCCACGGTCTTGAACATATGAGGCAACACAACAAAAATAGGATTTTTGTACTCGCCGTAAAATCCTCTGGAGTTCACTGACTGACACAACTCCCATATTCTGGACCATCGGGTTGTTACGCCACCTTCAGGAGAGGACTAGGCAGAACATGTTAACATGTACAAATAACAACCCCCCAGCCTGCTTCCTGCAGCTTCAGTATGTCAACAAGCAATATAACATAATCAATAAGAGGGGAGGGTGCTGTGTCAGTCAGAGAACTCCAGAGAAAAGGATCATATGCCTGACTAAGTCCAAGTCTTCTGGTAAGCCTCCCCCAGTTTCACGGTGGTGGTGGTGATGCATGTATGAAGAGTACACAATTTCCTTTGGAAGCTGTTTCTTGGAAAGTTGTTTCTTCTAAAAATATCATTGAACTTTATATTTTGGGACTTACTTAGCACCTGCACTTCTTTTGGATAATTGTCCACATATGATTATTATTTATAGTTTTTGTTCATTTTTCACCTGTATTTGCATTTCAAAGGTTTATTTAACTGCTCAAATGCGGTTTAAGGTTTTTCACTATTAGGGAATTTGTTTTTTCTCACCTTAAGATTTCTTGTCTAGAAGCGGTGTTGGCGACTTGATAAAGTTTATTATCACAGCGCAGTATATACCAAAACAGTTGGTACTGATCCCATGGAACCACCAGCGTGATTGACACGTCTGCCCAAGGATCTCTTATCCTGGATATGAATCTCAGCCCCTTCCGATTGAGACGGGAGGTCAGGAGATCTACGTCTGGTGTGCCTCCCCGCAGGCACAGTAGCCTGATCATCTCTGGATGCTACGCCCATTCTCCTGGGCCCAGCATCTGGCAACTTAGGTAGTCCGCCTGCCAGTCTTCAATTCCCAGGATGCAAATGGCCGACAAGGCCGGTACCTGTCACTCTCTCCACTGAAGGATGTGAACGACCTCCCGAGCTGCAGCCAAGCTACTTGTTTCTCCTTGATGGTTGACATATGCCACCGCCGTGGCGTTGTCTGACCTGATCCTGATCAGACGCCCACGTAGTCTCATTGACTATGTGGAGAGGAAAAGCCTGATTGCTCGGAGTTCGAGCACATTGATCGGCAACTTGGGTTCCACACCCGACCAGAGACCCTGGGGCGACTGTACTCCCAGTACTCCCCCCCAGCTGGTCAGGGTGGAGTCTGTAGGGATCACAGTCCAAAGCAGAGGTAGGAACAACTACCCGGACCGAAGTGCCGGGGACCTCAGCCACCAAAGCAGGGTGTCTCTGACTGACTGGCTCACCTGAATCTGCCGATCCAGGGATAACAGAGATAGGTCCCATTTTGTTAAGATCTCCTTCTACAAGACTCTTTAATTCTGGAGGTGGAAGCTGCTCTCAGAAGGAGATCGTCCAGATAACTTGCCATTGCGATCTCGTGTTGTCTCAACAACGCCAAAATTGGAGTCAATACCGTGGTAAAGATTCGGGGTGTTGAAACCAAGCCAAAAAAGGGGTAGCCACAAACTGGTAGTGGGCTTCCCCGACTGCAATTCGCAGAACCCTCTGATGCCTGAGGCATATGGGTATGTGCAGGTACGCATCCTGGAGTTCAAAGACGCCAGGGAGTCCCCTTGATGGAGTGCAGCGACTACTGAGCAAACCGATTCCATTCTGAACCTCTGTACTTTAACAAAGCAATTGAGGCTATTGGGTCCAAGATTGGATGTACCCCTTCCTTTTTGGGGACTACAGAATGGAGTAGAACCCCTGAAAACTTTCCGACTCCGGAACAGGCACTACCAACCTGCGGCTTAGCAGGTCCCATACTGCCCCCAATAGGGCCTCCCAGCGAGCCGGGAGTAAGGGTATGCTGGAGGGGAAGAGTCTGTTTGGTTGCCAAGAGAGGAACTCTATCTTATAGCCAGAGGAAATCAGTCGCAGACCCAATCGGTCAGATAGCCAGGAGGCTCACCGCTCTGCAAACTCCCGAAGGCGACCCCCCACCTGTATGATGGGTAGGGGCAAACCTTCATGCAGTAGCACTTTAGCTCGCAGGCTTGTCAGGCTTGCGGTTCCAGGGATGCTCTTGTCCCTCAGAGGTCGTCCTCTTGGACTGGGAGCGTTTAGCTGAAGTCCCGGACAGACGGAAAAAACTATTTTGAGCGGAAAATGAGCGCCCTTGCCTGTGGTGTGGCTCCTTAGTCTTCCTGGCCTGTGGGAGCAAGGTACTCTTCCCACCTGTGACATTCTTAATAATGTCATCCAACGAGGCTCCCAAGAGCTGCTCACCAAGCAAGAGTAGATCTGTCAAGGCTTTTTTTTAGATGCCTAATCAACAGACAAGCATTTCAGCCAAATCAGGTGCCTCAGCACCACTGCTGACACTGAAACCCTGGATAGCAGAGGAAGCGTATCCAGAGCTGCGTCCCAAGCGTACTTAAGACCGTGCACTAACTGGTCTGCTAGTTCCACACAGACGGGAGTAGCCTGCTGCTTCTCCAATTCGCAGTGCAAAAGTTTGCCCATTCAGTAAGTGTCTGCGACACAAGTGCTGTGGTCAGTACTGGTTGTATTGCTGACCCCCAACCGTAAATAAGGAACGGGCCTCTGCCTCAGTTCCTGCCCGGGAGGTCCTTAACCAAAGGAGCCCCCTCTACCGGGATCGTGGTTACTTATCTAATCTGGATACTGGGGATCCACGACCGGAAGAGCCGACCATTATTGCAGAAGGCTTTCCACAAGGGGGTAACACACCACCATGCGATGCGTTACTACCGATCTGCGATTGGCTGTGTCCAAGGGACACAGCCAACACAGAACTTCCCCGATGCACGCTCTCAGGAGCGCGCATTGCGGAAGTAAACAGGAGGATGTCCGGGGACGCCCTCCCGGCAGGTAGCGTCCACGCTGTAGCAGTCTTTTGGCTATAGCGTGGGCGCAAAGTGGTTAAATATGAAATGTAATAAAGCTTGTGCCCTGAGACATACATTATTCCTTCATGGACACATGTTAAAGTTCCATGAACATCATGTTATATAGAGGCCACGCTAATACCCGAGACAGCACTGATACTCCAAGTTACGGTGCACCCTCTGCCACCTGAAAAGACTAAGCAGTAAGGTGGGGTTGCCTAAAATGCAGACCTGACTACCATACGTTACAGATTATGGGATGCCAAAAATCCACTAGAACAAGCCTCCAAATGCACCCCTCTTTCTGCTAATTTGGAGCGCAAACACACTTAATTGCACATGCGCGTATTTTATTCGCGCCTGCAACCGCCTCACTTATTGCAATCATTGTGGAAGATGAGAAGGCGCTGCTGCTGGCTGTTTGTCAGAGCAGAAGGTAAGCAACCAAGTTGCGTCCCTTATGTTCTTGCCTTTGGCAGCCATGGCTTTTAGAACCACTTGCACACTTTGAAAACATGCAGGACTCTGATGGCATGGTTGGATCTGAACCGATAACCCCAGGGCCACCTGGTAGAAGCATCAACCACCAAAATATGGTTATACCCTGTACCAACATTTATTGTGGCACAAGGACACACACTACATAAATGCAGCAATATAAACTATCATATCCTCTACACACGAGGCATAACATTTTGATACAGTATCAACACCATCCCAAAATGCATATGTACAACGCATGACATGAAGACTTAGGGTTGAAAATTTGTTGCAACACTCCACACTAAGTGAAGCAAAACATTCCATTCCATTAATGTCTTTATTAGCAAGGAAGCTCTGAAGAGGGAACCAATGTAGTACAAGATAGATAACCCCAGCACTCATAAGTAAAGCACATGTAAATAGCTGTAGCGTTAATGATTCTAGCATTAAACTAGTGCTGCAGAGAAAGCCCATGACAATCTCTATATGTTTAGATAGAGGGCACATTCACTACAAGGAAGTCATGCAGAGGTCTAAAACTGATCTAGGATGGATAACAAAAAAGAGCACAAGAATCACACATGGCCTGTCAGTTCTTGTGTTAAAATACTAATTGGCTGCAGAACTCTGTTACCAAGCTGTATAAAACATTACCTAGATCAGGGATATGCAGCTGTTGCAGAACTACAAGTCCCATGAAGCATCAGACGACTGACAACCACAAGCATGACACCCAGAGGCAGAGGCATGATGGGTCTTGTAGTTTTGCAACAGCTGGAGGTCCACCAATTGCATATCCCTGACCTAAATGGTTAACGCTGTGGAATGGGATTGACATCAGAAGTACATGAGTACAACACACTATCCTGGCAAGGGTCTATAGTGTAACTGGTTGCAACACCAGACTAAACCAAGTGCTGACATGCAGTAGGAGACATTACATAAATATAAAATCTTAGGCCCAAAAGAGACTTGTGCTAAGGCTGTACATTTTCCCTAACACAGATTTCTATCACAGAGAATGTGTATGGCAGGATAAACCCCACAGAACTACTGAGGCTTGTAAGGTCAAATCCCAAGTGAGTGAAGGCATATTACACCAGGTGACAAGTCCTTCATCATAAAGCTCTGGAGTTTACACTACCTCCCTCCCAGCTCTGCACTAGTGGGAATGGGGGGCTCTGTAAGACAAGTGGAGATTAACAATTCAGCTGGCAGAAGTTTAATCGACTGCAGATTGCACCCTGTGTAGGAAGGCAAGGTCAAAACACCTGTGAGGCAGCCACACCCAGGTAACAGACAAAAATGCAAAACCATATGTAAACCCAGTAACACCAAAATGGTTACTACACATCACACCCAAGATGCAAAGTAGAAAATTAAACGTTAGGCCTAAAAGACAGTCTTGTGCTAAGGCTGTAAATTTACCTTTTTCACCGACCTCTCCAATGAGGCTTGTATAGACCGGTCCCAGGTGAGTGAGGACTCATCCATCAAGAGCTTGAGGAGTTTACACTTAAACCTTTCCGGCTCTAGTGGAAATGGAAAGCTCTGAGACAGGTGGAGCAAAAAGGATTACTACTCAGACCCTTGTGAAGTAGAACATTAAACCTCAGGCTTTAAGACGCAGACTTGTGCCAAGGCTGTACATTTTTTCAAATTTTTATTCTTTATTCAAAGGACAGAGAAACATGGAGCAAAACAGTTAAATGTTACAGAGAACAGATAACAATAGAAATAAACCATTGCAGCAACGGGTGAGATATAAAACATGCACAAGTGGTACATTAACCTATGGCGCAAAGAAAGAGGGTCACCCGACAACTCAGCGTTGTCCAAGTAACTCTTTCCCAGCTCTCTAGTGGGAATGGAAGGTTTCCGTGAGACAGGTGGAGAATAAAAACACCTGTCAGCTGAAAATAATATGTGTAGGGAGGTAAACCAAGCACCTGTGAGGCAACCACACCTAGGTAACAGATAATAGAAAAAAATAAATAAAAATCAGGCTAATTAACCGGTTCCCGACCAGCGCACGCCGATGTACGTCAGCAGAATGGCACGGGCAGGCATATTGGCGTACAGGTACGCCCAATCTCTAATGCCGCCCTGCCATCACGAGCACGCTGCTGCTGGTCGGGGGACCCCCGTGAGTCCGGTCGCGTGTCCCGCGGACTCGATCGCCATGGGCATACCCGCGATCGTCTCACGGGGCGGCTGAACAGAGAGATGCCGTTGTAAACAGCATCTCACCGTTCTGCCTAGCAACTAGTGACGCTGATCTCTGCTCCATGTGAATGGAGCAGAGATCAGTGTTCACTAAATGAAAGCCCAGGCCCCAACAGTTAGTAACACACCCCTAGGAACACTTAACCCCTACACTGCCATCCACTGGTTAACCCCTTAACTGCCAGTGTCATTTACACCGGAATCACTGCATTTATATAGCAGTGATTGCTGTATAAATGACAATGGTCCCAAAAATGTGTCAAAAATGTCCGATGTGTCCGCCATAACGTCGCAGTCACAATAAAATTCGCCGATCGCTGCCATTATGTAAATGTAATATTAGTTGACTGAGTTTAATGCACAATGTAGAAGGATACCGTTAGCTTAAATGGAGAGACACCACCGATGGGTATTGACATCACCAGAGGTAGTGCGCTAAGGGTTCCACATGTTCTCGATGACAGAATATGGGGACACGGAATCCAATACTTGACCATTGTGGAGATGGGGACACTCAGTCTCGATCTCGGCGTACGCGAGACCTATCAGCACGTAGCGTATGTAAATTATTGAGACCGGAGCGGAATCTACATAACATCGAATGCAATATCTAAGATCGAATGTTTCGACGCACATGATAAATTTCGACGCACGTGCCGGAGACCGTGGCGAACTCTCAAGTCGAATGCCTGGTATTATATACCAGTTTTCGAAATGGGGATGTCGAATGCTGTGATTTGAGCATGCGCAAATCAGGGATTTGATTTCGGCGCGTGTTGTGGACGTTAGTACACACTCCATTAATATGGGTGTGACAGAGGGAGAGCCAAGGACGTTGATTGGACGATGGGGGAATATAAGGTGGGATGCTGGACCAGATAGCCAATCCCATGATTAAGTCTGATATGACGAAACATGTCGGGGGCGTTGCTATCTGGTGAATATTGAGCTGACATACACGGAGCTGGGAAGGAGGCACAGGACTAAGAGGACTAAATCATTTGACTTGAAGGCGCCCTTTTCGAACAGACCTGCTGTGTGGGACCAGGCGGGACGCACGAGGAGGGGTGAGATTAAGCGATTCAGTACCGCATCTAATGAGTCCGCCGTGACCACCAATGCCCCGACGTATTCAGAATAGTATTGTGGAGTGAAGTTGTGAAGCGAGTCTTTTTACTCTTTTGAAGTGATTTTGCTTTTTTAAGTTCATGTGAGTGCATAAGGAGTGAGATTTTTTAAAAAACATTAAAGAGTGATTGCAGTATTACACTATTGGGGTCTCCCTCTGTGATTTCTCTTTGAGGTATATATATATACAATGACGTGCGTAAGTGGAGAAGTTCCAATCGGATGTGCTGGGGTCTGAATTTCATCTTGAGAGATTTTTTGAAAGCCCTTTAGCCTCACACGAGAGTGTAAGGCTTAGCAGTCGGTGAGTGTTTTCACGAAGGGGGGATCATAAATCACGGATGGTGTGGTGAAGGAGTCACTTGTAAAAAGGAATCTGAACACTGGAGATTTTTTCACGCATTTATAGAAAGACTTTCTGTAATCTGGATATTCTTAAATACTGTTTGGTGGATGGACTATATTCACATTTTTTTATATTTGTCACTGTATATGTAATCTAAATGTAAATTTGGGTATTCACTGAGTGATAAATATTTATATAATTTGTTATTGATCACACAATTTATGGTCTGAGATAGGATCACTGAGGAGGTGAGGGCACGTTTACTGAAAGGTACACAGGTAATAGCGCCACGTGCAACCAATTAGTTATTTGGAATTTTAACACTAGTTTTGTATGCACCTTTATATATTTGACAGTTTATGGTAAGTGGCCGCTAAGGTATAAAATATTGGGTCATCTGTAGCGCTGTGACGATACACTAGGTAAAGGGCTTGTGGGGTGTGTATCTTTAAAATAAGATCGCTGCCATTACTAGTAAAAAAAATTTTTTTTTATAAAAATGCCATAAAATTATCCCCTATTTTGTAAACGCTATAACTTTTGCACAAACCAATCAATAATCGCTTATTGTGATTTTTTTTTTACCAAAAATATGTAGAAGAGTACGTATCGGCCTCAACTGAGGGAAAAAAATGTTTTTTTATATATTTTTTGGGGATATTTATTATAACAAAAAGTAAAAAATAATGCGTTTTTTAAAAAAATGCATTATTTTTTACTTTTTGTTATAATAAATATCCCCAAAAAATATATAAAAAAACATTTTTTGTTTATAGCGCAAAAAATAAAAACTGCAGGGGTGATCAAATACCACCAAAAGAAAGCTCTATTTGTGGGAAAAAAAAGGACACAATTTTGTTTGGGAGCCACTTCGCATGGCCATGCAATTGTCAGTTAAAGCGACGCAGTGCCGAATCGCAAAAAGTGGTCTGGTCTTTGACCAGCAAAATTGTCCGGGCTGAAGTGGTTAACATGCTCTGTGAGCCTAGAGAAGATTGGGAAAAAACGCTCCTCTCTTTTTAAGCTCTACACATCCTAGTATGAAAACCAACTAGTATAACTAGCATGCAAAAAACACTGACACTTTCAGCTGAGAAGTAGTGGGGCCAGTAACCCCCCCCCAATCCACCTCCTAGGGTTCCCCTACAACCCCCCCCCCCCTTACCCACAGGGGTAGGGGATCTTGGCACTAGTCAGGTTCATTATCCTCCCTGGTAAATATGGGGAGCCCAACAGTGCCCTGTCACATTAACGCCAACTCAAGGGGCCCCAGATGACAAATTACAGGCTAGGGGAAAACCTAGGCGCAAACACAAGTGAAAGTAGGTAGGTACAGCAACCTCCATCTTACTTGTGTCCTGCTGGTGCCAAGGGCGCCTGTATCTGCTGGAGCTGTAATCGGCGTTGAACCCAAAATGCAGCATTAGCTCCTCCACCTGTAGCTTCCCAATAGCCTGTGTCTGAGGGAAATGCTATTTAAAAGGCACCAGCTAGCCCTTCCCCTATTCCTGCACCGAAATAGAGGCTTTGAACCAGAGCCTCCGGCGCCCGGAGATGACTTTTCCCCTACAAGGATTACTGCTGTGCATCAATCCGGTCACACAGGCCACAACCCAACGTAGCTACTGCGCGAGCCCCTCTGCCCAAAAATGTCCTATAGTGCAGACAGTGCATGCCCCCAGATACTTGGACTGGGGATCCATGCTGCCTGTGCTGGTCCCTGTCATGGCTTTTGCCAGAGTGGTCTTGGAGGTCCCTCTTGATGAAAATCCTACTAGCTGCTCCCAGTGGAGCCAAGTAGGTAAAGATGTGGGTGGAACAAAAAAAAAAGCCAGAGAACACAGACCTCCCTCTACCTGGTTCCAGGTGATGAATCTCCTCTGTCTAGAGGAAACACAATAAACTGAACAGTTTAGCAGAGGGACTGCCTTTTAAAGTGTATTGCTGATGTGTTTCTTGTTCCTTTCGGGAGGAGGGGCTTCTCTCATAGGCTGTCCTGGAAGACTGGGGAAAAATTATCTTTTAGTGTCAGGTAGTTCAACATTAAACTTATGCAATTTGGAAATTGGAATAGCCATCCTGCTTTTACATCCACAAATACAGAGCATGCTCACAGTTGATTACAGCTCTATGCAAGTTGTTCCACTGAAGTGTGCATGAACACTAGCTTGCACTGAGCACAGAAGTTTTGCTATCTAAACACATTGGCTTGCACCCACTGACAGACATCAAAGCAGGACAGGTGTACTTGACATCAAGCTTTTTTTTTTTTTTGGTTTGAGACCTGGGATATGAAAGCATAGTAAACTGCGTGGGGGTACGATTCAATAACTTTTTAATACATTTTTCTTACATCAAATTTAAAGGAAAGCACTCATTCTTAATTGAGTTTTTCAATCGCTTTACAGTATGTTTGGTTTAACAAGTACATTTTTTCCATTTAATTTAAAGTGTGCCAATGAAAACATACTCGAATTTTGAATTCAAAATAAATAAGGAGGCCAAAAAAAAAACACTTAAAGTACAAAAAATACTCAAAAACAATAGGCAGAAATTAAAAATAGTTGCAAAATAGATGCGTGTTTGTCAAACGAAGTTAAAGTGATATTAAAGTCTTTTTGTTTTCCAAAATAACAAACATGTTATACTTACCTGCTCTGTGCAATGGTTTTGCACAGAGAAGCCAGATCCTCCTCTTCTCGGGTCACACTTCTGGCCCCTTCCTCCTGTTGAGTGCATCCACAGCAAGCAGCTGCTAAGGGGGCACCTGAGCCGAGTGTCCATTCAGACATGGAGCTGTGGCCTGGCCCGCCTCGCCTCTCTCCTCATTGACTTTGATTGACAGCAATGGGAGCCAATGGCACATTGCTGCTGTCTCAGCCAACGAGGGAGAGTCCCGGACAGCAGAGTATCTCATACAACGTCGCTGGATCGAGTGGAGCTCAGGTAAGTATCAGGGTAGGGGGTTTGCTGCACACAGAAGACTATCTTAATGCATAGAATGCATGAAGAAAAAAAAAACCTTATGCTTTTACAACCACTTTAAGGCTTGGATCACATATATGTAGTTTCCCCGCAGCTGCGTTTGCTTGTGCGCAGCAATCCATTCATTTGAATGAACTGTTGTATCCACTGAAAACACAGGAAAAAAGTCCTTGTGCCTTTTCAGAAAACACAGCCACAGGGAAACTGAATAGTGTGCTGAGGTTTCTAAAGGATTAATGGTACCACCATGCATCTCCTAAACGGCAGCGCAGATGCAACCACATGCACAAGTGTGAACCTAGCCTAAAACCATGCAAAAATGTTTACTGCTGCCTGTGTTTCCAACATCTAGGCACGTTGCCTTACTTACTATCTGATGACTGTCAGACAGAACAGTAAGTGAGGGAAATTTACACAATAGGAATACAGTAAAAAAAAAAAAAGTAGTACAGTTGTGGATTCTGGGTGTCCATTGGGGAGGTTTCCTTTTCCTTCCTGTCCAGACAAGACGGGTGTTAAATGGAACGTTTTTAAAGAGATTACATTTACACACAATAAAATCAAAATTGAAGTGAAGATAATCATGTGCCCAGAAATTTAGTTTCTCAAAAAGCACCACAGACATTCTTTAGCAACTTCAGCCCCCAAAGGATTTACCCCCTTCCTGACCAAGCCCTTTTTTGCGATACAGCACTGTGATGCTTTAACTGACAATTACGGGGCGCTGTACCCAAACAAAATTGATGTTTTATTCCTCACGCATAGAGCTTTCTTTTGGTGGTATTTGATCACCTCTGTGGTTTTTATTTTTTTCGCTATAAACAAAAAAAGAGCGATAATAATAAAAAATAAAAAAAGCAATATTTTTTACTTTTTGCTATAATGAATATCCCCAAAAAATATATTAAAAAAATGTCTTTCAGTTGAGGCCAATATGTATTCTTTTTTTTTTTTTTTACTTAAAAAAACGCAATAAACGCAAAAGTTATCGAGTCGACAAAATAGGGGATAGCTTTATGGCATTTATTATTTTTTTATTAGTAATGGCAGCGATCTGCGATTTTACGGACAGATCGGACACTTTTGACACTATTTTGGGACCATTGTAGGGCTGCAACGATTAATCGATATTATCGATAATAATCGATAATGAAAATCGTTGTCAACGATTTTCATTATCGATTAGTTGGTCCGCACCTTCCGCCTGTCTGTTAGTTGAAAAAAAACGGAAACAAATCCTCTCCTCCTATGTCATCCGTCCTCGGCGGCGCTCTCTGTGACCAGGCACGCACTCTCCGCGGCGCACCTCTCCTCCTCGCTGATGTCACGTGACATTCACACAGATCTCAGCCCCGCCCGCTGCTGCCTCGAGGGAACAGAGAGGGCGAGAATCTGTGAGGAGGACACAGCCGAGCTGCACACAGAGTGAAAAATGGTAGCAGCTATCGGCTAAAAGTTGTACCCAGCACGCGCGCGCGCGCGCGCGCACACGCACACACACACACACACACACACACACACACACACACACACACACACACACACACACACACACACGGGGACACCAATGATGGGGCACTATCCCCCCCGGCTGAAACACCAATGTGGCACTATTATTCCCCCCCCCCCCCCGCTGAAACACCACCAATGTGGCTCTATTATTTCCCCCCCCCCCCCCAGAAACACCAATGTGGGAGGAATAACGCCCAATCATTGGTGTCAGTGGGGGGAATAGTGCCCCATCATTGGTGTCAGTGGGGGGGGGATAGTGCCCCATCATTGGTGTCAGTGGGGGGGAATAGTGCCCCGTCATTGGTGTCAGTGGGGGGGAATAGTGCCCCGTCATTGGTGTCAGTGGGGGGGAATAGTGCCCCGTCATTGGTGTCAGTGGGGAGGGGGAATAGTGCCCCATCATTGGTGTCAGTGGGGAGGGGGAATGGTGCCCCATCATTGGTGTCAGTGGGGAGGGGGAATGGTGCCCCATGATTGGTGTCAGTGGGGAGGGGGAATAGTGCCCCATCATTGGTGTCAGTGGGGGGGGGGAATAGTGCCCCATCATTGGTGTCAGTGGGGGGGGAATAGTGCCCCATCATTGGTGTCAGTGGGGGGGGAATAGTGCCCCATCATTGGTGTCAGTGGGGGGGGAATAGTGCCCCATCATTGGTGTCAGTGGGGGGGGGGGAATAGGGCCCCATTGGTGTCAGTGGGGAGGGGGGAATAGTGCCCCATCATTGGTGTCAGTGGGGGGGGGAATAGTGCCCCATCATTGGTGTCAGTGGGGGGGGAATAGTGCCCCATCATTGGTGTCAGTGGGGGGGGGGGGGAAGTAGTGCCCCATCATTGGTGTCAGTGGGGGGGGGGGGGGAGTAGTGCCCCGTCATTGGTGTCAGTGGGGGGGGGGAATAGTGCCCCGTCATTGGTGTCCATGGGGGGGAATAGCGCCCCGTCATTGGTGTCAGCGGGGGGGAATAGCGCCCCGTCATTGGTGTCAGCGGGGGGGAATAGCGCCCCGTCATTGGTGTCAGCGGGGGGGAATAGGGCCCCGTCATTGGTGTCAGCGGGGGGGAATAGCGCCCCGTCATTGGTGTCAGCGGGGGGGAATAGCGCCCCGTCATTGGTGTCAGCGGGGGGGAATAGCGCCCCGTCATTGGTGTCAGCGGGGGGGAATAGCGCCCCGTCATTGGTGTCAGCGGGGGGGAATAGCGCCCCGTCATTGGTGTCAGCAGGGGGGGAATAGCGCCCCGTCATTGGTGTCAGTGGGAGGAATAGTGCGCCGTCATTGGTGTCAGTGGGAGGAATAGCGCAACGTCATTGGTGTCAGTGGGAGGAATAGCGCCCCGTAATTGGTGTCCGTGGTAGGAATATAGCGCCCCATCCATGGTGTCCATGGTAGGAATAGCGCCCCGTCATTGGTGTCCATGGTAGGGATAGCGCCCCATCCATTGTGTCCATGGTAGGAATAGCACCCCGTCATTGGTGTCTCTGGGAGGAATAGTGCCCCGTCATTGGTGTCCCAGTTTTTTCATTATTACTTTTAAATAAACGGAAAAATTGAACATTACGTTTTTTTTGTGATTTTATCCGATTAATCGAAAAAATAATCGGCCGATTAATCGATTATGGAAATAATCGTTAGTTACAGCCCTAGACCATTGGTATTTATACAGCGATCAGTGCTATAAAAATGTGTGTAAATGTCACTGGCAGGGAGGTGGTTAAACACTGGGGGAAGATCAAGGGGTTAAGTGTGTTCCCTCAGTTTGTTCTAACTGTAGGGGGGATGGGCTCACTAGAATATGACAGATCACTGCTTCTGATCACTGGGAGCAGTAGATCCCTATAATGTTGCTAGGCAGAACAGGGAAATGCCTTGTTTACATGGGAATCTCCCCATTCTGCTTCTCTGTGCCACGATCGTGGGCCACCGACGGACATCGAGTCCACAGGACCCGCAGGCACAATCCCCCAGAGGCCGATGACAGAGTGACGTACGGGTACGTCGTTTTGCACACCTGTGCCACTTTCGCAACATTTGTTGGTGTGAGTCGGTACGCAAGTGGTTAGAAATTCATTGCGTTTACACAACACAATTCTCGGGGCTTGCAACAGATTTATTTACTTGTTGGGAATAGGTACATGAATTTGTTGGTTACAGAGTCAGTCGGCACAGAGACTTAGCATTGCTGAGCTACCTGCTTGGCCAGTAGGTGGGAGTGGGTGAATTCCAAAGATAATGGACAGCTCAATAGCATCTATTCAACACAGAGGAACCCTTGAAATAACCTTCTGGTCTCAGGGAACCCCTGCTAAAAAAAAAAAAAAAAATAGTAATATATATATTTATTACTATCTACAACTCATTATACAAGTGTGATAGTCAGTGGGAAGGATGTTCCTTACACTTGTGCTCACTGGCAAGAATTACCCCCTTACACCTATTTAGATATCTAGATCATTGGCGTCAATAGAAATGTAGCCGAGGGGCAGAAATTGCTCAAGGACCTCTTAGCAAACTCTGGCAGAACCCTGGTTAAGAAACCCTTGCCTATGTTATCCACCCACCGCCGTAAATCACATGAAAGGCAGACCAGATGGGGAACTAGTCTCTTAGAATCTCCACCCACTGCCCAAGTTCAGCTCTACGTCATTGGTAGGTAAGATGCAGGCAGCCTCTGTCCTAGCAACCAACAAAGCTAATACAAAACACTTTAACAAGGTTCACACACATCTTCTCCCACCCTGGATAACTCTGGCCTGCCTGTCTTTGTACCATCTTAGTTGGTCCTAATTACCTTCAGTTTTGTTATTTACTAATAATTTTTTTTATTTGTTGTAGCCATAGTGACACAATGTGAAAGTAGCAAATAGCTAAAACCTGAATCTGTTGTACCACCATTAAAGAACCTGTCGTGAAGCTTTCACAAGACTTTTTTTTTTTTTTCCACAAGAAATGGCACAAGACTTTTTAAAGGACCAAAACTGCCAGAAAAGTGTTGCAAGCACTTTATTACGTTGCTCCCAATATGTTTTAATGTTGGCTCTCTTTTACATCTAGATGCTAATTTAGTTGTTCCAAAGAGCAATAAGCTGTCATTACCTATTGCATGCAAAGTCACTTTTTTGCAGTTAAGTCATAAAATGACATTTTCATTTTGCGTATTAAACAAATGCCAGATCTTAAAACAAGTAAGACGCTGAATTATTTGTTTTAATAAATGAGAAATGTTTTTCATAATAACTGGCAGAAGAGTAAGGGATGTAAAGGTAACTACTACATGTCCATAAAACAGTTCTATATAGAAAGGGTACAGAGTTCTATATAACTCCGGTAGGATCCCAGCAGTACCTCTGCTCTGTGCCATCCCCTCTAAGTATCTCAGCTTCTTCATCACTCATATTAAAGTCCCAGACCCCAAAATTTTCCTGTATTCTTTCAGGTACTGAGGCCTTGGGTATAACCCCAACACCTTGTCTGAGAGCCCACTGAAGCAATATCTGGGAAGGTGAGCGTCCGTGGATACTTGCCACCTTAGTCACTTCATCCTTTTTCAGTAGGTCACCACATCCTAAAGAGGAGTAGGCTTGCAAGTGGATCCCATGTTTTTTGCAAAAGTTCAAAAGGTCAAGTTGTGGTAGTCGTGGATGAAATTCCACCTGCAACACTGCCGGTGGTATGCGACATGATCCAAGCAGGTCTGTGAGGTGAGAGGTTGTATAGTTAGATACTCCCAGAGCCCTAATAGTGCCAGCCTGATACAAGTCCTCCAAAGCTTTCCAGCTCTCTTTTCTTGCTTCTTGATTCCGGGTATCATCACTTCGCCACCCCTGCTTACCTGGCCAATGAATCAGGAAAAGATCCAAGTATTCACATCCTAGTTCAGCCAGGCTCTTCAGGCAAGCTTCACGTGCTCCTTTACCCATATCTACAGGAGCCAATTTAGTTGTAATGAACACATCAGTACGACTCAAGTTATATTTAGGGAGAAGCTGGCGCAAAGCCTGGCCAAGATCACCTTCGTTGCGGTAGACAGAAGCTGTGTCAAATGATCGATAGCCAGATTTCAATGCGGCATCTACAGCTTGAATAACATTTTCAAGCCCACGTAGACGGAATGTGCCCAGTCCAAGGAGAGGCATGGTGACCCCATTATTTAGTGTCAAAGTCTGCTGTAGGTCTACAACGGGGGAAAAAAAAAAAAAAATTATTAATCTTGCATCTATCACAATTTCCTTTGAGCTTGTTGGCCTGTCCAATTCCATGCATATCTAGGAATAAAACCATCATGTCCCTCAGTCATCAATCACAGTTCAATTTACTTTAAAGCGGGAGTCCACCGGGACTCCGCGTTTTTTTTTTTTTTTTAAAGCCAGCAGCTACAAATACTGCAGCTGCTGACTTTTAAAATAGTGACACTTACCTGTCCAGCGCGCCCGCGATGTCGGCACCCGAAGCCGATCGCTAGGTCGTCTGTCGGGTCCTGCCGCCGCCATCTTGGGTATGGGAATCAGGAAATGGAGCCATTCGGCTTCATTTCCCGGTTCCCTACTGCGCATGCGCGAGCCGCACGGCGCAATCCGGACGGTCCCCGCTGCCTCTGGGAACTGTGTGTTTCCCAGCAGGCAGCGGGGCACTTGCGCAAAGGGGCGTAATCTACGCCCCTTTCCGCAGACAGCTATCCCGGAAGTGGGTGCAGTTACCTGGATTATCCAGGTAACTGCACCCCCCTCCCCCCTGAAAGGTGCCAATTGTGGCGCCGGAGGGGGGAGGGATTCCAATGAGCGGAGGTCCATTTTAGGGTGGACCTCCGCTTTAATTATTCAATACAGGAAGGCAAGTTTGTTTTAGTTATATACTCCATTAGAAAAGGGAACGCATGTATAAAAAGTGTAAATACAATATATATAATCAGAGTTCATGAGGATCATGTATGATACCTTAAATACATTAAAGCCCCATACACACCATCAGATTTTCCGCTGATTTTTTCCTTCAGATTTACTAAAACCATGTAGTGCAAGGGTCTGCCTAATTGCATACAAATTTAAACTCCTAAGGTTTGACCTCATATTGTATGGTTTTTGGTAAATCTGAAGAAAAAAATAAATAAAAAATCAGCAGAAAATCTGATAGTATGTATGGGGCTTAAGGGTGCGTTTGCACAGGCGTTTGTCCAGTGGCAGGAATCTACCAATTCCCATTTCTGGGTTTGACAGTTGCGAATAGTTGGTTGTTTGCAAAGTGCATCCAGCCACCTTCAGTGCAAATAATCGAAAGGCTGTGTGAACAGCCATGAATTGCTGCAGCCTCTGACAGCCTATCATTAGAGTGGCGGCCGCAGCTAGCCGTTCACAGCTAAGCATTGTGATCCTTTATACACATGGTTCCTTTTTATGGAGCATAAAATTTGTGAAACTATACTGCTTAGGGTACAATTGCATGGACATTTTGCCAAGGTGCGAATCCCAGCATTAGGAAACATGATGGCTTGGCGTCATGCGCAGAAGCAGAACTCCAGCCAAAAATAAGAAGATAAAACAATCTGCCAATTTGAAGAAAATATCAATAGCTTTTTTGCTGCAATATTCAATTTCAAAGATTTTTCCAGTCACTAGATGTCCTTAGTCTGATGGTCAACATCAATTAATCCATTTCCTTTGAGCCCAGGTCCATCTGGGAGCACCCAGATTTTTACTGGACAATGAAAAGGAAAGCAGCACAGTGAAGGGCTCATACTGTCACTTTGCTTTCTTCTCCTATAAGCATGCTGCTTGTCAGCAAATGAACCCAGGGCTGCAATAGACTGACACCAGGCTGAACTGCTTGCACTAAAAACATTTTTTTTTATAACAGCTTGCCTGTAAAATCCTTTTCTTGGAGTACATCATGGGACACAGAGCGTAAGTAATAACTTAATGGGTTATGGGCCACCTTCAGGTGATTGGACACTGGTATACCCAAGACGTTCACTCCCCTATATAACCTCTCCTCCTTCCAGGAGTACCTCAGTTTTTGTAGCAAAGCAATATACTTAAACCCCATAAAAGAGGGGTGGAACCACAATTTACCCCAAGAAAAGGATTTTACAGGTAAGCTGTTATAAAAATCCTATTTTCTTTATCGTATATCATGGGACACAGGGCCTAAGTAATAACTTAATGGGATGTCTCACAGCAATGCTATTTGAGGGGAGGGAGAGACAACCCATAGGGCACCCCCAGACCTGAGGGCTTATACTGCTGCCTGCAGCACACTGCTCCTGAAGTCAATATCCTCATACCTTCTTACATCCACCTGATAACATTTTGTGAATGTACGTACTGAAGACCAAGTTGCGGCCTTACAGATCTGAGCCATGGAGGCCTGGTGACGCACTGCCCAAGAAGCACTAACCGACCTGGTAGAGTGTGCCTTAACTTGAAAAGGAGGAATCTTACCCCTTAAATCATAAGTTTGAATTATAACTTGCCGAATCCACTTAGCAACAATGGATTTTGGCACTGCCTGTCCTTTCTTAGGACCCTCTGGCAGAATAAATAAGACATCAGTCTTTCTAATCTGAGCAGTTGTCTTTAAATAGATTTTCATTGCTCTCGCCACATCAAGACAATGTAGTGACTTCTCTTCCATGGAACATGGTTTTGGAAAAAACGATGGCAGGACAATATCTTGGTTCAGGTGAAAACCTGAAACCACTTTTGGTAAGTCTGGACGAGGGCGTAACACCACTCTCTCCTCATGAATAATCAAATATGGCTCTTTACATGAAAGTGTAGTCAATTCCGAAACCCTCCTTGCTGAGGATATAGCAACCAAGAACACCAGCTTCCTTGTCAGAAGGGCTAAGGGGATATGCTGTATCGGTTCAAATGGCTGTTTTTGTAACGCAGACAAAACTAAATTAAAGTCCCAAGGGCTCAAAGGTGATTTAACTGGCGGATTAATCCACATCACCCCTTGCATGAAACTCAGGGCTAAAGAATGTGTAGCAACCACTGTTTGAAATAAGATCGATAAGGCTGAGACTTGGCCCTTAATACTACTCAAGGCCAATTTCATCTCTACGCCTAATTGTAGAAAGGCAAGAATTCTGCCTATGATATATATCCGAGGGTGTCAATCCTTGGATTTACACCAGGAAACGAAAGCCTTCCAGACTCTATAATATATAGCTGTGGACGCTAGAGATAACTGACCCGGAAAGCCCACGTTTCTTCAGAATGTGGGTTTCAATAGCCAGGCCATTAAATTTAGTGCTCTTAAAGTAGAATTGAATATCGCCCCCTGTGAGTGCAGGTCTGGCCTTAGTGGAAGGGACCATGGATCCTCCACTGCCATCTTTACGATTTCAGCATACCATGACCTTCTGGGCTATGCTGGTGCTACCAGAATTGCTGGCTTTCTTTTCAGTTTAATTCTGCAAAGAAGTCGAGGCAGCAACTGAATTTGGGGGGAATGCATAGATCATTGAGAACCGATCCCACGGGGTCACCAGCGCATCTGTTCCGCAAGCGAGTGGGTCCCTTGTCCTGGACAAAAAGTTTACCAACTTCATGTTGAATCTGGATGCTAGAAGATCTATGTCTAGAGTCCCTCATCGTTGGCAAATAGCCCAAAAAATGTCGGGGTGAAGAGACTATTCCCCTGGGAATAACTGCTGACAATTTAAGTAGACCACCTGCCAATTCTCTCCTCCCAGAATGAAGACATAGGCATGGAACATTCCTTTCTGCCCAAGTTAGAATATGGTTCACCTCTCTCTGCGCTGAGAGACTCTTGGTGACCCCTTGGCGATTGATATAGGCTAGGCATGTCCAAAGTTCGGCCCGCTGGCCAATCACAGCCCGGTTTTGAACGGCCCACCTGGTTATCCCTCTCTCAACCAGTGTGCTGCGGGATCAGGGCTGTCAGATGAGCCCAATCCCCGGCACTGAGAAGCTAAGTCAGCTGCGAAGGTAAAGTGCAGAGGAGTATGCTGTGCTCTCTGCTTCCCTCTACAGTGCAGTACCCGGCTGAACGAGGAAGCTGGAAAGGTACTGTACTATGCTAAAAGCTAGAGTAGTGTTAAAAATGGCTTTATTCATGTGTGTGTATGCATATGTATGTATGTCTGTATATGTTTGCATGTATGTATTCATGTGTCTGTAAGTGTGTGCGTGTATGTATATGCATGTGTGTGCATGTCTATATGTATGCCTGTATGTATGTGTGTCTATATGTATGTGTGTGCGCATGTGTCTGTATGTGTGTGCATGAGTCTGTATGTGTGTGTGTATGCATGTGTATGTATGTCTGTATGTATGTCTGTATGCATGTGTATGTATATGCATGTGTGTGCATGTGTCTGTATGTGTGTATGGGCGTGCATCTGTCTGTCTGTATGCCTGTATGTGTGTGCATGAGTCTGTATGTGTTTGTGTGTGTGTGTGTGTGTGTGTGTGTGTGTGTGTGTGTATGTGCATGTGTGCATGTGTGTGCACGTGTGTCTGTATGTATATGTAACTGCTTTTGCAGGGCTTGTGTGTGATATTAGCCAGGACTGCTGCTCCTCTGAAAAGCAATCCATACACAGATCGCTTTTCAGAGGCATTTGAAAGGTGGTAAAGAGGCATTATGTTGCCTCCTCACCACCTGTTTTAAGCCCGTAAATACAGCATCACTATATCACAACTGTGCAATCCACGCAGTTGCGGGGTAGTTGCAGTGCAGGCCCATTCCCCTGGGTATACCTCCAGCTAGGGATGAGCTTCGAGTTCGAGTCGAACTCATGTTCGACTCGAACACTGCCTGTTCGCCTGTTCAGCGAACAGTGAACAATTTGGGCTGTTCGCAGCAAATTCGAAAAGCCGGAACACCCTATACAAGTCTATGGGAGAAATCTAAAGTGCTAATTTTAAAGGGTAATATGTAGGTTACTGTCCTAAAAAGTGTTTGGGGACCCGGGTCCTGCCCCAGGGGACATGGATCAATGCAACAAAAAAAAGTTTTAAAAACCTACGTTTTTTCAGGAGCAGTGATTTTAATAATGATTAAAGTGAAACAATAAAAGTGTAATATTCCTTTAAATTTCGTAGCTGGGGGGTATCTATAGTATGCCTGTGAAGGGGCGCATGTTTCTGGTGCTTAGAACTGTCCCTGCACAAAGTGTCATTTGTGCAGGAAAAAAAGTATTTTAAAATCACTTGCGGCTAAATTGTCGGCTCCCCGTAATACCGAGAACACTCAATGAGTGTTCTCTGTATTAGCCGACAATTCATTCATTGATTGATTGATTAAAAAAAAAAAAAAGCGTGGGGGTTCCCCTAAATTCAATTACCAGGCCCTTCAGGTCTGACGTGGATATTAAGGGGAACCCCGCATCAAATTTAAAAAAAAATAGACGTGGGGGTCCCCCTAAAAATCCATACCAGACCCTTTATCCGAGCACGCAACCTGGCAGGCCGCAGGAAAAGAGGGGGAGGGACGAGAGAGCGGCCCCCCTCCCTCCTGAACTGTACCAGGCCACATACCCTCAACAGGTTCTGGTGCGAACCGAACAGGGGGGTGTTCGGCTCATCCCTACCTCCAGCTGCAGCCACAACATGTGTACACCCCCAGCTGCTCCCTCTGCAGCTAAAGGGGAGAAGTTGGGGGTGGTAAAAATCAGCTTAACCATGTGGTTTTACTGCCCCTCCAACCTGACATGTGAACAAGCCCTTGGTTCACATCTGTGTGGCTGCGTCTAGGGCAGCCCATTCATTTCAATGGACTTCCCTACTTACAACACAAACTTCACCCATCACAGCAGGCTGCGTTGGTAAACCTTCAAATGCCGGGTCCCTTAATAGGGGTTGCACTCCTTTGGACCTGTATAGCACCTCTCAGGAGCAACTTTAGGTAATGTAGCAAGACCCAAAAGAGCCCTGGTTCCTAAGGTCCAGCCCTCAAAGAGAAGCGTTACAGGGAAAACCTCACTATTCTATGCAAGGCCCGGGTACCATCCCTGTGGCCTCAGTGGCTTGGATGGATCCAGCTGTGGAGGTTATTTAAATCCAGCATGGAACCCTCCTGGAGCTCCTCAGAGCACATCTTCACTCGTGACCAACACCTTAGACACTGGCGAAAAAACGGAGATACTCCTGGGAGGAGGAGAGGTTATATAGGGAAGTTAACTTCCTGTATTGGGTATATCAGTGTCCAATCACCTGAAGGTGGCCCATAACCCATTAAGTTATTAAGTTATTACTTAGGCTCTGTGTCCCATGATGTACGATAAAGAAAATACATTTAATGATGTATTATACCATGATTACAGTACTACTATATTCATGTTTAATCTGCCCAGAGTTCAGTTTTAGAGGTAATGTTGGGCTGTATGAACATATCACATTCTTATCTTATAATTTGATCTGATGCCTCTTTGCAAAGGTAATGTGTGGCCTACTTGTGAACCAAGGGACACTGCATTACTCCCTAAGGCTTTTAGTTTTAATAAACATAGCGCACTGTACAGATATACAGTACATGAACCAAAGTGGTTTAGTTATATGTATGATGAACACATGCCATGAGAAATGGTAATAAAAGTGCAGTTGTCAGGAGTAACATATAATCTTATATTGCTGGCCTACTCCCAGAAATGATAGTTGCCTGACTGTGTGTGGTTGAAACTGATATTAAACCTCAAGGGTGTACATTGATATCTACCACTGACGGAGAATGTCTGTGTACTGGGTCTAGTCCACTTACCGGTCATGTCTAGAGCAATGAGAACACTGAGAGGTTTACTGTTATTATATGCCTGCCAAGCCATCTTGCTCAAATGGAATTCCCCGACGGCATCTACAGTGGTGTGAAAAAGTGTTTGCCCTCTTCCTCATTTCCTGTTCCTTTGCATGTTTGTCACACTTAAGTGTTTCGGAACATCAAACCAATTTAAACAATAGTCAAGGACAACACAAGTAAACACAAAATGCAATTTGTAAATGAAGGTGTTTATTATTAAAGGTGAAAAAAAATCCAAACCATCATGGCCCTGTGTGAAAAAGTGATTGCCCCCCTTGTTAAAACATACTATAACTGTGGTTGTCCACACCTGAGTTCAATTTCTCTAGCCACACCCAGGCCTGATTATTGCCACACCTGTTCACAATCAAGGCATCACTTAAATAGGAGCTGCTTGACACAGTAAGGTCCACCAGAAGATCCTTAAAAGCTACACATCATGCCGAGACCCAAAGAAATTCAGGAACAATTGAGAAAGAAAGTAATTGAGATCTATCAGTCTGGAAAGGGTTATAAAGCCATTTCCAAAGCTTTGGGAATCCAGCGAACCACAGTGAGAGCCATTATCCACAAATGGCGAAGACATGGAACAGTGGTGAACCTTCCCAGGAGTGGCCGGCCGCCCAAAATTACCCCAAGAGCGCAGCGACGACTCATCCAAGAGGTCACAAAAGACCCCACAACAACGTCCAAGGAACTGCAGGCCTCACTTGCCTCAGTTAAGGTCAGCGTTCATGCCTCCACCATCAGGGAAAAGACTGGGCAAAAATGGCCTGCATGGCAGAGTTTCAAGGAGAAAACCACTGCTGAGCAAAAAGAACATCAAAGCTCGTCTCAATTTCTCCACAACACATCTTGATGATCCCCAAGACTTTTGGGACAACATTCTGTGGACCGATGAGACAAAAGTGGAACACTTTGGAAGGTGTGTGTCCAAGTATATCTGGCGTAGAAGGAACACTGCATTTCATAAAAAGAACATTATACCAACAGTAAAATATGGTGGTGGTAGTGTGATGGTCTGGGGCTGTTTTGCTGCTTCAGGACCTGGAAGACTTGCCGTGATAAAAGGAACTATGAATTCTGCTGTCTACCAAGAGATCCTGAAGGAGAATGTCCGACCATCTGTTCGTGTACTCAAGCTGAAACGAACTTGGGTTCTGCAGCAGGACAATGATCCTAAACACACCAGCAAGTCCACCACCGAATGGCTGAAGAAAAACAAAATGAAGACTTTGGAGTGGCCTAGCCAAAGTCCTGACCTGAATCCTATTGAGATGTTGTGGTATGACCTTAAAAAGGCCGTTCATGCTCGAAAACCCTCTAATGTAACTGAATTAGGACAATTCTGCAAAGATGAGTGGGCCAAAATTCCTCCAGGACGCTGTAAAAGCCTCATTGCACGTTATCGCAAACGCTTGGTTGCAGTTGTTGCTGCTAAGGGTGGCCCAACCAGTTATTAGGTTTAGGGGGCAATCACTTTTTCACACAGGGCCATGATGGTTTGGATTTTTTTTCACCTTTAATAATAAACACCTTCATTTACAAATTGCATTTTGTGTTTACTTGTGTTGTCCTTGACTATTGTTTAAATTGGTTTGATGTTCCGAAACACTTAAGTGTGACAAACATGCAAAGGAACAGGAAATGAGGAAGGGGGCAAACACTTTTTCACACCACTGTATGCTTGACTTCTAGAAAACTCTAGTCAATTCAGCAATATTGCTGTATAAATACATTTATAATTCTCCAAAATCTGGGATATCTGGGTTGACTCCTCTGTAACGACACCTTCTGCTGATACTTCAACATTATTTTGTCCTTATACTAACTCTTAGCCCTTGTACACATGGTCGGACATTCAGACGGAAAATGTCCGATTGGACTGTGTTGACGGATAATCCGACCATGTGTGGGCTCCATCGGACTGTTTCCGTCGGAATATCCGACCAACAAAGTTTTAGAGCTGGGCTTTAACATTTTCAGACAACGTGATCCGATCAGACTTTGTCCGATCGTTTGTAGAGAATTCCGATCGGACAAAGTGCTATGCATGCTCAGATCAAATTCCTAGACCAAAGCTATTGCCTACTAGCCTGAACGTAGTCCTGTCATAACGAAAAAACACCAACACGTTCAGAACAATTGGATTTTCCGACAACTTTGTCCGACCGTGTGTACAAGGGCTTATTCTTTTGACCCTTTGAGAATCACCTGAATAGTGGAGGAAGTCTGGTCAATGTCATCCTCAGTAATGTATATGCCATTTAGCTGCATCTTATATGGTTACCTTGGTTGTCAAATTTATAGTTGTGCTCAGCACTGTTTTTGTTTTTTTAGGGCACTTTCACCATGGGGCGGAGGGCGTCGGCAATAAAGCGCTGCTACTTTTAGCATTGCTTTATAATCATTTTAGCAGCGCTTTTCGGCTGCTAGCGGGAATTTTTTTTAACGCAGCCGAAAAAGGGTTAATAGTGTCGCTGCCGAACCGATTTACAGGCACTTCTGCAGCACTGGTTATTGATTTCAATGGCAGGGGAGATTTAGGATTGCTAAATAGGGCGCTCCCACACTGCTCCAAAGATGCTGCTTGCAGGACTTTTTTTTTGTATAAGCCTGTGTATGTCTAATAGGCTTTGCTTTGTACCTTATATTATAAACAGAATCTTAAAAAAAATAAAAGTGATATTGAACCATAGGTTTTTAAACACATTCAGCAGCTCAGAGTCAATAAGCTGTGCAAAGTGCTTAACCACTTGCCTACTGGGCACTTTTACCCCCTTCCTGCCTAGGCCAATTTTCAGCGCTGTCACACTTTGAATGACAATTTGGCAGTCATGCTACAAATACATTTCTATTGGTGGTATTTTATCATCACTTGTTTTTTTATTTTTTGCTAAACAAATTGAAAAAAAAAAAAATGTAAAATTTAGAAAAAAAAAAAAAAAAAAGTTCTTCATAGTTTGTTATAAAATGTTGCAAATGGGTAATTTTTCTCCTTAAGACCGCTTTCACACTGAAGACCGTCCCGCGCTAGTGGTAAAGCACCACTTGTTTTAGCGGCGCTTTACTGGCATAGCGCGGATGGGAGCAGGGCATTTTTAAAAAGTGCCCGAAAAGCACTACTGCCAAAGCACTTTCCATGTGCTTTTGTAGCACTGCCTTATTAATTTTATAGGCGGGGCGTACACACCGCCACAAAGATGCTGCTTGCAGGACTTTTGTTTTTTGCATCCTGCAAGTGCACAGCCCCAGTGTAAAAGCACTTGAACTTTCACACTGGTGAAGCTTGAGAGGCGCTATTTTTAGCGCTAAAATGCTTGAAAAGCGCCTTCAGTGTGAAAGGGGCCTTACTGATGAGCGCCGATTGTCAGCACTGGGACTGCACTGACAAATAGTGCCCTTGTAACGACATTCAGCGACCCACCACAGTTTGCTACGGAAGTGACGTTCCGTCGCCGCCATCTTGCTACACCCCACACGCCTCCATAGTAAGGATACACTAAGAAGGGGGAAAGCGGCCATGTTGTTACATCCACTGGAGTTTTGCATTTTAGGCGTATTTATAACAGCAAAGTGAGTTTCTATAGTGAAATACAGGACTTAGAACTCCATCTGACTGCTTAGATGTTGAATTTTAAAAGCAGCAAACTTCTGTCAGATTAGCAAACCTGTGAGATGAGCAGAGATGCCGCTGCTTTTAAAATTCAACATCTAACTAGTCACACAGAGTTCTAAGTCCTGTATTTCACTATATAAACTCACTTTACGGTCATAAATATGTGTAAAATGCAAAACTCCGGTGGGTGTAACCAGACGTCCGCTTTCTCTCTTTAGTGTATCCTTAATGTGGACGAGTGTGGGGTGCAGCAAGATGGCGGCGGCGATGGAATGTCACTTCCGTAGCAAAATGCGATGGGTCACTGAATATGTCATTACACCCCGATTATCAGTGTAGATGTCCCTTTCACACAAGCCAGTTATCAGCTCTCTGCTGTCAGAGTGAGGAAAGGAATGCCGATAACCGGCTTGTGTTTACATCATGATCAGCTGTCATTTGACACAGCTGATCATGTAGTAAAGATCTGCTGTGATTGGCCCTTTACACCGATCTGAGATCAGCTGTGTCCTAAGGATGCCGTCCCGGCAACGTAAACCTGCGCTGTAGCCATCTTTCGGCTATAGCGCATGAAGAAGGAGGTGAGGTTAAAAAACTGTTTAATCTCACTTGAGGCCTCACACACAATTATTTAACCCTTGTACATAGGATTCTGGCAGTTTCTAGCAGGTGGACTGTCCAGCCCCATGGTACCATCCTGTAAAAGTCTATGAGAGGCTGAAAGTTGCTGCAGCTGGACCGTGCACAGAGTTTTAGTAACATTAAAGGAGAAGTATAGCCAAAGCTCATTTGGCTGTACTTCTATGAATCACAGGAGTACAATTCATTTTGCACTCCTGTGACCAGTTTTCAGCAGAGAGCGGGCTAAAGTCACCCTGCTCAGGCTCTCAAAATAAAACAAACTATATTTTCTCCCCTCCAGTAATGCAATGTTCGGGAGCTCCCTCTGGTGTGGACACCTTTGCCTGATCTACTGAGGGTTGGTTTACCTTTTGCACTTACAGTAGCTGTTGGCTTCATTGTAGAAGTGATTTGTGCTGATAATTAGCACATTGTTTATCAGCACAGCCGTCAGATGTGCAACCAACAGTGCCCATCAGCTGCCAGTCAGTGCCCCTTTAGAAACCCCTGTCAGTGCTCACCACAGTGCCAATTAGTGCCCATCACAGTGTCAATCAGGAAAACCTGTCAGTACCTCATCATCAGTGCTGCCCATCATTGCCATCTATTAGTGTCCATCAGTGCCACCTGTCTTTGCCCATTAGTGCCGGCCTGTTCCAAGGCTCAGGTAATTAAAACGGGGGGCCGGTCACTGCCAGGTGTTTTTAATAGGATGCATTAAAGGGGTTGTAAAGCTTTTTTTATTTTCTAAATAGGTTCCTTTAAGCTAGTGCATTGTTGGTTCACTTACCTTTTCCTTCAATTTCCCTTCTAAATGTTTTTTTCTTTGTCTGAATTTCGCACTTCCTGTTTCTCCTCAGTAAACTTCACACCATCATCCGAGCGGTGTTTAGTCAGCCAGAACAGCTTACTGAGGAGGAACAGGAAGTGAGAAATTCAGACAAAGAAAAAAAAAACATTTAGAAGGGAAATCGAAGGAAAAGGTAAGTGAACCAACAATGCACTAGCTTAACCCCTTCCCGCCAAGGGAACGCAGATGTGCGTACTCGGCTTCCGGGGATATACCGGGATGATGCCCGCACCTGCAGGCATCATCCCGGTACTGTTTTTCCCAGCGGGTGTTATGGTTATCCAGCCATAACAACCGATGCGGCTAAAAGCCGCTCGGCTGTTATGCCGGAGGAGCGGGAGGGTACGTCCCCCCTCCCACCACTGTTACCGGTGCTCCCGATCAAGCTTCGTTCCAGTATCCTCATAGTAAAAACGGAAGCGACGTCATGACGTCACTTCCCATTTACTTGGCTGCCAATGGTGCCAGTTTAAAAAATATATACGGTATTCAGAATCGCCGTTTTCGGCGATCTGAATACATTGAAGTGTAAAGGAGGGATGAGGGATCCCTCCATAAAGAGTACCTGTCACCACCTATTACTGTCACAAGGGATGTTTACATTCCTTGTGACAGCAATAAAAGTGATCAATTTTATTTATTTTATTTTTTTTTTAAACAATTTAGTCATTTTAAAATAAAAAAAACATTTTTTTAAAGCGCCCGCCGTCCCCGTGAGCTCGCGAAGCAAAGAAAACGCATACGGAAATTGCGCCTGCATATGTAAACAGTGTTCAAATCACACATGTGAGGTATCGCCGCGATCGTCAGAGCGAGAGCAATCATTCTAGCACTAGACCTCCTCTGTAACGCTAACCTGGTAACCGTAAAAAAAGAATAATAATTAAAGCGTCACCTATTGAGATTTTTAGGTACCGTACTTTGTCGTCAATCCACGAGTGTGTGCAATTATAAAGTGTGACATGTTTGGTATCTATTTACTCAGCGTAACATTATCTTTCACATTATGCAAAAATTGGGCTAATTTTACTGTTTCGTTTTTTTTCAATTCATGAAAGTGTCCCTTTTCCCAAAAAGTTGCGTTTAAAACATCGCTGCACAAATACCGTGTGACATAAAATATTGCAACAATCGCTGTTTTATTCTCTAAAGTCTCTGCTAAAAAAATATATATAATGTTTGGGGGTTCCAAGTAATTTTCTAGCAAAAAATATGGATTTTAACTTGTAAACACCAAATGCCAAAAATAGGCTTAGTCATGAAAGGGTTAAAGGAACATATTTAGAAACCTTTACAACCCCTTTAAGGTGAAGAAAACCATGAGGGTTTACAACCCCTCTAGGCCTCTTTCACACTACCGATCCGTTCAGGTCCGCCTGTCAGTTTTTCAGGCGGACCTGAACGGATGCTCCATAGAGGTCTATGGAGCGTCGGATGTCAGCGGACATGTCACCGCTGACATCCGACGCTCCGATCCAAAAAAGTGTGACGGAGGACAAACCTACTTTTCCATCCGTCATCGGTTTGGATGACGACAGACACTGTGGTCCCTCGTCATCCGATCTCCCATAGGGGAGAGTGCCACTCTGACAGGTCTGTCCCTGCGCAGTGTGCAGAGACAGACCTGTCATCTTCCTGCTCAACGGGGATCGACGGGGCGATGCCCGCCGAGCAAGCGGATATCCACGGGGCGGATCATTACCGCCCCGTGTGAAAGGACCCTTAAAGCGGAGTCGGCTTAAAAAAATTATTAAAAGTCAGCAGCTACAAATACTGTCTACAAATACTTACCTGTCCCAGGGTCCAGCAACGTGGGGGAACGAAGCCCCGCTCATCTTCCCCTCCTCTCTGCGGCGCCCGACACGCTCTGCGCATGTGCAAACCACGCGACACAGTGTTACAGGCCGGGCAATCATCTGGGACCTGTGTCGTGTCCCAGATGATTGCCAAGAGGGAGGGGTGAGAGGTGATCCTTCAGGTGCCGTGGTGCGCCAGGAGGAAGTGGGAGCTGGATGCCTCTAAGAAGAGGGTATCTGCTCCTCCCCACCCCCAAAAAATGACATGCCAAACGTGGAATGTCAGGGGCTCACCTTCCCTGAAGTTCAATTTTTGGGGGTGGAACTCCCCTTTAACCACTTGGGATCCGCGCTATTGCCAAATGACGGCATTAGCGCGGACCTACATTTCCGGGACTACGTCTATTGACGTCGTCCCGTGTACGAGCGGCCTGCGCGCCCTGTGATCGGCGAGTCCATGAGACTCGCCTGATCACCGATCCGTGCAAGGGGTCGATCCCGACCCCTTATCACGTGATCAGCTGTCAGCCAATGACAGCTGATCATGTGATAGAACGGAGCCGGTAATCGGCTATTATTCCTCCTCGCGCTGACAGCGCGAGGAGAAAAAAAAAAAGCCGATCACCGGCGGCCGTGATCGGGACATCAGTCCCGATCACGGCCAGCAATACAAGGGACCACCTGCCAGTGCCCACCTGCCTCCCGCAGTGCCATCCTGAATAAAAGTAAGTGCCCCCCGTCAGTGCCCATAGTGCCCACAGTGCCACCCCACAGTGCCACCCACAGTGCCCACAATCTGCCTCAAAGGTGCTGCACCCCAGTGCCGCCCATCAGTGCCCAGCAGTGCCGCCCATCAGTGCCCAGCAGTGCCACCTATCAGAGCCACCTATCAGTGCCACCTATCAGTGCCCATCAGTCCCATCTATCTGTGGTACCTATCAGTGCCCATCCGTGCCACCCATCCGTGCCACTTATCCGTGCCACCCATCCGTGCCATCTTATCTGTGCCCATCTTTGCCCATCAGTGCCGCCTTATCTGTGCCCATCGGTGCCGCCTTATCTGTGCCTATTAGTGCCACCTTAACTATGCCTATCAGTGCCCACCAGTGCAGCCTATCAGTGCCCACCAATGCAGCCTATCAGTGCCCACCAATGCAGCCCATCAGTGCCCACCAATGCAGCCTATCAGTGCCGCCTAATCAGCGCACTTCAATGAAGGAGAAAAATGACCCGTTTGCAAAATTTTATAACAAACTATTAAAACATGATTTTTTTTTTTTTTTGCATCTTTTTTTGTTTGTTTAGCAAAAAATAAAACTCCGAGCTGTAACTAAATACCACCAAAAGAAAGCTCTATTTGTGGGAAAAAAATGATAAAAATTTAATTTGGGTACAGTGTTGTATGCCCGCGCAATTGTCATTCAAAGTGCATCAGCGCTGAAAGCTGAAAATTGGTCTGGGACTGAGGGGGGTTTAAGTGCCCAGTAAGCAAGTGGTTAAGTAATAAAATTTGCATGCACGTGCGCAAAACATTTTTAAAAAATTTGCTCCGGCACTCAAAGGGTTAAAGGAAACAATGCTTTATGGATGGCCACAGAAAAGCAGATGTCTCCCCAAGAACGATGTGATGGGTACATGGTTTGATCGCATAGTGTCAGGACACTTGTGTAACTCCCTGTCCTGGAAAGGTGAGTGCCCAGTCACTACCTGCTCAGTGAGAACAGAGGAGTATTTCAATGTGAAGTGTTATGACCATCTTAGGTGCAAACCTACACACCCTGCCCATCCTCCTCATTCACTACTCACTTTACAAGTGTCTATTTATCATAAACACTAAACCAGGAAGTAGAAGAAGGACCACACGACCTCATGTATCCCCTTCTGAGTCCCACATTGGGGGTGTGACCGCTCCCATACACACCGGGACCTCCCCGTGTACAGCCCCCCTCTGCTCCCTCACCTACCTCCGTGCCGCTCCATGTCACTACACCAAAACATGAGGCGATCACGTGTCGAAAGGGGAGGAGCCGACAAGGGCGTCCCTCATTATGGGTGACCAATAGAAATGCCGCTGGGGACATCACCTCAGACCATTCTCCGGCTCATAGCGAGAAAGGAAGGAAGGTCGAATATCACCGGCGGAGAGAAGGAGCCGATGTTTTCTATGTGATTGTCCTCTCCTCAGAGGAAAGACAGAACTATGGAGGACTCTGCAGACTACTAGTCTTGTCACACAAGTCGTTTTACTATCTTCACTTTATTTGTTGGGCTTGGTATAGATAAATGTCCTTTTTTTTTTTATGGCGTGTTCACACCTCATGTAGCAGAAACTCACCGTTTTCATGTGATTGCAAGTGGCGCTGCCTTCTTACGTTTTTCTTGCGTTTTTTAAGCGGCACCATTCGTGGTAACCCGTGTTTTGCTGCAGTTTTCATGGCTAAGTCACACTGCGAATGTGTGTCACGCGTTTAACCACGATTTGCAATCGCCAAGTGCGAACTTGGACCACTTTTTGACATTTGTTGTTTACACGTTAAAAACTTTTATTTTTATGCTAGAAAATTACTTAGAACCCCCAAACATTATATATATATATATATATATATATATATATATATATATATATATATATAAAAATTATATAACACCATGGAGAATAAAATGGTGGTCGTTGCAATTACTTTCTGTCACACCGTATTTGCGTAGCAGTCTTACAAGCGCAATTTGTTTCGGAAAAAATACTTTTTTTAATTTATTGATAAGACCATAAGGTAGTAAAGTTAGCCCATTTTTTTTTTTTTTTTTTTTTTTTAGATTGTGAAAGATAACGTTATGCTGAGCAAATTGACACCCAACATGTCACTTCAAAATTGCACTTTACCTTTAAAAATCTCCATAGGCGGCATTTAAAAAAATAATATAGGTTGCATGTTTTGCGTTACAGATCGTGGTGATACCTCACATGTGTGGTTTGAACACAGTTTTCTTATGCGGGCACTACTCACGTATGGGTTCGCTTCTGCACACGAGCTTGGCAGGACGGGGCGCGTTTAAGAAAAAAATCTTATTTATTTTACCTTTTTATTTTTTATTTTTACACTGTTCTTTAAAAAAAAAAAATGTCACTTTTATTGCTATTACAAGGAATGAATGAAAAACATCCCTTGTAATAGAAAAAAGCATGATAGGACCCCTTAAATATGAGATCTGGGGTCAAAAAGACCTCACATCTCATATTTACACTAAAATGCAATAAAAAAATACCAGTCAGGTATCACGTGTACCCAGACGTGCACATTGACATTGTGGGATCCTCCTGCTGTGTTTTCTGCTTCTATTGGTCTCCTTGCACTATTTATGAATAACTCTGGACCAATCAGAGGCAGAAGAAAAAGGCAGAGCAGAAATACCAGTCACAGTGAAGTATGTAGTTGCACAGATTAGGGAGAAGTGAAGGGTTGTTACCGAAAGACGGCTACCGCGCGGTCCGCTTATTCTGGGAGGGTGTCCATGGACGTCCTCACAGAATCTTGCTCCCGCACGCCACGGAAGCATCCATGGCCAACGGGTCCGGAAGACCCGGCGCATCACAGATCACACACGACGGAGCGATCACAACATCAGACCAGCATCAAGTCCGGTTTCGCCCTCCCCTCTCTGTACTGATCGGTACAATGTGAGGGGAGAGGGGGAGAGATCATTTGCAGCAGCGCTGTGTGCTGGATGTGTAGTGCCCACAGCGCTGCTCAGTGCCCATTCCAGCCACATTCAGACTCTGCAATACTCTGCCCATACTCTGACTCTGCCAGTACTCTGCCATACCCAGCCATACCCTACAATAACCTGTATACCCTGCCATACCCTGCAATACTCATCCATGCTCTGCAATACACATCCATCCTTCCATACTCTGCCATACCCAGCTATACCCAGCCATCACACCCATACCCAGTCATCCACATCCTCGGCTCATCCATGCCACATCAGTTTGCATCCATGCTACTACAGTGCCTCAAACTGTAATTAGACTCGAAATTTATGCCTCTAGAACGCTTGCTGGTGCTCCCTGCATGTTGTGTGTGGCCACATTGTGTAAAAGTCTCACACATGTGGTATTGCCATACTCAGGAGGAGTAGTAGAATGTATTTTGGGGTGTAACTTGTGGTATGCATATGCTGTGTGTGAGAAATAACCTGATAATATGACAATTTTGTGAAAAAAAAACAAAAACAAAAAACAAACTTGATTTTGCAAAGAATTGTGGTGAAAAAATTACCACTTCAGAAACCTCACTTTGCCTCTTTCTACATACCTTAAAAATGTCTACCTTCCAAAAAGTCATTTGGGGGGGTATTTTTACTTTCCTGGCATGTTAGGGTCTCAAGAAATGAGATAGGTGATCAGTGCTTCAGGTGTGATCAATTTTCAGAGATTGGCACCATAGCTTTTGGACTCTATAACTTTTTCACCGACCAAATAACATACACCAATTTTGATTATCTTTTACCAAAGATATGTAGCAGTATAAATTTTGGCCAAAATTTATGAAGAAAAATTACTAATTCGCTATATTTTAACAGAAACAAAGACTTTTTTTTTTTTTTTTTTTACAGAATTTTCAGTATTTTTTGGTTTATAGCTCAACAAAGAAAAAACCTTGCAGTGATTAAATGCTACCAAAAGAAAGCTGTATTTATGTGAAAAAAAGGACAAAAAATTCAGGTACGGTGTTGCATGACTGAGTAATTGGCATTCAAAGTGTGAGAACACTGAAAGTTTAAAATTGGTCTGGTTAGAAAGAGGGTTTAAGTGCCCAATGGCCAAGTGCTTAATGCTAGATTGCCTAGCTATGAATTAAGTATTTAATAGCTAATATGTTAGCCAAAAAAGGGGTTGAAAATAGAAAATTTTGCAGTTTTGCACTAGGCACATGCTTGTGGGGAGTCTCTTTACATTTTAAAAGTTGCTATTTGGACTCTTTTTCTGTTTGTCTAAAGTAGTTCTCATAATAAAATACAACAAAACATGCAAACAGTTATTGTTATTGTATGTACCTGTGTTTGCTTCAACATTTGAAATGCCTTCTCTGCCTCAGGATTCCACTTAATCATGACTGACCCTCTGCGCTTTGTCAGATCTGTCAGTGCGGCTGCAATGGTAGCAAAATTGGGTATAAAATGCCTGTAGTATCCTGTGATCCAAAGAAATGCGCAAACTTGTTTTTTATTTATAGGTTGGGGTCACTTTTGAACTGCCTCAATCTTATTGATCTGAGACCTGATCAGCCCTCGACCTATAATGTAGCCAAGGTATTTGGCCTCCTCCAAGGCTATGGCACACTTTTTTGCGTTGGCAGTGAGTTCTGCTTTCCTTATTGGAATCTACTACTGTTTGTACCCGGGGCAAATTACATTTCCAATCTGGGATGTGGATGACCACATCGTCCAAATAGGCAGCTGCATATTGGCGATGTGGTCTCAATGTCTTGTCCATGATTCGCTGAAATGAGACAGGAGCACCATGCAAACCAAAAGGCATCTGCTTATACTGGAATTACCCCTTATGCCGCGTACACACGACCGACTTTCCGGCAGACTAGGTCCGAGGGTCTTCCTGACCGACTTTCGGCGGAGTCCCAACGGACTTTCCGAATGAACGGACTTGGACACACACGAATGGACTAAGTCCATTTGTGTTGAACGTGATGATGTCAACGGGACTAAACAAGGAAGTTCAATAGCTGCCCTTGCGTCGTATTTGGTCTGTCGGACTAGCACACAGGTGAACGGTTTTCCTGATATTGAGTCCGTCGGATTTGTTTTCCAAAAAAGGATCGGACTAGCCCACACACAATCGGATTGTCCGACGGACTAATCCCGTCTGCCTAGTCTGCTGGAAAGTCCGGTTGCGTGTACACGGCATTAGGGTTAGAAAAAGGCAGTCTTCTCATTTGCAGATTCTGTTAGGGGTATCTACCAATAACCTTTAGTCATATCTAAAGTAGTTATGTACCAGTCACTTCCCAATCTGTCAACAAACTCGTTGACCGAAGGCATTGGGTATGCATTGGATTTGGAAACACTTTTCAACTTCCTGAAATCATTACAACACCTTACAGTGCCATCTGCCTTTGGGACCAACACTGTAGGACTTGACCAGTTACTGTGGGACTCCTCTATCACATCCACCTCTAACATGTTCTTTGTTTCATTTGCAACTGCTTTTCCCTAGCCTTGGGTATTCTATAGGAGGGCTTTACATTTACGCGGACACCTGGTTCCATAATTATGTAATGCTGTATAACACTGGTCTGTCCGGGTAGGTGAGAGAAAAAGTCTCTATTATTATTCACAAACTCTTTAAAGTGGAAGTAATCTCCCCTATCGCTTTCATCCACAGAAGCTGCCATCTTTGCCTCTCTTTAATCTTCAGCTGCCCATGTGATCCGTTATGACACCAGCCATTGGGTGGTTTGACAGTATGGCTGAAAGCACAGCCAATGTGCAGTTAGCACTCCCGGCATGCCATTTTTTTGAAACTGTTTAAATCGATGGGTCTACTTCCACTTTAACGTCCTTCTGTTGGGCCACTGACAACATTACAGTTATAGGTACCTCAGGTGTCACGAGGGCAATGTCCTTTTGGGGGGTTGGCACTGCCAGTAAAGTCTCTCTGTTCTTCCAAGGTTTCAAGAAATAAACGTGATATATTTGCTCTGGTTTCCTTTGCCCTGGCTGGTAAACTTTGTAATTTACTTCCCCCTACTCTTTCCATAATTTCAAAGAGACTTTGCTAGGAATTTACTCTCAACTGTGGGGACAAGTACCGGGCCGGCACTCTATCTGCAGGGTTCAAGGTTTGGGTCTTGGCTCCTCCTGATTATAAACCCTCCTCTGGGCCTCCTGGGTTTGCTCCATATGTTCCTGTACAAGCGGCATGACAGCTGCGATACTATCTTGCATCAGTGAGATATGCTCGATGACGCTTCTATACGGCGTAGTCTCTCCCTCCCACGTTCCCTCCCACGTTTGCGACATCTAGCAATCCCCTGGGATGTCTACCATACAGTAGTTCAATGGGGGAATAATCTGTAGATGCCTGAGGTACCTCTTGTATAGCAAACATGAGGTACGGCAGAAGACAATCCCAAATTTCTCCCATCTTTGTCTACCACCCTTCTTTTTTTTCTTTTTTCTTTTTTTTTTAACATGCTTTTGAGCGTCTTGTTAAATCTCTCCACAAGACCACCAGTTTGGGGGTGGTAGACAGAGGTACGGAGATGGGAGATTTTGAACAACTTGCATGATTCTTTAGTAACTCTGGACATAACTGGTGTGCCTTGATTCATTAATACGCCTTTTGGAATACCTAAACGTCTAAATACCTGGATAAGCTCTTTGCCAATAGTCTTAGCTGAGGTATTACACAGGGGAATGGCTTCCAGATACAGTGTGGCATAGTCCAGTATGTGCTGATGGCCCCAGAGAGATTTTACTACTGGTCCCACCTGATCCATGCCAATTTTTTCAAATGTCACTTTGATTATTGGTAATGGTACCAGCGGACTGCAAAAATGGGGCAATGGCACAGAATACTGATGCTCTGGGCGTGACTCACAATATTCTTTGACATCTGCATGTAACCCAGGTCAAAAGAATCTTTGGGTTATTTTCTCCATGGTTTTCTCTATACCCAGGTGTCCGCCCATTATATGACCATGGGCTAAATCTAATACCATCTGATGATAGAGTTTGGAAACTACTAGCTAACTGTATGTCCTCCTCCCCTTGCTTTACCACTTGATACAGCAAGTTATGTTTAAAACCCATGTAGGGAAAAGGCAGCCCTACATTATGTTCAACAGGTTCCCCATCAATCATTTTAATGTTGTTCCGTGCAAAAGTTATCTTTCTTGACTTCTAAGTGAGGCACCACATTCTGCGCACTCTCATTTTTAGAGTCCGAGATCATTTCTTGTTCCTTATCCTCAAGCTGGGGGCTGGATTGCAGCTCCTCCTGCTCCCCAGCCATTACAGAAAAAGGAAAAGGATCTACCACTTCCTTGGACACACCAACAGTTTCCCTTTCAATTTTGCAATCAAAAGGGTCTAGGGTAAGTTCCGGTGTTTCCTCAAAGGGGGAGCTCTATCCTCCTGACTCCTTTTGTTTTCCCACAAACTCTAAAAGTGTGGAAAATCCCTCCCCACTAGGGCTTCATGAAGCATTGATGGTACCACCACCACCCCCCCCCCCCCCCGAATGTGTTACCAACCACAGCAGTCTGCTAGTCACATGTGTCACCATGTATGCAAATAACCCCAATAGTGCTAGGGTGTAACTTTGCAGGATTTACACAATCACCTTTGACTAATGTCACAACACTACCAGAATCAAACAGAGCCGTGACCAGCTTTCCATCAACTGAAATCACACACATTTGTTTTTCTATGCGTCCCTGACATGATGCAGTACACGCCACCTGTGCAAAAAGAGACATTCGTTTTTTTTTTAAAATAAGCATTATCACATTGCATTGGTTCATCATTTAGGGAACAGTTAGTAGCAATATGACCTAACACATGGCAGCGATAATATTTTATGTGTTCTGTACCCAGACCTCTAAACGGCCTCAGAGACCATTCCTGACCTATTTGGCCTCCAAGTCCTGAGCCCATAGTCCTCATTATCTGTAGCAACAGTCTTATAATTTTTCCCCGAGCCCCTTGAACCCTGGAATAGTCTTACCGGATCCTACGAGTTTTTCACCCCTAGAGACATTGGGGACAGATGGGTTCAAGTCCTCAGTTGCAGTATTTCTCTCCACCAGGTCCATCAGTTTGCAGTCTTAGGGTCCCCATGGCTGACTCACTTCCTCAAAGTGGCAGGGAGCGCAAGTAAACAATGGTTCATGACCACACCCTCCACAATCTTAGGGCCTGACAAAGTCTCTGGCTGCAGCCACTTCTTGGTGAGGTGTATAAAGCCAAACATTTGGGAGCAGGGTGATTTGTCAGTACTGTATGACCACTGATTCACCCGTTGAGCCTGGACCTCAAGGGTGATGCAAGCATCTCAGCTTTTAGCATCCCATAATCCTGGGCAGCATCTAGTTCAAGGTCATAATAAGCCTTTTGGGGTTCTCATGTCAGGAAGGGCTCTAGCAGTCCTGTCTATTTCTCTTTTTGTCATCCTTCCCAAACAGAAACTCGTGAGGTAAGATTCCATATCATCTGCAGGTGTCATCTTCTGCAGATAAAAGCTGCCATGTACCATTTTCTGTTACGCCGGCAAAGGCCCTTCTTTAACTCCATATCATCTGCTTCCATATCATCTGAAGATGTCATCTTCTGCAGATAAAAGCTGCCATGTACCATTTTCTATTATGCCAGCAAAGACCCTTCTTTAACTCCACCAGGGCCTCCGCAAACTGGTGATTGATTTCTTGCTTTTGGCGGTTGGTTTCCTGCTGTGTTGCAGTGGCTTGGCAATTCGCCTCCTGTTGTGCTGCAGTGGCTTCTGTGAACTGGCGGTTGGTTTCCTGCTGGACTGCAGTGGCCTGCAGCAGGGCTCTGATCATATGCTCTATTATTCCACTTGCTTAGGAAGTTGCCCGGCCAAATCCACCATATATAGGGGGTTAGCTCAATAGGGATCACCTTCCCTGGGAAAAAGTAGTCCAAACGGCAGGTTTTTAAAAGATGGCATGAAAATCAAACAAACAAAACAGAAAATAAATGAAAACTAAACATTTCCAGTTCCTAACTCTCAAGTGAAGTACTTCTCCCAGTCACCCACAAAACAAAGATAATGCAAACCTTTTTCTTTCTCTCACAAGGCAAACCACATCAGTAGCTCTCTCAGGTTTTGGCTTCCTGTGTCCCAGGCCAAGAGCAACCTCCTGCTCCAGTCCTGCTTTATACCACTTACTGGTGGACACAAGTGGACCACAAGTGGACCACAAATTCTGGTCCAGAACCAACCCTGCCAAGGTGGCTGGTAAAACCTGGATTTGCAGGTTCTCTGCAAATGAACGCATGCAAGGTGAAACATAATGTCTATTAATCACCTTGCCTTTCATAATGTCACAATAAATATATATTATACGTAGCCCTTTTTTCTTTTCATTTTTTTTTTTTTTTTTTTTTAATAAGTGCTCACATAATCTTTGTTCTGAACTGTATAAGGGGTTTAGAGAGATAGGGGTGGAGAAACAGCAGTACAATGATCTTATGAGAAAATGGCTGTGTAGTGGGGGGGGGGGGGGTGTCATGCAAGCACAAGTCTGATCATTTGTGTTCTCAGCTGCATAAGGGGCATAGAAAAGTGGGGGTGGAGACTGTCAGCAGGATGCAGAGAAAGAGCTGTGCAAGGGGGCATGTCAGCACAAGTCTACTCCCAACACAACCACAAAACTTTCCATACTAGGATGGATGTGCTTTCATGCCTAGCATTGCCAGTTTGATCTAGGAAAAGCAGGGGGACTGGCAGGATAACCAGGGATTTCACACAAAAGAAGAAATCCAAGGAGAACAGGATACTTTTTAACACAAGTACAGTGAGGGAAAAGAGTATTTGATCCCCTGCTGATTTTGTACATTTGATTTTGTACGTTGACAAAGAAATTATCAGTCTATAATTTTAATGGTTGGTTTATTTTAACAGTGAGAGGTAAAATATCCAGAAAAACGCATTTCAAAAAAGTTATAAATTGATTTGCATTTTAATGAGTAAAATAAGTATCTGATCCCCTAAAAATCAGCAAGATTTCTGGCTCCCATGCGTCTTCTATACAGCTAAGGAGCTGAGATTAGGAGCACTTTCTTAAAGGGAGTGCTCCTAATTTCAGCTTGTACCTGTATAAAAGACACCTGTCCACAGAAGCAGTCAATCAGATTCCAATCTCTCCAGCATGGCCAAGAACAAAGACCTGTCCAAGGATGTCGGGGACAAGATTGTAGACCTACACAAGGCTGGAATGGGCTACAAGACCATCACCAAGTAGCTTGGTGAGAGAGTGACAACAGTTGGTGCGATTTTATTCGCAAATGGAAGAAACACACATAACAGTCTCCCTCAATGTCCCTTGGTCTGGGGCTCCTTGCAAGATCTCACCTCGTGGAGTTTCAATGATTCCGAGATCTGTGAGGAATCAGCCCAGAACTTACCACAGCCTTCGTCTTTTGCCAGACCAGACTGAACCCAGACCATCACACTCTTCCTTACATGCCTCCTTCCAGGCTGTGGCTCTGGTGTTGGAGTTGTGGCAGGAGGTGGAGGAGGAGGAGGAGGATGATGGTTGAACTCACAAACATGGCATTTGCTTGTGAGTTCGCCCCTCAACCCCTTATTTAGGGGTTGTAGGATCACTTCATCACAGAAGAGGCATTGGCCCTCCTCCATTTTCTGCATTTTGCAGGCATAGTCCTCTTCAAGAGTGGGGAGGGTTCTGAGGGCCACAGTAGCCTGTCGAATTAACCCACGTGCAGCCTCCTCCAGTTTCCTCCCCTTCCTGGGCCCTTTTTTTTTTTTGAAGGCGGATGGGAGGGACCTGGGATTCGGTCAGTCTACTGGGCCCAGCCACCTCCTGGTTGCCACTTACCCCCGCCACCTCCTGGCTGCCACTTTCCACAGCCTCCTCCTGGCTGAGGCTTTCCTGTGTATGTAAAAGGGGCATATGTTTAGTTTTTTGTTCATCAGTCACACAAAATTTTCAGCTCATGACGGTTGCAAATTGAATGTTAATAAATAGAAAAGACTATCATTCTGACCCCAGCATTTTTCATTTTTGTCCCAATCATTTTTGGCCACTACTGTCTATTGATATGTAAAACACTTTGTTAAATCAGAAATTAGTGATCAATAATAACATCTAGTTAACATCATACATTTTTGGACAAGAAATATGTTGAACAATGCTATACCTGACTCATGCTGGGCTCCTCCACTTCTGCCTGGCTGGAAGGCCCAGGTTGGAGGTCAGAAGCCTCAGCTGGGGTGGAAGGAAGTGTTGAAGTAAGATTGGAGAGTGATGGCCTGATTTCACACTGGTCTGACAAAAAACGCAGTCTGTCATAGTACCACAAACCTGGGGACATAAATGCCATCTGCTGCAGCTCCTGATCTCTGGGAATCCTGGACCTTCTTGCGCTCCCTAATATAAGTGCTCCTCATGCCACCAATTTTGGCCTTCAAATAGGGGATGTCTGCCGTGGGGATCTGCGGCTTCACAAATTCCAGCAATTGATCCTGTACTTATCGAATAGGACAAAACACAAGACAAACCCTAATGTCAGGCTAAGCTCTCCTAATCTTGTCCCAATATAGGCCTCAATCTCTAAGCAGTATAGGCCACTGATGCACCAAGTTAAACTTGTACCTTCGTTATCGCGATCGGCGCTTCCGCTACTCGTTCCTCCGCTCACAGATCATACGTACAACGCACGCGTTACGCTTTATATACACTGCGCATGTGTGAAACTCCTAACGCTCCTGACCTTCTCTCTAGTATATTCCCCGCCCTTTCTCTTTCTGCGTAGTGGGAGAGCACATGGCAGAGAAAGAATAAGTGCATGAAGACGGCAGCAGCAACGACGAAAGCCCGGAACCATGAACATTCTGATCCCGGAGGGGATTTAAGGCCTCAAATATGTCCTTTGTAGAGATGGTGGAGATGGTGACCATCTTGAAGAGGGCCGACTATGATGGGAAGCATGGACCGTACAGCACCCCATATGTGAGAAAGGCCAAGATAATGACTAAAGTTGTGAAAAGTCTGCATAGGAATTTTGGGGTACGACGATCCAAGGATCATCTAAGGAAATGCTGGTCAGACCTGAAATTGAGGGAGCATGATCAGTACAGAAGGATCAAGAGAGTTCTGCAAAAAAGTAAGTAGTTGACGTGTGTTCCTATTATTATTATTATTATTATTACTTGTATGCTGCTTTTCTTTACTGTTGTACAGTTACAAATGGCAACTTTAAATTGGTGTTGCCACCAAAAAATTAAAACTACTTAAAATTCATAAAAAAAATAAAAAAAAAATAATTGGCAAAAAAAAAAATTTTTACTCACCTCTAAATACCGGTTGCTAGGGGGTCCCTCGTAATCTGCCTTCTTCATTGCCCGGGCTGGTGACATCACTTCCCCTCGCGCCGCACATTCACCTGGGACCTGTCATGTGTCCCAGGTGACTGTACGCCGTATCACGGCGCCCTGCACCACTCGCGCATGCCACAGCCGGGTGCCCACAGTATGCATGACGGCGCCGCGAGCGGAGCGGGGAGCGAGGGGGGGGCTTCGTTCCCCCGCATCGCTGGACCCTGGGGCAGGTAAGTGTCCAATTATTAAAAGCCAGCAGCTGCAGTATTTGTAGCTGCTGACTTTTAATTTTTTTTTTTTAGGGGGTACCCCACTTTAAGGTTCGTGGGCACAGTAATCATCCGTAGTAAACATGTTCACCCACTAACACAATGTTTCTGGCAGATGCAGATTAACTACATTTGGTCATGCCTATTTGTATTAAAAGAAGTTTAGTACATTGTTATATCTGGAGACAGCAGTAACCCCGAACGGTGTCGTTGCATTATTTAAATTGCTCCAACCGGTACAATGATCTGGGGGTTTTTCTGTCTCACAAATGTGATAAATAGGAAAGTACACCCATCCATTACTGATCCCATAGTGAGCACCAGACCCTGCCTTTCATCTTGGGATATTATCTCGCCTAGAAGATCGAGACTTGAGATGGTGTTAACCCCTTGTGATCTGGCTGTTTGGCTGTATCGTATTCAATTTATGTTCAAGTGTTTCAATTCACACAAGGCTTGATATTCATATTATGGATTTCTATTCTCACATAGATATTTGTGGATAAGTTCTAGAGTTGGACTTCTTTTTTTGTGTGTGTGGTTTTTTAGCATTTAATAAATTACTTTTTTATTATATTTATGTATAGGTCTCCTTAGTGCGCTGTTCTTTGTTGTTTATTTTTTTTTATTTAGTACATTGTTGTCTAGATGGGTTTGTAACTAGAATGAAATGCAAACTTGATTCAGTGTAAGGAGAGGACACTCAGCAGCTGTTTACACATCTGGACGCAGGAGCACTAGTGAGGGACACCAGAACAAACTTTTTAGGGCGTCCCACGCAGGTGCTTCAGTGGATACTAGGGGTGTCTCCATGTGTGAAACTTGACCAAAACAGGTAAGTATTACAGCTTTAGAAATGGGAAAAAAAATAATGTCTTCAGCTTGGAACTTTGCCAAAACAGACAATTGTATGACACTTCCAAACAATGTTTCATATTACTATTTCTACCCTCAAATATCTGTGTGCTAAGTATTCCTTTTTTTAATTCATATAGGGGAGAAAAGACTCGGGACATCAGAGGACACCAGGGACCCACAACCTCCTAAAGAAGGGTAAATCCCCACACCCCAACCTGAGGATGTGGAGGAAGGAGAGGTTTATGAAGTGGGCGAAATAGTGACCACAACAGGTGAGTGTCTGAGACCACAGCTTCAGGTAATAGATGGATGCCTGCATATTTTTAATACATGGTGTGCTTTTTTATTTTAGGTGATTGTGGATGTTGTAGAAGAAACTAATTTCACAAGTGCAAGTGCACAGATCCTCAACAGGGAAATCATGGTGTGCAATAGGGATTTACAGAAGATCAATGATGTTGAAAAAAGACTCAAAAACATCATTTATGTTTTAGGCAGAATCTAAAACACACCAAAATTATTCAAATTGTTTTGATTTTTATTATTTTTCTAACTTTTTTAAAGTATATTGAAAGCCAAATTTTGAAGATGCACACAGTGGGGGTTATTTACGAAAGGCAAATCCACTTTGCACTGCAAGTGCACTTGAAAGTGCAGTCGCTCTAAATCTAAGGGTTAGATCTGAAATGAGTGGAAGCTCTGCTGATTTTATCATCCAATCATGCGCAAGTTAAAATGCTGTTTTTTATTTTCCTGGCATGTCCCCCTCGGATCTACAATGACTTTACTTCCAAGTGCACTTTCAAGTGCACTTGCAATGCAAAGTGGATTTTCCTTTAGTAAATAACCCCCAGTGTGTCAACATGTGCTATCTGCCATCACGGGATATCAATGTACGCATTTTGTGGGTGCAACCCCTTCCTCGCAACTAAAGTAGCTGAGAGGAAGGGGTTGCACCCCCGAAATACATCCATTAACCACTTACAGACCGGACCAGACCACTTTTTGCGATTCGGCACTGCGTCGTTTTAACTGACAATTGCGCGGTCATGCGACGTGGCTCCCAAACAAAATTGACGTCCTTTTTTTTCCCACAAATAGAGCTTTCTTTTGGTGGTATTTGATTACCCCTGCGGCTTTTATTTTTTGCGCTATAGACAAAAATAGAGCGACAATTTTGAAAAAAACACATTATTTTTTACTTTTTGTTATAATAAATATCCCCCAAAAATATATAAAAAAACATTTTTTTCCCTCAGTTTAGGCCGATACGTATTCTTCTACATATTTTTAGTAAAAAAAAATCGCAAGAAGCGATTATTGATTGGTTTGCGCAAAAGTTATAGCGTTTACAAAATAGGGATAGTTTTATGGCATTTTTATTAATAATTTTTTATTCTTTTTTTTTACTAGTAATGGCGGCGATCAGCGATTTTTATTGTGACTGCGACATTGGGCCGGACACATCAGACATTTTTGACACACTTTTGGGACCATTGTCATTTATACAGTAGTCACTGCTATATAAATGCAGTGATTCCTGTGTAAATGACACTGGCAGTGAAGGGGTTAACCAGTGGGTGGCAATGTAGGGGTTAAGTGTTCCTAGGGGTGTGTTACTAACTGTGGCGGGGTTGGGCTTTCATTTAGTGAACACTGATCTCTGCTCCAATCACATGGAGCAGCGATCAGCGTCACTAGTTGCTAGGCAGAATGGAGAAATGCTGTTTACACGGCATTTCCTCCATTCAGCCGTCCCGTGAGACGATCGTGGGTATGCCCGCGGCGATCGAGTCCGCGGGACCCGCGACCGGACTCACGGGGGTCCCGACCGGATGGCAGGGTGGCATTGAAGATTGGACGTACCTGTACACCAATATGCCTGCCCGTGCCATTCTGCCGACGTACATTGGCGTGCGCTGGTTGGGAACCAGTTAATCCCCCATGATGGGAGCTAGCACATGTTGACATTATGAATGGGATCAGGAGGGAAATACACATTTTGACTCTCAATTTGTGTGCATCTTCAAAATTTGGCTTTTACAAGGGTGACATCACCCCATCTGATGAAGGCAAGATCAACACAGTTTGGACATACTAATGTCTGATATTGCCTTCAATTTATCAAAGTTGAACTTTTTAAGTTCCTGAGTGTATTGTTTTATGGTTTTAAACATGTCTGTTTACCGCAAAAAAAGCATATTTCTACTGTCAAACAAAAAAATTGTATTCAAAAAATATGTTGGTTTGTTCAAAAACCCTTTTGTAACGCACATGTGAATGTGCACAGTAAAATATTTTCTACTGAACAATGTGTAGATTCTTCTTTCAATGCCCAATAGCAGTTTTTGGAGTAAGTTGGTGTTTACAGTCACATTGGAGGTTATTTACTAAAGGCAAATCCACTTTGCACTACAAGTGTACTTTCAGTGCAGTTTCAAGTGCACTTTTGCAGTTCACTTGTAGTGCAAAGTGGATTTTCCTTCAGTAATTAACACCCACAGTTCTTTAAAATTTGCCCCAATCAGGCCATTTTTTGACTCAAAAAATGTAATTCATGGTGCTGAAAATGATGAATATTTTTATCATGAATGCATTACATACATTAACAACAAAAACAAGGTGTGTGTGTGTGTAGCAGAAACAACATAATAATAGTTAGCTGAAGAAGATTGTCACCTCATGTATCAAATAAATTCCGTTTGCACTATTGAAGAAAATGGCCAAAAAGAAAAGCTCATTGGGTAACCTAGGAGACAGCTAAAAGAAACACAAGCAGCAAATCAAAGGAAGTCTTATTTCAGTTTAAATTAAATTTAAAAAATGTTTCTTAAACATTTTCTGGCATATCAATGGCCCCCCTACCAGCAAAGTACTCCATATATTTTAGACAGACCTCGCGGGCACTTTGTGGGGGGCAAGCCAGAACAGCTAGCTCCAAGCGCCTTCATGGTTTGTTCTTGAAATCCGGCCTCAGGCCCAACTGAGGCGACATAGTTCATAGAATTTCTCCTTAAAAAGTTGTGTAGAATGCAGCATGCAAGTATTATATGGTTACGTTTATATTCCGCCATGTTGATTGGCATAAGGAATAGGCGGAACCGGCTGGCCTTATCCCAAAAGCATTCTCCACCACTCTTCTGGCCAGCCGGTAGTTAAAAACCCGCTGGTCCGGTGTGAGGGTCCCCATCAGGAACGGCCGCATCAGGTGATCACCCAGCCCAAATGCTTCATCAGCAACAAAGATGAAGGGAAGATCGGCCACATTGTCTTCCAGAGATCCCAAGCCACCACTCTGGAGCTGTCCATAGAACGCGGTCTGGGCAATAACTCCACCATCCGACATCCGGCCATTCTTCACAACATCCATAGTGAAACTCATATGTCGCCGACACCACCACCAACATCACAATGCTATTAAACCCCTTATAGTTGTAATAGTATGACCCCGAGTTGGGGGGTGGGACTATGTGGACGTGTTTCCTATCAATTGCCCCTCCGCAGTTGGGAAAGGCCCACCGCTGGGCAAATTGGGAAGCCACAGTCTGCCATTCCTGTGGCGTTGAAGGAAACTGTGGAGTAAAAAATTAAAAAAGAGTACTTTTGCACATAACATTGCAAGCAGATTAGACACAAATGTTCTTGGCCAACATCAGTATAACATTTATTTGAAATGTTGTGTGTAACCCCCGTTTCACAGGCAGCAAATCGCGAGGCTTGCCAGAGCCGTTGAGTGGGTGATCTGTCAGCTAATGTCACTGCTTGCAGAGAGAAAGTTTAGCTGTCAAAATACAGCAGTGATGTCGGGGGTGGGTGGGACCGAACAGCTATCAAACACCAGCCAATGGGATAGAGTCTGGGCTGTCCGCTACATTTATGTGGCTCTGCCCCCTTTCTTAAGCAGCCCAATTATTGACTGGTGTTGATAGCTGCTTAGATCTCTCTCCCTCCAAGTAGTTACGTTAGCTGCTGACAGTTTCACACACCGAGCTGCTCTGGCAAGCCTCACTGTCTGCTGCGTGTGAAATTCACCCTCTCCCCCACCAGTCCCGATCAATGCTGTCTAACCTATCGGTGCCAAGCAATACTGCCTATCGGTGCCAACCAATGCTTCTTATCAGTGCCAATCAATGCTGCCAATCAGTGCCATCAATGCTGACAATCAGTACCCATCAGTGCTGCCTATCAGTGCCCATAAGTGCTGCCAATCAGAGCCCATCAATGCTTTCTATCAGTGCTGCCAGTCAGTGCCACCTATAAGTGCTACCAATTAGTACCAATTAACACTGCCAATCAGTGTAGCCTATTAGTGCCCATCAGTGCTGCCAATCTGTGTCCATCAGTGCTGCCAATTAGTGGCAATCAGTGCTGCCTATCAGTGCCAATCAGTGCTGCCAATCATTGCCACCTTTCAGTGTCAATCAGGGGCAGCTATTAGTGCCAATCATTCCTGCCAATCAGTGCCACCTATCAGTGCACTGAGTGCAGGGATGGGGAGATGAACTCAGCAGCCAGGCACATTATCCATGGGTGGGGGGGGGGGGGGGCAGCCACAACTAAAATCCGTTGATATTTATTAATGCCACATGCCAATCTTTAGTATAATAGGTAATCGCCACACTACTATTTACAATAAACTTCTAGAGGTAAAATAAAAAAGTGTCAGTAAAAGGCTTGCTACTAAGCACTGTTATCTGTTCCCTCACCAGAAAAAAAAAAGTGCAGCGCTAACTTACTAATCAATAGGGATGAGCCGAACACCCCCCGGGTTCGGTTCGCAGCAGAACATGTGAACAGGCAAAAATTTTTTTGAACATGTGAACACCCTTAAAATCTATGGGACATGGACGTGAAAAATCAAAAGTGCTCATTTTAAAGGTTAATATGCAAGTTATTGTTAAAAAAAAAGTGTGCCCCAGAGAACATGTATCAATGCAAAAAAAAAGTTTTAAAAACGGCTGTTTTTTTTTGGGAGCAGTGATTTTAAAAATGCTTAAAGTGAAACAATAAAAGTGAAATATTCCTTTAAATTTTGTACCTGTGGGATCTCTATAGTAGGCCTGTAAAGTGGCAAATTTTTCCCGTGTTTACAACAGTCCCTGCACAAAATGACATTTCTAATGGAAAAAAGTCATTTAAAACCACTCGCGGCTATAATGAATTGTCGGGTCCCGGCAGTACAGATGAAAGTCACAGAAAAAAATGGCATGGGATCCCCCCAGTCCATTACCAGGCCCTTAGGGTCTGGTATGAATATTAAGGGGAACCCTGAACCAATGCTTAAAAAAATTGCGTGGGGGTCACCCCAAATTCCAGAGCAGGCCCTTCAGGTCTGCTATGGGTATTAAGGGGAACCCAGTGCCAATTGTTTTTAAAAAAATCATCATCGTTCATGTCCCATAGACTTTTTAAAACTTTTTTTTGCATTGATACATGTCCCCTGGGGCAGGACCCAGGTTCCCAAACACTTTTTTTTTATGACAATACCATGCATATAAGCCTTTAAAATTAGCACTTTTTATTTCCCCCATAGACTTTTAAAGGGTGTTCCGTGGCTTTCAAATTTGGTGCGAACACCCCAAATTGTTCGCTATTCAGAGAACAGGCGAACATCGAGCTCATCCCTACTAATCGATAACTTAACAATAATGGCGCAACCCTCTAATGTATATAAATCTCAATAAACTTCAATATTACCACAATACCGGTCTTTGTGATATGTACTGTAACTTCACATACAATACACATCAAACTGAAAGTGAGTTTGCGGTAGAGGAACTATAGTGGCCTGCACAGAGTCCTGACCTCAAACCAATAGAACACTTTTGGGATGAATTAGAGCAGAGACTGCAAGCCAGGCCTTCTTGTCCAACATCAGTGCCTGACCTCACAAATGCGCTTCTGGAAGAATGGTCAAACATTCCCATAATAACACTCCTAAATCCTGTGGACAGCCTTCCCAGAAGAGTAGAAGCTGTTATAGCATCAAAGGGTGGGCCAACTCAATATTGAACCCTACGGACTAAGACTGGGATGCCATTAAAATTAATGTACGGGTAAAGGCAGGTGTCCCAATACTTTTGGTAATATAGTGTATATACTGGACCCATACCAACTCTGTGTCACCGTTACAGCAAACTGTCACCACCTCTGGCACGCTTATAAGTCACTGTGCAAAAATTGTATTGCATTTTTCCTACATCTTACTGCAGGGGACCGATGCGTGCACGCACAGCTGGCACGATGACCGCCAGGCACCCGCGATCACTCGTGACAGAGCGAGAACCAGAATCTGTGTGTGTAAACACACAAATCCTGGTTCTCTCAGGGGAGAGGAGAGAGATTGTGTGTTCATGCTAAGTATGAACACACGCTCTCTCTCCTCCCCTAGTCAGTCCCATCCCCCCTACAGTTGGAACACCCCTTAGTGTTAACCCCTTCTAACCCCTTCCGTGCCAGTGACATTTATACAGTAACCAATGGCTATTTTTAGCTCTGATCGGTGTATAAATGTCAATGGTGCCAAAATAGTGTCAAAAGTGTCCGATCTGTCTGCAGCAATGTCGCAGTCCTGATAAAAATTGCAGATCGCCATCATTACTAGTAAAAATAATAATAATAATAATAAAAATTACGTAAATCTATCCCCTATTTTGTAGACACTAAAACCTTTAAGCAAACCAATCAATATATTCTTATTTCACCAAAAATATGTAGAAGAATACATTTTGGCCTAAACTGAGGAATTTTTTTTTTTTTTTAAATGTGGGGATATCTATTATAGCAAAAACGACAAAATATTGTGTGTTTTTTTTTTCTTTCAAAATTGTCTCTATTTTTTTGTTTACAGCGCAAAAAATAAAAACCGCAAAGGCAATCAAATACCACCAAAAGAAAGCTCTATTTGTAGGGAAAAAAAGGACATACATTTTCTTTGGGTACATCTTTGTTGCTTTAACTGACAAATGCGCAGTGCTGTTACGCAAAAAAATGGCCTGGTCAGGAAGGGGGCAAATCCTTCCGGGGCTGGAGTGGCTAAAAAGGTTGAGGCAGAGAACAGAGGACCCATCCTATCTAGTGCCATAGTGCATTAGTGGCGGATATGCTAGGCTTAAACTGACTATGTGCTGTCAGTATATAAAATGATAGCAAAGGGTAAAGGGGACCAAGGGGATTTACAGGATGGTTTTATGGGAGGGGCAGTCCTCTAGGTTGTTCTTCTGTCAGCTATGGCTGGCTCCTTAAGAAGCGTTGGTGCACTCAAAGATGGGGTTAGTAAACCTGTACGGGAGTAGCGCTACACTACTAGTCCATATAACACTACCCTCTGCACAAGTTAACAATGCTGCTGTTCAGGACTGGCTACATTGCTCCTTCATAGATACTGTGAACTAGTGAATGTGGCCACCCTAGGACAGGAAGTATGATGCCAGCCAGATCAGGTTGAAATAAAAAAAAATTAAAAAAACAATACAGCCACCACTTCTAAGCACTACAAAGATACAGTGTTTTACATTTTTTGTTTTGTGGTTTAGATACACTTAATGTATTAAAAGTTTTCTTCACCAGCAGCCAGGGTGCCCTCTTACTTTTTTTTTTCGTCACTTCCCTGCAGGCACCAGTCATCTAACATAGAGTGTCCATAAGGCTGGGTTCACACTGTTGCGAATTGGATGCAGGTTTCCCGTCACCCAGTTCACATGCTAGGAGATTGTGACCAGCTCTCTATGGAGCCGGTTCACACATCTCCAGGGCAGCTGCAGAGCGAATTGCACAGGAGTCAGTTGCGTCTTCTGGTCTGGTCAGGTCTGAATTCAGCCAACAATTTGGACCGAAATGGGAACTGAAATGCTGAACAGGGATACAGTGGACCCCTGCTGTGAGCCGCTCCATACGGCAGTGTAAACCCAGCCTCAAGGAAGGAAACAGATATATGCCCGGTCCTTTACTCGCTTGCCACCTAAATGCTCACAAGTGGCTGGTGATAAAGCCCCTGCTGCGCCATTTAGTTAATTTAGGAAACTCATAGTGTCTGCGCTCAGCTCAAGATGATGTTACTTAAAGTGGTTGTAAAGGCTCAAGTTTTCTTTACCTTCAAGCATTCAATGCATAAAGGTAAAAAACCTTCTGTGTGCAGCAGCCCCCTAGCCCCCCTAATACTTACTTGAGCCCCTTTTTGATCCAGCGATATCCACGAAAGCTTGTCTCCCTGGGGACTCACACTCCTAAATTGGCTTTTGCCAGCAGCATGAGCCATTGACTCCCGCTGCTTTCAATCACAGCCAGTGAGCCAATCAGGAGACAGAGAGGGTGGGCCGAGTCGTAGCTCCATGAATGTCTGCTTGGGGGCCCCCAGAGAAAGGTACTTGCTGTGGGGGCACCTGGCAGGAGGGAGGGGCCAGGAGTGCCAGCGTGGTACCCCAAAGAGGAGGATCTGGGCTGCTCTGTGCAAAACAATTGCACAAAGCAGATAAGTATAAAATGTTTGTCATTTTAACCACTTGCCTACTGGGCACTTAAACACCCTTCCTGCCCAGACCAATTTTCAGCTTTCGGTGCTCTCACACTTTGAATGACAATTACTCAGTCATGCAACACTGTACCCAAATGAATTTTTTGTCCTTTTTTCCCACAAATAGAGCTTTCTTTTGGTGGTATTTGATCACCTCTGGGGTTTTCATTTTTTGCGCTATAAATGAAAAAAGACCGAAAATTTTGAAAAAAGCGCATATTTCTTAATTTCTGTGACAAAATTATGCAAATTATTAATTTTTCTTCATAAATTTTGGCCACAATTTATACTGCTACATATCTTTGGTAAAAATAACCCAAATTAGTGGATATTATTTGGTCTTTGTGAAGGTTAGAGAGTCTACAAGCTGTGGTGCGAATCATACAAAATTGATCACATCTGATGTACTGGTGGCCTATCTCACTTCTTGTGACCCGAACAAGCCAGGAAAGTACAAATACCCCCCAAATGACCCTTTTTTGGAAAGTAGACATTCCAAGGTATTTAGTAAGAGGAATGGTGAGCTTTTTGATGTTGTCATTTTTTTCCCACAATTCTTTGCAAAATTAAGATTTTTTATTTTTTTCCACAAAATTGTCATTGTAATAGGTTATTTTTCTCACATGGCATATGTATACCACAAATGACACCCCCCAAAAAATTCTGCTACTCCTCCTGAGTATTACAATACCACATGTGTGGGACTTTTTCACAGCCTGGCCACATAGAGAGGCCCAACATGCAGGGAGCGCCATCACGTGTTCTAGGAGCATAAATTACACATCTAACTTGTTGACTACCTATTACACTTTTGAAGGCCTTGGAGCACCAGGACAATGACACGTGACACTAATGACAGATGGCACTGATGATACTTATACGTGGCTGATGACAGATGGCACTAATACGTGACACTGATGACAGATGGCACTGATAAGTGGCATTGATGACACGTGACACTGACAACAGATGGCACGTGACACTGACAAGTGGCACTGATGACAAATGGCACTGATACGTGGCACTGATGACAGATGGCACTAATATGTGGCCCTGATGACAGATGGCACTGATCGCAGATGGCACTACGTGGCACTGATGACACGTGGCACTGATGACAGATGGCACTTATACGTGGCACTGAAGACAGATGGCACTGGGGACAAATGGCACTGACAACAGGTGGCACTGGGGACAGATAGCACTAACAGGTGGCACTGGGGGCAGGTAGCACTGGGCGAGGATGGCACTGGGGTGGATGGCACTGGGGCGGATGGCACTGGGGGAGGATGGCACTGGGGCGGATGGCACTTTTTTTAACTTTTTTATTTTTTCACTTACGGCCGCTGCAGCCGTTCATCTCTCCCCTCTCACACGCTGTCTGTGTGAGGAGAGAGATGATCTCATATGTTTACATATCACATTGGACACGCCGATCGCGCTGTAAACGGCCGCTGTGATTGGCCGTTTACAGCGATCTGTGTTTGCCTGTCTCCGGGGGACACGGCAAACACAAAACTTCCCAATGCGCACCCGCGGCGGCGTGCATTGCGGAAGTAAACACGAGGACGTCCAGGGACGGCCTCCCGGACGAGAGCGTCTGCTCTATAGCCGTCATTCGGCTATAGGGCGGGCGGGAAGCGGTTAAAGAACAAAAAAAAATAAACATGAGACTTTAATATCCCTTTAACTTCTATAATTTCTCTGCCAACAGCTCCCCTGCGCTCCTTTACCTCTGCCACCATCTGTAGTTACAGTAGTACCAACCAAAAGAGAAAGTAAACTTGGTAACACCCCCTCAAATTGTCAGGTTGAACTCTGAAAGCTTAAATCCGATCGTATGACTTAAGAGGATGATGCTGTATCATCCTCTTAAGGCACGTACATACGATCATATTTTCCAACGGAAATTGTGCGATGACGGCTTTTGGCAGGAAATCCGAGCGTTTGTACGCTCCATCAGACAATTGTTGTCGGATTTTCCGCGGACAAATGTTGGATGGATGGCAGGCTTTAAAATTATCCGTGGACAAATGTCTGTTATCAGATTTGCTGAGCGTGTGTAAACAAGTCCGTCAGACAAAGTTCCAAAGTATAAACACACATGCTCGGAAGCAAGGGCGAGCTGAAAGTCAAGTCGGTCTTGTAAACTAGCATTTGTAATGGAGAATTAACATTCGTGACGCTGCAAATAATTAAATCTCGAAATGCAGCATACATGCTGTTTTTCTTTAATGGGATAATAATGAAACTGCTTTGCTGGTGATACTGATGGAGCTATGGCAAACAAAGTTTCAAAGGCTTTTTTTTTCTAGTGCTATCAAGAATAATATTATTGTGCTTGTTACTTTTTTTTTTGGTGCAAGTTACGTAACACCATTATCCTGTAGTTTGTTGGTGTCCCTTGTTAAATTTACAATGTATTTTTTAAAATGTAACTGCCTACCCCCAAACTGTCTGTCATTTGTAGTAAAACACCTAGCCAAGTATTATTCTTCTAATTTTTTTATTGTGCATTTAAAAAAGAAAACAAATACAATTAGATATGCTATCTACACCACAGGCATCTGGAGCAGTACAGTCGGTGTATTGTGCCACCTGCACAGTATACACCTGAAGCTACCCCCAATTGTTGGTGTTGTTCCATTTCTATACCACAGGCATCTGGAGCAGTTACAGTCAGTGTATTGTGCCACCTGCACATTATATACCTGAAGCTACCCCCAATTGCTGGTGTGGTTCCGGTTCTATACCACAGGCATCTGGAGCAGTTACAGTCGGTGTATTGTGCCACCTGCACAGTATACACCTGAAGCTACCCCCGATTGCTGGTGTTGTTCCGTTTCTATACCACAGGCATCTGGAGCAGTTACAGTGGGGGTATTGGGCCTCCTGCACACTATACACCTGAAGCTACCCCCAATTGCTGGTGTCCTCATCTCCCTGCAGGCCATTAGTATGTCTGGAAGGCCAACAAGGAGAGGCAGACAGTCACGAGACAATAAAAGAGGGCAAGCAGGCTCTGTGTCTAGAGGCAACAGTGCTGGTCATGGACGTGGTGCATCGTCATCAGCACGTGGCCATGGGACACGCTTGTCCTTATTTTCGGCAGCTGGACGTGTTGAGCCGCATCATGCCGAAGACTTGGTAGAGTGGATGACCAAGCCCTCCTCATCCTCCTCAGCCTCTCTCACCCAGGCTCAGGGTACTGGCAAAGCAGCTGCCAATGCGTCCTCTTCCCTCGTCTCAATGTCATCAGTCACGCCTTCCCTAGACCCACCATGTCCTCCTGAGGAGTCCCCTGAACTGTTTGAGCACAGTGTTGGGTACATGCTCCACGAGGATGCGCAGCGTTTTGAAGGCTCTGATGATGATACCCAGCTAGAGGAAGGCAGTAGCGTGAGCCCAGAGAGAGGGGATGCTAAAGAAGGACAGCAATCTGGCAGTCATGTTCCACCAGCTGCAGCATACTGCCAGGTTTTCTCCAGTGATGAAGAGGGAGGGGATGATGAGGTCACTGACTCCACGTGGGTGCCTGAGAGGAGGAGGAGGAGGACACCAACGAGGCAGGATGCCCTCCGGGGGCTAGCTTAAGGGCAGCACACCAACTAAATCGCACCGCAGAGCTCCGCCTATGTAGGGCGCTGCCTCTGCGTGTTATTCCAAAAGTTCTTTGGTGTGGGCCTTTTTTGAGATGAGTGCATCAGATCGCACCGCTGCTATTTGCAACATATGTCTCAAGCGTATCATGCGTGGCCAAAACATCAGCCGCTTGGGCACCACATGCTTGACCAGACATATGTTGACCTGCCATGCAGCTCGTTGGCAAGCGTACCTTAAAGACCCACACCAAAGAACAAAGCGGACCTCTCCTTGCTCCTCATCAGCTGGGATCTCCAACCCCACTATACCTTCAGTCCTCTCTGAAACCTGCACTGAGAGGAATGAAGGTGTAGAATTAGTTGTGTCACAGCCAAGTACTTGCGGGCACTCTGCTAGCAGTACACCGACGTCTGATTGTACCAGGCAAATTTCCCTGCCCTAGCTGCTGGACCATCTAAAGAAGTTCACTCCCAGCGATCCACATGCCCAGCGGTTGAATGCTAGCTTGGCTAAATTGCTAACACTTCAACTGCTGCTTTTTCAGTTGGTAGACTCGGCCCCCTTCCGTGGGTTTGTGCAATCTGCGGTTCCTCAGTGGCAGGTTCCCAAACACCACATTTTTTTCTCACGGAAGGCGATTCCGGCTTACTACCGGCATGTGGAAGGCAATGTCCATGCCTCAGCGGTAAGGTGCATATTACCGCTAATTCATGGTCCAGCAGGCATGGACAGGGACGTTACCCATCTTTCATGGCGCATTGGGTCACTCTTCTGGCAGCTGGGAAGGATGCAGGACAAGGTGCAGTAGTGTTGGAGGTTGTTCCACCACCACGCCTCCAAAATGCTACTACTGGTTGTGACACACCTCTCTCCTCCACCCCCTCCTCTTCTTCTTCCTCCATGGTCTCTTCCTGCACTTTGTCCTCAGAACCAGCGGTGCTCCGTAGGTGTTCAGGGGGCTACGCAAGTACGCAGGCAAAAAGGTGCCATGCCGTGCTTGCACTGTTGTGTTTTGGGGACATGGGCCACACTGGGGCAGATATTTTGTCAGCCCTGCAGGGGCAGGCCAAGAGGTGGTTGACACCACGCCAGCTTAAAGTGGTTGTAAACCCTTACAAACCACTTTGACCTACAGGTAAGCCTAGATTAAGGCTTATTGCAGGTCCAATAAATATCTCCTAAACCTACATGGTTTAGGAGATATTTACTAAAAGACAGTCACCGCTGTCTATGGCGCATGCCATTAGTGGTGGCCCCCGTGTGCATGCGCGGGAGTGACGTCATCGATGCTCCGGCGCTGTGACTGGCCAGAGCAGCGATACCCGGAGTATGGACGCTCCATACTACAGGGGATAGCGGTGACATAACTGGCTCCAGTGTCAAGTATGTGACACATAATGGGCTACTATGCGATGCATAGTAGTCCATTATGCTTTACCTTTGCAGGGAGACAAAGAAGTAAACCCATTAGGGTTTACTTCCTCTTTAAGCCAGGAATGGTGGTTTGCGACAATGGCACCAACCTCCTCTCCGCCCTCCGACAGGGACAACTGACCCATGTGCCCTGTGTGGCTCATGTCCTTAACTTGGTGGAGCAGCAGTTCTTGGGCAGGTACCCAGGCTTACAGGATGTCCTGAGGCAGGCCAGGAAAGTCTGTGTGCATTTCCGCCAATCATATAATGCCAGTGCTCGGCTGGCTAAGCTCCAAAAGGTGTTGAACCTGCCCAAGAACTGCCTTATATGTGACATGCCCACCAGGTGGAACTCAACATTGGCCATGCTGCGGCGGCTGCACATGCAGCAGAGGGCCATCAATGAGTACCTGTGCGACTACGGCACCAGGACAGGGTTATGGGAGCTTGTTTTTTTTTTTACCACGCCAGTGGGGCATGTCCTGTCACCATTTGAGGAGGCCACAAGGATGGTGAGCAGTGATAGCGCATGCATCAGTGACACTGTATATCTTGTCCACCTGTTGGAGCATACGCTGCGTGGAATAATGGACAGGGCACTTGAGGCAGAACAGAGGCAGGAAGAGGAGGACTTCCTTGCCTCCTAAGGCCCCCTTTACCCAGACAGTGTTCCTTCTGACCCACCGATCACTGAGGAGGAGGAGGTGGATTGTGTCAGCATGGAGGAGGAGCCTGGCACTCAGCATTAGCAGCAGCAGTTTTTTAGGGATGATTTACAGTCCCAAGAAACCCATGGACTTGTACGTGGCTGGGAGGAGATGGCTGCGGATCATGTTGTCCTTAGTGACCCAGAGGACTCCGGACCGAATGCCTCAGCTAACCTACGCTGAATGGCCTCCCTGATCCTGAAAATCCTGCGGAAGGATCCTTGTATTCTTCGGATCAAGGAGAGGGATCATTTCTGGCTGGCAACTCTCCTTGATCCACAGTACAAGGATAAGGTTGTGGGTCTTATCTTGCCATTGCAGAGGGAGCAGAGGCCTTGCAGAAAGGTCTGTGCAACGCGTTCCCAGAGACTGGGAGATTACAAACTCCTGGTCCTGGACAACGTGTTTCTGAAGCTTTGGTCAGTCACAGAAGGAGCGGTGGAAAAGGTGGCTGTCTGACCTGTGCGTTCAGACAATTTTTTAGTCCGCAGCCCCAAGGTATGACCGGTTCCATGAACCATCACCAGCGTCTGATTTACATGGTGCAGGAATACCTAGGGGCAAGGTCAGACTTGGACACCTTTCCCACCAAAAATCCTCTGGCTTACTGGGTCTTGAGGATGGATCACTGGTCAGAGCTTGCACAGTATGCAATTGAGCTACTGGCCTGTCCTGCATCCAGCGTTCTTTCGGAACGCACCTTCAGTGCTGCTGGAGGCTTTGTAACCGATCACAGGGTGCGCCTGTTCACCCACTCGGTTGATCGACTGACCTTCATAAAGATGAATCAGTCTTGGATCACCACCAGTTACCAAGCACCTGAAGCTGATGTAACTGAATAATTTTTTTTGAAATGTCACATCCCTTCAAGACTGTCTATGCTGATGCTGAGTGACTATCCTGTTATGTTGACTGACTATCCTCTTTCTCCTCAACGATCCTGCTGATAGCTTGGAAGAACATTTTTGGTTCTGGGCACCGCCACCAGTGCCTAAGGCCCAATTTTTCAGCCCGTTTAACAGGGGCATGTAATTACAATTTTTAATGCAATGCTTTGCAGCAGGGCTCATTCCTGCACTCCAAATAGAGTATCTGAGAGAGGTTGCAGTGTTGTGGCACCAGTGCCTAAGGCCCAATTTTTCAGCCCCTGTTTAACAGGGGCATGTAATTACAGTTTTTGATGCAATGCTTTGCAGCAGGACTGATTCCTGCACTCCAACTAGAGTATCTGGGAGAAGTTGCAGTGTCGTGGCACCAGTACCTAAGGCCCAATTTTTCAGCCCCTGTTTAACAGGTGCATGCAATTCCAATTCTTGATATACTATTTCACAGCAGGGCCCGTTCCTGCGCCCACCGAGAGTAACTGTGAGGACTTAGTGTTGTGGCACCAGCACCACCACCACCACAACCACCAAAGGCCCAATTTTTCTACCACTGTTCAACAATGGCATGTAATTACAATTCTTGATATAATTGTTCACAGCAGGGCGCTTCAGCTTCAGTCACTTTAAGGGCTTACAGTGTTACAGTGTTAACTTGTGGCAACACCAACACCTTAGGGACAAATTTCTGCAGAGCATATAGGGCAGGCCCCTACTTTCAAAAATCCAACTTACAAACTGCTATTTTTTTGTTTTCTGTAATTTTGAAAGTGTAAATGATGGAAATATAATCTAACTTTTTTGACATATTATAAGAATGTCTAATCTGTAATTTGATACCATTTGGAGATTTTTCCATCTTTCCTTGGCTTCGTTATGCACATTAATACACATTTTTTCCTGGGGTGCCCAAACTTATGATCCCCACTGTATAGACACCCCCCGGCACAATATTTATAGGAATATTTCACTTTTTTTTGTTTTCACTTTAAGTGTTATTTAAAATCAGTGCTCCCGCAAAAACTGCCGTTTAAAAAAAATAAATAAAATTGCATTGATCCCTGGGGCAGGAGCCGGGTCCCCAAACCCTTTTTAGGACAATAACTTGAATATTAGCCTTTAAAATTAGCACTTTTGATTTTGAACGTATGAGTGCCATAGACTTTAATGGGGTTATAAAGTTCGTACGAATTTTCGGTCCGTTCAAAGGTTCTGGTGCGAACCGAACCGGGGGGGTGTTCGGCTCATCCCTACTGCCCATTAACAGTTCGAATCTCAGGCAATCGAACTGTATATGGCCCACCTTACTTCATGTGTTTATTTACATATGCTATTTTTGTTTTGTTTTAAGCAGCCCTGATCCTCCTCTTCTGGGGTCCCTTGTTGGCACTCCTTATCGATCACACCCCCGCTGAGTGCCGCCATAGCAAGCAGCTTGCTATGGGTGCACTTTGTGCTCGCCCCTGAGCTGCACTCTGTGTGGCCATAAGACACTATGACAGAACAAAAGTATGCTTTGACACTGAGCATCACATAATGCTCTCAGTGAGATGTTGTGGAATGGTCAGTGACTATATCATTTTTTTGGCCATGCAAAGTCGCTAAGTGATGCCTGAGAGAAAACAGATTAGGAGCTGCTATGCCAAAAGATAGATTACATGCTGTTTATGGGAAGATGGTGTGTAAAGAAGGCTGTCTAGGAAGAGAGGGTGCTGCGCTGGAAAACAGGTTAAATGATAGAAGCCGCAAGAGAGGTTAAAGGAATCTTTACAGTATGACAGGTTATGAAAGGCCATAGAAGTGACACTACAGATAGCTTTAATGAGAAATAATTTAGTGGTGCTGTGCAAATAGTTGAATTACATTATCCTGCACAGTTACAAGAGTTCTATATTTTGTCAATCAAGAGGTGTCGAATGATACTTTTAATGAGGAGAAGTAATATAGTGCAGAGGAAGGAACAGTACTGCTGATGGTGCTGTGGACAAAGTACACTTGTGAAGAAGGAAGTGATACCATGCAGTAAATGAATAGGGGTCAAGTGATGGTGTTAATGAAAAGGGGAGATACAATTCTGTGGAGGAAGGGTCAATGGTAATGCTGTCAATGAACTGGGGTGACATGATGTTGTGAAGGTATGAGGTATGAGGGTTAAATTATTCTATTGATGAATGGGGGGGGGGGCATGATGCAGTGGAAGACAAGAGCGGTAGACAAGATGTTAATAGGGCGGGATGACATAATGTTGCAGAAGTATGGTAGTTTAATATATGCTGTTAATAAATGGGGGGGGGGGGGGTCTGATACAGTGTAAGACGAGAGAGAGGTGAAGCAATGGCTTAATGAAGAGGGTGACATGCATGATGTTGTGGAGGGTCAGGACTTGAGTGATGCTGTTAATGAAATGAGGGAGGGGGTTATGTTGTTGGAGTAGAGGGGTCAAGTAGCATTGTTAATGAAGTGAGGTGACATGGTGATGTGGAAGTACAAGAGTTAAAGCGGGAACTTTACCCATAACAACTTGATAAAAAATAATGTTCTTTAGCAAGGAACATACATTCCACATTAGTAATTATGCTACCAAAATAATGTGTGCTGTAAATTGCCTCCAGCATTGCTCCTGTTTCTTCTTGCTGAAGGCTGTCATTTTGCTGAAGCCCAAATCCCCAGCTGTAAATAATAAAGCGGAGCTAAACCCATCGTTTTACCATTTTCAAAAACCAATTTGATTTGATTGTGTCCTCAACAAAACTGTCAAACCATCTAATGACTGGTGTCATAACTGATCACATGGGCAGCACCATAGCAGTTGCCGTTCAAACAAAAGCAGCTTCCTTGGCTGTACAAAATCAGCAGTGCCTATAAATGAAGTGCAACTGAGCATGTGCAGAGCAGGGTGAGACGGTGTATTACTGGATTTTAAATCGTATAGGCACTTATTCTTTAATGTTTTACATACAGTAGCTATACCTGCAAAAGGGACCAGCTGGAAGTGATCTATCAGGACTTCATTTTGTGACTAAAGTTCCACTTTAACCACTTGACAACTGGGCACTTAAACCCCCCTCCTGCCCAGACCAATTTTCAGCTTTCGGTGCTCTCACACTTTCAATGACAATTACTCAGTCATATAATACTGTACCCAAATGAATTTTTTGTCATTTTTTTCCCACAAATAGAGCTTTCTTTTGGTGGTATTTGATCACCTCTGGGTTTTTTATTTTTTGCGCTGCGCTATAAATTAAAAAATACCGAACATTTTGAAAAAAAGCATTTTTCTTTGTTTCTGTGATAAAATTTAGCAAATTATTAATTTTTCTTCATAAATTTTGGCCACAATTTATACTGCTACATATCTTTGGTAAAAATAACCCAAATGAGTGGATATTATTACTTTGTGAAAGTTAGAGAGTCTACAAGCTGTGGTACAAATCATACAAAATTTATCACACCTGAAGCACTGGTGGCCTATCTCATTTCTTGCAACCCGAACAAGCCAGGAAAGTACAAATACCCCCTAAATGAACCCTTTTTTTGAAAGTAGACATTCCAAGGTGTTTAGTAAGAGGAATGTTGAGCTTTTTGATGTCATTTCTTCCCACAATTCTTTCCAAATGAAGATTTTTATTTTATTTTTTTTCCCACAAAATTGTCATTGTAATAGGTTATTTCTCTCACTTGGCATGTGTATACCACAACTAATACCCCAAAATAAATTCTGCTACTCCTCCTGAGTATTACGATACCACATGTGTGGAACTTTTCCACAGCCTGGCCACTTACAGAGGCCCAACATGCAGGGAGCACCATCAGGTGTTCTAGGAGCATAAATTACACATTTAACTTGTTGACTACCTATTACACTTTTGAAGGCCCTGGAGCACCAGGACAATGACATGTGACACTGACGTGGTACTGATGACAGATGGCACTGATACGTGACACTGATGGGGCACTGATGACAGATGCCACCTCAAAGATGACACGTGACACTAATGACAGATGGCACTAATATGTGGCACTGATGACAGATGGCACTTATACATGGCACTAATACGTGGCACTGATGACACATGGCACTAATACATGGCACTGATGACATGTGACACTGATGACAGATGGCACTGATACCTGGCATTGATGACATGTGATACTGATAACAGGTGGCACTGATGACAGATGGCACTGATACGTGGCACTGGGGGCAGATGGCACTGACAGGTGGCAGTGGGGGCAGATGGCAGTTGGGACATGTGGCAGTGGGGACAGATGGGCACTTTATTTTCTTTTTTTTAATATATTTTTTTTTCCCACTAACCGCTGCATCTCTCAGCGGTTCATCTCTCCCTCCTCGCATGCTGTCTCTGTGTGAGGAGGAAGAGCCGGCGATAAGAGATGATCTCATATGTTTACATATGAGATCATCTCTCATTGGACATGCCGATCGCGCTGTAAACGGCCGCTGTGATTGGCCATTTACAGCGATCTGTGACTGGCTGTGTCCAAGGGACACAGCCAGCACAGAACTTCCCCGATGCATGCTCGCGGGAGTGCGCATTGCGGAAGTAACAGGAGGATGTCCAGGGACGCCCTCCCTGCAGTTAGCGTCCGTGCTGTAGCCGTCTTTTGGCTATAGCGTGGGCGCGAAGTGGTTAAAGTGGTTGTAAACTCATGAACAAAACAAACAAAAAAAAAACCCCTGCAAGACAAAGGCATAATGAGCTAGTATGCATAGTATGTATTACTTACCTTAGATCGAAGCCCTCGCAGCGGTCCTTGTTTACCGCTATGGCTGGTGACATCGCTCCCGGAGTTATTTTCGGGTATCACAGGCTCCAGCGATGTGATTGGCCAGAGCCGCGATGACGTCACTCTCATGCATGCGCACAGGAGCCACCGGCAATGGCACAGTCTAACTGAAGGAACGACACAGCGTACATGCTGTTGCTTCAGTGCACATGTGCTGATCACGTTGGCACATGCAAGTACAGGGGATATCTCCTAAACGTGCAGGTTTAGGAGATATCCAGGGTAGCTACAGGTAAGCCTTATTATAAGCTTACCTGTAGCAAAAAGTGGTTGTAAAGGGTTTACAACCACTTTAAGTGAGACTGTTAATTAAATTGGGGTATATAAATTGGTAATGAAGGATGGGCATGATGTTGTGATTATTTTGGTTAAATGAAGTTATTGATGAATTGGGGGGGGGGGGGGGGGTATGGCACAGTGGAAGAAGAGAGGTCAAGCGATGTTGTTGATGAATGGGGGCATGATTTTGTGGAAGTATTGGAGGAGACAGGTGAGGCTATTGATGAATGGAGGGGGATGACGCAGTGGAAGAAGAGAGGCCAAGTAATGCTGTTAATAAGTAGGGGTAACATGATCTTGTGGAAATATTGGGTACAAGTGATCCTGTTAATGAAATGGGGGGATATGATGCAGTGGAAAAAGAGAGGTCAAGGGATGATGTTAATTGAAGAGGGGAGAGATGAGGTTGTAGAAGTAGAGGGGTTAAGCAATACTATTAAGGAATTGGGAGTGGGGGGGGGGGGGGGGGGCTACAACGCTGTAAAAGAACAGCAGTCCAGTGATGCAGTCAATGTAGAGGGGGAGTGTAATACTGTGAAAGAAGAATACTACTGAAGATGTCATGGTTCTGCAGTGGAAAAAAGTTGAAGTGACAGGCACAGGTCATAGGATGCTGTGGCGAAGCACAGTTCAGGTGGTGTAGAAGCAGAGGAGCAATGCAAAGCAGACAAAGGGCTCGAATGAGGTGGTTCTGTGGAATGAGAGAGGCTAAGTCATATTTTGGCAGGTGAAAGGTTAAATGATTGCTCTGGCAAGCTGGGGATTAATGTCTGATATAAATCCCGTCACGCTTGTTACAGTCTCTGTCAGAGGAAAATGTTCTCATTTGTAAGCTGGATTTGAAAATGAGTTTGCGCTTATGGACATTTGGTGCATATTTCAAAGCAGATATCTTTAGTACGCATGTTTTAAAGTGTGCGTGTTTATCTATATATGTGAAAGTGTGAATGGTGTTGCATCTATTTCTCTTTCATTATACATTTATGCTTACTGCATAGGTGCCTCTATCTATCTATCTATATATATATATATATATATATATATATATATATACAACTATACTGGACAATGCTGTGTATGTGATTGAATAATACATAATCTTAGGTGGTTCCTCTTTTTCCCACGCTCTCCTTTCTCTCTTTCAGTCTACCTAGTCTCCATTCTCACTCCCCCCTTTTCACACTCACATACATTCTGTGTCTCTTCCATCCTTTCATTCGCTCTCTACACTCCTCTCTCTCACACATTCTCCCCCTCCTCTCCTCTCTCCCCCATCACAGTGCAGTGTGTATATGCTCCTAGCTGCAGTATACAGGGACACAGGGTTTTTTTTTTTTCTGTGTGTGTGAGAGCCTTGCACAGATGCACACACACAGCCTCATGCCTCTTCACATGCCAGGAGACTTCTGCTTTCACACATGCGTGTTTTCACACATGCCAGCTTGCCGTGCAGCTGAACGGGAGATGCACAACGGTGGATTCACAAGGTGATTCTGTGTAAATTTGGGGGGGAGAGGGAAGAGTGTTGAGGTGGGGAGGAGGTCTGCGGTATGAGGCGACGAGAGGAAAAAGTGAATCAATAACACCCCCCAGTATTATGAGAATGAGAGAGGCAGCGTGGATGGAACCAAGGCAGGTGCGGATACGGGGAGCGAGATGGAGAGGAGAAAGGTGAGAGGAAGCAATGAAGTGTATAGTTGGGATATTGAGAACTGGCGGGTTAGACGAGAGGTGCAGATACAAACATAGAATGAGTTCGGTTAGGAGTGTGGATCGAGGAGAAAGGTCATTAGGCATTAGCAGAGTGCATGGGAGACAGAGAAGAAAAGACCTCCTTCACTCCTGAGCATGTGAGGAGGAAGATGCAGTGATGAGCGCAGAAATAAAACAACTTCCAGCCTAGTTTACATCAGGAAGAGATGATGGGAGAAATGTGAAACAGCACAATGAGCGGAATACAGGACTTATTACTGGGGGGAAAGAAAGGGATCCAAAAGAAAAGGGCCCTTATGTTCTATGAAAATCCCAATGCTAAAGAGAAAAAAAAAATTAGACAAGAAAAGGAAGGAAAAAAATTGGGGGGGGGGGGGGGTATGATGTCAGAAAGACTGAGATAGATCTGCTATTCCAAGGCAATGGGAGGGAACTCTTTTAGTACATCAAAGACAGTGATGGGTGTCAATCAAACTGTGACAGGTTAGTGGCTTCCCCCTTATGTCAAAGAAGACAGGCGTAATTCATTAGTTTTCAACAAGTAAGGGATAGGACCAAGGCATGGCTGTTCCCTTAGTTTGTCACATTCAGATATGGGATGGATTCCTTCATTAAGTCCAGCATTAGGACTGGATCTTGACGATATCTTTATATTAGGTGTCGATGTGGCAAATGAGCTATCTGGATCTATCTGTTAGAGGTAGGATAGCTGCTTCCTAAGGCTTCATTCAAACGGCTGTAAATATTTTACCAATGTTATTACAAATGTATTTTCTAGGAGAATAGCCCAGGCAGAATGATCAGTAAAATATTTGCGTAAAGATACATTTAAATGCATAAAGATGTGCATGGGTACATATTGATAATTTATTTTTCTAATCTTTGTTTAGACTTAATTTACGCACTTACAAAGGTATATACATGCATTTATATACGTAAGCGTGTAAAACGCATGTCCTTAGATGCAAATGTTTGGATTCTGTGTTATGTATCTGAATGCAGTGTGTTTTTATGCACCTGTGTGAATGGCTCCATTGAAAACAATCCAGCTGTGTTTGTGTTCAGATCCACAATTAGAAAAAACATACACATATATGCTTTTTTTTTTACGCCCATGCGAATGAATCCTTATTATTTCAGCACAGGTTTTGGATGTTTACTGGACTACTTTAGCGTTACCTATGTGTTTATGTGTGTGTGAAACTCACCCTTTGTGTCAGTATTAGAAGTAGACCGCTACTCTGGTATATCTACTTTAGATTGATTAAAAGGCATCCTAAGTATTGCAGAATTTAATTTAGATCCAGGGATACCTAGTATGTATCAGACTTTGTACAAGGATTCATTAATAGTCACATTCTTTATCAAACCTAGGACAGAAACTCGCTTTATATTTTGTACCAGAAATAATACAAATTTTTTGTAATGTCAATGATTTCTTCAGTATACCTTTTGATTTAAAATGCTTAAACACAACTAGTGTCGAATTGGGTAAGTGGTGTTAGGCCTAATCTAACAATATTGAGAATATGTATGGGCAACCCATGATGTTCAGGCCTGACAGTTAACTCCCACGATATAAAACAGGATTTTCATTGCAGTAACGTGATAACTGAATCTGTCCATGTATCCAATCAGTAGGGTTGGTGTCACCTGGTGCGGTAAAATATGGTGTCACCCCCCCACCCCCTGGTCACTGAGCAATCCGGGGCACTGAGCAGGCTAGCGCATTAGCATAGCTCTCCCCCTAGCCTGCTGCAATGCTCTGTCCTGCCACTGCGGAGTGACAGCAGGAGCAGAACAGAGCAGTAGACACTGGGCAGGCTAATGCATCTGGCTTTCTTCTGTCTAGCCTACCACAGTGCTCTGCAGAGTGCTGGGCAGGCTGGTTTTGCGCACCCCAAAAAGGCCCCTGTAAATGTTGTGGTTTATGCCAGTGCACCAATCAATGCACTGTCACGGATGGGGGTGACATCATCACAGTTGGATATCACTTCCTTCTTAATGGTGTCACCAAGGCCTGGACTGGGACAAAAAATAAACCCAGGCATTTTAGATTGAACAGCCCAGTGGAATCCCCCACCAGTGTAAATCCCCCCACCAGTGTAACTCTCCCAGTGTAACCCTCCCATGTAAATCCTCCTAGTTTAATCTCCCATAGTGTAAGTCCTCCCCTAGTGTAATCCTACCAGTATAATTCCTCCTTCCCCGGTAAATCCTCCCAGTTTTATCTCCCATAGTGTAAATTCCCCCAGTATAAATCCCCTCATCTGTACTCCCCCGTGTAAATCCCCACAGTGTATTCCCCTCCCCCCAGTGAATCCCCCCCCCCCATGTAAATACCCTCCAGTGTAATCCTCCTAATGTAACCCCCCCTGTAAGCCCCTAATCTACCCCTCCTGTGTATATCTGCCCATTGTAACTATATAGTGTATAATATCTCTCCCCTCCCCACATTTACAGACCTTAGAACAGCATGGCTTTGTCCACATGGATGTCCCTCCTCCTTCATCGGCTGTGAGGAGTGTAATTGTGATAGGTAGCCGGAATCTCTCAACGCCTGCCTGTCACAATAATAGGGGATTGCAGTGCTAGTTCCCGGATGACATGCGGGAATGGGGCACTGGGCTAGTCTGAGCATTGAGCTGTCTGCCTATGCCTTCTTCCTCCTCCTCCTCCCTCCCCTAACATTGCGTAGTCACAGCAAAGATACCGGAGTGCGCAGGGGAAGGAGAAAGAGGAGAGAGCCGCGGCACCTCTCTCAATTCCGGGTGTCACCCATCTGGTAGGTGTCATCTGAGTGTTGCCCGCACCCCCCACTCCCCCCCTAGCAACGCCACTGCAACCATCATATAAACCCTTCTGCGTAACGGCAAAGTTAATCATGAGTGAGAAAAATCCTTATTAGTTAGAATTGAACTGTATGGTCAAGCTCCTCAAGTCAGGCGTGATGGCCCTATGTTCACAAGCCCCTTAGGGCTATTCTAGCATGTCAGATTAAAACATAGACCCTTTCAATATGTCAATGTAAGTTTGGGATCAGAAGCAATGGACAAATAAATAGTCTTTGTGGGTCATGCTGAATGTAAAAGTCATGAGAACCCAAAGACTCCTCAGTCTGATCTGCTTTATTTTTGAGACAGAGGTATGCCTATATTGGCATAGACAGGTTGGGTATAGATAGATCAGGAATAGACTGGTCCGTACAGTTAAAAAACATCCTAAATTCACCATGCATTGAAGCTCAGTAAAATGGTCCCCCTATTTCAGCTTTCATCTATTTACCTGGAAAAACCTAACACATGTAATTGCAGTTCAATCTGTGTTTTAGCACTCTGTATGTCTAGGCACACTAGTTTTACTAAAATATGCAGTCCTTGTCAAGACCAATTGACTGTGGATGCCAGTGCAATCACTGAAGGCAAAGATAGTCACATGGAAATTGTTTTGTCGTGTTAGCCTGTAGAAACCTTAAAAGTGCCCATAGATGTAAAATGCAGCAATCCAGCAATTTAAGTTTCAACAAGTTCAGATGGTAAATATGCTAATTGTGGGCACCCTGAGACATTATCAGACATCCTTGGGAAATCACCAAGTGGGTAATGACTATCCACTGTATTGTAGAAAAACATTTTTTTCAGTCAAATTGTTTTTCTGTATTTTTCAATGCCATAGGCATCTTTCTGATGGAATCTGTATACAGTTCACGTAGATGCACACTCACCATGGTTGTTATGTTATAACACTCCATACAATATATTAGAGAGATAACAGTCTTCACAAATGTGTTTCAACTGATTTGCCAAAGCATTCCTGTATTTTTATTTTATAGCAAAGTATTTTCCCTCATAATTTCACTAATGCTAACAGATTAGCATTCAAATCAAACAAAGTTGTATAAATGTGCTACTAAACACTAGACATCAATGAAGAAAATGTTATAGGAAAGAGTTCAGGTACCTACTCACTAGAGGTTATGATCTTTGCCTTTTTAAAGTATGCTTTATACCAGCTAGAATTACAACTGGACTTTCCACGTTGGACAAGATCAGAAAAGGATTGTACGATGCTGGCTTTTCATACCTATTCAGCAAACAACATTAGAAATGTTGCTATGATTTTTCCAAATTCTGCAATTTTTGTGCTTGTCTGCTAAATTTGCTTTGTGTCTACACAGATGTAGAATTTAAAACAATTGTGTTGGGTTTTCTGAGATCATGCAAACGTCTGTGTGTATGTGTAGATAGCTTAACCTATTGCTACCCACATAACACGTGTGTGGTAGCAAAAAGGGTGTGCTTTACCAACCCTCATGGTGCACATATGCGCCACTGGGCAGCTGATGTTTCTGTGTTGAGAGTGCACACACTGAAACAATAAGATCTAACAGTGGTGGTCCATCCACTAGGGGCGCACGGGCACCCCCCCATCCATGTGTCCGGCCCCCTGATCTACATACAGGGCGCTTGCTGCATGAATTCCAATGGGGAGGGGGGATTGAAGCACGTGATTAGAGCCAGAGGCTATAATAGGCTTCAAAAAAAGGTGAGTTTGGGGCGCAGAGCCCTACGCTCCGAGCCCTCCCAGTTGTGTGACAATAGCGAATGAATATTCACTATTTTCACAGTTATCCTCCTGGCCAATCAGCGGGACCTGAGACCCCTCACCCACTCGCGCACGGTGGATATACAGGAGGAGAGGAGATGAAAGCTGCCACCCGTCGGACACACTGCCCGCCCGCTACCTACATGGGGTAAGTGCGGGGCTTTGATGTTCGACCGTTCCTCCCATGGGGGTTCCCGCTGCGTGCCTCCGACCGACCGGGGGGTGATTGTTCGCCCCCACTCCCAAACAAAAAAAAAAAAAAAACACCAACCACCACTGGGTTCTAATCCCTCTTCACTCTATCCAAAAATTGAACAAAAATATTTTGCCTTCAGTTACACTTTATAGTATATTTGGACCAAACCTTTACTTTGTTTTCAATACACCAGGGAATTCCTCAACCCGTCTCAATTTTTTTTCTTTATCTAGCTATAGCTCATTCATGAAATTTCCCCTTACTTTCTACACTGGAGATATAACAAGAGTAAGGCTCCATTTACACCTAGGCAATTTGAATTGCGAGCGGAATCATCGTGATTCTACCCGCAATTCTAAATCGCTGCAAAACACGGGACATATTTGCGATGCTGTTACTTCTTAATGGCACCTCGATCGTGGTACAATTTTGCCGCTATTGATGCGTGAAAAATTGCACTGCAGTCAAAGCTAATCACAATGCACAAAACTGTCATCCAAAAGAAGCTTCTGCACCTTTTTGAGCGTCAAGCTTCATGTGTTGCAATTATCATGACACAATCGCACTGCGATTGGGTTGCCATTAAGAAGAACACGTCCCATGTTTTGCCGCCATTTGAAAGCGAAGGCAGAATTGCGGCGATTCAGCTTGCCTAGGTGTGAATGGAGCCTTAAGAAAAGAGAAATCATTTGTTAGCGAGTTATCAGTGGAACAGGTGTCACCATTAGAGGATTTCATCTCTTGTTCTGTTGACAGCTGTTATAATTTGTATGCCCCATTGACACCTCCAATTTTTCAGAATGGAGTGTGAACTGTGGAATCGAATCAGAAAAAGAAAGAGTCCTGCACCATTTTGGTGTGAAAGCGATGCGATTTCAGCCATACAAACAGACATTGCATGTGATGTGTGATGTGTGAAGCAATGTGGTGCGAATCACATGCAATGTCTGGCATTGTATAAGTGTGAACCCAGCCTAAATCAAAAATAGAGATGACCAAATTGCCCTGGGTTTGGAAAATTTCATATAACCCCCACCGAAATCAGTGGGAGCCTAAACCCATTTTTTTTTTGCTAATAGGCAAGGAGTAAAAAAAAATAGCATGAGGGACGGCTGCCCTGGGGAACATGCACCAGTGTACATTTTTTTTATTTTTTTAATGATGTTCAAGAACAGTGTTTTTTTTTTAAATGCTTAAAATCAAACATTAAAAATGCGCAACTTCTTTATATAACATGCTTGTGGGTGTCCTTATCCTACTTGTGAAGTGGCGCATCATTGTGATGTACAGAAAGTGCTACAATAGAACTGACATTTACAGGGGGAAAAATGGCACACAGATTGACACACAGACCCCTCCAAGGATTCAAAATACAAAACAGACCCCTAGGCATCTGCATTGTATCTTGGTGGACCTTTGGAAGGGTCTGTGTGTTGTCAAAGAAAAAAAAGAAGCTGGTGATAAAAATATAATTTGCTAGCAAATTAAACTGCATCATTTTGTCTTTGTAAATTGCAGTATTGCTGTAGCACATCCTACAGCAAGAATGAAAACATATACAAAGTTAAAAAGGGGGGGAAGTCACAAATGCAGAGCATTTGCCTGCACTGGATTGCATGGTGGCACAAAATGACCATGCATTCAGTGCAGCTCCAAAAAAGGTGCATGCACTTCTTTGGTGCAATGCAGTGCAACGCAATTTGAAGCAATTAAAAATGAATGGGCTCAAATCACACTGTAATGAATCCCATGTGAATTGCACAGGAATTCCTGTGCGGTTCCTGTGCGATTCACAAGTTGTGTACAGTATGAACCAAGCCTTAAACACCCTTTGTTCTAATGCAAGCTGTGTGTAATATGCAGCTTTGCAGTAGCTGCCAGCGTGGTGGAACCTGTGATGCTTTTATCTATTTTACATATTTGAGATAATGTCAGCCATTATAAATCACAATAACTTTTTTTCTATTTTTTTTTTTTTAGGTGATCAAACACTTCCCTCTACCTCCTTTATCTTCTCTCTCCATCATGTCCTTTATTCTTTTTACCCTGTTGGTCTTGCCTTCAGTTACTGTCTCTTCATCTCCTCCAAATTCTTCTACTTGTGGACCAAGCCGTGAACTAAATGGAGAATGTACTGATGGTGTTTTGCTTCCTGCCTGGTTGCCGCATCCTCCTTCAACAGGTGATCGAGCAGCACGGGCCATTGTATATTTTGTGGCACTGGTATACATGTTCTTGGGAATGTCCATCATAGCTGACAGATTTATGGCATCCATTGAAGTCATTACTTCACAGGAGAGGCGAATTACATTCAGACGCCCAAATGGGGAGGTGACGGTAACAAGTGTACGCTTATGGAATGAAACCGTTTCCAACCTTACCCTGATGGCATTGGGTTCCTCAGCTCCAGAGATTTTACTTTCTATCATTGAAGTAGTTGGAAGAGGCTTTGAGGCTGGTGACATGGGGCCCAGCACTATTGTTGGCTCAGCTGCCTTTAATATGTTTGTTATAATTGGACTTTGTGTAATGGTTGTCCCTGATGGTGAAACCCGTCGAATCCGTCACCCACGAGTCTTTGCGGTCACAGCTTTTTGGAGTGTCTTTGCCTATGTTTGGTTGTTCCTCATTTTGTCCTGGTCATCACCTGGAGTGGTAGAGGTATGGGAAGCATTACTGACTTTCTTCTTCTTCCCAATATGTGTCCTACAGGCCTGGATAGCTGACAGGAGGCTGTTATTTTACCGTTACTCAGGAAGAAAAGGCAGGGCAAAGTACAGAGCTGGCAAAAGCAGAGGTGTTTTGGTTGGTGCAGAAGATACAGTTGCTCAGGAAGATGCAGAAGAGATGAGAATGGCTGGAAATGAAAGAGCAGTGGAATTTGAGGGTGAAGAGGAAGAGGAACGGAGAGATATGGCCAGGGTGTTTAAAGACATGCGTCAGCGTTATCCTGGGAAAGACATGGAGCAGCTTATGGAACTTGCAAATTACCAGGCACTGGTTCAACAACAAAAAAGCAGAGCATTTTATAGGATTCAAGCCACAAGGATGATGATTGGTGCAGGAAATGTGCTAAAAAAGCATGCAGCAGATCAGGCAAGGAGAGCATTGACAGATGGTGGGACCAGAGATGAAGGGGGTGGACGAAGTGAAGAAGAGAATGGGTGGACAGAGGTGGAATTCGAACACACACATTACCAGTGTTTTGAAAATTGCGGAACAGTTAGTGTTTGGGTCTTGTGCAAAAGGGCGAATGGTGAAGGGGCGGTTCAGGTAGATTATAGAACTGAAGATGGCACAGCCAATGCAGGGTCAGACTATGAATTGGCAGAAAGCACACTTGTGTTCCAGGCTGGTGAAACCAGAAAAGAACTGCGTCTGGGCATTATTGATGATGATGTATTTGAGGAAGATGAACATTTCTATGTGCAGCTGAGCAACCCACGCAGAGCAAGAGGTGTAAGAGAGGGGCAAGGTAGAGTGAGGCTTGGTGCTGGGAAGAGAGCCACAGTGACTATATTTGATGATGACCATGCTGGTATCTTCAGCTTTGAATCAAGTAGCATGAAAGTGAGTGAGAGTGTGGGAACCATGAGGGCAAAAGTGGTACGGGGGTCAGGAGCAAGAGGGAAAGTTGTGATTCCTTACAGAACAAGCGAAGGAACAGCAAAAGCAGGAGAGGACTACCTGGAAGTGGCTGGAAAAGTGGAATTTCAAAATGATGAAACTACGTGAGTATAGTTTAACTCTCTCTATTATATAAACAAATAGTCATATAGAAAAAGGGGGGTTGGATTACAAATGATTATACCCAGACAGGCTGTAATTTATACAGTTCATTCAGTAACAGTGTGGCATTATTCTGTTATTCAGTTGATATATACAATTTCTATTGTTTTATTTTTGTATGAATGATATACTGTATATATATTTTCTTTATTGAGGGGTGCAAGAATTGTTAATTCTTAAACAGTCAAATTATACTACTCTCTACAGGAAGTTGGGGCACTGTCAAAGAAAAATGTTAACCCAGCCCCCAACTGTTATGCTTCAGTTTTTTTCCTTGTTTCCTAAGAGGTCTGATGCCTTTTTCTCAAATCTGCAGAGAAAAATTCTAACTATATTGTTACTTTGTTCTCATTTTTCCTTTTTATCATTGAGCTAGTCTCTACACAGCAGTTATATTCACTTGCCGACCCATCACAGTATATATACTGATGAAAGTATGTAAGAAAAAAAATGTGAAAAAATGTAAAAAAATTAAAATAAATGTATAAAAAAATAAATAAATAAAAATGTATTTAATTTTTATTTATTTTTTTAACATGCTGTCACCAGTGTCCCTGAGCACGGCCACATCAGTCACTGGTGACAGTATGTAAAACATTTTTAAAACATTGGGGAAAAAAAAATAACATTTTTTCACTTTCAAAAAAATAGTGCCAAAAACGTACAACTTAAAAAAACTCACCATGCCTATTACTAAATGCCTCAGACTGTCTACTTTCCAAAAAAGAGGTCATTTGGGGGAATTTGTACTGTCCTAGCACTTTAGGGCCTCAAGAAATGGCCATCAGTACATAGACATAAACAGAATTTATTAATTTTAAAATATAACCATACTTTGTAGACTCTATAAGTTTCACACAAACCAATTCATATACACTTATTGTTTTTTTTTGTTTTTGTTTTTTAACCACTTCAATACAGGGCACTTTCGCCCCCTTCCTTCCCAGCCCAATTTTCAGTTTTCATCGCTCTAGCACTTTCAGTGACAATTGCACGGTCATGCTACACTGTACCCAAATGAAATTTTTATAATTTTGTTCGCACAAATAGAGCTTTATTTTGGTGTTATTTATTCACTACTCCGTTTTTTAATTTTTTGCAATATAAGCGCAAAAAAGCGAAAATTTGGAAAAAAAACAATATTTTCTTTTTTCTATTTTAAAAGAAATCCATTAAAATCAAATTTTGTCATAAATTTAAGCCAAAATGTATTCTGCTACATGTTTTTGGTAAAAAAAATTCCGTTAAGTGTATAATAATTGGTTTGTGTGATCACGGACATATGTACACAAATGATCATGTACATATGTGTGCAGGTGATCACGTACATATGTGTGCAGATAATCATTGGGACATGTGATTTTAGTGGGACATATGTGGGGGACATGTTTTTATTATTTGGGGACATGTATGTTTTGGGGACATGTGTGTTTTGGGAATATATGTGGGGACATTGTGTTTATACTGTGTGGTGTGTTGTGTGTTTACACTAGACTGATGATCAGTGAGTAAAAAGCTGTAAAAAACAGCTCATACTCACTGATCATCAGCCGGCTGCAGCGATCTGCTCTCCTCTCCTCAGCGATGACTTCTGTGTGAGGAGAGGAGGAGCCGATTGCCTAGCAACCGGCTATTTGTTTACATCACATGACGGCCGGGTGACAAGAGCACATCGGGATCGCGCCGCTGCGCAGGCACGCGTGTGCGCGATCCTGCTCCTTCTGAAGGACGTTCCTGAACGTCCTATCAGAAGTAGACGGCTCCCACCCGGCCAATGCACATATACGGCTATTCAGGAACGTCCTTCAGAAGGAGCAGGATCGCGCACGCGTATATGTGCATTGGCCGGGTGGGAAGTGGTTAACCAAAGACATGTAACATAATACATTTTGGCCTAAATTTATGACATATTGGCTTTTATTGGATATGTTTTATAAAGTAGAAAATATTGTTGTTTTTTTTTTCAAATTTTCCAAACTTTTTTTCATTTATATTGCAAAAAAATAAAAAAACTCAGTGGTGATCGAATACCACCAAAAGAAAGCTCTAGTTGTGTAAAAAAAAAAATGTGACCCAGTCTCTGAGGACTCATGTAGTGAGTTAGGCTAGTAAAGTTAAAGCACCAGGAGCTATCTCACAGTTGGTAGAATTGGGCCACTGCTATCTTACAGTAGTAACTCTTAAGGCTGAGGGAACTGAGCGCTGAGATCATCCAGTAGGTAAAGTGTTGTGTTTGCACACTCTGTGCTCTTTATCCTCTATTCAGCCTAGAGGAAGCTGCTTCTCCTGCTTGTGAATTACCTTGTGAATCATCTGGTCTCCAGCCCCGTTCCACTGCCGACTTATAGTGACTTGGATGCTTCCAGCTGTCTGCGAGACTCATCAGCACCAGCTACCTAGGTTCGTGAATACACAAGGCTTTGTCTCACTTTTGTCCTTAGTTAGCTCTATCCAAATTACAAACCTCATGTCCTGCAGCTTTTGGAACAAATGTCTGGTGCCTTGCACTTCAGCTCTCATGGCCTCTTATAAGCATCCAAGTGTGTGTCTTGCTTGCGGGTGATGTCTCTTTATATACATATGGTACTTTGGCTACATGCCTGGGACATTGGGGATATGCACAGGGCACATCCGATTCACTTACCCTTTAAGATAAAGCATCTCTTCAAACATGCCTTTGACAATATTATTCCTAATATTACTCACAGTCTGAATATCTGCCCACCTTAATAAAGGTGATCTGTGGATAGGGTAGAAGAACACCAAACTGAATCTACTACTGCAGTCTACAATAATCAGCCTCCCACTCAGGCTTCAGATCTCCAAGCCAAAAGCCCCTTGTCTCATCTACTCAATCTTCTGCATTAACATGCACCACAACATTGGCATGTAGTAACCTGTTTGTTCATCCTACTGGATCCCTTGGTACTTTACTTCCTCACAGTTTGAATGCTGAGGATTCTCCCTGTACCTTCCACTCTAGATCATTATATCAGCCACCTCCACAGGCTTTAGGTACTTTTTAGCTTCCCTGAGATTTTTGATTCCATCTTTAATTGAAGTCAATCCATGGAAAAAGTTTCCCACTCAAACTTGTATTCATCTAGCACACCCATTATTGCAAAACAGGAGTTAAAAATCTATTTGCCATCACATAATTCATGCAACGTTTCATGGCTTCTAAGGACCCCTTCCTCAGTGCTGCCTTAGGAAGGAATCCTTAGCGGCCCTGAAATGTTTCATGCATTATATGGTGACAAATAAACGTTTAGTTCCTGTTTTGCTACAGTTGGTGTACTGGTGGAATTTTTAAGGTTTGGACTATTCTTGTGATATCACCATTTGTCAGTTCACCTCAGTTCCCACTTTCATTCATAGCCCATGGCTAGGGATGAGCTTGGTGTTCGAGTCGAACACATGTTCGACTCGAACACCGACTGTTCGCCCGTTTGGCGAAGCCAGAACTCTGTGGGCTGTTTGCGCCAAATTCGCATGGCGCTCACGGCCCACAATGCACTGCACCATTGCAGTGCATTGCTGGCTCATGATTGGCCAAGCATGCACTGTGACCCCGCACACTTGACCAATCACAGCGCCGGCAGCGAGGAGAGCCATAATTGGCCACAGGCAGGATGCCAGTGGCCAATTATAGCTCAGGCTGTTTAGTACACGCCCCACACTATATAAGGCCGCCAGCGCAGCGTCCTTGTGTAGTGTTCCGGCGTCTGCAGGAGTTAGTGGGTGTTGTGTGCCTCCAGCGCAGTATACACCTTTATCTACGTTTATTGCTGGTGTTCGCTAATAGAGCCCACCTGCAGGAGTTAGTGGGTGTTGTGTGCTTCCAGCACAGTATACACCTGTATTTACCCTTTATTGCTGGTGTTCTCTCATATATGCATCTGCAGGAGTTAGTGGGTGTTGTGTGCCTCCAGCACAATATACACTACCCAATTGCTGGTTTTCACATCTCCCTGCAGGCCATTACTATGTCTGGAAGGCCAACAAGGAGAGGCAGACAGTCACGAGCCAATAAAAGAGGGCAAGCAGGCTCTGTGTCTAGAAACAACAGTGCTGATCGTGGACGCGGTGCATCGTCATCAGCGCGTGGCCATGGGACACGCTTGTCCTTAGTATACACCTGTACAGTATACACCTGTATCTACATTTATTGCTGTTCTCTAATTGAGCCATCTGCAGGAGTTAGTGGGTGTTGTGTGCCTCCCGCACTGTATACACCTGTATCTACCCTTTATTGCTGGTGTTCTCTAATACAGCCATCTGCAGGAGTTAGTGGGTGTTGTGTGCCTCCAGCACAGTACAGTATACACCTGCATCTACCCTTTATTGCTGGTGTTCTATAATAAAGGCATCTGCAGGAATTACTGTGTGTTTTGTGCCTCCAGCACAGCACAGTATACACCTGTATCTACCCTTTAACTGCTGGTGTTCTCTAATACAGCTATCTGCAGGAATTAGTGGGTGTTGTGTGTCTCCAGCACAGCACAACATACACCTGTATCTACCCTTTATTGCTGGTGTTCTCTAATACAGCCATCTGCAGGAGTTAGCTGGTGTTGTGTGCCTCCAGTGCAGTATACACCTGTATCTACCCTTTATTGCTGTTCTCAGATAGAGCCATCTGCTAGGCTTGTGCAATTCATTTCGTAACGAATCGAAATTCGGCCGAATTTTGCATCTTTTGGACATTCGGATGCATCCGAATGTCCGAATGAACAAATAACGAATAACAACGAATACGAAAGAAATATAACGAATGAATTCAAATGAATTCGGTAATTCTTTAAAGATCTAATGAAACAAAAGATCAGCTCAAAGTAAATCTTATAGTCCAATCAGCTAATTCATTTTGTGCCGGAGGATGGATTACTGGCAAAGTGCATTCCTGAGAACTGAGTTAGAAGGGTGTTGTATTGTATTTGAGCCGAGGAGAAGAGACGTTGTCATTGTGTGTGTTAAAAGATTCAATAAACAAACGACTTTCCAAACTACGAATCATTATCACGAATGTATATACATACATAAATAGAGAATTTCAACGAATACGAACAAATGAATTCGACACTCTACGAATAATAACGAATTATCCGAAAACGTATTAACGTAACATAACGAATATAACAGAACGAAATTATGTATTTTACGAATGACAACGAACTGAAACTAAACAAAATTTTCCGTTGTGCACAAGTCTACCATCTGCAGGAGTTAGTGGGTGTTGTGTGCCTCCAGCACAGCACAGTATACACCTGTATCTACCCTTTATTGCTGGTGTTCTATCATACAGGCATCTGCAGGAGTTAGTGGTTGTTGTGTGCCTCCAGCACAAATTACACTATCCATTTTCTGGTTTTCCCATCTCCCTGCAGGCCATTACCATGTCTGGAAGGCCAACAAGGAGAGGCAGACAGGCGCGAGCCAATAAGAGGACAAGCAGGCTCTGTGTCTAGAGACAACAGTGCTGGTCGTGGACGAGGTGCATTGTCATCAGCACGTGGCCATGGGACACGCGTGTCCTTATTTTCAGCAGCTGGACCTGTTGAGCCTCATCATGCCAAAGACTTGGTAGAGTGGATGACGAAGCCCTCTTCATCCTCCTCATCCTCTCTCACCCAGGCTCAGGGTACTAGAAAAGCAGCTGCCAACGCATCCTCTTCCCTCGTCTCAATGTCATCGTCAGTCGCTCCTTCCCTAGACCCACCACGTCCTCCTTAGGAGTCCCCCGAACTGTTTGAGCACAGTGTTGGGTAGATGCTCCAGGAGGATGCCCAGTGTTTTGTTGGCTCTGATAATGATACTCAGCTAGAGGAAGGCAGTAGCGTGAGCGCAGAGAGAGGGGATGCTCAAGAAGGACAGCAATCTGGAAGTCATGTTCCACAAGCTGCAGCATACTGCCAGGTTTGCTCCAGTGATGAAGAGGGAGGGGATGATGTCACTGACTCCACGTGGGTGCCTGGTATGAGAGAGGAGGAGGCACATCTCCAACGAGGCAGGATGCCCTCCAGGGGCCAGCTTAGGGGCAGCACACCGACTAAATCACACCGCAGAGCTCTGCCTGTGCAGGGTGCTGCCTCTGCGCGTTATTCTAAAAGTTCTTTGGTGTGGGCTTTTTTTGAGACGAGTGCATCAGATCGCACCGTTGCTATTTGCAACATATGTCTCAAGTAGGGATGAGCTTCGTGTTCGAGTCGAACGTATGTTCGACTCGAACATTGGCTGTTCGTCCGTTCGGCGAAATCCGAACACTTGGTCCGTTCGCGTCAAAATTCGCATGGCGCTCACGGCCCACAATGCACTGCGATGACGCAGTGCATTGCTGGCTCATGATTGGCCAAGCATGCACTGTGACCCCGCATGCTTGGCCAATCGCAGCGCCAGCAGCGAGGAGAGCCATGATTGGCCACAGGCAGGATGCCTGTGGCCAATCATAGCTGAGGCTGTGTAGTGCACGCCCCACACTATATAAGGCCGCCATTGAGGCGGCCTCGTGTAGTGTGTTAGCATCTGAAGCAGTGGGTGTTCTGTGTACCTTCAACAAAGTACACACCGATCGTTTTTGGCTGATTTCCTATCTTGCTGTTGTGTAGTGGTTATTGTCTGTGCCCTGACCGCAGTATACACCACTATATTCACTATTCACTTCACTATATTTATATATCTTTAATAATAGAGCTTGCAGTCAGTAGTGTTAGGAGATAGTGCGTGCTGTCTGCGTGCTCTGTACCCAGTACATACCGCTATATCCACCTACATAGCTGTTCTCTATTTGAGCCCACTTGCCATCTGCAGGAGTTATTGGAAGTTGCGTGTGCCTCCAGCACAGCACAGTATACATCTGTATATACCCCTTTATCTCTGCTGTTTTCTGGTTATTGTCTGCGTGCCCTGACCGCAGTATACACCGCGATATTCACCTCGCCTATAAAGCTAGTGATCTATCTTTAATAATAGAGCTTGCAGTCAGTAGTGTTAGGAGATAGTGTGTGCTGTCTGCGTGCTCTGTACCCAGTACATACCGCTATATCCACCTACATAGCTAATAATAGAGCTTGCAGTCAGTAGTTATTGGAAGTTGTGTGTGCCTCCAGCACAGCACAGTATACATCTGTATATACCCCTTTATCTCTGGTGTTCTATAAAAAAGGCATCTGCAGGAGTTAGTGGGTGTTGTGTGCCTCCAGCACAATATAAACTACCCAACTGCTGTTTTACCCAACTCCCTTCAGGCCATTACCATGTCTGGAAGGCCAGCAAGGAGAGGCAGACAGGCGCGAGCCGATAAAAGAGGGCAAGCAGGCTCTGTGTCTAGAGACAACAGTGCTGGTCGTGGACGCGGTGCATTGTCATCAGCACGTGGCCATGGGACATGCTTGTCCTTCTTTTCGGCAGCTGGACATGTTGAACCGCAACATGCCAACGACTTGGTAGAGTGGATGACCAAGCCCTCTTCATCCTCCTCATCCTCTCTCACCCAGTCTCAGGGTAGTAGCAAAGCAGCTGCCAACGCATCGTCTTCCCTCCTCTCAATGTCATCATCAGTGACTCCTTCCCTAGACCCACCACGTCCTCCTGAGGAGTCTCCTGAACTCTTTGAGCACAGTGTTGGGTACATGCTCCAGGAGGATGCCCAGTGTTTTGTGGGCTCTGATGATGACACTCAGCTAGAGGAAGGCAGTAGCGTGGGCGTAGAGAGAGGGGATGCTCAAGAAGGACAGCAATCTGGCAGTCATGTTCCACAAGCTGCAGCATACTGCCAGGTTTGCTACAGCGATGAAGAGGGAGGGGATGATGAGGGCACTGACTCCACGTGGGTGCCTGGAAGGAGGGAGGAGGAGGAGGAGGCACATGTCCAACGAGGCAGGATGCCCTCCGGGGGCCAGCTTAGGGGCAGCACACCGACTGAATCACACCGCAGAGCTCCGCCTGTGCAGAGCGCTGCCTCTGCGCGTTATTCTAAAAGTTCTTTGGTGTGGGCCTTTTTTGAGACGAGTACATCAGATCGCACCGCTGCTATTTGCAACATATGTCTCAAGCGTATCTCACGTGGCCAAAACATCAGCCGCTTGGGCACCACATGCTTGACCAGACATATGTTGACCTGCCATGCAGCTCATTGGCAAGCGTACCTCAAAGACCCACACCAAAGAACAAAGCGGACCTCTCCTTGCTCCTCATCAGCTGGCATCTCCAACCCCACTAGACCTTCAGTCCTCTCTGAAACCTGCTCTGAGAGGAATGAAGGTGTAGAATTAGGTGTGTCACAGCCAAGTGCTTCCGGGAACTCTGCTAGCGGTACACCCATGTCCGATTATAGCAGGCAAATGTCCCTGCCCCAGCTGCTGGACCGGCGGAAGAAGTTTACTCCCAGCCATCCACATGCCCAGCGGTTGAATGCTAGCTTGGCTAAATTGCTAGCACTTCAACTGCTGCCTTTTCAGTTGGTAGACTCGGCCCCCTTCCGTGAGTTTGTACAATGTGCGGTTCCTCAGTGGCAGGTCCCCAAACGCCACTTTTTCTCACGGAAGGCGATTCCGGCTCTCTACCGGCATGTGGAAGGCAATGTCCTTGCCTCGCTGGACAGGGCGGTCAGCGGTAAGGTGCATATTAACGCTGACTCATGGTCCAGCAGGCATGGACAGGGACGTTACTTGTCTTTCACGGCCCATTGGGTCACTCTTCTGGCTGCTGGGAAGGATGCAGGACAAGGTGCAGTAGTGTTGGAGGTTGTTCCGCCACCACGCCTCCAAAATGCTACTATTGGTTGTGACACACCTCTCTCCTCCACCCCCTCCTCCTCTTCTTCCTCCATGGCCTCTTCCAGTGCTCTGTCCTCAGAACCAGCGGTGCTTCGTAGGCGTTCCAGGGGCTATGCAAGTACGCAGGCAAAACGATGCCATGCCGTGCTTGCACTGGTTTGTTTGGGGGACAGGAGCCACACTGGGGCGGATGTTTTGTCAGCTCTGCAGGGGCAGGCCGAGAGGTGGTTGACGCCATGCCAGCTTAAGCCAGGAATGGTGGTTTGCGACAATGGCAGCAACCTCCTCTCCGCCCTCCGACAGGGACAACTGACCCATGTGCCCTGTGTAGCTCATGTCCTTAACCTGGTGGTGCAGCGGTTCTTGGGCAGGTACCCCAGCTTACAGGATGGTGGCTTTGTCACTTCAACATATCCGCTGATATGTTGGAAGAACATTTCTGGTTCTGGTTGATGCTATCAGCCCAATTTTTCTGCCCCTGTTTAACAGGGGTGTTTAAGTACAATTGTTGATGCAATGCTTTTCAGCAGGGCTAATTCCTGCAATAAAACTAGAGTATATGGCAGAGGTTGCAGTGTGGTGGCACCAGCACCAGTGCCTAAGGCCCAATTTTTCTGCCCCTGTTTAACAGGGGCGTTTAAGTACAATTTTTGATGCAATGCTTTGCAGCAGGGCTAATTCCTGCAATAAAACTAGAGTATATGGAAGAGGTTGCAGTGTGGTGGCACCAGCAGCAGTGCCTAAGGCCAAATTTTTCTGCCCCTGTTTAACAGGGACATGTAATTACAATTCTTGATATAATATTTCACAGGATGGGCCCTTCCTGTGCCCACCCAGAGTAACGGTGAGGACTTATAGTGTTGTGGCACCAGCACCACAACCACCAAAGGTCAATTTTTCTACCACTGTTCAACAATGGCATGTAATTACAATTCTTGATATAATCGTTCACAGCAGGGCGCTCCAGCGCCCACCAAGAGTCACTTTGAGGGCTTACAATGTTGTGGCAAAACCAACACCTTGTTCCGCCATTTCTGCAGAGCATATAGGGCAGGCCCCTACTTTCAAACATCCAACTTACAAACATCTCCTACTTGCAAACGGAAGGAGACAACAGCAAGTGAGATGAAAAAAGATGGACGACAAAACAAATTATACAGGGGTGATAACCCTTCCCTATGTTTTCCAAAAAGCTTAAAAATAGTTTTTTTGACTGGAGCTACACTTTAAAAATGTACCAGTTGAAAATTACAAACAGATTCAACTTAACACAACAAACCTACACAGTCCCTGTCTTGTTTGCACCGCCTGTATACTGCTGTTCTGAGTATATAGGGCCTGGGGGCCACACGCATTTCCTTTTTTTAATATGTAGGGATAGGGGAAAACACTGCGCTAAAATCAAATATACATAAAAAGCACAGCAGCCAACTGTGCTAAGATCAAATATACGTGAAAAAGTACAGCAGCCAACACTCAAACAAACAAAGTTCAACAAACAGAAATAAAAAATAGTGTAGCGCTTCTAAGGTGAAAAATATGTTGAAGGAATGCTCCTATAACAAAGAACATATAAATGTGTAAATAAAAATAAAGTCCAAAGAAATGGATGTAAGCTTCCGTGGAAGGACCGGCACAATGGTAGTCAGACCGTATCACAATACGAGGCAAATCTCATTAAACGGACATGTCCATGTACGACAGCTTATCTGGAAACATTGGGAAAGAATAGATGGGTACTTCTTACCAGATCTGTTGGACTCACACAGTCATATGACGGTTGAGTCAATAAGGCTTGGGGTCACAATCTGGGACCGAGGAGTGGATCAGAGTGGGTTCATCAGCCTGGTGGAGAGACTTCAAAAGACCGTATATCCAAATGATGAATCTCACCGATGGAACTTCGGAATGGTTAAGAAATCCAACTCAGGTATAGCTCACTGCACTCCGATACTCCAAATTCCCCAAATGGAGGGGAAGATATTTAAAGGGTTTAGACCAAAAAAGAAAAAAGAAAGAAAAAGCTCCACATGGTGCGGGTCAGGCGATAAAAAATAGTAATTTATTAAAAGTCAAAAGAGTAACAAATGACTTAGTGATCACAAAGCGATAAGGTAAAATTTAAAGTAAAAGCAATGTGGGGTGCCAACAGCTAGCCCGACGCGTTTCGACACATATGTCTTCGACAGGGGCATGCTTTTTTTAATATGGGTACAGGGTTCCCCTTAATATGCGTACAAGACCCAAATAGGCTGGTAATGGGCAGGGAGGGCTACCCATGCCATTTTTCTGAATGATTTTCAACCATCTTGCAGGAACCAGATATAACATTAAAACCGCAAGCAGCTTTAAATGGTGTTATTTCCGTTAAATGTCATTTTGTGCAGGGACTGTTCTAAACACGGGAAACACGTGGCACTTCACAGGCATACTACAGACACCCCACAGGCACCATATTTACAGGAATATTTCACTTTTTTTTTTCACTTTAATCGTCATTAAAATCAGTGCTCCCGCCAAAACGGCCATTTTTAAAAACATTTTAGGCATTGACCCATGTTCCCTGGGGCAGGAGCCAGGTCCCCAAACCCTTTTTAGGACAGTATCTTACATATTAGCCGTTAAAATGAGCACTTTTAATTTCGAACGTTCGAGTCCCATAGACTTCAATGGGGTTCTAACGTTCGTAACGAACGTGGGGTCCGTTCGAAAGTTCTGGTACGAACCGAACCAGGGGGTGTTCGGCTCATCCCTAGTCTCAAGCGTATCTCGCGTGGCCAAAACATCAGCCGCTTGGGCACCACATGCTTGACCAGACATATGTTGACCTGCCATGTAGCTCGTTGGCAAGCGTACCTCAAAGACCCACACCAAAGAACAAAGCGGAGCTCTCCTTGCTCCTCATCAGCTGGGATCTCCAACCCCACTAGACCTTCAGTCCTCTCTGAAACCGGCACTGAGAGGAATGAAGGTGTAGAATTAAGTGTGTCACAGCCAAGTGCTTGCGGGCACTCTGCTAGCAGTACACCCACGTCCGATTGTAGCAGGCAAATTTCCCTGCCCCAGCTGCTGGACCGTAGAAAGAAGTTCACTCCCAGCCATCCACATGCCCAGTGGTTGAATGCTAGCTTAGCTAAATTGCTAGCACTTCAACTGCTGCCTTTTCAGTTGGTAGACTCAGCCCCCTTCCGTGAGTTTGTGCAATGTGTGGTTCCTCAGTGGCAGGTCCCGAAACGCCACTTTTTCTCAGGGAAGGCGATGTCCGGCATGTGGAAGGCAATGTCCTTGCCTCGCTGGACAGGGCGGTCAGCGGTAAGGTGCATATTACCGCTGACTCATGGTCCAGCAGGCATGGACGTTATCTGTCTTTCACGGTCCATTGGCTCACTCTTCTGGCAGCTGGGAAGGATGCAGGACAAGGTGCAGTAGTGTTGGAGGTTGTTCCGCCACCACGCCTCCAAAATGCTACTACTGGTTATGACACACCTCTCTCCTCCACTCCCTCCTCTTATTCTTCCTCCATGGCCGCTTCCAGTGCTCTGTCCTCGGAACCACCGGTGCTCCGTAGGCATTCAAGGGGCTACGCTAGTATGCAGGCAAAACGATGCCATGCCATGCTTATGCTAGTTTGTTTGGGGGACAGGAGCCACACTGGGGCAGATATTTTGTCAGCTCTGCAGGGGCAGGCCGAGAGGTGGTTGACGCCATGCCAGCTTAAGCCAGGAATGGTGGTTTGCGACAATGGCTCCAACCTCCTCTCCGCCCTCCGACAGGGACAACTGACCCATGTGCCCTGTGTGGCTCATGTCCTTAACCTGATGGTGCAGCGGTTCTTGAGCAGGTACCTGGGCTTACAGGATGTCCTGAAGCAGGCCAGGAAAGTCTGTGTGCATTTCTGCCAATCATTTAATGCCAGTGCTCGGCTGGCTGAGCTTCAAAAGGAGTTGAACCTGCCCAAGAATCGCCTTATATGTGACATGCCCACCAGTTGGAACTCAATGTTGGCCATGCTGCAGTGGCTGCACATGCAACAGAGGTCCATCAATGAGTACCTGTGTGACTACGGCACCAGGATAGGGTCAGGGGAGCTCGGTTTTTTCTCACCACACCAGTGGGGTATGATCAGGGATGCATGCACTGTCCTGTCACTGTTTGAAGAGGCCACAAGGATGATGAGCATCAGTGACACTGCATCTCTTGTCCACCTGTTGGAGCATACGCTGCGTGGAATAATGGACAGGGCACTTGAGGCAGAACAGAGGCAGGAAGAGGAGGACTTCCTTGCCTCTCAAGGCCCCCTTTATCCAGACAGTGTTCCTGCTGTCCCACCCATCACACAGGAAGAGGAGCTGACACAATCATCCTCCTCCTCCTCTTCCTGTGTCAGCCTGGCACTCAGCATCAGCAGCAGCAGTCTTGTAGGGAGGATTTACAGTCCCAAGAAACCCGTGGACTTCTACGTGGCTGGGAGGAGGTGGCTGCAGATCATGTTGTCCTTAGTGACCCAGAGGACTTCAGACCGAATGCCTCAGCTAACCTACGCTTCATGGCCTCCCTGATCCTGCAAAGCCTGTGGAAGGATCCTCGCATTCTTCGGATCAAGGAAAGGGACCATTTCTGGGTGGCCACTCTCCTTGATCCACGGTACAAGGGTAAGGTTGCCGACCTTATCTTGTCGCAGAGGGAGCAGAGGATGAGACATCTCCGGGAGGCCTTGCAGAAAGGTCTGTGCAACGCATTGCCAGAGACTGGGAGGTTACAAACTCCTGGTCCTGGACAACGTGTTGCTGAGGCTTCGGTCAGAAGGAGCGGTGGAGAAGGTGGCCCTCTAACCGATGCGTTCAGACAATTTTTTAGTCCGCAGCCCCAAGGTATGATTGGTTCCAGCAACCATCGCCAGCATCTGATTTACATGGTGCAGGAATACCTAGGGGCAAGGTCAGACTTGGACACCTTTCCCACCGAAAATCCTCTGGCTTACTGGGTCTTGAGGATGGATCACTGGCCAGAGCTTGCACAGTATGCAATTGAGCTACTGGCCTGTCCTGCATCCAGCGTACTTTCGGAACGCACCTTCAGTGCTGCTGGTGGCTTTGTAACTGATCACAGGATGCGCCTGTCCACCGACTTGGTTGATTGACTGAGCTTCATAAAGATGAATCAGTCTTGGATCACCACCAGCAACCAAGCACCTGAAGCTGATGTAACCGAATAATTTTTTTTTTAAATGTCACATCCCTTCAAGACTGCCTATGCTGATGCTGAGTGACTGTCCTGTTATGTTGACTGTCTATCCTCTTCCTCCTCCGCTGATATCTTGGAAGAACATTTTTGGTTCTGGGTGATGGATGCCACCAGTCCAATTTTTCAGCCCCTGTTTAACAGGGGCGTGTAATTACAATTTTTGAGTCAATGCTTTGCAGCAGGACTCATTCCTGCACTCCAAATAGAGTATATGGGAGAGGTTGCAGTTTCGTGGCACCAGCACCAGTGCCTAAGGCCCAATTTTTCAGCCCCTGTTTAACAGGGGCATGTAATTACAATTCTTGATGCAATGCTTTGCAGCAGGGCTCATTCCTGCAGTCCAACTAGAGTATCTGGGAGAGGTTGCAGTGTTGTGGCACCAGCAAGCAGTGCCTAAGGCCCAATTTTTCAGTCCCTGTTTAACAGTGGCATGTAATTATAATTCTTGATATAATATTTCACAGCAGGGACCGTTCCTGTGCCCACCAAGAGTAACTGTGAGGACTTATAGTGTTGTGGCACCAGCACCACCACCACCACCAAAGGCCCAATTTTTCTACCACTGTTCAACAATGGCATGTAATTACAATTCTTGATATAATCGTTCACAGCAGGGCGCTTCAGCGCCCACCAAGAGTCACTTTGAGGGCTTAAAGTGTTGTGGCAGCACCAACACCTTGTTCCGCCATTTCTGCAGAGCATGTAGGGCAGACACCTACTTTCAAACATCCAACTTACAAACGTCTCCTACTTGCAAAACGAAGGAGACAAGAGGAAGTGAGAGGAAACAGCAAAACAAATTATACAGGGGTGATAACCCTTCCCTATGTTTTCCTAAAAGCTTAAAAATAGATTTTTTGACTGGAGCTACACTTTAAAAATGTACCAGTTCAAAATTAGAAACAGATTCTAATTAATACAACAAACCTACACAGTCCCTGTCTTGTTTGCATCGCCTGTATACTCCTTTTCTGAGTATATAGGGCCTGGGGGCCCCACGCCTTTCCCTTTTTTAATATGGGTATGGGGTTACCCAAAGGGGCTGGTAATGGGCAGGGTGGGCTACATATGCCATTTTTCTCATTGATTTTCATCCATATTGCCGGAACCAGATATTACATTAAAACCGCAAGCAGTTTTAAAAAAATTTCCGTTAAATGTCATTTTGTGCAGGGACTGTTTTAAACACGGGAAACACGTGGCACTTCACAGGCATACTATAGACACCCCCCAGGCATGATATTTAAAGGAATATTTCACTTTTTTTTCACTTTAATCGTCATTAAAATCAGTGCTCCCGAAAAAATGGCAGTTTTTAAAAACAATTTTGGCATTGACCCATGTCCCCTGGGGCAGGAGCCAGATTCCCAAACCCCCTTTTAGGACAATATCTTGCATATTAGCCATTCAAATTAGCACTTTTTATTTCGAACATTCAAGTCCCATAGACTTCAATGGGGTTCTAAAGTTCACACAAATTTTCGGTCCATTCAAAAGTTCTGGTGCGAACCGAACCGGGGGGTGTTCGGCTCATCCCTATCCATGGCTGAAAAAAACTGCACTAGATTATTTTACTTCTTGAAATTTGGATAAGGCACTAAGCTGGTCTCTTCGGTCTAAAAAGTCCTGGATGCAGTTCACTGGGATTTGGTCTGGTCCGTCTACCAAAAAAAATAAAAAATGTAAACTCCTACTTTACATCAGTGATGGCGACTGTGGGCACGTCCGGAAGAAGATCACACTCTGACCACACACACTGACCAGCCATCCTATCTTGTCCACACCACATCCTCCGATCGAACCACAGTAAAAACATGCTTGTAATCCAAAGCACTTTGTATATCAAAGCAAATGTTCCCATAAGAAATAATGGAAACTCAGATGATTCTTTCCACAACCATTTATTCATAAATCCTTCAGTTTATCGTCCATATAAAAATATTATAGCAATGTGATAGGTTGTGTAACCATAAAATGTCCATTTACCAATGGCAGCCTCCACAAGGGGATTGGAGCAAAATCCAGCAAGAGCTACAGTGTATAAAAGAGAAGAGAGATGCCTCTAAGTGTAGCAATATGGTTACATTTGATGAAGGTTCAACATTTAGCAACTCACATGGTTGATGATTAAAACTGACATATCTAAGTATGCAGGCATCTGGGGTAAAGCTGTCCACAGAGACCATTTTTCGGAAATTCCGATAGTCTGTAGCAATTCCGAAGCGCAAAATTCCTACTAATGCTCGGAAACAATTTGGCGCATGCTCGGAAGCATTGAACTTAATTTTCTCAGCTTGGCATAGTGTTGTATGTCACCTGGTTCTTGATGGTCGAAAGTTCAGCAAACTTTTGTGTGACCGTGTGTATGCAAGCCAAGCTTGAGCGGAATTCCGTCGGAAAAACCATCCAAGATTTTCTGACAGAAAATCTGCTCTTGTGTACGTGGCATAAGAGGCACCTCTCTTCTCTTTTATACCCAGTTGTAACTGGACACTAGTTGTATGTCAAGACATCGCTTGTATATCAAGTCAAAATTTATTTAAAAATGTTGCTTGTCTTGCAAAACGCTCTTAAACCAAGTCACTCTGTAAATGTGAATTAGGAAGAAGCGGCTCCCACACGGCTCTGGGGTCAGGGGTGACGTGCGGCCAGGAATCCATCCATACAAACTGTCTCGTCCACACCATACCCCCCGATCAAACTATATCTCCCACAAATCTCTGGGGCCTGTGGTAACGTGTCTGCGGTGGGCGTGATTGGGAGAAAGCGACTCCCACAAGCCTCTGGGGCTAGGGGTGAGATGCGAGTGGGAATGAGCTGCCTGTATAAAAAATTACATATAAAAAATCATAAGTGAAAAATTAATTTAATGGGAAAGAGAGACTCAATATACAAATTGGGATAAAATAAATTGAATAGAACGGGAAAGGGAGGCTATCCTTTTACCTCAATGGACAAATACAATAATTATCAATGCATAAATAATAAACAATAAATACATAAGATATGTAAAAAGTAGAATGAATGTTAATGAATTGTTAATAAAAGCATTAATATCCCAATCAACATTGATACCGAAAGGAGTGTACAATTTTTATTCATATATCCACCTCACTTTCATTTGAGAAAAGCCTCTAATAGTGGACCCTCCTCTCCACAGTGTCATATTCCTATCAATTGCCAATGGCACTGTGCAAAATGTTTAGGAACAGTATGTTCCTTTTGGTCTTTTTTGATTTCTCTAATATTATTGATGTGTTCATTAGCCCATATGGAAAAAGTCCTAATAATACGTTCCACATATTGTTTACCACATGGACATGTGAGAAGATAAACCATATTCTTTATGGTATAGGTAATAAAATGTTTAATTGGATAGGTTTTACCTGTAACAGTTGAAGAAAAACTACACATTTTGTTTCTTCCATTGGTATGGTATTTGGCATACTGCACATTTTTTACAAGGATAAAATCCCACTACATGTGGAAAAAAAAGTTGTGCATTCTGGTGAGTCCAAGATGTTAAGTGCCACTAGACTGTAAAGAAGGCAACCCCATAAAAATAACCCCTGGTTTATCAGGGAGTATGGGCCCTAAAACCCTAAAATTTTTAAGTACCGTATTTATCGGCGTATAACATGCACTTTTTTCCCCTTAAAATCAGGGGAAACTCGTGGGTGCGTGTTACATGCCGATCCCCCGCCGATTGCGAGCTATTCTGCCTTTTCTGCTGGTCTCTGCAGCTTTCGGCTATTTTCGCCCACTCTCTGCTATTTTCGGCTGTTCTCGGCGGCTTTCGGAAGCCGCTGAGAATGGGCGAGTGCGGACGAAAATAGCCGGGAGCGGCTGAGAGCTACCGAGCGCCGCCGACATCCGCTCTGTATCTCGGCGGTGCCATTTTTTAACAGAAAGCATGCAAAAGAAACTGACAAGGGTGCAAATGACTGACAAGGCTGCAAATGACTGGGAAGGCAGCAAATTACATGTAAGGCTGCAATGGAAGGCTGCTAATGACATGGAAGGCTGCTAATGACATGGAAGGCTGCAATGGAAGGCTGCAAATGACTGACAAGGCTGCAATGGAAGGCTGCAAAAGACACTGACAAGGCTGCATTGATGGGCATTTGAATGTAAGTTTTTTTTTCCTTAAATTTCCTTCCTAAAAGTTTTTTTTTAAAATTCGCCTCCTAAACTTGGGGTGCATGTTATACGCCGGCTCATGTTATAGGCCGATAAATACGGTACATGCCAATACTTTTTTAAAATCTTTTTAATTTTATAGTGTCATCCTGGGAATGTTGTAAAAAATTATCTTTTAAATTTCTGAGATGTATTGGGTTTGACTTTATCAATAAGTAAAGAGTCCCTATCAAGACTTTTAACCTGATTGATTTCTTCATTCAAAGCATTTAAGTTATAACCCTTTTCTTCAAATTTTGCTTTCAAAAGAGATGCCTGGGTGTCAAAGACCTTAATCATAGTACAATTTCGTCTAAGTCTGATGAATTGACTACAAGGCACGGACTTAAGCCATCTTTTATGGTGGCAACTATCAGTAGGTATTTAGAAGTTACAGTCCGTGGTCTTAAAAAAATGTACTAGTGATTAATTTATCATCCGCCACTTGGATCGCAAGATCTAGAAAATAAATTCTTTCAGAGTGGGCTTCATAAGTAAGGGTTATACCACGGTCGTTAAAATCTAAAAGATTCATCAATTATTCCAAATCACGGTCCCCCCTCCATAGGAGGACATCGTCTATGTACCTAGCCCACAAGACCGATTCTGGGTGGGCATGGGCATAGACGACACCCTCCTCCCATTTGGGGATAGGGTTATTCATGAGCAATCCATAGGTCTCTCAGTCATTAAGGATTCTCGACTTCTCTTGGAGGTAGTCAGCCTTGTCCAAAATGACAGCGCCGCCTCCCTTGTTGGCTGGACGAACAACCAGATTTTTAGGTTTGTCCAGGTAATTTAGGACTAGATCTTTAAAAAAGTTTATGGATGGAGGTAATATCCCTGGGGGGGTTAAATGTGGAGGCATTGACCAAACCTGAATGTTTAATCTGTCTCATCTGAGTGGCTGTTTTAATTGGAACAGGATTGGATAATATATATCTTTCACTGGCCTCTACCCCCTACCCCCTTGGTTACCACCTCTTCCCCACTTGGCCGTGTAAAACGGCCTTCATTGGGTGGATGGTGGCCTCTTTGTGAGCCTTGGTAAACAGAGTGGTGAGATGTATATTGGTTGTACTCTCCAGTGTTATAACCATTGGACGGAGTTTGGTTAATCCTAGGGGTTGTTTGACTATTACATCTGTGAACCTGTGATCTCCCGGCTGGTGATCCCCTATCTCTGTTGGTCATTCTATAGGTGTACCCATGAAGGTTGGGGTAACAACCGAAACAACAGGATCAGAGTTTTGAGTTTGCATTGCTATCCACATTCCCGCCTACCCTTTTATACAGATGTTGTTAATCTTCCTATCCTCTGCTTAAGAAGGATCCAGGGTTAGTACCCTTCAATTTTTTTCTATCTATTTTTAATTTCAGGCTCAAGGGCTCTCACACCCATGAATATCTCTTTAAGAGATGAATTCTCTATCAGATAACATCCTTTCTTATCAGGGATCTCCCTCTCCCTAAAGTCAAGAGTTACAGTAGCAGTGTTTAACTAACTGGTTGATTGGTTGGTCTTTTCTCTGGACATTTTCTGTCTGTCCAAGTTTTACTTCCCTGACGTATGGAGTTAGGTTTGCTACACTTGTGAATATTACCCTCCCGGGTTCTCTGCAAAGATGATCAACACCATCTCTCCTTCAAGGGACTACAAGGTGCCTGCACATGAGCATGGTTATTATTATTATTACAGGTAATAATATAGCACATGAATTTTACGCAGCGCTTTACATATTTATTTTACATTGACATCAGTCCTTGCCCCCAAGAAGCTTACAATTTAAAGTTCTTAACTCCCCTTAATATTACTTTAGTATCCGTTTTGGCTAGGACAAGTTTACCTGTAATTTCTGCTATACATTTGCATGCATGTAACATATTTTGAGTTCTTCTAAAGACTTTCACTAACATTGGAGGGTGATACTCAACGACCTTTGAGGACACCACTGCTTTTTTGTAGGGGAAGACACCACCTGTTAATCTTGGATTATCTTCTTATATTTTTTCTTTCTTTTTTATCTTCCAGCTGAGAAGCATTTCAAATCCTATTTCTTAAAGCAGTGTTCCACCCGCAATTTTTTTTTATTTTTTTAAAGTCAGCAGCTACACACACTGTAGCCACTGTAGCCGTGATGTTGGGCCCCCCAAGGCCAATCCGTCCATCAGATCGGGTGCAGGCACTGCCATTCTAATTAAGGGAAACTGGCAGTGGAGCTTTGTAGCTTCACTGTCCATTTTCTACTGTGCATGCGTGAGTCATGCGGCGCTTAGTAAATGGCCAGCTGTCTTCTGGGACACACACGGGTCCCAGAAGACAGCGGGGGGGGGGCTCGCCGCACAAGAGGATATGAAGTCTTGCGCCGCGGACCGGATGGATCAGAAGTACAGGCTGTACTTCATAAAAAGGTTGTAAGCTCTTCTGAGCAGGGCCCTCTTAATCCTCTTGTATTTTATTGTATTGTAACTGTATTGTCTCCTTTTTACATTGTAAAGCGCTACGTAAATTGCTGGAGCTATATAAATCCTGAATAATAATAATAATAATAATAAAAAGGTACTATAGAAGAAAAAATATATATTTTACTACCCAAAAACGAGGTGTGGAGAGGTGATCTTTTGTTTAAGACCACCTCCCAAAGTGGGTGGAACTCCATTTTAAAATGAAATCTTGTTTTTCATAAAGGTAGAGAACTGGATACATTTTCACTTATTCCATACTCGGCAATCTGCCTGAGTCCTCTCATATGAAAACTAGCACTTTTATGCACCAACAGACTCTTGAATTTTCACATATACCCTCTGTGCAGGGCATGTAAACATAGAGCATTAATGAACAGTGCATAGTATATTTAATGCATATATCCAAGTTCTTTGTTCTTTTGTAAATTAGGCCTTCTTTTTGTGTAGCATGGTGCATCAAATTAAACACATTTAGGGAAAGTGGCACAATAGTTAGCTTTTTTACGAAACACTCCTGAGAATTCTCACTGATTCATCTGATGAGAAGGTAAATTTGGCAGTTATAGCCAGACTGAGAATGTGATCATGAAGAGGGGAGAATCCACTTCCACCCCAGGGTTTAATTTGTTATTCTCCAAAATGATCTAATTTCTGATTTGGAGTTTTATTTTTATTTATATGAACTTATATATACATATTAGCTGTAGTACAATAATGAGACATTTTCCGGGTTTTATGTAACAAAAAAATTTGCAAACTGAAAGCAAAGCTCTAGGCACTTCAGCAGATGAAGAGCTCTAGGCACAGCAGACATTACATGTAAGGGATGGAGAGAGCAGGCTGGGAGAGAGAAGGTGGGGGTTGAGTGGGTGTTAGAGGTAATTATAAATCATAAAATGTTAAATATGTAGACAAACATTTCCTATATTATATGTATGTGGACTTTTCTTTGTGGACCTGAAAATGAATTACTAGTTTTCTCTTACTGCAAGAATTGTTACTTATTAGGCTTGTTTTTTAATTGTATACAGTCATAAGCATTCAAAATAATTTGCAGCGCTAAAAAGGACAATATGCAAAACACATCAATTCAGCTCAGTGGTGAAAAACAAAAAATATAAAAATAAATAAAGTCCATTTGGTGTAAATATAATGAAAGTGTCAGTCTTAATCCAATGATACAACACCACTGTGTGTCACAAGGTGTCTGAGAGGAATCCCGTGATCACTACGTGAACCATCACCACTATTGAGCGAACAGACTGTTAAGGAGTCAAATCAGCCTGTAAGTAATATTCATGAAGTACTGTGACCCATGTTGCTTGATCTGATTCTGTGGTGTCTCCAATTTCCCAGATGTATATTTGATATGCATGGCAACCATTACATTGCGAGGTTCCACCATAAAATCAGAATAGAAATGCCCACATAGTGTGAATCCATGAAAAACCTTTTATTAAAACCAAAGTATAAAACTACTCACATGTAAGCCATGAATACAGTACTGTACATTTAAAACATTCCCAAGCAATATTGCAAGTATCATCCATGCCCCTCGATGACATCAGTTATGATGAAAACGCATTGGGTGGAGCTAACACCAATCCTTTTTTAACTGATTGTATTATTTGGAGATACTTCCAGTATTGTTTGTGAACATTTTGTATGTACAGCTATGTTTTCATGGGTCACATACTTTGGTTTTATTAAAATTTTACAGTTTTTTTACAGATTCACACTCTTTTCTGATTTCATGATGGAATCTCGCAATGTAATGAAACAAAGAATTTTCCCCCTTGGGAGTGGGACCCTAAAGGCAACATAAACACCAAATCGTTAAAAAGTACACATTTTATTAGAAAAAGAAATAGAACATAACAATAAAAACATGTCTGTGCAAGTACATATGCATTACGTGAGTAATGTATTAATTGATGTGATAAATATACAGATACTTGATTCCAATGTCTCCAATGTACCCAATGCGTTTCTGGCTTTAACCTTTCTTTAGGGGTAATAACAGGGAGATCTGTATTCACATAGTAATTCTATCAATAAAATAAAACATTATAGAGGACATCATATAGCAGGGATATGCAATTAGCGGACCTCCAGCTGTTGCAAAACTACAAGTCCCATCATGCCTCTGCCTCTGGTTGTCATTCTTGTGGCTGTCAGAGTCTTGCTATGCCTCATGGGAATTGTAGTTCTGCAACAGCTGGAGGTCCGTTAATTGCATATCCCTGTCATATACGGAACAGTGGAAAACTATACTATGTTCATCATTTAGACTCTACATACCAATTAACATATTGTATGGTCATGCACATAACAATGAAAGACCTGGGTGGGGTCATTTGTCACAGGGTAAACAGCACAGGTAAAATGGAGAAACAACTGCTTCTGTAGCTAGAGACAACCCCTACGGAGGTCCACCTCAAAAGGAGCCACAAATATAAGACGACATGGACTTGAAAAGCCTATAGAAAATAAAAAAGAGTATATACTAAAAACTTGTCTGTTAAGTTGGTCCAGAATCATACTTGTGTATATGGTATAGCTAAAAATCAGGAGTACCAACCTACCTGGATCACTACTTCTACACGTTGGATAATCCATATTGAAGCTACCTCACCCCCTGGCCTTAATGATATGGTCAGTTATCATCCTTTTTAGAGGGGTTTTCATCAGGGGGATAGGAGGAATAATCTAGTCACATCCAAGCCCATTGGGTTGTTGAATGTGTATATAATTTGCCTTATCCGCAGGATTTATTAAGGTGTCCATCATTTTAATGTGATTTCTAGGCAATTAACGATGAATGTTTCCTGCTTGCCCCTCCCTGCCCTTACTTAATATCCATATTTACATCTGTTGATTTTCTCCCTTTCTTTGCTGCTCTATACACCACCTTTGGGTATATATAGTTCATCGACAGGGTACTACTATCAGGGCTGTTTTGGCCTATGCCTGCCTTCTTTTTCCCGCTCATCTCTCCTGTTTGATCTCTGGTCGGCCAGTATTATATTTTTTCTGCTACTTTATGTATTTGAATGCACTTATTGTTCAACACTTATTATTTTAACATGCCAAGATAGAACGGATCTTTTATCTCTCTCCTTTTTGCCTATGGGAAGCTGGGCATGTTGTAGAGATGCCTTGCCTTTTGAAGCATTTGCCCTCTACCCGGCGCACAAAGGGGGTTTTCTGTGCTGTCCCAGGTGTGGAGCCCCTTGCATTGCACAGCATTGTTGTGGGCGGGCTTCCCCCTACGCTGAGGGGAGTGTCCCGCTTAATGCTTGTTGCCATGGTTGTGCGTCTCTGGAACTCATGGCACCGCCCCACCTGTGTGTAGGGTGGCTCCGTGTGTTCTGGAGACAGTTGGTCCTTCTAGCCACGTGCGCAGGCGTGCTGCCCCATATATAGACCCGGCTGTAGCCTGTATCCAACAGCTGCGACAGGGAGGACATTATACGCATGTGGAGCCTGGGGACGCCAGGTATCTATTGAAATCTTTTTCCATTCCTCGTTTGTAGGTTCCTGGTTTGTGCCTATTATGTCCAAACCTAGGGATTTCATTGGCCTTATTGCCTTATTGGAAATGAACATTTGCCTCTGTTTGTCCCATAGCTAGTAAAGAAGTAGTGATCCAGGTAGGTTGGTATTCCTGATTCTTAGCCATACCATATACACAAGTATGATTCTAGACCGACTTAACAGACAAGTTTTCCCCCTTTCCTCTTTCAGGACAGCCCCCTTTGAGAGACCTTGGCTCCTCCCTTCTCAGGAAACACCGCCACCAATAGAGCTTTAAGCCACATGCCCCATAAACCTTTCAGTTCTAGTGTTTCCTCTGGTGGGGAGACACCGTTAGAGACCGAGGCCTGTTCAGCTGGAGAGGCTGAGACCAGTGTATTCCTGGAAGGAAAAGGCTGAGGCTCCTCACGCAACTACTGGGAGACAGTTACCTGTGGTGGCATCATAGTGTGCCCCGGCTTCTCTTAGGGAAGGTGGATGCTCCAGGGGCTCCGGGAGTGTTAGGAACAGGGTTTTCATCACGGGATGTGAAAGCAGACAGTGTGATGACTGGTGTGAGCCCTGCATTGCTTTAGTGAAAAATGTCTCAAGGCATCCCGATCTGCTCCTCTTAATTAAGGCGCCTTTTCTTCAAGTTTTTCCCGATCGAGCTGTGTTTAAGACAGATACGGTCTTTTTGCTGAAAATGGCTTCTAAACTCCACAGAAGCCAAGAAATCGTTTTGCCTACTTTTTGTCCAAATCCTGTGAGAGACCAGGAGCATATTTTGCACAGACTAGATTGTAGAAGATGTGTCCGAAGGTACTTGGATAGTACAGAATAGTTCAGAAAGTCGGATTACTTTTTTGTTTGCTTTTCATGGGCTAAGTGGGGGTCTAAAGCCTTTAGGCATACAATAGCTAGATGACTGAACTTAGCTATTAGTCAGGCATATGTGGTTAAGGGAATGGAGGGTCCTGGAAGCTATCGGGGCACATTCCACCAGGGCTATGGCGAAATCTCAGGCAGAGTGGGCTGGTGCTACACCGGAGAAAAACTGTAGAGCGGCAACATTGTCAAGCTTTACCACCATCGTTAAGCACTACAGGCTGAATTTTTTATCTGCCAAAGACCAGGCCTTCGGGTGTAAAGTTCTTCAAGTGGTAGTCCCACCCTAGGGTAAGTGCTCGTTTATCTCAAAGGTGGCTGTTCTGAAAGACAAAAAGGGGAAAATAGAGGTTACACTTACCGGTAACAACTTTTCCAAGAGTCTTTTAGGACAGCACTGGTACCCACCCAAATAAAGGGTTTGTCACTGGAAGGTTCTGACATAAGATCATAAGGAAAGTGAAGGTTGGTATGATTTGTTCTTGTGTCTCCCTAGCTGGCCGGAGGTACTCATGGAGAACTGAAGGGCTGGTGGGGCATGTGGCTTAAAGCTCTATTGGAGGTGGTGTTTCTTGAGAAGGGAGGAGCCAAGATCTCTCAAAGGTGGTTGTCCTGAAAGACTCTTGGAAAAGATGTTACAGGTAAGTGTAACTTCGATTTTTTTTTTAGTATATACTTTTTTTTTTATTTACTATAGGTTTTTCATGTCTATGATGGCTTATATTTATGGCTACTTTTGAGGTGGACCTCCGTAGGGGTGTCTCTAGCTTCAGGGGCAATTGGCTCTCCATTTTACCTGTCTTGCTTACCCTGTGGCAACTGACCCCATCCAGGTCTTTTATTATGTGCATGACCATACAATACGTTAAACGGTATGTAGAGTCTAAACGCTGAAAACACAGTATGGTTTTCCACTGTTCCCTATATGATGTCCTCAATAATGTTTTATGCTTTCTATTGATGGAATTACTATGTGAATACAGATCTTCCTGTTATTACCCCTGAAGAAAGGTGTTTAAAGCCAGAAATGCGTTTATGCGTTGGTACATTGGAGACAATCAAGTATCTGTATATGATGCATTAGTGACCAGTGGCAGTTAATTAACCCGTTTGTGCTGCATTAGTGGCACCAGTGTCAATGTTAACACTGACACTGGTGCCACTAATGCAGCACCAACGGGTCAATTTACTGCCATTAGTCACTAATGCATCAGTGACCAGTAGACATGTGCAGAGTAAAATATTTCGTTTCGGAATTTCGTTTTCGTCCGAAAACTTAATTTATTTAGTTACTCCCGAAAATCTTTTTTATTTATTTCGTTTTCGTTCAAAAATTGCATTCGTCCGAAAATCCACATGAATTACGTTCGAATCTGTCTTGGAAGGCTTATGGTGTCTGTCAATGTATAAAGAAGATTTGACGGAGCTAACTATATAGCATACTTTAGAACCCTATTAAAGTCTATGGGACTCCAACGTTCAAAATCTAAAGTGCTAATTTTAAAGGCTAATTTGCAAGTTACTGTCCTAAAAAGTGTTTGGGGACCCGGGTCCTGCCCCAGGGGACATGTATCAATGCAAAAAAAAGTTTTAAAAACAGCCGTTTTTTCGGGAGCAGTGATTTTAATAATGATTAAAGTGAAACAATAAAAGTGTAATATTCCTTTAAATTTCGTAGGGGGGGGTTGTCTATAGTATGCCTGTGAAGGGGCGCATGTTTCCCGTGCTTAGAATTGTCCCTGCACAAAGTGTCATTTATGCAGGAAAAAAAGTCCTTTAAAATCACTCGCAGCTATAATGAATTGTCGGCTCCGTAATACAGAGAACACTCATTGAAAGTCATTGATAAAAAAATAAATAAATAAATTTAAAAAAAAGCGTGGGGGTCCCCCAAATTCAATTACCAGGCCCTTCAGGTCTGGTATGGATATTAAGGGGAACCCTGCCTCAAATTTAAGAAAAAATTTGAGGTGGGGTTCCCCCTAAATATCCATAACCAGACCCTTCAGGTCTGGTATGGATATTAAGGGGAACCCCGCGTCAAATTTAAAAAAAAATTGACGTGGGGTTCCCCCTAAAAATCCATACAGACCCTTTATCCGAGCACGCAACCTGGCAGGCCGCAGGAAAAGAGGGGGGGACGAGAGAGCGGCCCCCCCTCCCTCCTGAACCGTACCAGGCCACATGCCCTCAACATTGGGAGGATGCTTTGGGGGTCTGTGACCCCTCAAAGCACCTTGTCCCCATGTTGATGAGGACAAGGGCCTCATCCCCACAACCCTGGCCGGTGGTTGTGGAGGTCTGCGGGCGGGGGGCTTATCAGAATCTGGAAGCCCCCTTTAACAAGGGGACCCCCAGATCCCGGCCCCCCCCTGTTTGAAATGGTAAGGGGGTACAAAAGTACCCCTACCATTTCACAAAGAAAGTGTAAAAAATGGTTAAATAAAACAAACACACCTTTGAAAAATTCCTTTATTAAAAATAAAAAAATAAATTCCAGCGGCGGTAATCCACTCTTGCTATCCAGCGACGGACGGTCATCTCTCCAGCGATGTCTCATCTCATCCAGCGCAGCGATCCATCCTTCTTCTGTCTCCTCCACGGAGACACTACAGGCATTCCGGCGGCTGACGTTTCTTATATACGGAGGGCGGGGCCACCCGTCACCTGACCCCGCCCCCCTCTGACGCAAGGGGAAACCCGGGGTTCCCCGTGACGTATGGGTGACCCCGCCCCCCCTCTGATGTAACGGAAACCTGCCTGTGTTACATCAGAGGGGTGCGGGTCACCCCTACGTCACAGGGAACCCCGGGTTTCCCCTTGCGTCAGAGGGGGGCGGGGTCAGGTGACGGGTGGCCCCGCCCTCCGTATATAAGAAACGTCAGCCGCCGGAATGCCTGTAGTGTCTCCGTGGAGGAGACAGAAGACAGGATCGCTGCGCTGGATGAGATGAGAGATCGCTGGAGAGATGACCGTCCGTCGCTGGATAGCAAGAGTGGATTACCGCCGCTGGAATCTTTTTTTTATTTTTTTATTTTTAATAAAGGAATTTTTCAAAAGTGTGTTTGTTTTATTTAACCATTTTTTACACTTTCTTTGTGAAATGGTAGGTTACCATTTCAAACAGGGGGGGGGCCGGGATCTGGGGGTCCCCTTGTTAAAGGGGGCTTCCAGATTCTGATAAGCCCCCCGCCCGCAGACCTCCACAACCACCGGCCAGGGTTGTGGGGATGAGGCCCTTGTCCTCATCAACATGGGGACAAGGTGCTTTGAGGGGTCACAGACCCCCAAAGCATCCTCCCAATGTTGAGGGCATGTGGCCTGGTACGGTTCAGGAGGGAGGGGGGGGCGCTCTCTCGTCCCCCCCTCTTTTCCTGCGGCCTGCCAGGTTGCGTGCTCGGATAAAGGGTCTGGTATGGATTTTTAGGGGGAACCCCACGTCAATTTTTTTTTAAATTTGACGCGGGGTTCCCCTTAATATCCATACCAGACCTGAAGGGCCTGGTAATTGAATTTGGGGGACCCCCACGCTTTTTTTTAAATTTATTTATTTATTTTTTTATCAATGACTTTCAATGAGTGTTCTCTGTATTACGGAGCCGACAATTCATTATAGCTGCGAGTGATTTTAAAGGACTTTTTTTCCTGCATAAATGACACTTTGTGCAGGGACAATTCTAAGCACGGGAAACATGCGCCCCTTCACAGGCATACTATAGACAACCCCCCCCCCCATGAAATTTAAAGGAATATTACACTTTTATTGTTTCACTTTAATCATTATTAAAATCACTGCTCCTGAAAAAACGGCCGTTTTTAAAACTTTTTTTTGCATTGATACATGTCCCCTGGGGCAGGACCCAATCTCCTATTCTATATCGAACTGTTGTAACAACGAAAACGAACGAAAATAAAGCATTTATTTATGTCGGATTTTCGTTTTTCGGATTTTGTGCTTTCGTTATCGTTTGTCAAAACGAAAACGAAAATAGCTGAAATTCGGACGAAAATGCGTTCGGACGAAAACGAATGCACATGTCTAGTGACCAGTGGCAATTAACCCCCCCCCATGCTGCATATTACAAATACTAATGGTAATTAACCCCCATCTCAATCCAAGGAGTTAAGTCTATATGCAGATGGCAATCTGCTTACTTGTGAGAATACAAGTGCCTGGAACCTTCTCGGCTCGGCGGCTCCTCTGTCACAGCTCCGGCAGCAACACACTATGCTCCTCTCCTCTGGGTACTCTCCAATCCTGCCTCCCGCCGGCGGCTGGCCTCTCAGTGATGTCACACCAGGCTGGGACTACGAAGTGCCTGCCAGGCAGGGTATCGCCGCTGACAGGGAAGTGAAGGGCTGGGCTAGTGTTGTGTGCCCGGTGCAGGAGCGCATTCTGCACATCGTTACAACTATTGCTGGCCGGCCGCCCGGTGTGTAGGTCACACACACAGATTTTAGAAGCATTTGACCTGCGCCTCGCCCCCTTTCTCGAGTAAATTGTACCGCCCAGGGCATCCATTCCTTACACCCCCCCCCCCCCCCCCCTGTACCAGCCCTGTACACCACTCCCGCACCGCCCCAAAGATGCTGCTTGCAGGGCTTTTTTTTCCATCCTGCAAGCACTCAGGCTTTCATACATGGGAGGCACTTTACAGGCTATATTTTTATATTTTTATAAAACGTCTGTAAAGCGCCTTCAATGTGAAAGGGGTCTTAACTACTTCAATACAGGGCACTTTCCCCCCTTCCTGATGGGCACTGATATGCAACACTGATGGGCACTCATAGGTGGCACAAATGGGCACTCATAGGTGGCACAGATGGGCACTCATAGGTGGCACAGATGGGCATTTATAGAAGGCACAGATGGACACTAAAAGGTAGCACTTATGGGTACTTATGGGTGGCACTGATAGGTGTGCACTGATGGACATGGATGGGTACTGATGAGTGGCACTGATTGACACTGATAGATGGCACTGATTGGCATCACTTATTAGGAGGCACTGGCAGGTTTTGCTGGTGGGCACTGATTGGCATCATGTGTGGGCAAACATTGGCATCGTGTGTGGACACACATGGCCACCAGGGATGCCATCCCTGGTGGTCATCAGCGGTGGCCATCCCTGGTGGTCTTGATGGCATCCCTGGTGTTCCTGGGTGGAACACAGGAGGGCTGTGCTGATAAACAATTAGCACAGACCCCCCTTGTCAGGAGAGCCACCGATCGGTTCTCCTCTACTCGCGTCTCTCAGACGCGAGTGAGAAAAAGCTGATAAACAGCTCTTCCTGTTTACATCGTGATCAGCCGTGATTGGACATGGTTGATCACGTGGTAAAGAGTCTTAGAGACTCTTTACCTAGATCGGAGTTGTGGTGTGTTAGACTGACATGCCGCAATAACAGTTGCTGTGATGCGTGCCCCCAGGGGAGTGCAGCGGCTTGTTATCCTGACCACTTCATATGACGTCTGGTCAGGGCATCGCAACCACTTTGCAGGTGACATTTTGCTATATGGTATGCGGCAAGTGGTTAAAGTCCCCTTCACAAGGGAAAAATTCTTTGTTTCCAGACATCTGGGATGTTGACAACAGGACACCTGACTTTGTTGATGGTGGAATCTCTTTTTCGCAATGTGATGGTTGCCATGCATATCTAATATACATCTGGGAAATTGGAGACGCCACAGGAATTGAATCAAGCAACATGGGCCACAGTACATCATGACAGAATATTACTTACAGGCTGATTTGGCTCTGCAATAGAGACTGTTCATTCTGATAAGAGTCCATTCCCTATAGTGGTGATGGTTCATGTGGTGATCATGGAATTCCTCTCTATCAGACACCTTCCATCACACAGTGGTGTTGTATCATTGGTTCGGGACTGTCACTTTCATTATATTTACATACACATACATTTTTGCCCTCTCCGACTTCTCATAAGCCCCATCCCTTATAGAATCCACCGACTCTGTCCCCTGTATAACACTTGGTTCCACCCATAGTGTCAGGAGTATACAGTCCCAGCATCACAGGACAGAGTATACAGTCCCAGCATCACAGGACAGAGTATACAGTCCCAGCATCATAGGACAGAGTATACAGTCCCAGCATCATAGGACAGAGTATACAGCCCCAGCATCACAGGACAGAGTATACAGCCCCAGCATCACAGGGAGTATAAAGCTCAGTCTCACAGATCAGGGTATACAGCTCAGCATTACAGATCAGGGTATACAGCTCAGCCTCACAGATCAGAGTATATACAGTATCTCACAAAAGTGAGTACACCCCTCACATTTTTTGTAAATATTTTATTATATCTTGTGACAACACTGAAAAAATTACACTTTGCTATAGTGTAAAGTAGTGATTGTACAGCTTGTATAACAGTGTAAATGTGCTGTCCCCTCAAAATAACTCAACACACAGCCATTCATTTCTAAACTGCTGGCAACAAAAGTGAGTATACCCCTGAGTGAAATTGTCCAAATTGGTGGTGCAAAGTGTCAATATTTTGTGTATCTACCATTTTTTTCCAGCACTACCTTAACCCTCTTGGGCATGGAGTTCACTAGAGCTTTACAGGTTGCCACTGGAGTTCTCTTCCACTCCTCCATGATGACATCATGGAGCTGGTGGATGTTAGAGACCTTGTGCTCCTCCACCTTCCATTTGAGGATGCTTCACAGAGTCTCAATAGGGTTTATGTCTGGAGACATGCTTGGCCAGTCCACCACCTTTACCCTCAGCTTCTTTAGCAAGGCAGTGGTCATCTTGGAGGTGTGTTCGGGGTCATTATGATGTTGAAATACTGCCCTAAGGCCCAGTTTCTGAAGGGAGGGGATCATACTCTGCTTCAGTATGTCACAGTACATGTTGGCATTCATGGTTCCCTCAATGAACTTTAGCTCCCCAGTGCCGGCAACACTCATGCAGCCCCAGACCATGACACTCCCACCACCATGCTTGACTGTAGGCAAGACACACTTGTCTTTGTACTCCTCACCTGGGTGCCACCACACATGCTTGACACCAGCTAAACCAAATAAGTTTATCTTGGTCTCATCAGACCACAGGACATGGTTCCAGTAATCCATGTCCTTAGCCTGCTTGTCTTCAGCAAACTGTTTGCGGGCTTTCTTGTGCATTATCTTTAGAAGAGGCTTCCTTCTGGGACCACAGCCATACAGACCAATTTGATATAGTATGCAGCATATGGTCTGAGCACTGACAGGATGACCCCCCACCTCTTCAACCTCTGAAGCAATGCTGGCAGCACTCATACGTTTATTTCCCAAAGACAACCTCTGGATATGACGCTGAGCACATGCACTCAACTTCTTTGGGCGACCATGGCGAGGCCTGTTCTGCGTGGAATCTGTCCTGTTAAACTGCTGTATGGTCTTGGCCATCGTGCTGCAGCTCAGTTTCAGGGTCTTGGCAATCTTTTTATAACCTGGGAATTTTTATGTAGAGCAACAATTATTTTTTTCAGATCCTCAGAGTTCTTTGCCATGAGGTGCCATGTTGAACTTCCAGTGACCAGTATAAGAGAGTGAGAACGATAACACCAAATTTAACTCACCTGCTCCCCATTCACACCTGAGACCTGTCACATGACACTGGGGAAGGAAAAGGCTAATTTGGGCCCAATTTGGAAGTTTTCACCTAGGGGTTTACTCACTATTGTTGTCAGTGGCTTAGACATTAATGGCTGTGTGAGTTATTTTGAGGGGATAGCAAATTTAAACTGTTATACAAGCTGTACACTCACTACTTTATATTGTAGCAAAGTGTCATTTCTTCAGTGTTGTTACATGAAAAGATATAATAAAATATAATACAAAAATGTAAGGGGTGTACTTACTGTTTCAATAGCAGTGTCCAAGTCCTTTTCCTATGCCAAAAGATTTGGTAGCTTGTTAAAATTGACTAAGAATTTACAGTATAGAGAAGAACTAGTTCCCCAAATACCTGGATAAAAAATGCACCAGCTTTCAAAAGGCTGTCATACTGGTTCTGCTCACATCAGGTGTGGCCCCTGCATCTGTGGGTGTCCCCCGGCTGTCACTTCCCATAAGCCTGGCACTGACCGCAACCACCCCCCCCCCCCCCACAGCCAGCCTGGGGGCACTTACCCCTTGTGTGGTGGGACTCTGCTCCTCTTCTGGAGTGGCAGGGCTCTCCTCCTCCTCTTCTGAACTGGCGGTAACCCGCGGCCCCGGGGTCCGCTCCAGCTCCTCAGGCTTCCTCCGCCGTGTCTCCTCTTTTGCCAAAGCGCTAGGCATCCAATAGGATCACCTGGTGCTTTGGAATACCGGGAGACAGGTCTCAATTCATTCACTACGTCACACAACAGGGTGGGATTGGGGCGCAGTGCTCCGTGCCCAGAGCCCACCCTATTTTGAAGCCAATTAGAGCTTCTGGCTCTAATCAGGTGCTTTAAAATGCACGCCCCTCGTCTATCCCCGCCAAAGTAATTTATGAGCCCCGCGTCCTGAAAGGGGCCGGGCTCATGGATAGGGAGGGCGGCAGAGGTGTTGGGGGGTGGAACCCGTCCGCCCATAATGCACGGGCCGCCACTGCGTATTGTTATTATTAGTGCGGCAAATAATTTTTATGAATTTGGTTTCATAATGTGTCTTGACTGTTTTTTTGCCAGCAACTTTGTTTTGCACCTGCCAGTGTGTTTTCTACTACAAATGTGTAAGCATGCTCTCTAGTCCTTCAGATCTTACAGATTAAAACTCCAGTACTCTATGATTATTTTTCATGGCTACTACCTTGATGATAAATGTTTCTGTAACCTTTATCAACAGCTCTTGGTGCATTGAAGCTTATAATTTATTTTTCTCAAGCAAAGTATCACCCGCATTAACAATGAATTGCTAGGACTGGGTTGAAGGAAAACTATTACAAATAACTTATTTTACATGCCTGTTACCAATACTCCAACCCAGGGTGGTACTGGGGGTACACAAAGGTAACGCTATGCCATGTCCTAGGTTATATAGCAAAAAATGATCATAGTTAGAAGGAAACATGGACTTTATAGACACCATCTAAATATTCCTCAGAGATTTTGGTCCATATTAACAAGACAGCATCATGCAGTTGCTGCAGATTTGTCGGCTGCACATCCATGATGCAAATCTCCTGTTCCACCACATCCCAAATCTTCTCCATTGGATTGTGATCTGGTGACTGTGGAGGCCATTGGAGAACAATGAACTCATTGTAATGTTCAAGAAACCAGTTTGATGCGACTGCCAAAAGTGTTGGGCGGCATGGCTTTACCGGATATCAACCTTTAGCAAGAAGCCAGAGGAAGATGCCGAACGAGAAGACCGGATGAAGAAGCAGAGGAAGAAGCGAGGGAAGAACAAGATGGAGGAAGAAGAAGAACACCGAAGGAAGACCAGAAGAAGATGGAAGAAGAAGCGGGGAAGGAAGACCAGAAGATGATGGAAGAAGAATTGGGGAAAGAAGACATTAATAAAGGAATTGTCAAAAACCGTCTATTGTCTTTTTTAACATTTTTGACACTTTTTTTGTGAAATGGTAGTTACCAATTCACACGGGGGGGCAGGATCTGGGGGTCCCCTTGTTAAAGGGGGCTTCCAGATTCCAATAAGCCCCCCCGCCCGCAGACCCTCCCAATGTTGAGGGCATGTGGCCTGGTACAGTTCAGGAGGGGGGGCGCTCTCTCTCACCCCCCCAGGTTACGTGCTCGGATAAGGGTCTGGTATGGATTTTTGGGGGGACCCCACGCCATATTTTTATTTACATTTTGGTGCGGGGTTTCCCTTAATACCCATACCAGACTTGAAGGGCCTGGTATGGAATTTGGGGGGACCCCCACGCAATTGTTTTTTACATTTTGGTTTGGGGTTTCCCCTGTGGGGTAATCCCATGCTGTTTTTATCAATGAACTTTTATGTGTATTCCTGGGACCGACAATTCATTATAGCCTCGAGTAGTTTTAAATTACTTTTTTTCTTTCCTTTAGAAATGTCATTTTGCTCTCAGACTGTTCTAAACACGGGAAACGTGCCACTTTACAGGCATACTATAGACACCCCCCAGGTACGAAATTTAACCACTTGCCAACTGCTTCCTGTACATATACGTCGGCACTTTGAAGAGGGATATCTCGGTAAGGGCAGCAGCTGCTGCCACAACCGAGATATCCATCTTTACAGGAGGCGGTCATGTTTACGATAATGGTGGTCTCTGCGGCAGGTTCACCGCGAGATCACTGTTATTGGCGGCGCCACCCCCCCTCCCACCACTCTCCCGCCCCCTCTGCCACTTACCGGAGCCGTCAGTAGCGGCGGAGGCGATGGAGATGAATGAGGCTAAGATGGCCCCCACTCGTCTCTATACCATAGGAGGGAGGAAGCAACGTCAAAACGTCACTTCCGCCCATACCTCTTAAAGGAACATTCTTTCATTTTTTCAAATGACTTTTTTTTATTTTTATTTTTTTATTGCATCTAAGTCCAAATATGTGATCTGAGGACTTTTGACCCCAGATCTGATATTTAACCACTTAACAACCGGCCCATAGCCGAATGACGGCTACAGGGCGGTTGTTTAACTCTGGGAGGCCGTCATATGACGTCCTCCCAGAATTCCACTCTCGCGCGCCCCCTGGGGCACGCACTCGAGCGCATCCATGACCGCCGGGTCCTGTGGACCCGGCGCATCACGGTAAACGGACGCTCATCGCGGCCGTTTACCACGTGATCGCTCTGTCAAATGACGGAGTGATCACTTGTAAACAAACCGGCGTCATGTTATGACGCCGGTTCCTCCCTCCCCCTCTCTGTACCGATCGGCACAGCGGAGGGGGAAGAGATCGTGTCAGCAGCGCTGTGGGCTGCATCTGCAGTGCCCACATCGCTGCTCACCGAAATTTAACCCCTCAATTCCCTGCCATTACTCTGCAATACCCTGCAATACTTTGCAGTACCAGCAAATACCCTGCAATACTTTGCAGTACCTGCAAATACCCTGCAATACTCTGCAGTACCTGCAAATACTCCGCAAATACTCTGCAACACCCGCCAATACTCTGCAACGCCCGCCAATACTCTGCAACGCCTGACAATACTCTGCAACGCCCGCCAATACTCTGCAATACCAGCTAATACTCTGCAATACCAGCTAATACTCTGCACTACCTTCCAATACTCTGCAGTACCCGCCAATACTCTGCAGTAAAATTCCAGCCAATACTCTGCAATACCCTGCCAATACTCTACAATACCCTGCCATAAATTGCCATACTCGGAGATACCCAGCCATACTCGGAGATACCTTGCAATACCCAGCCATAGTCGGTGATACCCTGCAATACCCAGCCATATAAATCCCCCCCCCCCCCCCCCCCGGCCGCTCCTCTGGTGCTTCTACCGACTCGCCAATACGATCAAAGCCAGGATCTCTTTTATTTTTTTTATTTCAGGCTTTCCAGCCTAGAGGTGAGATGTAGGGTCTTATTGACCCCATATTTCACTGTAAAGAGGACCTGTCATGCCATATTCCTATTACAAGGGATGTTTACATTCCTTGTAATAGGAATAAAAGTGATCAAAAAATTTATTTTTGGGGAAAAAAATGTCAAACTAAAATAAAGTAAAGTAAAATGAACAATAAAAAAAAAAAAATGTTTAAAGCGCCCCTGTCCCTATGTGCTCGCATGCAGAAGCGAACGCATTCGTAAGTCCCGCCCACATATGAAAACGGTGTTCAAACCACACATGTGAGGTATCGCTGCGAACGTTAGAGCGAGAGCAATAATTCTAGCCCTAGACCTCCTCTGTAACTCAAAACATATAACCAGTAAAAAAAATTTTAAAGCGTCGCCTATGGGGATTTTTAAGTATCGACGTTTGGCGCCATTCCACGAGCGTGTGCAATTTTGAAGAGTGACATGTTAGGTATCTAGTTACTCAGCGTAACTTCATCTTTCACATTATGCAAAAATTGGGCTAACTTTACTGTGTTTTTTTTTTTTTAAGCACAAAACTGTTTTTTTTCCATTGTATTCTCCAGGGTGTTTGCTAGAAAAACATATATAATGTTTTGGGATTCTATGTAAATTTTCTAGCAAATAAATTATGATTTTTACATGAAGGAGAGAAATGTCAGAATTGTCCTGGGTGCTCCAGAACGCCTGATGGCGCTCCCTGCATGTTGGGCCTCTGTATGTGGACACGCTGTGTAAAAGTCTCACACATGTGGTATCGCCGTACTCAGGAGTAATAGCAGAATGTGTTTTGGGGTGTAATTTGTGGTATGCATATGCTGTGTGTGAGAAATAAACTGATAATATGACAATTTTGTGAAAAAAAAAAAAGAAGTAAAAAAAATCTTGATTTTGCAAAGAATTGTGGGAAAAAATGACAACTTCAAAAAACTCATCATGCCTAAATACATTGGAATGTCTTCTTTCCAAAAAGGGGTCAGTTTGGGGGGTATTTGTACTTTTCTGGCAGGTTAGGGTCTCAAGAATTGAAATAGGCCCTCAGTACTTCAGGTGTGATCAATTTTCAGATATTGGCACCATAGCTTGTGGACTCTATAACTTTCACAAAGACCAAATAATATCCACCAATTTGTACTTATTTTTACCAAAGATATGTAGTAGTATAAATTTTGGCCAAAATTTATGAAGAAAAAATTACTAATCTGCTAAATTTTATAACAGAAACAAAGAAAAATACATTTTTTTACAGAATTTTCGGTATTTTTTCTTTTATAGCACAAAAAATAAAAAAATGAGCGGTGATTAAATACCACCAAAAGAAAGCTCTATTTGTGTGAAAAAAAGGACAAAAATTTCATATAGGTCCAGTGTTGCATGACTGAGTAATTGTCATTCAAAATGTGAGAGCACCGAAAGCTGAAAATTGGTCTGGTTATTAAGGGTGTTTAAGTGCCCAGTGGTCAAGTGGTTAAGAGGACCTGTCATGCTTTTTTCTATTACAAGTTTTAATAGGAATAAAAGTGATCCATTTTTTTTTTAAACAGTGTAAAAATAAATAAAATCCAGTAAAATAAATAAGACTTTTTTTTTTCAAAACACCCGTCCCGACGAGCTCGCGCGCAGAAGCGAACGCACGCGTGAGTAGCGCCCGCATATGAAAACAGTAATCAAATCACACATGTGAGGTATCGCCACAATCGGTAGCGCGAGTACAATAATTCTAGCCATAGACCTCCTCTGTGACGCAAAACATGTAAATTCTATACAAAAGTGTAGCGCTAAAAACCAGGCATATTATAACATTCTCATGTAGAATAATATACACTCATATATAAAACATATGCATATGTGTTTTAAACATTAACAGTGTGAAATAAGAAAAAAAATAACCTAAAAAGGAACAAAGTTTCCTATAAATCACGTGTATATGATAATTACAGGTAAGTAAAAAATAACAGGTGAAAAAAAGTCCAAAAAAAGAAAGAGATACAGAGTCTCTTGTATGTGATAGTCTGATCCACAGGTATGTAGGAAATCACCATCCACCTTCTTTACATATAGAGGTCATGCAGACACCACGTGATATTCCCTTCAGCAGACGAGGTATGCGCTTACCAGATATACTGGATCCAAACGAATATACATTCAAAGGATCACAAAAGCTTGTAGATTTGTATGTAGATTTCTCAACAGTAAATTCTCCAAGGGAATTTCAAGTATAACTGTTCCGTTCGTGTACTGGGCAGTAGATTATCTCCAGCCATACACACCAATTGAAATAGTTGAACACATGTAAAGGGAAATAGGGACCAAATAGCATAATTCCGTTTTTAAAAGAAATTTAATAAAAAGTAGTAAACTCACATGTATACAGTAGATCAAGCGCTTTTCAATAAAAAACACGGCTGCAGTGGAGTCCCAACGCGGTTCGTCCTAGAAGACGTCATCTGGGGACGTCTTCTAGGACGAAACCTGTCGGGACTCCACTGCAGCCGTGTTTTTTATTGAAAAGCGCTTGATCTACTGTATACATGTGAGTTTACTACTTTTTATTAAATTTCTTTTAAAAACGGAATTACGCTATTTGGTCCCCATTTCCCTTTACATGTGTTCAACTATTTCAATTGGTGTGTATGGCTGGAGATAATCTACTGCCCAGTACACAAACGGAACGGTTATACTTGAAATTCCCTTGGAGAATTTACTGTTGAGAAATCTACATACAAATATACAAGCTTTTGTGATCCTTTGAATGTATATTCGTTTGGATCCAGTGAATATTATTCTACATGAGAATGTTTTATAATATGCCTGGTTTTTAGCGCTACACTTTTGTATAGAATTTACACGTTACACTTCTATATATCCTTGTGGTGTGTTAGCAGCTTTTTTTTTTTTAAAGGATAGCGCAGTGTTTGTTTGATAGTTTGTGACGCAAAACATGTAACCTGTAGAATTTTTAAAATGTCGCCATTCCACGAGCGGGCACAATTTTGAAGCATGACATGTTGGGTATCAATTTACTCGGCGTAACATTCTTTCACAATTACTGTTATCTTATTTTTTTATTCAAAAAAGTGTGCTTGTAAGACCGCTGCGCAAATACGGTGTGAAAAAAATTATTGCAATTCTAGGGTGTTAGATAATGTTTGGGGGCTCTAAGTAATTTTCTAGCAAAAGAAAACTGTTTTAAACATGTAAACACCGAATCTGAAAAAGAGGCCTGGTCCTTAAGTGGTTAAAGGAATATTACACTTTTATTGTTTCACTTTAACCACTTCAGCTCCGGACCAATAAACACCTTAAGGACCAGAGGTCTTTTTCCAATTTCGCACTGCGCTGCTTTAACTGGTAATTGCGCGGTCATGCAATATTGCACCCAAACGAAATTTGCGTCCTTTTCTTCCCACAAATAGAGCTTTCTTTTGATGGTATTTGATTGCCTCTGCAAATTTTTTATTTTTTGCGATATAAATGGAAAAAGAGCGAAAATTTTGAAAAAAAAAGATATTTTCTTCTTTTTGTTATAAGAAAAATCGAATAAACTAAATTTTAGTCATACATTGAGGGCAAAATTTATTCAGCCACATGTCTTTAGTAAAAAAAATGTCAATAAGCGTATATTTTTTGGTTTGCGCAAAAGTTATAGCGTCTACAAACTAGAGTACATTTTCTGGAATTTACACAGCTTTTAATTTATGACTGCCTATCTCATTTCTTGAGGTGCTAAAATGGCAGGGCAGTACAAACCCCCCCCCCCAAATGACCCCATTTTGGAAAGTAGACACCCCAAGGAAATTGCTGATGGGTATGTTGAGCCCATTGAATATTTATTTTTTTTGTCCTAAGGGATTGAATAATGACAAAAATAAATAAATAAATAAATTTTTACAAAAAGTTGTCACTAAATGATATATTGCTCACACATGCCATGGTTATATGTGGAATTGCACCCCAAAATATATTCCGCTACTTCTCCCGAGTATGGGGATACCACATGTGTGGGACTTTTTGGGAGTCTAGTCGCGCACGGCACCCCGAAAACCAATCACCACCTTCAGGATTTCTAAGGGTGCAAATTTTTGATTTAACTCCTCACTACCTATCACAGTTTCGAAGGCCATAAAATGCCAAAATAGCACAAAACCCCCCAAAATGACCCCATTTTGGAAAGAAGACACCCCAAGCTATTTACTGAGAGGCATGTTGAGTCCATGGAATATTTTATATTTTGCCACAAGTTGCGGGAATATTACAAACTTTTTTTTTTGCACAAAGTTGTCACTAAATGATATATTGCTCCCACATGCTATGGGCAGAAGTCAAATTACACCCCAAAATAAATTCTGCTGCTTCTCCCGAGTACGGGGATACCACATGTGGGGGACTTTTTGGGAGCCTAGCCACGTACGGGACCCCGAAAACCAAGGACTGCCTTCCGGATTTAAATATAAAATGCTACCAAAAAAACTGTTAGCGATCGCAGGGATCAGGCCTGACTCTGCGATCGCTGCAGTTATGTGTTTAGTGTTTTGTAAGTGACAGTGATCGATCGATACTGCACTTGGGTGGGCTGGGCAGAGGGGCAAAACGCAGGTGCTAGCAGGTATCTGGGCTGATCCCGCTAACAATGCGTTTTTTTGGAACCCTGAACTGCTGGGGACGCTAGTATAGATCTGATCAGATCAGATATTGATCTGTTCAGATTCTATACCACTACGGGAGGTGTATGCTTTGCGCGTGGGTGTTAGCGGTACTGGCACTAACCTAGCGCTGCCTGGGGCGACGCAGACCCTGACCCTAAAACCTAATTGATATCACCCGCCGGGTGATCAGGGGGTTAAACCTTTATTGGGTAATAAATGGTGGGTGCCCTGAAAGGGTGAAAGGGTTAACTAGGGGCAATCAGGGGGTTCAAATTTTTATTAGGTAGTATATGGGGGTCCCTGGCGCTATATAAAAACCTGACGGGGAACCTAAATAACTAACTGGCTAACCAGCGTCACCAGTGACACTTATACTGTGATCGCTGGTGAAAGGGTTAACTAGGGGCAATCAGGGGGTTAAAACCATTATTGGGTAGTATATCGGGGTACCTAGCGCTATAAAAACCTGGCGGTGAACCTAAAAAAATAACTAGCTACCTAGCGACAATAGCGACACTGATGCAGCGATCAGAAAAATTATCGCTTAGTGACACTGGCAAAAGGGGGTGAAAGGGTTAACTAGGGGCAATCAGGATGTTAAAACCATTATTGGGTAGTATATCGGGGTACCTAGCGATATAAAAACCTGGCGGTGAACCTAAAAAAATAACTAGCTACCTAGCGACAGTAGCGACACTGATGCAGCGATCAGAAAAATGATCGCTTAGTGACACTGGCAAAAGGGGGTGAAAGGGTTAACTAGGGGCAATCAGGATGTTAAAACCATTATTGGGTAGTATATTGGGTACTAGCGCTATAAAAACCTGGCGGTGAACCTAAAAAAATAACTAGCTACCTAGCGACAGTAGCGACACTGATGCAGCGATCAGAAAAATGATCGCTTAGTGACAGTGGCAAAAGGGGGTGAAAGGGTTAACTAGGGGCAATCAGGATGTTAAAACCATTATTGGGTAGTATATCGGGGTACCTAGCGCTATAAAAACCTGGCGGTGAACCTAAAAAAATAACTAGCTACCTAGCGACAGTAGCGACACTGATGCAGCGATCAGAAAAATTATCGCTTAGTGACACTGGCAAAAGGGGGTGAAAGGGTTAACTAGGGGCAATCAGGATGTTAAAACCATTATTGGGTAGTATATCGGGGTACCTAGCGATATAAAAACCTGGCGGTGAACCTAAAAAAATAACTAGCTACCTAGCGACAGTAGCGACACTGATGCAGCGATCAGAAAAATAATCGCTTAGTGACAGTGGCAAAAGGGGGTGAAAGGGTTAACTAGGGGCAATCAGGATGTTAAAACCATTATTGGGTAGTATATCGGGGTACCTAGCGCTATAAAAACCTGGCGGTGAACCTAAAAAAATAACTAGCTACCTAGCGACAGTAGCGACACTGATGCAGCGATCAGAAAAATGATCGCTTAGTGACACTGGCAAAAGGGGGTGAAAGGGTTAACTAGGGGCAATCAGGATGTTAAAACCATTATTGGGTAGTATATCGGGGTACCTAGCGATATAAAAACCTGGCGGTGAACCTAAAAAAATAACTAGCTACCTAGCGACAGTAGCGACACTAATGCAGCGATCAGAAAAATGATCGCTTAGTGACAGTGGCAAAAGGGGGTGAAAGGGTTAACTAGGGGCAATCAGGATGTTAAAACCATTATTGGGTAGTATATCGGGGTACCTAGCGATATAAAAACCTGGCGGTGAACCTAAAAAAATAACTAGCTACCTAGCGACACTGATGCAGCGATCAGAAAAATTATCGCTTAGTGACACTGGCAAAAGGGGGTGAAAGGGTTAACTCTAGGGGCAATCAGGGGGTTTAATCTTTATTGGGGGTGATAGGGGGCTACCCTGGACCTAACACTAACTGCCCTGACAGTTTTTACTTTTACAACTGACACTGAATGCATTGATCAGTAAAGAAATGATCAATGCAATCAGTGACACTGTGACTAAGGGGGGGATGGGGGGGGTTTGTGTACCTATGTGTACCTATGTGTCAGTGTAGTGTTTTGGTGCACTTACTTTTAGTCTTCTCCTCGTAGTCCGGTCAAAAAGACCGCCCTGAGGAGAATGACATCACTTCCTCCTTCCTGTGTAAACAATACACAGTGGGAGGAAGTTCGTCATTGGCCAGGAGCGACCGAGAGGGGGTGGCCAGAAACCAACGGCCATCCCCTCATCACGGATCGCTCCCGGAGGGAAACGGACCGCCGTATCCAGCGGGAGGTGGTCCGATCGGACCCCCCACCCGCTGGAAGGCAGGCACGTACATCTACGTGCTTGTGCCTGCCTGTGCCATTCTGATGACGTATAATGGCAATATGGCGGTCCTTAAAGAGGGATTCCGCCAAAAAAAAAAAATTAAAAGCCAGCAGCTATAAATACTACAGCTGCTGACTTTTAATAAATGGACACTCACCTGTCCTGGGTTCCAGCGATGCCGGCAGCCGAGGCGATCGACCGCTCGGGCCTCGGCTGCTGCCGCCACCATTCTAGGTGAGGGAATCAGGAAGTGAAGCGAATCGGCTTCACTTCCCGGTTCCCTACTGCGCATGGGCGAGTTGCGCCGCGCAATAGGAAATCTCCGCGCTGTCACTGGGACCCGTGTGTGTCCCAGCAGACAGCGCGGCAGGGCAGGAAATGGCGTAGACTCCCGTGGGAGTCTATGCCCGGAAGTGGGTGAAAATACCTGTCTTTGACAGGTATCTCCACCCCCCTCCCCCCTGAAAGGTGTCAATTGTGACACCGGAGGGGGGGGGGGTTCCGATCAGCGGAGGTTCCACTTTAGGGTGGAATCCCGCTTTAAGTGGTTAAGCATTATTAAAATCACTGCTCCCGAAAAAACAGACTTTTTAAAACTTGTTTTGCCTTGATACATGTCCCCTGGGGCAGGACCCAGGTCCCCAAACACTTTTTATGACAATAACTTGCAAAATAACCTTTAAAATTAGCACTTTTGATTTCTCCCATAGACTTTTAAAGGGTGTTCCGCGGCTTTCACATTTTCCACGAACACCCCAAATTGTTAGCTATTCGGCGAACAGGCGAACAGCCAATGTTCAACCCAAACATAAAGCACATCCCTAATTCCAAGCAAGATCTATAGAAAATCCATCTGTACTGGAAGCAGACACCGGTGGTTGCCGTCTGTTTGAAAACATTAGCCGAGATTAATGCCATGGAAGACCTGGTGGCCACGGATAGTGGCCTCCAGGAGAACTTTCTCAAGAAATGGTTTTATTGACACAAATTTGCCTACTCTGAGGAACATGCGGAGCTGATGACTTAACTCCCCTGGGAGATGAGACAAATGGAAAGGCTCCCCAGACATTGTTGGGGGTGCTGGCTGGTGGTTGACCTCCTCTCCCCCTTCCATCCCTCTTTTTCTTACTCCCTCTTTTTCATAATTATCGCTAATGCTCTTTTTGCTCCTCTGGGTCTTACCTGTTACCTCAATCCTTTTTCTTGTTTTTTTTTCTCTTGTTTTTTCACCAAATAAATAAAACAATGTTGACCGTTTAAAAAATTGTGCAGGATACGGAGACTTCCTAGTCCTTGATGCCCATTGTCTGAAACACACTTCCTATGTTTACCTAATGAGGACACTGTGATGACCGGGCATGTGGCCTTATAGGTGGAGATAATCTACTGTATGTTCAACATTGTTGATGTTCCTTTATAACTGTATGCCCTATTGATATAAAGATTTGAAAAAAAAAAGAAACCAGTTTGAGATGATTTGAACTTTGTGACATAGTGCATTATCCTGCTGGAAGTATCAGAAGACAGGTACACTGTAGTCATAAAGGGATGAACATGGTCAGCAACAATACTCAGGTAGGCCGTGGAGTTTAAACAATGCTCAGTTGATACTAAGGGGCCAAAAGTGTGCCAAGAAATTTTTCCGCACACCATTACACCACCAGCCTGAACTGTTAATACAAGGCAGGATGAATCCATGCTTTCATGTTGTTTAGGCCAAATTCTGACCCTACCATCTGAATGTTGCAGCTGAAATTGAGACTCATTAGACCAGGCAACATTTTTCCAAACTTCTATTGTCCAACTTCGGTGAGCCTGTGTGAATTGTAGTCTCGGTTTCCTTTTCTTAGCTAACAGGAGTGGCACCCGGTGTGGTCTTCTGCCGCTGTAGCCTATTTGTTTCAAGGTTTGATGTGTTGTGCATTCAGAGATGGTATTCTGCACACCTTTGCTTTAGTGAGTGATTGTTTGAGTTCCTGTCGCCTTTCTATCATCTCAAACCAGTCTTCCCATTCTCCTCTGACATCAACAAGGCATTTTCATCTACACAACTGCCGCTCACCGGATATTTTCTTTTTTTTCAGACCATTCTCTGTAAACTCTAGAGATGGTTGTGTGTGAAACTCAGTTTTTGAAATACTCAGACCAGCCCATCTGGCACCAACAACCATGTCACATTCAAAGTCACTTAAATACCCTTTCTTCCCCATTCTAATGCTCAGTTTGAACTTCAGCAAGCTGTCTTCACTATGTCTAGATACCTAAATGAATTGAGTTGCTGCCATATGATTGGCTGATTAGCCACTTGCTTACTGGGCACTTAAACACCCTTCCTGCCCAGACCAATTTTCAGCTTTCGGTGCTCTCACACTTTGAATGACAATTACTCAGTCATGCAACACTGTACCCAAATTAATTTTTTGTCCTTTTTTTTACCACAAATAGAGCTTTCTTTTGGTGGTATTTAAACCTCTGGGGTTTTTATTTTTTGCGCTATAAATGAAAAAAGACAGAAAATTTTGAAAAAAAAAACGCATATTTCTTTGTTTCTGTGACAAAACTATGCAAATTATTAATTTTTCTTCATAAATTTTGGCCACAATTTATACTGCTACATATCTTTGGTAAAAATAACCCAAATTAGTGGATATTATTTGGTCTTTGTGAAAGTTAGAGAGTCTACAAGCTGTGGTGCGAATCGCACAAAATTGATCACATCTGATGTACTGGTGGCCTATCTCGCTTCTTGTGACCCGAACAAGTCAGGAAAGTACAAATACCCCCCAAATGACCCCTTTTTGGAAAGTAGACATTCCAATGTATTTAGTAATAGGCATGGTGAGCTTTTTGATGTTGTCATTTTTTTCCCACAATTCTTTGCAAAATTAAGATTTTTCATTTTTATTTTTTTCCCCACAAAATTGTCATTGTAATAGGTTATTTCTCTCACATGGCATGTGTATACCACAAATGACACCCCCAAAAAAATTCTGCTATCCTCCTGAGTATTACAATACCACCTGTGTCTGACTTTTTCACAGCCTGGCTACATAGAGAGGCCCAACATGCATGGAGCGCCGTCACGTGTTCTAGGAGCATAAATTACACATCTAACTTGTTGACTACCTATTACACTTTTGAAGGCCCTGGAGCACCAGGTCAATGACACGTGACACTGATGACAGATGCACTGATACGTGGCACTGATAACACGTGGCACTAATGACAGATGGCACTTATACGTGGCACTGATGACACGTGGCACTTATATGTGGCACTGATGACGCGTGGCACTAATATGTGGCACTGATGACAGATGGCACTATGTGGCATTGATGACACATGGCACTGGGGACAAATGGCACTGACAACAGGTGGCACTGGGGGACAGATAGCACTAACAGGTGGCACTGGGGTGGATGGCACTGGGGCGGATGGCACTGGGGGAGGATGGCACTGGGGGAGCATGGCACTGGGGGAGGATGGCACTGGGGCGGATGGCACTTTTTAAATTAATTTTTTTATTTTCCCACTTACGGTGCTGCAGCCGTTCATCTCTCCCCTCTCACACGCTGTTTGTGTGAGGAGGGAGAGCAGCGCTGAGAGATGATCTCATATGTTTACATATGAGATAATCTCACATTGGACACGCCGATCGCGATGTAAACGGCTGCTGTGATTGGCCGTTTACAGCGATCTGTGTTTGCCTGTCTCCGGGGGACACGGCAAACACAGAACTTCCCCGATGTGCACCCGCGGCGGCGCGCATTGCGGAAGTAAACACCAGGACGTCCAGGGACGGCCTCCCGGATGAAAGCGCCTGCTCTATAGCCGTCATTCGGCTATAGGGCGGGCGGGAAGAGGTTAGCAATTTGTGTTACCAAGCAATTGAACAGGTGTACCTAATAAAGTGGCTGGTGAGTGAATGTTAAAAATTTTAATTTTATTTAATTAAGTAGGTAAAAAAACTTAAACAGTATAGAAAAACTCAATATATCAAAAACATTGAGCTTATGAATTTATGCTTAGTGTGGGTGCAATGGACCTTGCTGTAGAGTTGTTGCACCAAAGAATACTTGGGATGCAATGAAGCCCAAATTTAACTTGGTATCTAACAGGTAGTTCAACATGATTTGCGAATGAACGTTTCTTCAGGATCCAAAGTATAATTACTAGATAGATAGAAATACAATACTAAATAGACGCATATCCATGTAATAGCATGTGGGTAAAGACCAGAATAAGCTGTGAACATATGATTCAAGTTTATCCATATATTATTGTGGCACTAGGACTTTGTGGTGATTATCTATACATTCTTTTCTAGGTAAATCTGTTTTAGGACACCATTGCGATCTACCAAGAATACTTGTTAGCTTAACTTATAAGCATGACGTTTTTGATATTTTAACCTTTATACTGTTAACATTATGATTTTTTTACCTACTTATTGTCTAGTTGAATAAAATTTTAATTTTTATTATTATTATTATTGTAATTTTTTAAAGTTGTCCACCAAGAATGATAGGGACAGGGCTCTAAAAACAATAAAAATGGCATTTGCATCAACAACAAAAAAAAAAATTGTTCCTTTTTTACCTCCTTTGTTTCTTTTTCTTATCACATTCTTTTGATGTGAAAGAAGTGCACGCAGAGAGGTTTACATGTCCAGACCACTTTGTTACATCAGTTATATTCACATAGGCCACAAATATACAAATGCTGGGTCATCTTGAATACAAATGTCCTGATATGATCTCAACAGGTCGATTTTATGCCAAATATTGAGATGTATTTTCTTTCTCATGTGTCATGGTCATGTGTTTGGCCTGTTGATTTCCTTACTTTTTTGTAGTTTGTGAGCATGCTGTACTGTTTGATACATTCTATAAATTAAAAAAAAAAACAAAAAAAAAACTTAAAAAAAATTAAACATTGTCAATACAAGGTGTCAGTTGAACGCTCTTCTGTGTTCGTGTTTGCACCAACCCATCACTGTCACTTATGCTGAAAAGCTTGATCTGCATGTAATTGTGGAAAACATATAAATATATTAATGTGCATTTTGTGTTTGGCTATCAATTTATTGGTCTGGAGTATTAGGACTGAAAGATAGCAATTATCAACTTTTATTCAGTAACCATGAGATAAAACTACATACTGTATAATGCATCATACTATGTGCATTCTTGGTTCTGTTAGTAATCCGGTTTTTCTCCAGATTAAGAAGGTTTGCCCTGGACGTTTATGTGGAAGATTATAGTCTTTTTCTAATATTAGGAGCAGTGTTACTGCATGTTGAGTAAATCTATATGTGCATCGGCATGTAAGCAGGTGGATGTCAAATGTTTATGTTATGTTAAAATGTTCTGTTGTCTTTCAGGTAATGTCTATGGTTAGATTTTTTGTTGTATAATTGCCCTGTTTAGTTGTGTGTGCCCTGCTGAGGTGGTGCTCCCTGGCAGGTAAGGGTTAGCTCTGCTGTACAGGTTTTCCCGGGGTTCCAGAAGTATGGGGGGCTGTGTAATGCAAAGGGTTCCAGAGGTGTGGGGCTGTGTAATGTGAAGGGGTCCAGAGGTATGGGGGCTGTGTAATATAAAGGGGTCCAGAGGAACAGGGCTGTGTAATATGAAGGAATCCAGAGGTATGGAGGCTGTGTAATGTAAAAGAATCCAGAGGTATGGGGGCTGTGTAATGTAAAGGGGTCCAGAGATATGGGGACTGTGTAGAAAAAACTTTCAGAAAACAGGAGAACATTTTTTTGGGGGGAGGGCGACACCATGTTTTACTGCACCAGGTGACCCCAACCCTAGTGACGCCACTGGCAGTAGCACATAGTAAGTGTGCTACTGCCAGTTACATGTATTCCTGCTTGGCACTGGTCGCCCGATGACAGTCCTCAGGTCGGTCAGCACTATTTTTGCAGAGGAGGAGGGAGGGGTGTGGCTGCCCGGGGGAGCAGAGGGAGGAGGATTCTTCTGAGTGCCGGGCCACAGTGCGCGTAGGTGCTACATGTGGCGTCACTTGACTCTGACGTCAACAAATCGACATGCGGTGCACCACCTGCCCACCTGAGATGGGGTGCCAGATATAGGATCCGCCCCGGGTGCCAAATGCTCTAGGTATGCCCCTGCAGAGAAGTTATCCAGAGTGTACAGAGTGTAATGAGAGAAATAACTGTGCCATAGATTAGAAGGAAGTTGTAAAGTTCGATTGCTGCCTTAACGTCAGCCTTGTGCTAAACAGCAGACTCTGTGTGCCTTTGGGGGCCCTAGCAAGTGCTTTCTCCAAGTCTTGACATATGCACAGTAAGCCCTGCCCACATCCATAGTATTGCCTTTGGAGAATCATATATTATAATGTGTATTGCTATATATGGACTACAGTTGCAGTATTACCGTGATATGATAATGAAAGGATGATTTGAAAAAAACAGAGGAAAAATTAAAGGGAAGAATGGCAAATACTGAGATCAATTTAAACCTCTAACAAGGGAACTGACTTCAAAGAGATGCACAGGGTGTTCATGGGGAAAAATTCTGTGAGAAATAAAGACTGTTTTTCCACATTGATATGTTATTCTTAAATTAAGAAGACGGGGGTTATTGGAGTGTCATAAACACAAATCTAAAAGGAAATAAATACATTCATGAAAAGGGTTTGACTACATCATAGTAGAAATGTAACTGTGTATGACAAGCACCATAGCAAAATCATTAGAGGACCCCTATCTGTACAACCTCCATAAGAAAGACACTAGTCCTTCAGTGCCATTCAATGACAAAAACTCTTCTGTACTAACCATGCAAGGCTAGTTCAGCAATCTCCCCCGCTGAGCTGTTGTGTTCTGACAAGAGGATGCCCGTGTATAAGTCGGTCTGTCTGACAGGCCCCCCCCCCTCCCCTTCCACCAAAACACTCCGATCAGCACTCTCTGTCATTGATCGGTTATCGAGAGTTAGTCGGATGCTGGTTTTCCAGCATGCACATCCGACATAAGCCATCTGAACAGCTGGCTTCTGTCGGAGAGACCGACATATACACGGGCCAAATGTCGGACATTTTTTTTTAATCGGCCGATGTCTCCCAACATTTGGCCGTATGTACGGGGCTTTACACAGAAGTAAACTAATACCAATACCTCAAATCCACACTTTTTGAAACATATGCTGCTATGGCTATAGCTATCCTTATGTTTCATTACTATTATTAAATTGATACTAAAAATACACTGTTTAATTGACATTGTCGCTTCTATTTCTGCATATGGATGATGGCACTGTAATTATTTTAATTTAAAAAAGTACCTTTTTTCTAATTAATATACCGATGTCATATGACTCAGATCTTTCGCAGCCTGTCTGCAGGGAAACATAAGCAAGAGGAGCTTCTAGTAAAAAACAAAAAACAAAAATAAAATAAAAAAAAGCCTTTGAAATACAGAGTAAAGATAAATACTATAAATAAACTTTTTTAAATGGTCATACAAATATATACTTGAAATCAAATATTTATTATTTTTTGGCAATAACATGGTGTGGGCAGATTTCTGCCAGTCACAGGTGGCGTCACGACCCTCCAGCCTGTGTCTAGAATAAGAGGGAGGTGAAGTCTCCATTAATCTACATGTAATATCCCGCCTCTATTGTGTTTAGTTGGTTAGTGGGCATAGAGGAGGAGGGAGGAAGTGGGCTGTCATTTACCACTGTGTATAGACCCACATGTGTCACTCTATAGTCACATGGGCTGCTCAGATGTGATAGGGAGGAAATGCTCAGCATAGAAACTCCCTGAAAACTGAACAGGTGCAGAGTTACCACCACAGCTGCGAAATCCCTAGCTCAATTAGGAAAATAGATAGAAGGTAGAGCTAGAAAGCAACAGGATCAACCAGGTTTTTTGCAGAATACAGAAAACAAATCTCACAGTGACGTAGTAACTATTGCTTAAAAAATAATTTTAGACCCAAAGATAACATAAAACCCCCAAAACATTATATATTTTATGAAAGCAGACACCCTAGAGAATAAAATAGAGGTAGTTTGGACAAATGTGGGAAGCTCCTGGCCAAGTCAGTCAGGGAACTGAAATCTGCCTCTTACATACCGCAGATAACAGATGCCAACGGCCAGCAGGTCTCGACACCGATGCAGATTCCCGAGGTCTTTGGAAAATTTTATTCTGATCTCTACAACCTTCCGAGCTCGGCTGGACAGACTGAGATAGACAGATATGTAGCCGGAGCTGGTCTCCCGTCCCTGACGCCGGAAGCCCGGGAGTTTCTGGAGGAACCAATTACTCTGGTGGAAGTCCAGACGGCTGTGGGCTCTCTGAAACTGGGCACCCGGATGCGTACACCGCACAATATTACAAGACCTTTCTCCCTATTCTTGGCCCAAGCTTGGTGGATTTGTTCAATGCTTTGAGCTCCGGTAGAGAGTTCGCCTTGGACACCCTTAGAGCACATATTTCTCTGATTCCTAAAGAGGACAAAGACCCGGGACTATGCGGAAGCTACAGGCCCATCTCCCTGCTCAACTTGGATTTGAAATTGTTCTCTAAAATCCTCGTCACGCGACTGGCTCACCACTTGCAATCCCTCATCCATGTTGATCAAGTGGGTTTTATCCCTTCCAGGGAGGCTAGGGACAACACCATCAAGGTTTTAGCTTTAGTACACAAGGCACAGGCGTCGAACAACCCTTGTCTCTTTGTGAACACGGATGCGGAGAAGGCTTTTGATAGGGTCCACTGGCCTTTTATGTTCTCAGTCCCCCGCCACGTAGGGCTGGGTGATCGGATGATCACTTGGATCAGCAAAATATACTTGCGACCCTCTGCGCAAATCAAGGCGAATGGGGTGCTCTCCTCCCCCATAGATATCGGTAATGGGACTAGACAGGGCTGCCTCTTGTCGCCCCTCTTGTTTACACTTGGAACCCTTTCTGGCCTCAGTTCGGCAGAACCCAGATATAACAGGTCTGCGCAAGGGCGCTACCGAGTGTAAGATATCTGCTTACGCAGATGATATGCTGTTTTCCCTGACGAATCCCAGAACTTCCCTGCCGAACCTCCTTCGAGAATTCCAAATGTATGGAAAGCTGTCTCACTTGAAGATCAATTTCTCAAAATCAGAGTCCATGGGGGTGGCTATCCCCCCGAGGTTGCTTTTAGATTTACAATCCAATTTTCGCTTTAAATGGACGAACACAGCTCTTAAGTATCTGGGCATTTACATCCCACCAGACATTGCGAACACGTTTAGGCTGAACTTTCCTCCCCTGCTGGCTAGAACACGCACTTTGCTTCAAAAGTGGCACTCTGGCCTTCACTCTTGGTTCGGGAGATGTAATTTGATAAAAATGAACATACTTCCTAAATTTAACTACCTTTTTCAGGCTCTACCCATCAAGATCCCGACTCCATTCTTTAAACAGGCACAATCCGTGCTCACGCAATTCATATGGGCACACAAAAAACCCAGACTTCGGTGGTCACAGTTAACCCTCTAAACAACAAGGGGGATTGGCTCTACCTGACATACGGCGCTACTATATGGCCTCACATCTGGGATGTATTTTGGACTGGAATTGCAATAGCTCTACAAAACTCTGGGTGCAAGTTGAGCAATCTCAATCCTGCATCCCGCTGAGGAGCGCGATGTGGTGCTACCGGGCGTTGCCTGCAGAACTGAAATCGCATCCCACTATAGGAGCGTCCCTAAGAGTCGGATTCCTGACTGCTTCCCAGAACAAAATCACGTAGTTGTCCTCCCCTTTGTATCCTATACTAGGCCACCCACATTTTGAACCAGGAATCCATCCAGGGGACTATAAATTACTTAGCGAACTCAACGTGGACCATGCGTCTAGATTCATCATCGACGGGAAGTGGCCTTCTATCGTCGACCTGACTGACCAAACAGGTTTGTTTCGCCTACCCTTCTGGAAAGCGGCGCGTTTACATCACTTTTTGCACTCCATCCCCGACCTCCAAGCCTTTGCAGGCCCCCTGACAGAGTTTGAGACTCTGTGTAGAGGCGAGGGCCCTCTGGCCCACATCCTCTCTCAGGTTTACATTCTCCTGAATGGGCAGCCAGACCACCCTCATTTGACCTGTGTGTCCAGATGGGAGCGGGATCTTGGCTGTTCATTTTCACCGACACAAAGTCAACGCATTATTACCTTGGCTCTCACAACCTCGTGGTGTACTAAGATACAGGTGTCTAATTTCAAGCTCCTAACTAGGTGGTATATGACTCAGACGAAACTGCATAAGTGTTTTCCTTCCGTTTCTGATTCTGGCGGTGTGGAGAAGAGGAGGGCACGTTGCTCCATGTTTTCTGGTCATGCCCCGGTCTGACGGACTTCTGGACAGAAGTCCGCCGTATAACGCAAACATTCACGGACTTTCCCATACCAAAAGGGCCAGCCTTTTTCCTTCTACACCACTCACGGATCCCAATAAAGCAGTATAAAAAATCACTTTTGCGGCATTTGGTAAATACGGCGAAATCTTGCATTCCTCTCCACTGGAAACAGCGCACTTCTCCTTCGGTTGTACACTGGATTAGGAAAATGGAGGATATCAAGAAAATGGAAGACCTGATTCTGACATCTCAGAATAAGCAAGAAACCTTCAAACAGACGTGGGACGCTTAGAACGTTTTTAGATTCTCGCTGGAGGGCTGACGCCTGTTAGCGTAATAGTGATGTGGATTGCCATTGCGTCCTGCCATGTCTCTTCCTCCTCTCTCTGTTCTTTCTCCCTCCTCCCCATCTGTTCCCCCTCCTTTCTTTCCCCCTCCCCCACCTTCCCTCCTTACCCTTAGAAAAGAGTGAAAATTGGGAATGACGGCCCCCCCAGGTTGCTGGCGGATGCCGGCAGGGCAGGGTATGGGGATGATCCCGGATCTCGGTCTTATATTGTTTTATGTGCCGCAGAATGTTCGGGGTACTGAAAGACAAACCTCTTGTGATATGTATACCCATGTCAAGTCTTATTTTACTGCCTTCTGTTCTGATTTACTTTGTTTATTATGCACCGCGGGAACCGCATTCCCCCGTTTGGAGTTGAATAAAGTTATATTTGCAAAAAAAAAAAAAAAAAATAGAGGTAGTTTAAATTTCTTATGTCACACGATACTACGGAAAAAGTAGAAATGCGCTTATTCATTTTAGGGCACACAAACACAATAAATTAACCAGAAATCCTATGCTAGAGACTCATTCACATTGCAACTCATTTATATCTCAGCATGGTACCTCATCATCGTGGTTTATAATTCTTTTTTTTTTTCACTATTCTTTATTAATTGATCCATCAAAAAATTACAAACCTTCCTAAAACCCAGCTACGCAGCAACAGCCTACTTATATTATTTATCCTTTACCCACCTTACCCCTACCCTCCCTGGTCCCCACCCCCCCCACCGCTTCCCCCCCACACGCCCAGGTGCACAGAGACAGCAATATACTACCACTATAACTCCTATAACTCTCTCTACACATTCCTTCTAATCTATGGGGTGTCCCATCTCAGCTATCCATGGGGTCCATATTCCTTTCCACTCTCTAAGATTTCCTCTCCTTACATACAATGTCTTCTCTTTCCATACTAGTTCGTTAATACTTTGGGTCCATTCTCCTACTGTGGGGGCCCTCTCAGCTTGCCATCTTTGCGCAATCAATCTGCGTGCTTGATATAGGCATCGTACCACTGCCACCGTGATGTTCTTTCCTTCTCTCTGCTCTTGCCTACATCCCAACACGCACAGAATCGGGTCCATTGCCATTTCTAGCTTAAAGATCCTATTAATACTCGCCACCACTTCTCTCCAGTACCGAAAGAGCTTCGGGTAGCGCCATTCCATGTGTAGAAGATCTCCCTGTCCCCGGCATCTAGGGCATCTGTCATCTATTCTCCTACCAAACAAGCATAATCTTTTAGGCGTGTAGTAAGCCCTATGCACCAACATCAGTTGTGAGATCTTTTGGGAAGGGGAGACCGAAGTCACTGGCCCCAATTCCATTACTCTCCTCCACTGCGTAACTGATATTTCCCCTATGTCCTCTTCCCATTTCCTCTTCAAATTCGGATGATCAATTTCCTGATTGGGATTCATACCTAACTGCTTATAAATTCCTGAGGTGCACCCCTCTGACATGAGTAACTTCCGAAGTAAAGGTATTTTATCCCACTTTGGCATATTTCCCCCAAACTGTGCTGCTAAGGCGTGTCTCACCTGCAGATAACTAAAGAATGATTGTTGTGGTATATCATATATTTTTTTTAAATCCGAGAATGTCCTTAAGACCCATCCGTCATAGAGATGGATCAGTTTAGTTATACCCTGCCTTTCCCATGATTTAATCTTACCGATAATAAATATTTCCGGTAAGTTTTTGTTGTCCCAAAGAGGTGTGGATTCTAACAGTCCTGAAACGCCCATTTTTAGTTTCACCGCTTTCCAAATCTTACCTAACATTTTAGTTATGGAATTATTGTGCTGAAAGGAGTCTGCCTCCAGGACCTCCGCTATAAGCTCATGTGGGGCTCCTATCATTCTAATCCCTCCTTTTAACTTTCTTCCCTGCTCCGAGTCACAACCCGCCAGGTGCTGCATCTGCGCCGCCAGGTAGTAATTCCTAGGGTGTGGCACCGCCAGGCCTCCTCTATCTATTGGCAGCTGCAGCGTCTGGAGTCGTATCCGGGCCGTGCCTTTCCTCCAGATAAGCTCCCGAAATAGGGTCTCCAATTTCTTAAACCATTTTTTGCATATCCATACCGGCGCATTATGTAAAACATACAGCAGCTGTGGCAGCCAGATCATCTTGATCAGGCTGCAACGACCCATTACTGAAAGCGGGAGTTTACTCCAGACGTCACATTTGCGCTTAAATTTATTCAGAAGAGGAATTAAGTTTTTATTGATATATTGATCAGGGTTCACTGTCAAATATATACCAAGGTACTTCAGCGCATCTACCTCTCTCACCCTTAACCCCGGCAGCGGAGCTGCAGCATCCAGGGGGTCGACTCGGAGCAGCTTGGACTTCGCCCAGTTAATAGCCAGCCCTGAGAAATTTCCGAAACCTTCTACTAAGGTAACTGCCTGCGCCAGAGATGATCCGGTATCTCCCAGAAACAGTAACACGTCATCTGCGTATAAAGCGATCTTTTCCTGTCTCTCTCCGCTTCTTTGAAATCCCCTGATCCCGGAGTTGGCCCTAATAGCTATAGCTAATGGCTCTATGGCCAACGTGAAGAGCAGAGGGGACAAGGGGCAACCTTGCCTTGTCCCTCTGCTCATTTCAATCTTTTCTGAGTATCTACCATTGGCCCTTACCCTGGCGCTAGGGGCATTGTACATCCTTTTTAATCCAGCCAATAAAGGCGGGGCACATTCCTACTTTCTCCAACACCCGCCAAAGAAAGTTCCATTCTAAGCTATCAAAAGCTTTTGTTACATCCAAAGACATTATGGCCCTCGCCCCCACGTTCTCTGCTGGGATCTGCATATTTAGGAAAGTACTTCTGATGTTCATACTAGTGGATCTTCCCCTGATAAACCCCGTTTGATCTGGGTGTACTAACTTTGTTATGAATTGATTCAACCTATTTGAAAGTACTTTAGCTAGGATTTTTTCATCCAAATTCAATAGCGATATTGGCCTGTACGAGGCTACTTCCAGCGGGTCCTTATCCGCTTTGGGGATCACTATATTCGTTGCCTCTGTCATTGATGCAGGTAGTTGTCTCCCCTCTGCTGCGTCTATTAATGTCTTATGCAACTCAGGGAGTAGCAGTTCTCCATAGTATTTATATATTTCTACCGGTAGCCCATCCGATTTGGCATCCCAACCAATGCCTGTTGTAGCTCATTAATGGTTATCGGGGCGTCTAAGGTTTCCCGTTCTTCCCGAGTAAGAGTCACCATTTCCAGGTTTTCCAGGAAGCTATCCATTACACCTTCCTCCCCTGATCCTTGTGACTGGTACAGCTCCCTATAGTAATTTCCAAAAGTTTCTACTATCTCCTCTCCCTTACATGATGGCACCCCGTTTGAGTTTCTAATACTTGAAATGACTGAGGGGGGAGAGTTTGTCTTAACCAACTGTGCAAGCAATCTACCCACCCCCTCCCCTTCTCCAAAATAGCGCTGTTTCACAAATATTCGTTTACTCTCTTCTTTTTTTATAATCGCTATTTTATAACCTTGTTGTTTATTTAACCAAATTTTTTGATTTTCTGGGGTTGGGTCCTTGACATAGGCATTCTCTGCCTCTAACAATTCCTTCCTAATACTCTCTTCCCATTTTCTCTTCATTCTTGCTACCTGCTGAATCAATGTACCCCTAATAAATGCCTTTAGGGTATCCCAGATTACACTCACTGGCGCCGTGCCCGCATTAAAGCTTATAAACTCTCTTAATCTTAGTTTAACTTCCACTTCGTCCTTCATAAGTTCCAGCCAAAATGGACTGATCTTCCAGCACACTTGAGTTTTTTTGACCCCCGAATTATACACGACCCTCACCAGGGAGTGGTCTGAGATCCCTCTAGGCATATATTCTATCTCCCTTATATTTTGTGCCATTTCCACGTTTCCTATAACCATATCTATCCTAGAAAGGGTACCATGAGATCCTGATGAGCAAGAGTATTGTTTAACTCTCGGATGCCTCTCTCTCCACAGGTCCTTTAATCCTATTTCGTTCAGGAAGCAGCTCAGCCTGGTTTCACCTACGTCCCCGGGCCGCACCTTGGGGGGGAACCTATCATGGTTTACATCCAGGACTTCATTGAAGTCTCCCATCGCTATAATCGGGATGTCTTCTTTATCCCCAATAAATTCTATCAGTTTGTACATGACTTCCATTTTAAACGGTGGGGGTATATATATATTTGCCAGAATGCAGTAGCTACCCTCTAGTTTACCGTACAGGAAAACATATCGACCCAACTCATCTATGCTGACCTGGTTGCAGGAGAAGCTCACCCCCTCCTTTATTATCACGCTTACCCCCCTTGAATAGGAGGAGTATACTGAGTGATATTGTTGTTGATATTTCCTGTTATTTAACAGTAATTTAGACATATTGGTTAGGTGGGTCTCCTGCAGACAAGCCAGTCCAACATCAAATCTCTCCAACATAGCAAAAACTATCGCTTTTTTTACCGGGGTGCCCAAGCCCCTCACATTCCAAGACCCAATATTAATGGTTTTAACCTGTATCATCTGTACCATCAGTTAAAAAAGAAGACAAACTAACGAGCGGGAAACGCCACATAGCTAAACAATGAACAACTACATAATGCTTATAAAATATAGAGTCTACCGGAATACCTATCTTCAATAAGTGCACCCACCCAAATTTCATAATCCTTTGGTTTTTCCAAACTTTATACATTAGTAACTTACGATTAAATTTAACCCTGAGATAAAATATCTTGTAATAGTGCTTTGTGTTAGTATTCTTACTCTCTTGTGCATTTATCCTATTATTACCCCCTCCCTTCCTTCCCTCCACCTAACAAGGTGCTCCCTACGGGAGTTTAATGTGACCAGAACATCCATAACCCACCTAACACCCTAACTCGCAGACACCACCACGTTGATCCCCCCCCATCCTACCAATTCTTAACTTTGATATCCAACCAAGCATTAATCAAACCGCTTACAACCACCCCCCTCCCCCACTATCTCCCCTCCCTTTCCCCTCGGCTACTCCGTAAAGACTCCTTATTAGCCTCCAGCCATTGCGATGCCCCATCTGCAGAATCAAAGATCTGTACCCCGTCCGGAGTCGCCACTCGCAATCTTGCTGGGTATAAAAGAGCATATGTTACATTATATGTCTGTAAAGTGGCTTTAATTGTCCGAAATTCCGCTCTGCGTCTCTGCAAGTCGGGGGAGTAGTCTGGATAAAGTGAAATCCTTGAGCCATTAAAGGAAATGTCCCCCATCTCCCTTGCCTTACGCATCAATGTCACCTTATCCTTGTAATTAAAAAACTTCAGCAGCAGGGGTCTGGGACGCCCCTCAGGCGGCGGTGCTCTAAAGGGGAATCGATGGGCTCGTTCTATCGAAAAGAAGGGTGAGAAACCTTCCTTTCCAAACTTGTCTAGCAACCAAGACTCCAAAAATTTTATAGCGTCAGGGCCTTCGCTTTTCTCGGGTAGCCCCAGCAGCCTGATGTTAACCCGACGGGATCTATTTTCTAATTCATCCATTTTAGTAGCATAGCTGTCCAGGTGCTTTTGCATATTCTTAACCGCGTGCTGGGTTGGATTTAAATCATCTTCCAGCTGACTTATTCTTAATTCCAGCGCCGCTGTTCTTTCAACTACTTTCTGGATGTCCTGTCGAACTAACAATATATCCTCCTTCATTCCTGTTAACTGGGCTGCCAGGTCTCCCAGGGACTGTTGACATGCGTTTACCGCCTTTAATACATCCTTCAGTGTTGGGGCCTCCTCCTCCTGCGGCCTGCCAGTCCTATCAGACTCCAAATCTCCTTGGGTACCCCCCAGGCCCTTTATACTCTTGCCCTCAGGAGCTAGCATGGTCAGAGAGGCCGCTTGGCCTTGGCTTTTTCTGTCGACAGGACCCCCAGTATGGGGTTTGGTTTGTACCGTCTGTCCTCCTTTTATTGGTGTTTGGGCTGGGGTATGCACTGGGGTATGCACAAACCGTTCTAATTTTGCAGCGGCTGATATTGCTGCCTGATTATTTTTTTCTTTTTCTTTGGAGGAGCGGAGAGGTTGTGTCCCCGCCCCCTCGTGCTGCGACTGTTCCTCCCCTCGTCGCCTAGACATTTTAACTTATAAAGGCCGTTGCCCCAAGTAGAGCAGGAAAAAAAGAAAGAAATAATGTTAAGACCTTTCAGACAATCCCATAAATCCGTACTACGTTGAGGAAAGAAAATAATAATACTGAAACTTGCCCCCAAGAAATAACCTAATCTCTCTTCCTATCCTTTCTCCCTTTCCTTCCCTGTTACCCCCCTTTCTTTCCCTTACTATTCCCTTCCTTACCCCCACCTCCCCGCCCTCTTTTTCCCCCTGTATTTATTTAAGACGTTTCTGGCTGTATCCACCATTGCTGCATCTGGAAGTCATTAAAATGAATGTGAACATGCCATTATACACTTATACATGTCTTATACATGATATACTTAGGGAGAGAAGAAAAAAAAATTTTTTTTTTTAGAGTGTCGCTGGAGTATCATTCAGAAAGTTTGCAAACAAAAAAAAAGTTCTTGTCATCATCAAAAATAACAGATCTAGTGGCAGTTCAGTAGATAGCAATATAGGCATATATATGCTTTCAATCCCATCAGCAGGAGGTAGATAGCATAGCATAAGAAGCATGAAGAGTGTAAATTACATCCTGCTGTCTTGACTCCTATATGCCAGGTGGAAAACAAACAGAGCAGCTACCACAGTCTTTTAAGCAAACACATCTAGTGCACTAGTCTTGACTCAGGAGGGGCTATTCCTAGACTATTTTCCCCCACTGGGGGTACTCACGGATACCGTTGCTGATAGCTGGAAGGTGCCGGCGTCCATGTGCTGCCTAGGCTGATCTCGTCCGACTTGTATTATATATATATATCTTCGGCCGTTAACGGCCGGCGCGTGTATCGTCGCCTTCGCTCCTGCGGTGCCCGGGAGATCCTCGGCCGGGCTCGGCTTACATCGGAAAATCTTCGGCCACTGTCGGCCAGCTTCGGCGTATGCCGGCGCCTCCGTTCTCCTGGAGCCCTCAGACCGAGCTCCTCCCTTGGCTGTTCATAGAGTCCTCCACCGCGTGGCACTCAGAGACAGGACGAGGGAGAGACAGCGCAGCGGTGTCTCACTCACCTCAGCCTAGCCACATCCTCACCCCTCACACCACGCCCCACTCACATCCGGTCACCTCCCCCACTCTGGTAATATATAAAAGATGAGGTTGCACTGAGAAAATAAATACCCACCATGTCAAACCTTAAATTTGCATGCGCCCATGAAGTTGACAAACTTCAGAATCCTATATTTTCCATAGGCAGTGTTATCACAAGCAGCGTTTTCATGCGTAGGCGCCCCAGACACTTGCGTTTATGTTCATACATGCATATATGTCAGGTTGGGGGAATTTTTTTTGGGGGGGGGGGATTTTATGTGTTTAAATGTAACTTAAATTTTTACAATTTAAAAATATTTTTTAAACTTTTTTTTTCATCTCATAGGGGAAAAAAATTCCCCAATGTGTTGATTTTTTGGTGAAAGGTTTTCTTCTACAAGACCCTGGATTTCTCCCCTGTGCTTCACTGAATGCAGTGTAATGCAAATGCAAATGCAAATCGCATTTCATTACATTCTTTTCTGGCCATGCTGGCTGGGGACATCGAGAGGCAGACCCGGAAGTGACCTCAAACACATCACTTTTAGCAACAAGGAGGGGAGGGGAGCGGATTCCAGGATACATGGCAGGTGCGCGGGAGGGAGGCTATGCCGCAGCAGGAGCTTGCTTGTGAGATTCACACACAATCCTGTGTGTGTTTGTCTCTTGTTGTGAGTTAGATGAGGATCAGAACATATATTATGGCAAATTACTGCAGAAAAAAAACACTGAATACAATGGTCAATGTATGAACCTGTATTAGGCCCGTTTCACACTTGTGCGACCTGAAAGTCAGGTTTTTCAAAAAAAGGGGGAACAAGGGGGACATTGGGACTTTACATGAAGTATGTGGTAGCAAAAAAGTATAAGGTGAACTACTAGGAATTTTATTAATCGTTACAGTTGGATTTACACTTTTGTTGTGACTTTGACGCAACTTTGAAGTGATTTTGATGCGACTTGAAGCAATGCCTGTATAATGTTGAGGCCTAGGGACCTCAAGTCGCCTCAAAGTCGAACTACTTTGAAGTCGCACAGATATGAATGGTACTCATTGAAAATCATGGAGTAAGACTTGTCATGCGACTTTGCAGTTCCAAGTCGCAGGACAGGTCGAACAAGTGTAAAAAGGAGCCTTAAGGAAAAGTGGAACATATATATTGGAGTATTTACCTACTGTAATCAGACTTGTGTTTTATTTGAAGTCTCTACCTTTGATCCAATTTTTTGTTCTTGTTTAATAACTACTATATATAGAAGTATATGTTTAAAACTGCTACATATTATTATACATGATTATTATTATTACACAATTTATATAGCGCCAGCAGTTTACACAGTGCTTTACAATGTAGAGGGGGGACAGCACAATTACAGTTCAGTTCAATACAGAAGGAACAGGAGGGCCATGCTCATAGAGCTTGCATTCTAAAGGGAGGGGATGATGGTACAAAAGGTAATAGATGCAGGAAATATTTTTATGGGGGTGGCCTGGGGACAGTTAGGTGGGTGTGGGATAGGCTTCCCTGAATAGGTGAGTTTTCAGAGATCTCCTAAAGGTGGACAGGTTAGGGGCTGATCGGGCATACTGGGGCAGGGAGTTCCAGAGGATGGGAGAGGCTCAGGAGAAGTCCTGAAAGTGAGCATGGGAGGAGGTAACAAGGGAGCTAGAGTGCAGGAGGTCCTGGGAGGAGTGGAAGGGACGATTTGGGCAATATCTGCAGATGAGGTTGGCGATGTAGCTGGGGGCAATGTTGTGGGTGGCCTTGTATGTTGTGGCAGCAGTCACGGATCGGTTAGTGAGGTTTATTAGTCTAGCAGTAGCATACATAATAGACTGAAAGGGGATAGCCTGCGTAAGGGTAGGCCATTAAGGAGAGAGTTGCAGCAGTCAAGGTGGGAAATAATCAAGGAGTGAATAAGTTGCTTTGTGGTGTCATTAGTCAGGAAGGGTCGAATTCTGGAGATGTTGTGGAGGTTAAGGCAGGAGGATTTAGCTAGTGATTTGATGTGGGGGGGGGTGAAGGAGAGGTCAGAGTCAAGGATTACACCCAACACCCTGGCATGTGTGGAGGGGCCAATGGTCGTGCTGTTGATCCTAATGGTAAAGTCATGGGGGGGGGGGGGCGGGAAGGAGGAAATATAACAAGCTCAGTTTTAGAAAGATTGGATTTTAGAAAGTGGTGGGATATCTATACCAATATATCATTCAGTAAGTTTGAGATCCGTGAGGAGATCGAGGGGGTGAGTTGAGGAGTGGAGACATAGATCTGGGTGTCGTCGGTGTAGAGGTGGTATTGGAAGCCAAAGGAGGTTATCGACTGGCCTAGGGAAGAGGTATAGATCTATAACAGGAGGGGCCCAAGGATGGAGCCTTGTGTACCCCAACAGAAAGAGGAAGTGGAGCAAGAGTAGATGGAGTTGTAAAGCGACACTGAAAGTGCGCTGAGATAGGTAGGAAGAGAACCAGGATAAAGCAGAATCAGGGAGTATAGTTTGCTGAGGAGAAGCAGGTGGTCAACTGTGTCAAAGGCAGCAGAGAGGTCTAAGCCCTTGTACACACTGTCGGACATTCCGACAACCAAATCCGTCGGATTTTATCCATCAGATTTTGTCTGACGGATTTTGTCCGAAACTGTTGTATACACACGGTCGGACAAAGTTGTCGGAAAATCCGACGTGATGACGTTATTTTGTTACGACGAGACTACGTTCACGCTAGTAGCCAATAGCTTTGGTGTAGGAATTTGATCTGAGCATGCGTGGCACTTTGTCCGATCGGAATTCTCTACACATGATCGGAGTATGTCCGATCGGAGCATTTTTGTGGGTTAGGGAGTTTAAGATAGAGCGGGAAGGTGGTAGCAGTAATTGTGAGGGGACAGGGTCCAGGGGACAGGTGGTAATGTGTGCCATGGAGAGGAGTTTATCAACTTCATCAGCGGTAACTGAGCAGGAGGAGAGTATTGAGTGTGATGTTGGACCTTATATGTTGGGTAGGGAGGAAGTTGAATGCTGAATATCTCCTCACGAATTGTGTCGCTTTTGCTTTTGAAAAGGTTGGCAATCTGTTGAGTGGTAAGCAAGTTGGTGGGTGGGGACAGTGGGGGGGTTAAATAAGGAATTAAGGGTAGAAAAGAGTTAATGAGGTTTGGTGAGGGTTTTGATGAGTGTTGTAGGTTTGTTTAGCAGTGTGGAGGCAGGAGCTGTATTTGACTAGGGCAAATTTGTAGAGGGTAAATTCTTGCAGGGATTTAGATTGTGCTTGAGTAGCTGCATCTTTAGCTACAGTAGCTAAGGAATGTCAGCTGTGAACCCAAAAGTGATGGAATATAAATTTTTTCTGGGTCCAATAGTCACGGAGGGGATCGGGCAACAGATGTTCCCTGGCCACCTCTTTGCTCTTCTTCCCAAGCTTCCCAAGCTTGGTAACTAACCACCGTTTACTGTATCCCTGGGCTCCCCAGGGGAACAGAAAAGCTGGGGAGCCACTGCAGGTTTTTTCGAGTTCTGCATGGATATGGATGATTGAGCGGCTTATAGCTTGTTTTAAACCCTTGTTCACCCTGCCCTTAAAAAGCATACCTGGGTGGACAAACGGTAAATTATATCTAAAGTTAAAATGCAGAGAGAAAAACCAAGCGCTAAATTAAAATTATCAGTGGATCGAGCGAAGTGTCCCAGAAGCATCAACTTATGAGTGTAAACCATTCATAACAATGAAGAGGACTGCTCGGCTGATATCAATTCATCTATGAATATCATTTTTATATATTTATCTAAGAGTCAATATAGGCCCCTTGATTTTTATGAATTGTCCACACGTATAATTGAATGTAACCCAGTACTAATCAAAAGAATAGAGGATATAACATGTTTTCATATCTGTTTTGTAGCTTTGAAAAAAGAGAAGGTCTTCCATTCCTCGAAACGTGTTGGCTAATCTGTGTTGTCTTTGTATACCAACATCATTATCAAAATATTTTGGAATCTGACCTTTTGTTTGATTTGATCATTTGACTTTGTGCAGGCTTGTTATTTCTGTCTGGTTGCCCACTATTCACTCTCTAGTCACCAGGAGAAAGAGTGATTGGAGATCCAATCTGTAAAGCCAGATCCATCAGTCAGATTTTCGGCAGACAAAACCTCTGACTTTTGTCCAAAGGGCGTTGGCCCCAAACTTGTCTTGCATACAAACGGCACACAATTGTTGGCTAACAAACAAGAACGTAGTGACATACTATGTGGTTTTTCAGCTCTTTAGCACCACCCTTTGGGCTCCTTTTGCTAATTTTGTGTTAGTACAATTCTGGTGAGTGTTGATTTGCGCTTTTCATTTTGCGCTTTTCATTTCGTGTTTTTCATTTTGCGCTTTTCAGTTCACTTCTGAACGGCTGTTTGTTAACCAGTCATGTTGCGGAATCGGAGGAGATAACGTGTTATTTATTATTGGCCTTGGAGTTATTGCTTTGACCCAAGTCCAATACAGGAACAGGAGGAGGATTTCAAAAATTGGTTGCTTTATTAATCTTGACCAATTATGTCATATGCCTCCAAGAGAATAATCCGGGTGATTTTTGGAATTATGTCCGGATGACAGACTCCTGCTTTCACCAACCCTTGGCATTGTTGACCCCCTATATTAACCACATGCCGACCTGCGCACGCCGATATTTACGCCGGCAGAATGGCACAGACGTGCCATTGCGTGCGCTCGCTGGTCGAGACCCCCGTGAGTCCGACAGGGAGGAAGAACAGGGAGATGCTAATGTAAACAAGCATCTCCCCGTTCTGCCTAGTGACAGTGTCAGTGCTCTGATCTCTGCTCACTGTGATCGGAGCAGAGATCAGTGACGTGTCATACACAGCCACGCCCCCCCACAGTTATAAACAGTCTAACTCAGGGCTCACTTAACCCCTACACTGCCACCTAGTGGTTAACCCCTTCACTGCCAGTGTAATTTACACAGGAATCGGAGCATTTGCATAGCACTGATTGCTGTATAAATGACAATGGTCCCAAAAATGTGTCAAAAATGTCAGATGTGTCTGCCATAATGTCGCAGTCATGATAAAAATTGATGATCACCGCCATTACTAGTAAAAAGAAAATTATTAATAAAAATGGCATAAAACTATCCCCTATTTTGTAAACGCTATAACTTTTGAGCAAACCAATCAATAATCTCTTATTGCGATTTTATTTATTTTTTTACCAAAAATATGTAGAAGAATACGTATCGGCCTAAACTGAGGAAAAAAAATCGTTTTTTTTATATATTTTTGGGAGATATTTATTATAGCAAAATGTAAAAAATAATGTTTTTATTCAAAATTGTCACTCTTTTTTTGTTTATAGTGCAAAAAATAAAAAACACAGGGGTGATCAAATACCACCAAAAGAAATCTCTATTTGTGGGGAAAAAAGGACGTAAATTTTGTTTGGGAGCCACATCGCACGACCGTGCAATTGTCAGTTAAATTGACGCAGTGCCAAATCGCAAAAAGTGCGCTGGTCTTTGGCCTGCAAAATGGTTTGGGCTTAAGTGGCTAAGAAGCAGGACACATGCATGAGGCTTTTGTTTTATTTTTTGGTTGAATAATGATTTGATGTGGTATATTTTCTATATTTTTGGATGCGTAGAATGCACTTTTTGGTTAAGTTCTATTGGCAGATAGCATGTCTAATTTTATTTGTTTTCTTTTTTTAATGCACAATAAAAAAATAGTGTAGAATAATACTTGACTATGTGTTTTACTTCAAATGACAGTTTGGGAGTAGGTAGTTACATTTTAAAAAATACAATGTAAAACTGACAAGGGACACCAACATAGTTGTATCTTTGATCTTAAACACTACAGGATAATGGTGTTGTGGTAACTTGCATCAAAAAAACAACAAAAAAAACCCAAGCATAATAATATTATTCTTGATATCACTAGAAAAAAAAGGCTATAAAAATTATTTTTTGCAGTAACTCCATCAGTATCACCAGCAAAGCAGCTCCATTATTATCCCATTAAAGAAGAAGATAATGTGCATGGCATTTCAAGATTTCATAATTTGCCGCATCACGAATGTTAATTCTTAACTACGAAAGTTAACAAGACCGACTGCTTCTGGCTCATCCTTGCTTTAAGCATGCGTGTTTGTACTTTAGACTTTTGTCCGACGGACATTTGTACACACGCTCGGAAATTCCGACAACAGACATTTGTCTGCGGAAAATTTTAAAGCCTGCCACCCAACATTTGTCTGTGGAAAATCTGACAACCATTGTCCAATGGAGCATACAAACGGTCAGATTTTCCGCCAACAGCCTGTCATCACACAATTTCCATTGGAAAAACGATCATGTGTACGAGACTTTAGAGTCATCGCTGGAACAGGAATAGAATGGAAATCTTCCAATGTGTCTAAGAGGGGATTTTCCCCTCACTTTGAAGAGATTTCCTCTCGCTTCCTTTTGTGTTTCTGGGACAGGAAGTATAGGAAAGTATAGAGATACAGACAGCAAAATAGTCTGACAAGATTCTAACTATTACTACATCGGAAATGAAAAAAAAAAACAGTTTTGGCTGTTAGATATACTTTTAGTTTGTCCAGTAATGTTTAGTAATATTATTCCTTAGGCCTTGACACATTTTTATTGCCTATCAAGTGCCTATCACACATTTAAAAAGTATCTGCCTACTTGACATGACCAATTCAACTGCACCACACCCCTTTCATAATTGTGTGCACACGGTTGCAGTGCAGTGGTGAAGGTTTTTAGGGGTAAAACCGGCGGTGAGAAGGCAACATAATGCCCCCTAACCACCTGTCATATTCACCATGAATCATGGTAATGCCAGTGTAAATGAACTTTATAGAATATCTAATAGGGATGAGCCGAACACCCCCCGGTTCGGTTCGCACCAGAACTTGCGAACGGCCCCCACGTTCGTTACGAACGTTAGAACCCCATTGAAGTCTATGGGACTCGAACGTTCGAAATGGAAAGTGCTAATTTTAACGGCTAATATGCAAGATACTGTCCTAAAAAGGGTTTGGGGACCTGCCTCCTGCCTCAGGGGACATGGGTCAATGCAAAAAAAAGTTTTAAAAACGTCCGTTTTGGCGGGAGCACTGATTTTAATGACGATTAAAGTGAAAAAAAAAAGTGAAATATTCCTTTAAATATGGTGCCTGGGGGGTGTCTGTAGTATGCCTGTGAAGTGCCACGTGTTTCCCGTGTTTAGAACAGTCCCTGCACCAAATGACATTAAACGGAAATAACACCATTTAAAACTGCTTGCGGTTTTAATGTTATATCTGGTTCCTGCAATATGGTTGAAAATCATTGAGAAAAATGGCATGGGTAGCCCTCCCTGCCCATTACCAGCCTATTTGGGTCTTGTACGCATATTAAGGGGAACCCTGTACCCATATTAAAAAAAGGAAATGCGTGTGGCCCCCAGGCCCTATATACTCAGAACAGCAGTATACAGGCGGTGCAAACAAGACAGGGACTGTGTAGGTTTGTTGTGTTAAGTTGAATCTGTTTGTAATTTTCAACTGGTACATTTTTAAAGTGTAGCTCCAGTCAAAAAAACTATTTTAAGCTTTTTGGAAAACATAGGGAAGGGTTATCACCCCTGTATAATTTGTTTTGTCGTCCGTCTTTTTTCATCTCACTTGCTGCTGTCTCCTTGCGTTTGCAAGTAGGAGATGTTTGTAAGTTGGATGTTTGAAAGTAGGGGCCTGCCCTATATTATAGCGGTATGTACTGGGTACAGAGCACGCAGACAGCACGCACTATCTCCTAACACTACTGACTGCAAGCTCTATTATTAACCACTTGACCACTGGGCACTTAAACACCCTTAATAACCAGACCAATTTTCAGCTTTTGGTGCTCTCACATTTTGAATGACAATTACTCAGTCATGCAACACTGGACCTATATGAAATGTTTGTCCTTTTTTTCACACAAATAGAGCTTTCTTTTGGTGGTATTTAATCACCTCTCAGTTTTTTATTTTTTGTGCTATAAAAGAAAAAAGACCGGAAATTCTGCGAAAAAATGAATTTTCTGTTATAAAATTTAGCAGATTAGTAATTTTTTCTTCATAATTTTTTTTTTACTGGTTACATGTTTTGAGTTGCAGAGGAGGTCTAGGACTAGAATTATTGCTCTCGCTCTAACGTTCTCGGCGATACCTCACATGTGTGGTTTGAACACCGTTTTCATATGTGGGCGGGGCTTACGCATGCGTTCGCTTCTGCATGCGAGCACATGGGGACATGGGCGCTTTAATTTTTTTTTTTTTTTTATTGTTCATTTTACTTTATTTATTTTAGTTTGACATTTTTTTCCCCAAAAATATATTTTTGATCACTTTTATTCCTATTACAAGGAATGTAAACATCCCTTGTAATAGGAATATGGGGTGACAGGTCCTCTTTACAGTGAAATCTGGGGGTCAATATGACCCCACATCTCACCTCTAGGCTGGGAAGCCTGAAATAAAAAATAAAAAAAAGATTCTGGCTTTGATCGTACTGGCGAGTTGGTAGAAGCACCGGAGGGCGGTGAGGGGTGGGGGGCGTCTATGGCTGGTTATTTCAGGGTATCACCGAGTATGGCTGGGTATCTCCGAGTATGGCTGGGTATGGCAATTTATGGCAGGGTATTGCAGAGTATTGGCGGGGTATTGGCGGGGTACTACAGAGTAATAGCAGGGTACTGCAGAGTATTGGGTAGTACTACAGAGTAATGGCAGGGTACTGCAGAGTAATGGGGGTTACTGCAGAGTAATGGGGGGTACTGCAGAGTAATGGCAGGGTACTGCAGAGTAATGGCAGGGTACTGCACTGCAGAGTAATGGCGGGGTACTGCAGAGTAATGGCAGGGTACTGCAGAGTAATGGCAGGGTACTGCAGAGTAATGGCGGGTACTGCAGAGTATTGGGGGGTACTGCAGAGTAATGGCAGGGTACTGCAGAGTAATGGGGGTTACTGCAGAGTAATGGGGGGTACTGCAGAGTAATGGCAGGGTACTGCAGAGTAATGGGGGTTACTGCAGAGTAATGGGGGGTACTGCAGAGTAATGGCAGGGTACTGCAGAGTAATGGCAGGGTACTGCAGAGTAATGGGGGGTACTGCAGAGTAATGGCAGGGTACTGCAGAGTATGCACTGGTATTGCAGAGTATTGGCAGGGAATTGAGGGGTTAAATTCGGTGAGCAGCGATGTGGGCACTGCAGATGCAGCCCACATCGCTGCTGACACCGATCTCTTTCCCCTCCGCTGTACCGATCGGTACAGAGAGGGGAGGGAGGAACCGGCGTCATAACATGACGCCGGTTTGTTTACAAGTGATCACTCCGTCATTTGACGGAGCGATCACGTGGTAAACGGCCGCGATGAGCGGCGGTCACGGATGCTCTCGAGTGCGTGCCCCAGGGGGCGCGCGAGAGCAGAATTCTGGGAGGCCGTTAATTAACGGCCTCTCAGAGTTAAACAACCGCCCTGAAGCCGTTAATCGGCAATGGGCGGTTGTTAAGTGGTTAAAGATAGATCACTAGCTAGCTATATAGGTGAGGTGAATATAGTGTAGTGGTGTATACTGCGGTCAGGGCACAGACAATAACCACTACACAACAGCAAGATAGGAAATCAGCCAAAAACGATTGGTGTGTACTGCGTTGAAGGTACACAGAACACCCACTGCTTCAGATGCCAACACACTACACGAGGCCGCCTCAAAGGCGGCCTTATATAGTGTGGGGCGTGCACTACACAGCCTGAGCTATGATTGGCCACAGGCAGGATGCCTGTGGCCAATCATGGCTCTCCTCGCTGCTGGCGCTGCGATTGGCCAAGCATGCGGGGTCACAGTGCATGCTTGGCCAATCATGAGCCAGCAATGCACTGCGCCACCGCAGTGCATTGTGGTCCGCGCGCGCCACACGAATTTTGACGAATGAACGGACCAAGAGTTTGGATTTCGTCGAACGGACGAACAGCCAATGTTCGAGTCGAACGTACGTTCGACTCGAACACGAAGCTCATCCCTAATATCTAAGAATGTTGATGGATCTCTTTACTCCTGAGTTGGAAGAACACATGCTAATTGTCTTTGTTCTCACTATGGACTTCACAATTTCCTTTTTATTTATGACATAAGGACATTTATATATGTACCGTGTTTGTTTGCACATTTGTTATTACTATGAGGCACAGTTAGGTGTTGGATTTACAGTATCTCTCAAAATTTTGGTAAAAATATTTAATTATTTCTTTTCATGTGACAACACTGAAGAAATTACACTTTTGCTACAATGTAAAGTAGTGCACAGCTTGTATAACAGTGTAAATTTGCGGTCTCCTCAGCTTGTATAACAGTGTAAATTTGCGGTCTCCTCAAAATAACTCAATACACAGCCATTAATGTCTAAACCACTGTCAACAAAGGTAAGTACACCCCTAAGTGAAAATGTCCAAATTGGCCCCAATTAGCCATTTTCCCTCCCCGGTGTCATGTGACTCATTAGTGTTACAAGTTCTCAGGTGAATGGGGAGCAGGTGTGTTAAATTTGATGTTATCGTTCTCATTCTCTCACACTGGAAGTTCAACATGGCACCTCATGGTAAAGAACTCTCTGATGATCTAAAAAAGAGAATTGTTGCTCTACATAAAGATGGCCTAGGCTATAAGAAGATTACCAAGACCCTGAAACTGAGCTACAGCATGGTGGCTAGGACCATACAGCAGTTTAACAGGACAGGTTGCACTCAGAACAGGCATTGCCATGTTCGACCAAAGTTGAGTGCACATGCTCAGCGTCATATCCAAAGGTTGTCTTTGGGAAATAGACGTATGAGTGCTGCCAGCATTGCTGCAGAGGTTGAAGGGTTGGGGGGTCAGCCTGTCAGTGCTCAGGCCATAAGCCACACACTGCATCAAATTGGTCTGCATGGGTGTCGTCCCAGAAGGAAGCCTCTTTTAAAGATGATTCATAAGAAAGCCTGCAAACGGTTTGCTAAAGAGAAGCAGACTAAGGACATGAATTACTAGAACCATGTCCTGCGGTCTGATGAGACCAAGATAAACTTATTTGGTTTAGATGGTGTCAAGCGTGTGTGGTGGCAACCAGGTGAAGAGTACAAAGACAAGTGTGTCTTGCCTACAGTCAAGCATGGTGGTGGGAGTGTCATGGTCTGGGGCTGCATGAGTGCCACTGGCACTGGGGAGCTACAGTTCATTGAGGGAATCATGATTGCCAACATGTACTGTGACATACTGAAGCAGAGCATGATCCCCTCCCTTTGGAGACTGGGCTGCAAGGCAGTATTCCAACATTATAACGACTCCAAACACAGCTCCAGGATGACTACTGCCTTGCTGAAGAAGCTGTGGATGGAGGTGATGGAGTGGCCAAGCATTTATCCAGACCTAAACCCTATTGAACATCTGTGGGGCATCCTTAAATGGAAGATGGAGGAGCGCAAGGTCTCTAACATCCACCAACTCTGATGTCGTCATGGAGGAGTGGAAGAGGACTCCAGTGGCAACCTGTGAAGCTCTGGTGAACTCCATGCCCAAGAGGGTTAAGGTAGTGCTGGAAAATTATGGTGGCCACACAAAATATTGACATTTTGGGCCCAATTTGGACATTTTCACTTAGGGGTGTACTCACTCTTGTTTCCAGCGGTTTAGACATTAATGGCTGTGTGTTGAGTTATTTTTATGGGACAGCAAATTTACACTGTTATAAAAGATGTACACTCGCTATTTTACATTGTAGCAAAGTGTCATTTCTTCAGTGTTGTCACATGAAAAGATATAATAAAATATTTACAAATGTGAGGAGTGTACTCACTTTTGTGAGACACTGTATATCGACAATCTATTGAATGCTGTTCCATATTGCACTCTCTGGCACTTTACTGTTTCTTATTGGAACATGCATGTTTAAATATTTGCTGTCTCATAGTGCACTTATAGTTTGCTGTTCCATTTTGCACTTTATTTGCTGTTTCATATTGCAATTATTTGCACATTTTTTGTTTGATCTATAGCACTGCTTTGACATATATATTACGAGAATAGTTATCAATATTGCCCACCAATAACAAAAAAAATTACAGCAAGATGGAGTAGCAATGCAATAATATTGTCCTTCAGGCATCTGAAAGGTAAGAAGTAGGGGTGCACCGAATGGGTTTTTTGGTGCCGAAACCGATACCGAAAATGAAAAATACACTAGGCCGAAAACCGATACCGAAACAGCACCGATACCGAAAATGACTGTTTTTAAAAAATATTTTCATACATCAGATGGTCAGAGACTGAGGACATATTACAGGAGATGGTCAGAGACTACAGGCATGGTACAGGAGATGGTCAGAGACTGCAGGCATGGTACAGGAGATGGTCAGAGACTGCAGGCATGGTACAGGAGATGGTCAGAGACTGCAGACATGGTACAGGAGATGGTCAGAGACTGCAGACATGGTACAGGAGATGGTCAGAGACTGCAGACATGGTACAGGAGATGGTCAGAGACTGCAGACATGGTACAGGAGCTGGTCAGAGACTGCAGGCATGGTACAGGAGCTGGTCAGAGACTGCAGGCATGGTACAGGAGATGGTCAGAGACTGCAGGCATGGTACAGGAGATGGTCAGAGACTGCAGGCATGGTACAGGAGATGGTCAGAGACTGCAGGCATGGTACAGGAGATGGTCAGAGACTGCAGGCATGGTACAGGAGATGGTCAGACTGCAGACATGGTACAGGAGATGGTCAGAGACTGCGGACATGGTACAGGAGATGGTCAGAGACTGCAGACATGGTACAGGAGCTGGTCAGAGACTGCAGACATGGTACAGGAGATGGTCAGAGACTGCAGACATGGTACAGGAGCTGGTCAGAGACTGCAGACATGGTACAGGAGATGGTCAGAGACTGCAGACATGGTACAAGAGATGGTCAGAGACTGCAGACATGGTACAGGAGATGGTCAGAGACTGCAGACATGCTACAGGAGCTGGTCAGAGATTGCGGACATGCTACAGGAGATCAATGCAGCCTCACTGTGCCAGCAGCCTACCAGTGCCTGCCATGTAGCCTGCCTGTGCCTCACAAGTGCATATAAACATACACATATAAAAACGCGTGCACACACACACACACACACATATAAAACATACAACACACATATAACACATACATGCGCACATACACACTTAACACACATACATATAAACATGCACACATAACATACATACATATAAACATGCACATACATACACATATATACATACATACATACATACATACATGCACACATATAACACACATACATACAACACACAGGCATACAAACATATATAGACAGTCTTTTTTTTTAATTGGCAGCTGCAGCTCTTCATTAATCTCCATGCTGGGTACTGCACTCTAGGGGGAGGCAGAGAGCACAGCACACACTGCTAGACGCCTCTGCTTTGGTTTCACTTTCACAGTGAACATCGAGCCCAGCTCCTGCACAGCCGATTTACACATCGGCTGAGGAGACATATACAGCCACCGCTGTGGAGAGGGGGACTTTAGAGCGAGACCCCACAGGCTGACTGCAGCATAGGTGAGGAGGGAGGGGAGCAAGAGAGCTAAGGATAGAAGGACACCCCCCGTGATGGGCGGCACCGGGGGCGGGGCCAAGCCCCGCCCCATTTTCGGCACCAGTATCGGCGGAAATTCTCTTTCGGCTTTTTGCCGAAAGGGCCATTTTCGGCCGATATGTTTCGGCGGCCGAAATTTCGGTGCATCCCTAGTAAGAAGAGGTAAGCCCTGGGGGAAGTAGTGAAAGTACTCTCAGGCTGGTGTCCCGCCAAATCCGCCTGGTTGTGCGACTCTAAATTATCCCTGGGTTAAAACATAAAGAAGATAAGTGTCCAAAACGGGTTATAGTTAGACATGCGAGGGTAATAAGATCTCTTCGTAGTCTCCATCATACATTCAACTGGCGCAAACTATAAGGTTACCTTCACCAGTGCACTGTCACTGTATTGACTAAACCTGTTATGTAGCAAATGGATGGCCTTGAGATTTGACTGCTGCAGAAGATGGAGTACCACACAGGATGCATCATTCATTCAGGGAAAGCTCCCCATCATCTTGGAAAGACCCAGTGGGGTCCAAGTTTGAAAGCAATTCCTAATACCTCCATTGATAAGTAGTATTATAGGGACAAGAGCTGTCGTGAGTTATATAAATTAACAGGATCATAAATGAGAGCACTATGGAGAGTCACCAGATACCCTACAACAGTGATGGCGAACCTTGGCAGCCCAGATGTTTTGGAACTACATTTCCCATGATGCTCAACTACACTGCAGAGTACAGGAGCATCATGGAAAATGTAGTTCCAAAACATCTGGGGGTGCCAAGGTTCACCATCACTGCCCTACAAACGGAAGAGGGAGATAGTAACATAGTGCATGTCTATTACCTAATCAAGGTGTTTAGCTGTGTTGCAAGTGCTGTGCTCTAGATTCAGACAGGGCATGAAGACCCCTGTGTAGCCTAGTACCTGGGTAATGAGAAAAAAACAAACAAAATGAGAGTAAAAGAAAAATAACTGAAAAGGTATTGGGGGAACCGTGCTGCAGAAGAGTGGAGATATGGTTCAGGGGACCAGTGAGAGTTGCTTAAAAAAGTAATGGAGGACAAATCCTGTGGCTTGTTTAGTTTAATGCGTACACACGGTCAGACATTCCGATAGAGAATGTACGATCGGAGCTTGTCGGAAATTCCGACCATGTGTAGGCTCCATCAAACTTTTTCCATCGGAATTTCCGACACACAAAGTTTGAGAGCTGGATCTTAAATTCTCCGACATCAAAATCCGATCGCGTAAATTCTTATCGTGTGTAGACAATCCCGATGCACAAAGTTCTACGAATGCTCAGAATAATTTACGAGGCGGAAGCGCTCAGTTTGATAAAGCTAGCATTCGTAATGGATATAGCACATTTGTCACGTTGCAATGTTTAACATTGTTTAATGCAGCGCATTCTCTTTTTCTTATAACGCTAGAACAGTGAAGTTGTTTTGCTGCTCATATTCACACCGAGTTCTCACAACTTCTTTCTTTATTATTTCTCGTGATTTCATGAATATAATATTTTCATTCGTCAGATCTCCTGAAAAAAAAAGTTTTTTTAATTTTTTTATATTTTTAATTATTTTATGGTTGTTTTTTTAATCAAGATCTCCTGTTTTTTTTTTTGTTTGTTTTTTTGGGGATCTCCATAATTTTTTTATTTTTTTTACGAGTATGTACCCGCAACATGGCTTCAAAATGGTCGGCTGGTCAGAACGAACTAACTAACAGAAAGTACTGAAAAACAGCAAGGCCTGAAAGAACGAGCTAAAAATCAGCAACAAGCGGACAAGAACACACTGAAAATCAAATATGGTACAATAAATAGCACGCACTGACAAACAAATGCGAACTGACTACACGCACTGAAAACCTGATACGAACCCACAAGCACAAACTGAAGAGCAGTAACGATCTGAAGTACAAGTCTGAAAAGCGCGAATCATCTCCAACCAAATTTCTACTAACACGAGATAAACACAAGATTAGCAGAAGGAGCCTAAAGGGTGGCGCACTGGGTTCTGAACTTTCTTTTTATCGCGTTCTTGACGGTCGGAAATTCCAACAACGTTGTGCGACAGTGTGTATGCAAGACAAGTTTGAGCCAACATCCATCAGGAAAAAATCAGATGGATTTTGTTGTCGAAATGTGCGATCATGTGTACTGGGCATTAGTGTTAGGAAAGTTTCAAGGAGGTGGCGTCGTTAGAGGGTTCCAAGATAGATCAGGAAATAACAATGGTTGCTTGATCAAGTTCAATAGATTGCATGTTGCGAGCTTGTTGGACTATTTCCTCTTTGAAAGAGTAGTTATGCACTCTACAGATTACATCTCTGGGTCTGGGTGAAGCACCATAGGGGCATAATGCTTTTAAAGCACGGTCAGTTTTAGTGTTATTAGAGCTGGAGAGTGTACTTTCTGATTCTGATGCTTTTGTGCCTCTAGGATTAGTTATGGGACCCCCCCCCCCCTTTTTATTTGTACAGGATATGGCAAAAAAAAGCCCTCCATCTGGCATTGGAAGAGTTCTGGGAATACAGCTGCAGCTGCTCCTGTTCAGTGGGTGAGTGCCAGGAGTTATCTGCAGTCACTGACATCTTTCTGTGCTGTAGACTATTAGACATGTGCAGAATGAAATAATTTGTTTGGTTTCTAGGCTTTATTTAATTAATTTAGTTTAGTTAAATTTGTTTGATTTGTTTCAAGAAATTTATTTTGTTTAATTTGTTCATTTTTTAATTTGATTAAAATTTTCTGAATTCGGTCAAAATTAATTGAATTTTTCTATTCTATTCTTTTCTATTTTATTCTTTTATTTTCTATTTTATTCTATTCTTTTCTATTCTAATCTATTCTATTTAAATGTACTCTGTTTGAAATGTGAATTTCGAAAGATGGTTATATTCTTTCTATTCTATTGAATTATATTCTATTTCTTTCTATTTGATTCTATTCTATTTTCTATTCTTTTCTATTTTATTCTAATTTATTCTATTCAAATTTCAAGACGGATATTTTCTTTCTATTCTATTGTTTTAATTTCTATTATATTATTTTCTATTCTATTCTTTTCTATTTTATTCTAATTTGAATTAATTCTATTTTAAAAAAAAAATGTATTCTATTGTTTTTTTCTATTCTATTCTTTTTTATTCCAGTCTTTTATTTTCTATTTTAATAAATTTTTTTCAATTTTATTCTATTTTTGTTTTTAATGCAAATTTGATTTGAATTGAAATTTTAGACGAATTTTGTTTTGTTTTATTATATTCATTTAAATTTGTTACTATTGTAATTCGGATACATCCGAATAACGAAAAATTAGTCTTAATTTCAATTCAGAACAAAAAGAAACTGCACATGTCTATAGACCATGTTGGCAGCTGCGAGTCCCAGGACACGTGCTCAGGAAGGAAGGTGTCAGGTAGACAAGACGAGCCATCCTTCCAGGAACAGGACCCATGGAACCTTCATTCCAAAGTAAGTCCGGTTATGGGCTAGGAAGCCCCAGACAGGCATGTACTGGCCATTGGCACTACCGGGAGTTTCCCGGTGGGCCGATAGCTCAGTGGGCCACTCTGATGGGAGGGGGCTGGTGATGGGACTCTTTGATGTAAGGGGGCTGGTTATGGGACACTCTGATGTAAGGAGGTGCTGATGGGACACTCTGATGTTAGGGGGTGCTGATGGGACACTCTGATGTTAGGGGGTGCTGATGGGACACTCTGATAGGGGGTGCTGATTGGACACTATGATGTAAGGGGGTGCTGATGGGACACTCTGATGTAAGGGGGTGCTGATGGGACACTCTGATGTAAGGGGGTGCTGATGGGACACTCTGATGTAAGGGGGTGCTGATGGGACACTCTGTTGTAAGGGGGCTGGTGATGGGACACTCTGATGTAAGGGGGTGCTGATGGGACACTCAAAATGTAAGTGGGCCGGTCTGGATGAAGTCCAGGGCCAAATTTCTGTCCCAGTCCAGCCCTGGCCCCAGATGCCAGTTTGCTGGGAGGAGGCATTAAGATCCTTAGAGTCTTGTTTCCCTCTTTTGGATCTGTTGTAAGGCTCTGAAAATGATTTAACGGCTGGCAGAGATTTAGATAGCTGTGTGTGTCCTCCAAGCCATCCAAGCCACGACCCCAAACTTTCACTTTTGTTAAAACATGCATATTTACTGTTTTATTTTATTACTTTGTGGTAAGGCTTGGCACTGAGAATGGTAAACTTTCATCTGTAAAACTGTGGCTCCCATTCGTATTGTAAGAATTGCAGAAAATTAAGATGCACTGGACTGTAATGCAGGGTCCCAAAGGAGCAGAATAAGTGCTCTATTTGCCTCTATATGTAAACCACCATTCCTTAAATTCCTTACATTTTAAATAACATCTGTTAAAACAGGGTAAATAAAGCATTTAGGAGAATTATGATAGTGAGCAAAAACAGTAGTATAATCTGTGTAGTGCAACACAGCTGGATGAAAGAAGCCATAATCAGTCAGTCTGGAAGCACATAGAAGACTAATACAAAGAGACAATGAAAAAAGGGAGATGCTACAGCTTCTTGGTCAGCAAGGCTGGGAAAATGAGAAACTTGTTAAAAGGCACCTCACGTATTTTGTTTGCTTGGAGATGGTGCTCAGTATTCTGTAGCTGTGCTGAAGCAGAAAGAGGAGGGGTGCATTTGGAGGTGATTGAGATGATATGTGGGTGACAAAAAGAGAATGAGGGACAGTAATCTAAAAGAGGAAAAACAGGTAGATTGGCAGTAATAATAGGCCAAGATGAACAAAGTTAGGAGAGAGGAGGGAAGTGAATAAGCAATGTCACTGGTCTCTAAGGTTGTTAAAAATGTGACAGAGGGAGTGTATAGAGATGTAGAAAACAGATACAGAATGAAACAAAATGATGGATGCAAAGATAGAAGAGATCTGTATGCAGAAAATAAGATATCAAGAAATCAAGTAGATTCTAGTGATGGGTTAGGTTGCTAGCAAATTGCAGAGAGAATAGCAAGTAAGAGGAATAGTGGTAGAACGCAGATGTTTATTTAACTTTGCTACTAAATAACAGATGTCACCTGGTGCCAGATGTCACCAACATGATGATAAACATGTAAAAATGTCTGTTTCATATTTAGGGATTTACAGATGTTCTTGTGTATCTTAGCATACAGCACACATCTTCACAACATCTCAACAGGATTTACTCTATGAAAGCTTAGGATACCACATCTGTCCCATATGACCTAATTCCAAGACATGATCATAATTCAGTTCATTCTCACTCAGAAATAGAACAATCCACCTGAGGTGACTCAGCCACTGTAGGAGATCATGATGTCATTCTACGGCACTCTTAAGACCTACAAGAAAACATTGATCTAAGTTGATCCCTACAAGGTAGAATGGTGTAATTATGTTATACTGTTTTTAGATATCAAACTCTAAAAGCTTTTTCAGGCACCTGCTGATTTTAGTATATAGAGATTTACTGTATGTGGCAGCATTTCCCTGTAAAAACAATGTTTAGGTCCTTCTCTAAAAGATATCGCAGAGACATTTGGGGGCTGTTTTATTAAAACTGGAGAGTCTAACATCTGGTGCACTCTCTCTGAATGGAAATCAAGTTTTTTTTCGTCAAATCTTAATTGAACAAGCTTAAGTTAGAAGTAAATCAACCCCTTGGCATCTTTCCATTGTTTTTGCCAGTGCCTTTGGCTTCCACATAGGGATGAGCTTCGTGTTCGAGTCGAACATACGTTCGACTCGAACATCAACTGTTCGCCCGTTCGGCGAAGTCCAAACATTTTGGTCCGTTCGTGCCAAATTCGTGTGGCGCTCACGGCCCACAATGCACTGCGATGGCGCAGTGCATTGCTGGCTCACGATTGGCCAAGCATGCACTGTGACCCCGCATGCTTGGCCAATCGCAGCGCCAGCAGCGAGGAGAGCCATGATTGGCCACAGGCAGGATGCCTGTGGCCAATCATAGCTCAGGCTGTGTAGTGCACGCCCCACACTATATAAGGCCGCCAGCGCGGCGGCCTTGTGTAGTGTGTTGGCGTCTGAAGCGTCTGTGTACCTTCAACACAGTACACACCGATTGTTTTCGGCCGATTTTCGATGTTGTGTAGTGGTTGTTGTCTGCGTGCCCTGACCGCAGTATACACCGCTATATTCACCTCACCTATATAGCTAGTGATCTATCTTTTATAATAGAGCTTGCAGTCAGTAGTGTTTAGGAGCTTGTGCGTGCTGTCTGCGTGCTCTGTACCCAGTACATACCGCTATATCCACCTACATAGCTGTTCTCTATTTGAGCCCACTTGCCATCTGCAGGAGTTATTGGAAGTTGTGTGTGCCTCCAGCACAGCACAGTATACATCTGTATATACCCCTTTATCTCTGGTGTTCTATAATAAAGGCATCTGCAGGAGTTAGTGGGTGTTCTGTGTACCTTCAACACAGTACACACCGATCATTTTCGGACGATTTTCGATCTTGCTGTTGTGTAGTGGTTGTTGTCTGCGTGCCCTGACCGCAGTATACACCGCTATATTCACCTCACCTATATAGCTAGTGATCTATCTTTTATAATAGAGCTTGCAGTCAGTAGTGTTAGGAGCTTGTGCGTGCTGTCTGCATGCTCTGTACCCAGTACATACCGCTATATCCACCTACATAGCTCTTCTCTATTTGAGACCACTTGCCATCTGCAGGAGTTATTGGAAGTTGTGTGTGCCTCCAGCACAGCACAGTATACATCTGTATATACCCCTTTATCTCTGGTGTTCTATAATAAAGGCATCTGCAGGAGTTAGTGGGTGTTGTGTGCCTCTAGCACAATATACACTACCCAACTGCTTTTTTACCCAACTCCCTTCAGGCCATTACCATGTCTGGAAGGCCAGCAAGGAGAGGCAGACAGGCGCGAGCCGATAAAAGAGGGCAAGCAGGCTCTGTGTCTAGAGACAACAGTGCTGGTCGTGGACGCGGTGCATTGTCATCAACACGTGGCCATGGGACACGCTTGTCCTTCTTTTCGGCAGCTGGACATGTTGAGCCGCAACATGCCAACGACTTGGTAGAGTGGATGACCAAGCCCTCTTCATCCTCCTCATCCTCTCTCACCCAGGCTCAGGGTACAGCAAAGCAGCTGCCAACGCATCGTCTTCCCTCCTCTCAATGTCATCATCAGTGACTCCTTCCCTAGACCCACCACGTCCTCCTGAGGAGTCTCCTGAACTCTTTGAGCACAGTGTTGGGTACATGCTCCAGGAGGATGCCCAGTGTTTTGTGGGCTCTGATGATGACACTCAGCTAGAGGAAGGCAGTAGCGTGAGCTCAGAGAGAGGGGATGCTCAAGAAGGACAGCAATCTGGCAGTCATGTTCCACAAGCTGCAGCATACTGCCAGGTTTGCTACAGCGATGAAGAGGGAGGGGGTGATGAGGGCACTGACTCCACGTGGGTGCCTGGAAGGAGAGAGGAGGAGGAGGAGGAGGAGGAGGAGGCACATGTCCAACGAGGCAGGATGCCCTCTGGGGGCCAGCTTAGGGGCAGCACACCGACTGAATCACACCGCAGAGCTCCGCCTGTGCAGGGCGCTGCCTCTGCGCGTTATTCTAAAAGTTCTTTGGTGTGGGCCTTTTTTGAGACGAGTGCATCAGATCGCACTGCTGCTATTTGCAACATATGTCTCAAGCGTATCTCGCGTGGCCAAAACATCAGCCGCTTGGGCACCACATGCTTGACCAGACATATGTTGACCTGCCATGCAGCTCGTTGGCAAGCGTACCTCAAAGACCCACACCAAAGAACAAAGCGGACCTCTCCTTGCTCCTCATCAGCTGGCATCTCCAACCCCACTAGACCTTCAGTCCTCTCTGAAACCTGCTCTGAGAGGAATGAAGGTGTAGAATTAGGTGTGTCACAGCCAAGTGCTTCCGGGAACTCTGCTAGCGGTACACCCACGTCCGATTATAGCAGGCAAATGTCCCTGCCCCAGCTGCTGGACCGGCGAAAGAAGTTCACTCCCAGCCATCCACATGCCCAGCGGTTGAATGCTAGCTTGGCTAAATTGCTAGCACTTCAACTGCTGCCTTTTCAGTTGGTAGACTCGGCCCCTGTCACGTACCTGGTGGTGGGAGCCCGGAGTGCAGGGAGCGGCCTCTCGTAAGCCTCTGGCTCGAGATCCCCTGAGAGTGGGAACAGGGGCTCTGGAGGGCAGAGGGCACAAGTGCCAAGTCCGTGTAGGTGGGCCTGGTCCAGGAACTGGCGTCAGACAGCAGTGGATAAAGACAGGTGGTTCTGGAGTGGCTGGAAGTCAGCAGCTGGCAGCAAGCAGGTGGGCACACAGGAACGGCTGGCAGGCAGGCAGCAGACAGCAGAGGTCACAGAACACGGACTGGAACAGCAGGCAGAAGCGGGGTCAAACACAAGCCGGGTCGTCAACGGGCAGGCAGCAGAAGTACCGAAGGAGGAGGCAGAAGAATAGTCAGGAGGTCCGGGGGTCAGGGCTGGCAGCAAGCAGGATAATCAGGAACAAGCCGAGTAGATCAGAGACAGGAACAATCAGGTAATCAGAGGCAACTCTCAGGAACGCTGTAGACAGGACAGCAACGGGCCACTAGAATGAATCACTTAAGAAGCCCTCTGGGCGCCAAGAACGGTCGCACGGCGTGCCCGTTCGCGCCCACGTCAAACCGTGCAACCGACCGTGACCCCGCGCACCTGCGTGCGCACGTTCGCAACCTTGCGCACCCGCGTGCGCCCGATCGTACCTGCTCGCACCCGCGTGCGTCCGTTCGCGCTAACGCGCGCCCGGGAAGACCTATTAGCGCTCAACGGACCAACACTGTGGGTAAGTCTTCCCTGGGCTGCTGGAACTCGGAACCGACCATGACATTGCCCCCCCCCCCCAAGGGGCAGCCTCCGGATGCCCAATTGGGCCATTTTACTAGGATGGGCCCTTCTGAAGGCGAGAATCAGTCTCCTGGCATGGATGTTGGATTCAGGTTCCCAAGAATTCTCTTCAGGTCCGTACCCTTTCCACTTTACCAGGAATTGAACTTGATTCCGTCTACGCCTGCAGTCCAAGATAGACTCCACCTCGTACTCGACTTCACCGTCGACGACCACGGGTTCAGGTGGGACAATCCTCCAACTGACGAAGGGGTCCGGGACGGCTGGCTTGAGTAACGCCACATGGAATACGGGGTGAATCCGGAATGACTCTGGCAGTTTCAGCTCAAATGCTACATCGTTTATTTTCTTTACAATTGGGAAGGGACCCACAAACCTTGGTCCCAACTTCCTAGTAGGGCAAGCCATCTTTAGATTCAACGTGGAGAGCCACACCTGGTCCCCAACCTTGAGTTCAAGCTCCCCCCTTCTCCTCCTGTCAAAGACTTCTTTATTATGTCTTTGGGTCTTTGCCATGGTCTCCTGCAGAAGTTTGTTATTGGCACTAAAGAAGTCGATATTCTCCTGGACTGCTGGTACCGGGCTTTCAGGCAGGTCTTGGGACAAGAATGAGGGGTGGAAGCCGTAATTGGCGAAGAACGGAGACTGACTTGTGGCGGAGTGGATGGAGTTGTTATAAGCGAACTCCGCTAACGGGAGCAAGGAAGCCCAGTTGTCCTGAGAGAAGGACGAGAAGCAGCGTAGGTACTGCTCCAGCGTCTGGTTCGTCCGTTCTGTTTGCCCATTGGTCTGTGGGTGGTAGGCAGACGAGAGACAGAGATCAATTTTCAAGGCCCTGCAGAGTGCTCTCCAGAACTTGGACGTGAACTGCACACCCCGATCCGAGATAATGTTTGCGGGGACACCATGCAGCCTCACGATCTCTTTAATAAAAACCTCAGCGGTCTCTGCAGCGGAAGGGGTGCCCTTCATCGGCAAAAAGTGGGCCATCTTAGTTAGCCTATCTACTACCACAAAGATTGTGGAGTAGCCTTCTGATGGAGGAAGCTCTACGATGAAATCCATCGAAATCATCCGCCACGGCCTCTCTGGAACAGGTAATGGTTTCATCAGGCCCCAGGCCCTGGACTTGCTGCTTTTATTACGGATGCAAATGGCACAAGCCTCCACGTATCTTTTACAGTCGGATCTCAACTGGGGCCACCAAAAGGTGCGCTGGACCAACTCGGTGGTCTTGAGGGTGCCGAAATGGCCGGCCAACGGGTGGTCATGGCATGCACTGAGGACTGGCACCCGAGCCTCCTGGGGGACAAAAATTTTGCCTTCATGCCAGAGAAGTTCATCTTGGGCCAGAAGTGTGACGTTAGGTGGAGGAGTGGCACCAACGGAGACTTGCTTAATCAGGGACAACAAATCAGCTTGAAGAAGAAGAAAGTTCCCTGAGGTCAGGATGGTATCCGGATGTGGAGAGGTCTCTGGCTCGTTGAACATTCGGGACAGGGCGTCCGGTTTGGTATTCTTGGAACCCGGGCGATAAGTTATGTGGAACAAAAAACGGGAAAAGAAGAGAGCCCATCTGGCCTGGCGTGGCTTCAACCTCTTGGCGGACTTCAAGTATTCCAGGTTTCTGTGATCCGTGTAAATGAGGATTGGATGCGTAGCCCCCTCCAGCAGGTAACGCCATTCCTCAAGGGCCACTTTAATGGCCAATAGCTCTCGATCTCCGACATCATAATTTGCTTCTGCTTCGGTTAGCTTGCGGGAGAAGAACGCTACTGGGTGCAAGTGGGCCCTAGGCCCATGTCTCTGGGAGAGAATCGCCCCAACCGCAATCTCAGAGGCATCAACCTCTAAGATATAGGGCCGGGTCGGATCAGGATGTTTGAGGATGGAAGCCGACACAAATAAGTCCTTCAGGGTAGAGAAGGCTTCCTGAGCCTCTGGGGACCATTGAAACTTCAGACCCTGCCTGGTCAGTCTGGTGATGGGGGCTATAATAGTGGAAAACCCCTTAATAAATTTCCTATAGAAATTTGCGAATCCCACGAAACGCTGGACCCCTTTTCTGTCAGTGGGAGCGGGCCAATCACGGATAGCGGAGACTTTCTGAGGGTCCATCTCGATGCCATCTACAGAAATTACCAGCCCCAGGAATTGAATACTTGATTGCTCAAAGGTACATTTCTCCGGCTTGGCATATAGCCCGTGCAGACGAAGTCGGGATAGTACTTTCCTGACATGCTCCCGGTGTTCTGCCAGAGAGGAGGAGAAGATCAGGATGTCGTCCAAATAGGTAATGACGAACAGGTCTAGGTAATCCCTGAAAACATCATTGATAAAGTGCTGGAATGTGGCGGGAGCGTTGCATAAACCGAAGTGCATGACCAGGTACTCGAAGTGCCCGAAGCGAGTACGAAAGGCAGTTTTCCACTCGTCGCCATCACGGATGCGGACCAGATTGTAAGCCCCCCGGAGATCTAGTTTCGAAAATACTGCCGCTGACCCCAGTCTCTGGAAAAGCTCCGGCACAAGTGGTAGGGGATAACGATTCTTAATAGTTATTTTATTAAGGGCCCGGTAGTCAACGCAGGGGCGCAGGGTCTGGTCTTTTTTTTCCACGAAAAAGATCCCTGCTCCCGCCGGTGAAGTAGAGGGACGTATAAATCCCTTCCTGATATTATCGTCCAGGTAGGACTTCAAGGTCACCAACTCAGTCTCTGATAGCGGAAAGATCCTCCCAAAAGGAATTTCTGCCCCGGGGAGTAATTCAATGGGACAGTCGTATGGCCTGTGAGGGGGTAAGGTCTCCGCACCCTTTTTGCTAAACATGAACAGGTAATCATGGTAGGCAGATGGTACAATTTGGCGGGTTTCTGCGTCAACTTCCAGGCAGAGCAAAGAAGAAGAGACCTGGTCGGTTCCCGACAAACAGTGCTGGAGGCAGTAAGGTGAGGGGAATCTTAACTCCCCGGTGGTCCAGTCAACAAGGGGGTTATGTGCCCTCAGCCAGGGCATGCCGAGAATGATAGGGAAGAGGGGAGAAGTAATAATGTCCAGACAGAGTAATTCTTGATGGGTCCCGGCAATAGTGGTTAACAGGGGCTGAGTCTGCTGGGTTACAGGTCCGGACTTGAGGGTGGAACCATCGGCCAGATGTATAGAAAGTCCTCTTGCCCTGGGCCGAAGAGGGATGTTATGTTTAGAGGCGAAGGTTAGGTCCATAAAGCCACTGCAAGCTCCCGAGTCAATAATGGCGTTGGTCTGGACGTTCCCTCCTGGTAGCTGCAAGGAAATGGACACAGTCAAATGGGAGGCAGCACTAGGACAGTCTAACGTAAGGGCAGGAGATACGAAGAGGGACTTACGGAGCTTAGCAGGGCAATTGCGCACGAAGTGTCCAGACCCTCCACAGTAGAGGCAGAGATTTCCTTCCCGGCGGCGTTGGCGTTCTTCAGGCGTTAAGGAAGGCCGGAGTAAGCCCAGCTGCATGGGCTCAGGGAGGTCTTGACTTGTCGTGGTGACAGCAGGAGGGGTGAGATGAGGAGAGCTGGGGACCCGAGGAAGCATCCATACCGGACGGGAAGTGGTTGAAGACCGCTCCAGGCGGCGTTCTCTCAGCCGCCTGTCTATTTGGATCGCCAGTTCCACCAGGGCTTCTAGAGTCTCTGGAATGCCCACTCGGGCGAGCTCGTCCTTCAACGGTTCCGATAGGCCCATACGGAACTGATAGCGTAATGCCGCGTTATTCCAGTCTGTGTCGGAGCTCCAGCGTCGGAACTCCGACACGTAGTCCTCTACAGGTCGGCGACCTTGCTGCAGCGAATGCAGGGCTGCTTCAGCGGTGGCGGTTAGTTGTGGGTCTTCATACAACCGCGACATGGCCTGGAAGAAGATGTCCAAGGTGTCAAGGGAGAGATCCTTCTTTTCTAGTAGACGGTGGGCCCAAGACTGAGGTTCACCGGTTAGCAGAGAGATCACATAGCCCACCTTGGTAGCCTCGAGGGAGAAGGTCCTCGGCTGTAGAGCAAAGAACAGTTCACATGAGTTCCGAAAAGCCCGGAATTTCCCTCGATCTCCGGAAAATCTCTCGGGTGTAGGCACCCTGGGTTCGGGTGGCAGCATCACTACAGCAGGAGTAGCAGAAGTTCCGGAAGTAGCAGGAGAGGAGGTGGACAGGGCCTGGACCCGTTCCTCCAGTTGACTGTAACCCTCCTGTAAACTCTTCACTGCTTGAGTGAGGCCTGCGAGATGGCGGCAAAGTTCGTCCATTGGAGAGGCTCCCTGCGTGGGCTCGGACATGGCTGTCCTGTACTGTCACGTACCTGGTGGTGGGAGCCCGGAGTGCAGGGAGCGGCCTCTCGTAAACCTCTGGCTCGAGATCCCCTGAGAGTGGGAACAGGGGCTCTGGAGGGCAGAGGGCACAAGTGCCAAGTCCGTGTAGGTGGGCCTGGTCCAGGAACTGGCGTCAGACAGCAGTGGATAAAGACAGGTGGTTCTGGAGTGGCTGGAAGTCAGCAGCTGGCAGCAAGCAGGTGGGCACACAGGAACGGCTGGCAGGCAGGCAGCAGACAGCAGAGGTCACAGAACACGGACTGGAACAGCAGGCAGAAGCGGGGTCAAACACAAGCCGGGTCGTCAACGGGCAGGCAGCAGAAGTACCGAAGGAGGAGGCAGAAGAATAGTCAGGAGGTCCGGGGGTCAGGGCTGGCAGCAAGCAGGATAATCAGGAACAAGCCGAGTAGATCAGAGACAGGAACAATCAGGTAATCAGAGGCAACTCTCAGGAACGCTGTAGACAGGACAGCAACGGGCCACTAGAATGAATCACTTAAGAAGCCCTCTGGGCGCCAAGAACGGTCGCACGGCGTGCCCGTTCGCGCCCACGTCAAACCGTGCAACCGACCGTGACCCCGCGCACCCGCGTGCGCACGTTCGCAACCTTGCGCACCCGCGTGCGCCCGATCGTACCTGCTCGCACCCGCGTGCGTCCGTTCGCGCTAACGCGTGCCCGGGAAGACCTATTAGCGCTCAACGGACCAACACTGTGGGTAAGTCTTCCCTGGGCTGCTGGAACTCGGAACCGACCATGACAGCCCCCTTCCGTGAGTTTGTACAGTTTGTGCGGTTCCTCAGTGGCAGGTCCCCAAACGCCACTTTTTCTCACGGAAGGCGATTCCGGCTCTCTACCGGCATGTGGAAGGCAATGTCCTTGCCTCGCTGGACAGGGCGGTCAGCGGTAAGGTGCATATTACCGCTGACTCATGGTCCAGCAGGCATGGACAGGGACGTTACCTGTCTTTCACGGCCCATTGGGTCACTCTTCTGGCAGCTGGGAAGGATGCAGGACAAGGTGCAGTAGTGTTGGAGGTTGTTCCGCCACCACGCCTCCAAAATGCTACTATTGGTTGTGACACACCTCTCTCCTCCACCCCCTCCTCTTCTTCTTCCTCCATGGCCTCTTCCAGTGCTCTGTCCTCAGAACCAGCGGTGCTTCGTAGGCGTTCCAGGGGCTACGCAAGTACGCAGGCAAAACGATGCCATGCCGTGCTTGCACTGGTTTGTTTGGGGGACAGGAGCCACACTGGGGCGGATGTTTTGTCAGCTCTGCAGGGGCAGGCCGAGAGGTGGTTGACGCCACGCCAGCTTAAGCCAGGAATGGTGGTTTGTGACAATGGCACCAACCTCCTCTCCGCCCTCCGACAGGGACAACTGACCCATGTGCCCTGTGTAGCTCATGTCCTTAACCTGGTGGTGCAGCGGTTCTTGGGCAGGTACCCCGGCTTACAGGATGTCCTGAAGCAGGCCAGGAAAGTCTGTGTGCATTTCCGCCGATCATTTAATGCCTGTGCTCGGCTGGCTGAGCTCCAAAAGGAGTTGAACTTGCCCAAGAACCACCTTATATGTGACATGCCCACCAGATGGAACTCAACGTTGGCCATGCTGCAGCGGCTTCACTCGCAGCAGAGGGCCATCAATGAGTACCTGTGCGACTACGGCACCAGGACAGGGTCAGGGGAGCTCGGTTTTTTCTCACCACGCCAGTGGGGCATGATCAGGGATGCATGCACTGTCCTGTCACCGTTTGAGGAGGCCACAAGGATGGTGAGCAGTGACAGTGCATGCATCAGTGACACTGTACCTCTTGTCCACCTCTTGGAGCATACGCTGCGTGGAATAATGGACAGGGCACTTGAGGCAGAACAGAGGCAGGAAGAGGAGGACTTCCTTGCCTCTCAAGGCCCCCTTGATCCAGACAGTGTTCCTGCTGTGCCACCCATCACACAGGAAGAGGATGAGGAGGAGGAAGAGGAGGAGGAGGATGATTGTGTCAGCATGGAGGTGGAGGCTGGCACTCAGCATCAGCAGCAGCAGCAGCAGCAGCAGCAGCAGTCTTGTAGGGATGATTTACAGTCCCAAGAAACACGTGCACTTGTACGGGGCTGGGAGGAGGTAGCTGCGGATCATGTTGTCCTTAGTGACCCAGAGGACTCCGGACCGAATGCCTCAGCTAACCTACGCTGCATGGCCTCCCTGATCCTGCAAAGCCTGCGGAAGGATCCTCGTATTCTTCGGATCAAGGAGAGGGACCATTACTGGCTGGCCACTCTCCTTGATCCACGATACAAGGGTAAGGTTGCCGACCTTATCTTTCCATCGCAGAGGGAGCAGAGGATGAGACATCTCCGGGAGGCCTTGCAGAAAGGTCTGTGCAACGCGTTCCCAGAGACTGGGAGGTTACAAACTCCTGGTCCTGGACAACGTGTTGCTGAGGCATCGGTCAGAAGTAGCGGTGGAGAAGGTGGCCGTCTGACTGATGCTTTCAGACAATTTTTTAGTCCGCAGCCCCAAGGTATGATCGGTTCCAGCACCCATTGCCAGCGTCTGATTTACATGGTGCAGGAATACCTAGGGGCAAGGTCAGACTTGGACACCTTTCCCACCGAAAATTCTCTGGCTTACTGGGTCTTGAGGATGGATCACTGGCCAGAGCTTCCACAGTATGCAATTGAGCTACTGGCCTGTCCTGCATCCAGCGTTCTTTCGGAACGCACCTTCAGTGCTGCTGGTGGCTTTGTTACCGATCACAGGGTGCGCCTGTCCACCGAATCAGTTGATCGACTGACCTTCATCAAGATGAATCAGTCTTGGATCACCCACAGCTACCAGGCACCTGAAGCTGATGTAACAGAATAATTTTTTTTGAAATATCACATCCCTTCAAGACTGCCTATGCTGATGCTGAGTGACTGTCCTGTTATGTTGATTGTCTATCCTCTTCCTCCTCCGCTGATATGTTGGAAGAACATTTCTGGTTCTGGGTGATGCCATCAGCCCAATTTTTCTGCCCCTGTTTAACAGGGGCGTTTAAGTACAATTTTTGATGCAATGCTTTGCAGCAGGGCTAATTCCTGCAATCAAACAAGAGTATATGGGAGAGGTTGCAGTGTGGTGGCACCAGCACCAGTGCCTAAGGCCCAATTTTTCTGCCCCTGTTTAACAGGGGCGTTTAAGTACAATTTTTGATGCAATGCTTTGCAGCAGGGCTAATTCCTGCAATAAAACTAGAGTATATGGCAGAGGTTGCAGTGTGGTGGCACCAGAACCAGTGCCTAAGGCCCAATTTTTCTGCCCCTGTTTAACAGGGGCGTTTAATTACAATTTTTGATGCAATGCTTTGCAGCAGGGCTAATTCCTGCAATAAAACTAGAGTATATGGCAGAGGTTGCAGTGTGGTGGCACCAGCACCAGTGCCTAAGGCCCAATTTTTCTGCCCCTGTTTAACAGGGGCGTTTAAGTACAATTTTTGATGCAATGCTTTGCAGCAGGGCTAATTCCTGCAATAAAACTAGAGTATATGGGAGAGGTTGCAGTGTGGTGGCACCAGCAGCAGTGCCTAAGGCCAAATTTTTCTGCCCCTGTTTAACAGGGACATGTAATTACAATTCTTGATATAATATTTCACAGGAGGGCCCCTTCCTGTGCCCACCCAGAGTAACGGTGAGGACTTATAGTGTTGTGGCACCAGCACCACAACCACCAAAGGTCAATTTTTCTACCACTGTTCAACAATGGCATGTAATTACAATTCTTGATATAATCGTTCACAGCAGGGCGCTCCAGCGCCCACCAAGAGTCACTTTGAGGGCTTACAATGTTGTGGCAAAACCAACACCTTGTTCCGCCATTTCTGCAGAGCATATAGGGCAGGCCCCTACTTTCAAACATCCAATTTACAAACATCTCCTACTTGCAAACGGAAGGAGACAACAGCAAGTGAGATGAAAAAAGATGGACGACAAAACAAATTATACAGGGGTGATAACCCTTCCCTATGTTTTCCAAAAAGCTTAAAAATAGTTTTTTTGACTGGAGCTACACTTTAAAAATGTACCAGTTGAAAATTACAAACAGATTCAACTTAACACAACAAACCTACACAGTCCCTGTCTTGTTTGCACCGCCTGTATACTAGACATGTGCATTTGTTTTCGTCTGAATGCATTTTCATCCGAATTTCAGCTATTTTCGTTTTCGTTTTGACAAACGATAACGAAAGCACAGAATCCGAAAAACGAAAGATCCGACATAAATAAATGCTTTATTTTTGTTTTCATTGTTACAACAGTTCGATATAGAATAGGAGATTCGACATGACTCTGACAATAACAATCTGTCTATAGAACCTGTGGTCGAATGTGCCTAACCTTACCTCTATTAGGCCGCGTACACACGGGCGGATTGTCTGTCCAACTTAGTCCGCTGAACCGTGTTTCAGCGGGCAATCCGCTCGTGTGTGGGCTTCAGCGGACTTTTTCAGCGGACTGTCTGACGAACAAAGTCTTACGGAATTTCCGAAATTTTGTCCGTTCAAACTTGGTTTTGTCCGTCCAAACTTGGTTTCAGCGGACAGTCCGCTCGTGTGTAGGCAAGTTGGACGGACTAAGTATGGCGCATGCTCAGAAAGGATTTACACGGCCGAAGGTTGCATTGCAGTGTATAGGACGTCGTTTTTCTAGTCCCGTCGTACGGTACACGTCATCGCGTACGCTTTCAGCGGACTGTCTGCTCATCGTGTGTGGTCAAGTCCGTTCATGCAAATTTTGAACGGACTGTCTGTCGGATTGTCTGACGAACTTAGTTGGGCAGACAATCCGCCCGTGTGTACGCGGCCTTAGTCCAAGATTATATAGAGAAAATATCCGACAGAGAAAAAAGATTTGACAGAGAGAAAAGATTCTGCAAGTTACTGACCTAAAAAGTGTTTGGGGACCCGGGTCCTGCCCCAGGGGACATGTATCAATGCAAAAAAAAGTTTTAAAAACTGAAGTTTTTTCGGGAGCAGTGATTTTAATAATGATTAAAGTGAAACAATAAAAGTGTAATATTCCTTTAAATTTCGTAGGGGGGGGGTGTCTATAGTATGCCTGTGAAGGGGCGCATGTTTCTGGTGCTTAGAACTGTCCCTGCACAAAGTGTCATTTATGCAGGAAAAAAAGTCCTTTAAAATCACTCGCAGCTATAATGAATTGTCGGCTCCCGTAATACAGAGAACACTCATTGAAAGTCATTGATAAAAAAATAAATAAATAAATAAAATAAAAAAGCGTGGAGGTCCCCCAAATTCAATTACCAGGCCCTTCAGGTCTGGTATGGATATTAAGGGGAACCCTGCCTCAAATTTAAGAAAAAATTTGACGTGGGGTTCCCCCTAAATATCCATAACCAGACCCTTCAGGTCTGGTATGGATATTAAGGGGAACCCCGCGTCAAATTTAAAAAAAAATTGACGTGGGGGGTCCCCCTAAAAATCCATACCAGACCCTTTATCCGAGCACGCAACCTGGCAGGCCGCAGGAAAAGAGGGGGGGATGAGAGAGCGGCCCCCCCTCCCTCCTGAACCGTACCAGGCCACATGCCCTCAACATTGGGAGGATGCTTTGGGGGTCTGTGACCCCTCAAAGCACCTTGTCCCCATGTTGATGAGGACAAGGGCCTCATCCCCACAACCGTGGACGGTGGTTGTGGAGGTCTGCGGGCGGGGGGCTTATAAGAATTTGGAAGCCCCCTTTAACAAGGGGACCCCCAGATCCCGGCCCCCCCCTGTTTGAAATGGTAAGGGGGTACAAAAGTACCCCTACCATTTCACAAAGAAAGTGTAAAAAATAGTTAAATAAGACAAACACACTTTTGAAAAATTCCTTTATTAAAAATAAAAAATAAAAAAAAGATTCCAGCGGTGATAATCCACTCTTGCTATCCAGCGACAGACGGTCATCTCTCCAGCGATGGCTCATCTCATCCAGCGCAGCGTATCCATCCTTCTTCTGTCTCCACGGAGGAGACACTTCAGAAATTCCGGCGGCCTGACGTTTCTTATATACGGAGGGCGGGGCCACCCGTCACCTGACCCCGCCCCCCTCTGATGCAAGGGGAAACCCGGGGTTCCCTGTGGCGTATGGGTGACCCCGCCCCCCCTCTGATGTAACGGAAACCTGCCTGTGTTACATCAGAGGCGTGCGGAGTCACCCATACGTCACAGGGAACCACGGGTTTCCCCTTGCGTCAGAGGGGGGCGGGGTCAGGTGACGGGTGGCCCCGCCCTCCGTGTATAAGAAACGTCAGGCCACCGGAATTTCTGAAGTGTCTCCTCCGTGGAGACAGAAGAAGGATGTATTCGCTGCGCTGGATGAGATGAGCCATCGCTGGAGAGATGACCGTCCGTCGCTGGATAGCAAGAGTGGATTATCACCGCTGGAATCTTTTTTTTTTTTTTTTTTTTTTAATAAAGGAATTTTTCAAAAGTGTGTTTGTCTTATTTAACTATTTTTTACACTTTCTTTGTAAAATGGTAGGGGTACTTTTGTACCCCCTTACCATTTCAAACAGGGGAGGGGCAGGATCTGGGGGACCCCTTGTTAAAGGGGGCTTCCAGATTCTGATAAGCCCCCCGCCCGCAGACCTCCACAACCACCGGCCACGGTTGTGGGGATGAGGCCCTTGTCCTCATCAACATGGGGACAAGGTGCTTTGAGGGGTCCCAGACCCCCAAAGCATCCTCCCAATGTTGAGGGCATGTGGCCTGGTACGGTTCAGGAGGGAGGGGGGGCCGCTCTCTCGTCCCCCCCTCTTTTCCTGCGGCCTGCCAGGTTGCGTGCTCGGATAAAGGGTCTGGTATGGATTTTTAGGGGGACCCCCACTTCAATTTTTTTTAAATTTGACGCGCGGTTCCCCTTAATATCCATACCAGACCTGAAGGGTCTGGTTATGGATATTTAGGGGGAACCCCACGTCAAATTTTTTATTTTTTTTTATTTTTTTGCATTGATACATGTCCCCTGGGGCAGGACCCGGGTCCCTAAACACTTTTTAGGACAGTAACTTGCAAATTAGTCTTTAAAATTAGCACTTCAGATTTTGAACGTTGGAGTCCCATAGACTTTAACAGGGGTTCTAAAGTATGCTATATACTAGCTCAGTCAAATCTTCTTTATACATTCGACAGACACCATAAGCCTTCAAAGACAGATTCGACCGTAATTCATGTGGATTTTCGGACGAATGCAATTTTTGAACGAAAAACGAAATAAATAAAAACGAATTTCGGGAGTAACTAAATAAATTAAGTTTTCGGACGAAAACTAAATTCCGAAACGAAATATTTTACTCTGCACATGTCTACTGTATACTGCTGTTCTGAGTATATAGGGCCTGGGGGCCACACGCATTTCCTTTTTTTAATATCGGTACAGGGTTCCCCTTAATATGCGTACAATACCCAAATAGGCTGGTAATGGGCAGGGAGGGCTACCCATGCCATTTTTCTCAATGATTTTCAACCATATTGCAGGAACCAGATATAACATTAAAACCGCAAGCAGTTTTAAATGGTGTTATTTCCGTTTAATGTCATTTGGTGCAGGGACTGTTCTAAACACGGGAAACACGTGGCACTTCACAGGCATACTACAGACACCCCCCAGGCACCATATTTAAAGGAATATTTCACTTTTTTTTTTCACTTTAATCGTCATTAAAATCAGTGCTCCCGCCAAAACGGACATTTTTAAAAACATTTTAGGCATTGACCCATGTCCCCTGGGGCAGGAGCCAGGTCCCCAAACCCTTTTTAGGACAGTATCTTGCATATTAGCAGTTAAAATTAGCACTTTTAATTTTGAACGTTCGAGTCCCATAGACTTCAATGGGGTTCTAAAGTTCGTTCGAATTTGGGGTCCGTTCGAAAGTTCTGGTGCAAACCGAACCGGGGGTGTTCGGCTCATCCCTACTTCCACAATCAGAAAAGCAAAATGTTAGCACTGTGACATTAAGGTAAAGGGCTAGGGGAGGACTTAACTGTCAATAACCAGGTACTCTCAATAAATCAAGTTAAGTATCTTTGGATTCAACATTTTAGATTGTAGGTTCGGTTTAAAGGTTTGTGTTAAGGTAAAAGGTTTGGATGTACTGTAAAGTGTTACTGTAATTTTAATGTAAAAAAATTCTCAGGCAGCCGTTGGCTATCTTAGAGTGAGTCCAAAGGTTGTATTTTTTTAAAGATCCAAGATCCTTCATAGCTTAACCACTTCAATACCAGGCACTAAGACACCTTCCTGCCCAAGCCAATTTTCAGCTTTCAGCGCTTTAGCAATTTAAATGACAATTGCGCGGTCATACTACACTGTACTCAAACACATTTTTTATAATTTTGTTCCCACAAATAGAGCTTTCTTTTAAAGGTATTTGATTGCCTCTGCGATTTTTATTTTTTGCGCAACAAATAAAAAAATACCAAAAATGTTGAAAACAAAACATTTTTTGTAAATAAGTATGTTTTCTTCTTCAATGACGGCTACTGATATGGCTGCACTGACGGGCACTAATAAGGCGGCACTGATGGGCACAGATGAGGTGGTACTGATGAGGTGGCACTGATAGGCGGCCCTGATGGGCACTAATAGGTGGCACTGGTATGCAGCACTTATGGGTACTCATAGGCAGCACTGATGGGTGCTTAAGGGTGGCACTGATGGGTACTTATGGGTGACACTGATGGGTGGCACGGATGTGCACTGATAGGTGGGCACGGATGGGCACTGATAGGTGGCACTGATGGCCATGGGGTACATACCTTGCCATCCACATGTTGCCCACATCCCTGGTGGTCCTGGGGACTTCCCTGGTGGTCTAGTCTGGGCATCCAAGGGGCACCAGCACTATTTAAGGCACCTAACCAACATAAACTATCTATGTAAAACATAGGAAGCAATTCTCCTGCATAACATCAATACAGTGAATAGAATAAAAAGAAACCTAGAATTGCGCTAAACCTGTGAAATAAGTATGTGTAAACCACTAAAAAAAACAATTAAGAAGTGATCCAAAATTGGCGTGAATACAAAGCTCTATATGTTTTATATACCAGAGCTATCAAGCTCATATGCACAAACACACATAGAATAATATTTTGAAACACCAAATAATACATGATCAAAAATCAACTAAACCAAGTGACTTAATATATATAACATATAAAAAAAAACAATGAGGAATGCATTATGTCCAAAACACATATGTGACGTCCACCTGTGCAAATGCAATAAATAAGGAAATTCCATACACAAGTAAAATAGATCTTCAATGCTGATATAGAGAAGAATGTGCTAAATCCACCACCACTGTGTAGAGAATTACTTCTTACCAGAAGCCTATGATCCCCCATTACAGAGGATTTGGGAAAGCCTGTAGTAATGGTAAACTCTCCAGGGCGTATTGGGTATGACTAATACATTTCAAATCACTTGTGACAATGATGCGATCTCCAATATAAGCCAAGCAGGGCCATTACTCCTCAAACCGCCTCATTGAATTCCAACCCATAGGCATATGTGCGTGGCATGTAAAATATAAACACTTCAATAGTGTAAAACTTAAAATTTATTAGATTTAAAACAAAGTATCACACTTACAGATGTAGTATCAGAATAAGCGCCTGAAGTCTGGTGTGCTGGCCGGCACACACTCAGAAAAGCCTGTCCTTCTGGGAACAAAAACAACACAAGGTGACGCCAGCGCGTCGCTCCACCCTACACGTTTTGTAAGAGAATTACGTCATCCAGGGGCGCGGTGGCGCGCTTTGTCACCTCCCTTTATACTATAGCAACCCGACCAAGCCTCGTTCTGGGCCATAGTCCGCTGATAGACATGCGCAGTGATGGTATGGAAGCTCACACGGTCCATCCAAACACATTAAACGGACTAAGATTGGGATACCTTTCTATTTATAAAAAATCATAAAATTAAATTGATTTAAAAAAACAACTAAAATGTTAGAACAGCCAAGCATCCAATAAGTGACCAGACCGATACAGCAGGGGCACAAACGGAAAATATGGATACCTAGAGTGGCCCATCTCCACCCGTCCTAGGCAGAAGTGGCTCAAATAACAACACTAGTGTCACCTCCAGCCACCAAGCTGGGGTGACTCCTAGTGATCAAATCGTAAATTACATTTAGATATCCAAGGACTGGATAGAGGTTAACACCCAAATACCAAAATATGGGAAGCTCATAATCTCAGCCCTGATAACAAAAAAAAAACAATAAGATTGGTAATGCTAAAAATAGCATATCATTCCAAAATTGCATGGACAATAAAGTCCAGAGCCACAATGGAAACAAAATAAAAAAATGTAAACAGCTTAAATCCTCAGTATAAAATAAAATAGCTACCGGAAACAGGGACTGATATCTACAGACAAAAGATATATATATATATCTATATAGGGGTCACTCACTAGAAATAATATGAGGGACATCTAGTGGTCAAAATATAGATTACAGTCCCAAAATTGTCTATTGAATAACCAGCCAATATAATAACGACCTGTGCTTGAGAGTTTAGCAATAAGATCTCCAAACAAAAAGCATGGTGTAAACAGATGGCATTTTCTGGCTCATCAAAAAAGCCAAAAGGCAGTAAATCACTGAAAAGGGGAAAGCTCATTTAAAATTGCACATAAAGTAATATTCAAATTATTAATGGACTGTCCCCAGTAAATAAATACCCAGAACGAGAGGCCTGATGTTAGGCTACTCCAGCCAAATCACATTAGAGTGGAATGTATTCATATACATAACCCTTCCATATCCAGGCCCATCGACCTCCCGAAATATAGCAACACTTTAAGGAGGTGAGTATACTATTACATCACATGATCATGTAAACAGCCAAAATAATATCATAACATCTAAAATATTATGACATAATGGTAATTAGAGATTAAAAAGGATTAACCATACTGAATGCATTAAATCCAATATCAGGAGTTGTTAATAAAAGCATTCACATCTGTATCGACGTTAAGGCCAAAGGGGACATAAGTCTTAAGTCTATGGATCCAGGCCATTTCTTGCTTTGAAATTTCCCTGACTAATGAACCACCTCTCCAGTGGGGTCTATACTTGTCTATCCCCATAAACAATGTATTGGATGGATCCCTACTGTGTACTTGATCATAATGTCTCGACACCGGATGTTTGTCAAAACCTTTTCTTATGTTGCTGATATGCTCATTCAATCTAACACGAAGAGCCCTTTTGGTCCTCCCTACATACTGTAAGCCACAGGGGCACTATATGAGGTAGACCACACCCTCAGATGAACATGTGATAAAAGACTCAACCACATATGATCGTGAGGTACTGGTAGACACAAAATTGCAGATTTTTCTCTACTTACATATATTAATACAGCAAACTTGACAGTTTTTGCACCTGAAATAACCCGTGAGGTTCTGAAAAAAACACCTATTGCTTTTTGGGGGATCCTCAACACTGGGAGCAATCGTGCTCCACAAAGAGGATGCCCCCTTAAAAACAATACGAGGTCTATCAGGTAAAATAGTGCCGAGGACTTGATCACTAGCCAGAACGTGCCAGTGTTTTTTAATCAATTTCTTGACACTATGATGCTGTACCGAAAATGTTGTAATGAACGGTACAGAATCTTGGGTATCTCCCCTATCATGGTGCCTGTCTTTCTCCCGTCCTGTTTTCACCGGCTGAGATAACCCTTCTATATAAATCTACTTGAAAGGGTAGCCGCCTGGTTCTCAAAGGCATCAACCTCAGTACAGTTACGTCTAAGGCGTGTAAACCGACCTTGAGGGACTGTCAACCAGGTTTTATAATGACAGCTATCTAGCGAGATATATGAGTTCCTGTTTGTTAATTTAAAAAACATGGACGTCACAAACTTCTCTTCTATCATCTTGATTTTTAAGTCAAGAAAGTTAATTTCTTCCAAACTAGCTTCAAAATTCAGCTTAATACCTCTGTTATTCTCATTAAGGGCTGCCATGAAGTTAAACAAGTCACCCTCACTTCCATCCCATAGGGGGAGGATGTCGTTGATGTATCTAGCCCACAGGACCAATTCTGGTCTCGTAGGGGCATCAATGACATCCTCCTCCCATTTGGCCATGAATAGGTTGGCCAGGCTTGGTGCATACTTAGCCCCCATAGCCACCCCTCTATCCTGACGATAGAACTGATGGTTGAACCAAAAGTAATTATGGCTAGCAGCATACTCTAGTAATTCCATAATGGAATCTATCTGGGATAAAACTAAACCAGAATCTTTTACTAAGTATAATCTAACTGCCTCTAGGCCCAAATGATGGGGATAATGGTATAAAGCGAAGTTACATCCACAGTAACCATCCAAAGTCCTCTCTTAGGAGTGATGCCAGACAGCAAATTGATCACCTGTTTAGTACCCTTAATATATGATGGAAGTTTCTGAACTAAAGGCTGTAAATAATGGTCTGATCTTTATGTATTTATGGGAGGTAATAGATTACCAGTGTGCGGGGAGTACTAGGTACCAAAAAATAATCTCTCCTTTTTATTCAAGCTACCACTACGGAAGCCTCTATCTACAATATTCTCCAGTTGCTTTTTATATTTTTGGGGTCCCTATTTAATATGGTATAGGTCTCACTATCATCCACAATACGATGCATTTCTTTTAAATAATCGCATAAATCCAGAATCACACTCCCCCCCCCCCCCCTTTGTCAGCTGGTCTGATAACCAGTGATTTTGTTATTGCAAAGAGACTCTAGACCAACTTCCAAGTCCTTTTGCATCTTGACTTTTCTAACTTTAATTAGGTCCAAGTCTCATAATACAACATCTCTAAAGACTCTAATGGCAGGCGCTAAAGAGCCTGGGGGGTTAAAGAGAGACACGTTGGAAAGGTCAGAGTCTTGAAACTCTAATCTAGTCACATTGTCCTCCCTAATGGGGTTAGTTAACATATATTGTTTGATGTTTAATCTGCGGATATACTTGTGTACGTCCATGTATGTCTGAAATTTGCTCAGGCTCCTAGGCTCATTTCCAAATGTCTAGCAGCCTGCTCTGGGTTGGATTCCAAGTACACAGGAAGTTTGAGCCCCCTTCATTGTGATCTGGTTAAATTTCAGCCTGGTCTATTAGATTTGTCCTCCTGAACCCTTCTGAAGATCGACCGATTTGAGCAAAAAGACAACTGCTTCCTCTTGATACACTGTGACCACATTCTGGACATTTCTTCTGTCACTCACTTTGTCCAGCACTTTGCCAAACAACAACCTCCTATTATGGAGAATGTTACAAAGGGCTTGTGTGGAAGCATCATGCACCCTCCAGTGGCGCAACCACAAAGCTCTTATGGCTGTGACTGAATTCCATGCCATTTCTTAATGCTTTAAACATCACAGCACTGTCGCTAGTCCACAGGCAAAAACATGGCATAGTATACATTTTCTGCAAGTCTGCAGACCAGTTCACCACAATTTCTGAATTGAAAAGGTTTTTCTGCATGCACACTTTTGAGTTGTTCAGGTGCTTTTTCAATGCGTCTGCCATGTTATAGATAGATTTTATAGAAAAAAAATGCAACGTGTTCTCCTTTAGTTGACTGTACTGGAACACACAGCACCAGTGTGATGCAGGCCATTGGAATCCTTGGTAAACACTGTTCATGCATTTTTGACTCTAATAAAAACGCATTGGACTGCATGCAGTGTGAACCAGCCTTAAGTACATTTTTTCAACCCGATGATGGCAGGCTCCATCCACTCCTGGAAGTGCGTTGCTTAAACATGCATCAGCCAGCTTCATTGGATAAAGCTTGGAGACCTTTACTGTAAATTGGTCTTCTTATGAAATCTCTCCCATTCTTCATCAATGAGCTTTTAACTCCGTCATTATGGGAAAAGAAGTTCTTCCTTTTTCACATTTGGAAATATCTGCATGTGTTTGCCATGGTTGGGCCTGCATCTTGCCTGTTCCTTATCTATTGGCATTTGAGGCAATCCATGCTGATTAATGGCCATTAATGGCCAATGTTCGGTACAGGGCTGGACAAGGCATTTTCTATTGCGCTGATGTACACGCATGTGAGCCATTGCCACATGAGCTGCTTGAGGAGCATGAAAGCCACCCTGTGCAGGAATGTAAGGAATGTATATTGTCCTAGTCAGGGGGTGACCAGTGGAGGGTTTTAGATTTTCTGGAGTGTTTGCGTTTAGGGCTTCTGCTCCTGAAATCACGCAAAACTCCATACTGCATTCCTTGAGCATTCCCTGAGCACTCTTTTAAAGATATGTCCCATGCCGCCCCCTCGTACCTTTGTTAATGTTCTGTGCCTCTGACAAGTGTGGTGAGCTCATATATGCAAAAAAATATGGAAAAGAAAACATAATTCTGTCACCAAGAAAAAAACAGGTACCTTGTCTCTTTAAGACCCATCCGCTTTTATCTACTTACTTAAGCAGCAGCAGGTGAGGTCAGACAGCTTTCCAGAGGCAGACGGGAGACACAGAATCTGAGACAAAACCAATCAGACTTTCCAACCCCTAGGAACACACAGCAAGGGAGCAAACAGCAACACGTCTTTACCACACAAGAGAGAACTGTCAGGACTGCAGAGAGAGGAGAGAAACCAATTCCTCTGCCGGCTCTAAGATTTTCTATGTTTTTTTTAAATCTCAAATAAAGCTTTGTGTGAAATATATTTGACATTACAGAGTCCAGAACATATGCATTCCATTTGGTTAAAACACTGCATCAAACTCACATACAACATGGTGATAACAGATTAGAACTGACTTTGCTCAGAGGCCAGTTATAGATACAAGTATTAAGTCAGAACTTTACACCTCTGCTGTCTGCTCTCAGACTGAAGACAAATCCGGGAGAGTGGCACTCTGCCTATACAAGACAGGGAAACCCCAATGGTGACATCGCAGTGCTTACTAATACCACACCTGTAAAATATTTGCGCTATCTAAGCAACTTTGCCCACGACCCGGCACAAGTTATACCCAGTTTCAGGAGGCTTTATCATCCAACAGTTGGTCTTCCAACTCCATGAGAAGCTGAACATGGAGGGGCAGTACTTAACACTGCAATCCACCGGTGACCTGGAGCAAAAAAAAGGACATGTCAGTGTGGAGGAGCTTTCTTTTCTTCAGCTAGGAAAAGGTGGTCATGTGGGTGCTAGATGAGGTGTTAACCCATTGTGTGCTGATGTGAGGTATGGGCAGGAATGGTATGATCAATGAGCCCATAGACAGAACCCTGTAGCCCTGGGGCTCATTTATCACTACTTTCTGGACCCTTACACTCTCCACAAATACTACTAATTATGGAAGTGAGTGCCACATGTTTATTGTTCTAACAGTAAACAACTCCTAGTTTGTTGGATTTTTGAATCGTTGGGGTTAAATCAATGTTCTTTTTCAACCACAGTGACAGGAACATTCAAAGAAACAGAATGGAAAAAATATCTTGAATGAATTGCCTGTTATGCAGATTAACCCACTTTTAAAAAGGTTGAGATGTGTGCTTTTGAAAAATAATCCCGATTGTCAACCAAAGCAAAATTAATTTTGTCGGGAGTACTGTTTGTTCTTACTATAAATTGCCATTGTACAATGTTATGTAATAGTACACAATTTATATTTACAGTATATTTATATTGTATAACTAACAGGAGCAGAACATAAAATCAGATCAGGCTGCATCTAGATGTTGCTACAAAGTATTTCTACATAGAACATTTAACTAACTTTATTGCTAAATGTTTCAGTAGTTTGCCACTATGCTTATGTGATTTTAACCGTGCATTTTAGGTATAAGCACGTCAATGGGATCTAAATTTGGTTCTTTTTCACCACTAGCTGCATTTAATTTTGGAAGTGACTCATGCCACAATGTCTTCTAACAATGAAGTTGGATTCTTCTTTGCAATTTATAACTTTCTGGGATAATTTCATTAAATAGAAGAGTGGGTTGAACATTACGCAGAATTAAAAGAGGAAGTAGCTGTACCCTCCATATATATCAACCACAATACAACATTTATATCTTGCATTCATTTTTTAAAGTGATCCAGTTCTATTTTCATGTACATTAAGCTTGCTTCTATTGCACATACTGTGTGGCCTTTTCAGTAAAGGTTGGCATATAATAATGAGGTGCTAAGTATACTAACAATCAGATTTCAGTTTTAGTGAAGATGATTGCCAATTTTTTTTTCTCATTTACATGTATTAAATAAACCAGATAGATTTCAGTCGATAACTTTATTTAATGCTTGGCCATAATTCATAACATTTGCATTGTTAGATGAATAACAAACATACAAAAATGTATATCCGGGTTATGAAAGAACAGGGTACTAGGGAAAAAGGGCTTCAATTAAGTATGGAGTTTATGTTGATGACCTCTGAAAAATTAACCTAAATGCTATAATGCTGCACATATAAATGTGCAATATAATGAAAATTTATGCCAGACAGTGTTCCAAGGACAAATCATCATAATGACCTTAGATTGTCCTTACAATTCTGGGATAGCTGTAAACGATGGAATACTAATTTAGAACTATTGTGTAATTACCACCAAAGGCAAAAACATATCAGCTGTCACACAATGAATCCAAACTGCTAATTCATAACCATTGTGTACTGTCTTCTCTGGTGCACAGTACAATTCATTTTGTGGACCCTGGTTATGGGAGTTGACTGCTACTTGAGTGTATGATGGCATCAATGCTATTTATATATTAATTTGAGTTCAGGAAGAGCTTTTAATTAGAGCTTTTTAGGGGTTTTGGTGTACTAAGTAGGGTGTGGTCCACTCTGGGGACTTTTTTTTGCACAGTGCCATGCATGCACTACATAAAAAAAAGTCAGATGGTCGCAGCACCCTCAGTGAACTCACACGCCCAGATCTCCAAGGACATCAGGAGCTCAAAGTGAGAAGAAGTCTCCTTTCCTACTCTGTTCACATGATAGTGCCGAAAGGATGACTACTTATCACTCTGAGCTCCTGCTGCATATGGTGTCTGAAGAGTGAATTTAGGAAAAGCTGTACTGTGGGTTGTGTACCTGGGGACAGGGATAGAAGTTGTCTGTACCGGGAGTCCTCAACTTTGGGGGAATGGGTGGTGTCTGTACTGAGGGTTCTTTACTTTGGGGGGGGGGGGTCAGGATGTCTGTACTGATGGAGAGGGGTGTGTTTACTGGGTAGGGAGGATGCCTATACTGAGGGGCCTGTACAAGAGAAGAAATGCATCTGTACTGAGGGGGCTTGTATTGATTGATGGGGGGGCTGTGGGGTCCAGTATGGGGGGGGTGTCTGTACTGAGGGAAGATTAGTCTTGAGGAATCTGTGCTGGGGCTGTGTGTGTCTGTACTGAGGGGTTTGTCCTAGTGGGGGGTCAGTCTGTGTTGAATGGTATGTTCTGGGGGAGGCTGGTCTATACTGTGTGGTCGGTGTTGTGGGGTTCCATCTGTGCTGCGAGATCTGTGTTTATGGGGGTGGGGGTCTGTACTGAGAGGTTTGTGTGTGTGGGGGGGGGGTTACAGGATCTGTCTGTGCAGAGGGGTCTGTGTTGAGACGTTGGTCTGTGCTGGGAGGGAAGTCTGTACTGAAACGTTTGAGGGGGATTTGGGGATGTTAAGGGAGATCTGTACTGTGGGGGATATGACCTTGATATGGGATATGGGCTTGAGGGAGTAATTTTGGTTGTACTCTGTAAAGTAGCATGTTTGTTATCAACTTCTAACTTCTACACTATAGACACCTGGAAGAATAGTTATCAAAACTGGAGCAGTCAGAATCTGGAGCAGTTGTGCATGGACACCAGACAGCTTCTAGCTTTAATTTTCAAAGCTCAGCTGAACAAGCTGAAGATAGAAGCTGACTGATTGCTATGTACAGTTGCTCCAGATTCTGTTTGTTCCAGATTCAATAAATTCTTCTCACTGTGTTTTACATTTCATACTTCTGACCACTGCACTCTAAATACATTACTCCTGAAGTCCTTTAAAGTGTTTGCAAACCCTGATTTAAAACATAACATGTTATACTTACCTGCTCTGTGCAATGGTTTTGCACAAAGCAACCCCGATCCTCTTCTCAGGTCCTCCACCTGCGCTCCTGGCTCCACTCCCCCACCAACTATGGGCTTGCTCCTGAGCTGGCTCTTTGTGTCCAGACACACAGGCCATGGCTCGGACCTACCCCCCTCACTGGCTGTGATTGACAGCAGTGGGAAACAATTGCTTCCACTGCTGTGTCAGAGTCTATGAGGAGGGAGTGCATTGATGGATCGAAATTGGCTCAGGTAAGTATAAGGAAAGTTTGCACCCAGAAGGTTTTTTTTACCTTAATGCAGAGAAGCATTAACCTTTTAAGGACCAAGCCTCTTTTGACACTTGTTGTTTACAAATTAAAATATATATATATATTTTTTTCGGATACCCTAGAGAAATAAATGGCGATCATTGCAATACTTTATTATGTCACACCGTATTTGCGCAGAAGTCTGACAAGTGACATTTTTTAGTAAACACTTTTTTGAATTAAATTTTTTTTTTATATATATTGTCAAAGATGATGCTACGTTGAGAAAATTGATACCCAACATGTCATGCTTCAAAATTGCGCCTGCTCGTGGAATAGCGACAAACTTTCGCACTTAAAAATCTCCATTGGCAATGTTTTAAAATGTCTACAGGTTACCAGTTTTAATTTAATGAGGAGGTCTGGAAATAGTATTATTGCTATCACTCAAATGATCGTCACGACTTAATTATGCGTTTCTCTTCTGCGCGCAAGCTCGGCGGGACGGGCACTTTAAAAAATAGCGTCAGAGGGGGGTGTAGGCCATCATCTGAGAGGACGGTCATTGCAGCAGGTGCCTCTCATGGAGGCGGATTGGTGGCGGCGTGCGGCTTTTTCTTTTCTTTTTCAGTCCGGAGCGAGAGAAGAAGATGAATGGACTTCGTAAGACATTTTTTTTTATTATTTAATAAAGGACTTGTCCCAAGCCGTGTCATGTAATTTTTACCATTTTCACACTTTTTTGTGAAACAGGTGGGGAGGCCGGGATCTTGGGGTTCCCTTGTAAAGGGGGCTTTCAGATTCCAATAAGCCCCCTGCCCACCGGGCAAGGGTTGTGGGGATGAGGCCCTTGTCCCCATCACCATGGGGACACAGGGCTTTGGGGGGCCACTACCCCAAAACACCCTCCCCATGTTGAGGGCATGTGGCCTGGTACAGTTCAGGGGGGTGATCTCTCGAACCCCCTCTTTTCCTGTGGCCTATCAGGTTGCATGCTTGTTATGGATTTTTGGGGGGACCCCCACGTCATTTTTTTTTATTTTGGCATGGGGTTCCCCTTAAAATCCATCCCAGACCTGAAGGGTCTGGTATGGATTTTGAGGGGGATCTCCACGCCATTTTTTTTATTTTGGCGTGGGGTTCCCCTTAAAATCCATACCAGACCTGAAGTGCCTGGTATGGAATTTGAGAGTACCCCCAATTTATTTTTTTAAATTTTGGTTTGGGGTTCCCCTTAATATTCATACCAGACCTAAAGGGGCCTGGTAATGGACTGTGGGGGAATCCCATGCAATGACTTATGTGTATTGCCGGGACCAACAATTCATTATAGTTTTAAATTACTTTTTTTCCTTAGAAATGTCATTTTGTGCAGGGACTGTTGTAAACACGGGAAACATGTGCCACTTTAAAGGCATACTATAGACACCCCCCAGGTACGAGATTTAAAGGAATATTTCACTTTTATTGTTTCACTTTAAGCATTATTAAGCATTATTAAAATCACTGCTCCCAAAAAAACATCAGTTTTTAAAACTTTTTTTTGCATTGATACATGTCCCTTGGGGCAGGACCCAGGTCCCTAAACACTTTTTATGACAATAACTTGCATATAAGCCTTTAAAATTTGGTTTGCCTGCTCCACGGGGTCAGCATGTCCATTAAAAAATATAGGAGAATGTTGATACCTCGTCTCCTAAACACAGCACAAAGTTTAATGCCCCGCCAGTGGAAAGACCCAGAGAGCCCCTCTTTGAAAAGCTGGTTATGTAAAATAACATTTATAACCTAGAGCTTTTAACGTTTAGGGGTGAAATAGGAGAAGTAGGGTTCGAAAAAAGATGGAAAGATTGGGTAAACTATAAGCAATCACCGAGATACGCCGAAAGGATGGCAGAAGTATTACAGCACGATTAAGGGCCGAAAGGCTAGGACTTAAGGTAATTGGAGAGACCTAAGGGTGGGATGGGGTTGGTGGGGATAACATTTTGTAACCACATGTATATTGCGAAATGCTTAGTATGTTGTCAAAGGAAAAAAGAAAGAAAGAAGAAAGGGGAAAGAAAAAAAAACGATATTTAACCACTTCAATACAGGGCACTTAAACACCTTCCTGCCCAGACCAATTATGAGCTTTCAGCGCTGTCGCACTTTGAATGACAATTGCGCGGTCGTGCTACACTGTACCCAAATGAAATTTTTATCATTTTTTCCCACAAATAGAGCTTTCTTTTGGTGGTATTTGATCACCTCTACGGTTTTTATTTTTTGCTAAACAAATAAAAAAATACTGAATTAAAAAAAAAAAAAAGTTTTTTTGTTTCAGTTTCAAAACTTTGTAAATGAGTAAGTTTACTCCTTCACTGATGGGCACTGATGGGGTTACACTGATGGGCAATGATAAGGCGGCACTGATGGGCACCGATGAGGTGGCACCAATGAAGTGGCACTGGTGAGGTGGCATTGATGGACACTGATATGTAGCACTGATAGGCGGCACTGATAGGCGGCACTGATGGGCGGCACTGATAGGCGGCACTGATGGGCGACACGGATGGGCACTGATAGGTGGCACAAATTGGCACTGATAGCTGGCATGGATTGGCATGGATGGGCAGCACAGGTGGGCATGGGTAGGCGGCACAGATGGGCATGGGTAGGCGGCACAGATGGGCATGGATGGGCACTGATAGGTCTGACAGACGCGAGTGAGGAAAAGCCGATTACCGGCTCTTCCTATTTACACTGTGATCAGCCGTGATTGGACACGGCTGATCACGTGGTAAAGAGTCTCCGTCGGAGACTCTTTACTGAGATCATAGTTGCAGGGTGTCAGACTGACACCCCACAACAATGATCGCCGCGATGCGCGCCCCCGGGGGCGCGCAGCGGCTCAAAATCCTGATCACGTCATATGACGTCCGGTCAGGATTTTGAAACCACTTTGCCACCGTCATTTTGTTATAGGGCGGGCGGCAAGTGGTTAAACAAAAGATAAATGCTACAATGATGTTGAAACAAGACAATGATGAACGATACAGTTGATTCAAGTCTCTCTAAAGAATTGACTGTAGTGGCAAGGAAAAAAAAATAAAAAATAAGCCTTTAATGTTAGCACTTTTGATTATTCATGTTCGTGTCCCATAGACTTTAACGGTGTTCGCGTGTTTAAACTAATTTTTTGCCTGTTCGCATGTTCTGTTGCGAACAGAACCGGGGGTGTTCGGTTGATCCTTAGTGGGCACTGATGGGTGCCACTTATGGATGGCACTGAAGGCTATTGAAATGTGGCACTGAAGGGCACTAATAGGTGGCACTGATAGCTGGCACTGATGGGTAGCAGTGATGAGCACTGATCGGCACTGGTAGGTGACACTGATAGGCAGCATTACTAGGTGGCACTGATTGGCACCACTGGTGGGCATTGATAGGTAGCTCTCGTGGGCAATGATAGGTAGCACTGATTGCTGGCACTTATGTACTGGTGGGCACTGATTCATGGCACTGTGGGCACTGATTTGTGACACTGGCAGGTGGTACTGGTGGGCACATATGAGGCGGCTTCACCTCTTCCTTGTCGGGAGCGATGTCCCTTGCATAGAAGCCGGTGATAGCCGGTGATAGGCTTCTTTTGTGCCAAACTTGTCTTGCATGCACACGGTTGGACAAAGTTATCGGAACATCTGATCGTTCTTAATGAGGTGACGTGCAACACGTATGTCGGGACTATAAACGGGCCAGTAGCCAATAGCTGTGGTCTCTTAATTTATTCTGAGCATGCGTGTCTGTCGGAATTCTCTACACACGTTCGGAAATTTAAATGATCGAATTTTGTTGTTGGAAAGTTTTAGATCCTGCTCTCAAACTTTGTGTGTCGGAAATTCAGATGGAAAAAGTCAGATGGAGCCCACATACAATCGGGTTTTCCGACAAAATGATCCGATCGCACATTTTCAATCGGAAATTCCGACCGTGTGTACAGGGCATGACACTTACAATCTTGCAGATCAGATTGGATGGACAGATTATGTAATTATGACTATGATCAGATTTTTTTTTTGTAATTTACTTTTCTGTGGTTACTGTTTTCAGAAAAAGATATTCATTTTTAATGTGCTAAATATGATAACTTTGAAGTGATGTTAAAGACACAAATAAAAAAAATAAAAAATATGTTCTACTTACCTGCTCTATGCAGTGGTTTTGCACAGAGCTGCCCCAATCCTCCTCTTCTCAGGTCCCCTCCCAGTGCTCCTGCCACTCCTGGGAAGTGCCCCCAGAGCATAAAGCTTGGATTGGGGCACCCAAGCAGGCATGCTCACAAGTCGCTGCTCTGCGTGTCCATTCAGACACGGAGCTGTGTATGTGCCCTGTCCCCACTCTATCCTCAATGCCTGTGAGTGACACTGTCTCAGCCAATGAGGAGGGAGAGTCCCTGGAGAGCTGAGACACTAGTGCACATTTCTGGATTGCGATGAAGAAAAGAAAGAAGGCTTTTGGGACTTTAAATGAGGCATGTGCATAATAAAATGAAAGATATACAATTATAGACAAATTACATATCGTAATTCCCATTGGAAACAACAATTATTGATATAAATTTATAAGTCCATTCAATTTAATAAACTTGATAACTATAATTCACCGTATGATATATAATGTATCATATAAATCAGGGGTCTCCAAACTGGCCTGAGGGCTGAATGTGGCCCTTTGCTTGCCTTCATCCGGCCCTTGGGGCAGTATACCTCCCAATGACACCAACAATGGGGCACTATACCTCCCAATGACACCAACAACGGGGCACTATTCCTCCCAATGATACCAACAATGGAACCTTATCCCTCTTCCTACTGACCACCAACCTTGGCCATGTTTATTCTCACTGATGCCTGGCCTCAGGGCATTTTCTACCCTCAATGGTCAGAATCCGGCCCCCTTGAAGTCTGAAGGACAGTAAACTGGCCCTTTGCTTGAAAAGTTTGGAGAACCCTGATATAAATGATAAAGATTACATATTCCCCACATAGAAGGGCATAATAAATAATAATCATATTGACATATCTAATATTAATAATTAACATGATTGGTACATACAGAAACAATTAATAGATTGATGAAAATACAGATCCAAAAATTGTGATCATCATGATAACTATAAACGTATATAATAAAATATAGATCAGCAAAATTCATGATTTTAAAGCATGCTTGGCATCCTTGAATCAACACTCGATGCGTTTCGTGGTGGTAACACTCATCAGGAGTAGGATGTATAGACTTTGGCTACAGGATAAGATAGAAAAATAATAATAAATAAGTCAAGTCTAGAGGGATATACCATATACTCAGCAAGAGGGAACTAAGAACTTATACGTTACCTATGGTGTATCCCATACACATATATATTATATATAATTGACCCAGCCATTGCTCAAGGTGGATTGGGGTTGAGTCCCCCCTTCCCTGAATCCCAAGAGGAGGTCATGGACAAGAACAGTCGGGAAGCAGGCCAGGCCACCACAACACACTGCATAGTGGGAAAATCCATGGAACATATGTCAGGCACTAGGAGGAAGAGTGATAGAGAGAAAATTAAATTGAAGTGAAAAAAAACAAAAAAAAAAAACAACTGTCTATAAACATGAATAAAAAGCAGGGAATGCAAAGTATTGCAGCAAATAAATGTATGTGTCATCAGTAAAAAATTTGTAATAAAAAATGAGAATGCAATTACAATTGATGATTGCACTTAAATTTCAGAAAAATAATATCAAAAAATATATATTAAATAAGTACAAATGAGCACTAAGTTTATCAAAAGTAGAATACCAAATACATTACAATATTTTAAGTGAAGGTGGATGTGTGTGTGTGCGTATGTAAGTATGGATGTGTATGTTGTGACGATCCAGGGTGATTAGGTTCAAGTGGTGCCTGCAGTTTTCCAGAAACGTGCCACTCCAGACTTGCATTTTAGGGCATGGCAGCCCACTTTTATTTAAAGGTAACGAAAAAGTTCAAACAGTAATAGGGGGGGTTCCATCATCACTGTATAAACAAACGATAGCCTCCTGGCTTACTCAACGGTAATCTTCCCTTGCAGGGGGTTCCACCATCAGCACTTCATGCTGATTTGGTCACAGGCTACACCTGCCTGCTTCAGACATACACACAGACCGCCACCTGCAGTCTTAGACTCCGAGACCTCCTGTCTCTTTCTCTTGGAGCCGTCTCCTACTGGAACCCTCCCGACCTCCTAGGCCAGACTTCCTGTCTGCCGGGCGGAACTGTCTCCAAGTCTGAGCACCGACTTCTCTTCCTGGGAGGTTTATGAACCCAGCCCACAGGTTTGTAATTAGTATTCCTGCCAAAATCAGGCATACACCGCACATCTGGGACATGGGGTCGCATCGCCACATATCCTTCCCCCTGTTTCGCACCAGAGGGAGAAATACAAAACCCTTCTTCCTAAAGGGGCACTCCACCCACCTTTTTTTCCGGATACGTTTCCACCAGCACTTCCCCTTGGCACCTCTTTGCCAACTATCAGCAGCAGGAGTCTTAATCTGCCCAACCTTTTTTCTAAAGGGGGACTCCACCCACATCTTCTTCCAGGTATGCTTCCACCAGTACTTCTTCCTGAACCATGGGCTCCCACTAACCTCTCTATCCCTTCTACCTTCTGGCCACGAGATCCTCCCTTTCTTTTTTTTTTTTTCTCTTAGACCTACTCTCTCGGGACTGTTGGGACCAACTTCCATGAAAGCTGTCAGGGACTGACCCCTCTCACTACCTGATGCAACACTGACCAACAACATCCATTTCCCAGTTTCACTAACCCCTGTGTGGTTACCCTTGGCAACCAAACCATCTGAGCTCGACACCACATCCTTCTGTTTAACCTCAATAGCAATGTTCCACAAGGGGTTATTCAACTCAATATTATCATTGTCATCAGGACTTCTTGTCACCTTCTTTAATAGGACAGTGTCTATGGAGAGACCATCTACAGGCAGGCAGTTATTGCCTATGGGACCTGCCCACAGTTTCACATCGCCCTCTGTTGTCCAACTCTCCATCAGCGACTGTTCTTGCACAACACTTTTTTCCACACCAATCTTTACCATTTCTGTTACCACTGTTATTTCCGATACCTCTGCCTTGTCTAATGGGGCTCCAGAGTGCTTGTCATACACAATCTTTGTATGAAGCAATCCAGCACACTGTGAGACAACTTTCCATATCAATACAAAACATTGCATTAAACTATTCAAGTATTTGCGATGTCTGCACAGTACAGCCTACAATATCCAGCTCCAATCAGCCATACCCCATGGTACCAGTTCTCCAAACGCAGGAGAGGACGGCAGGATATATACTGCCTGTACATTCCATGATTCTAACATTTCCATAAGCATGTCTGTCACAAAATACAAATTTTCTCTTTTTTCCATTGTGGACACAACTTCTGCTGTGCGTATACACTCGCTGGGACCATAGGTGGCTGGTGAAGTTTTAGGATGGGGGGCGGGGCGCCAGACCCCACCCTTCCTTTTTGACCCCTCACACTTGGTGAAAATGGCCGTGGTTTCAGTGAAATAGTGGGCGTGGCTCTAAGGTGGTGTGGTTAGTGTCTGAGATGAACAAGGGAGGGAGGGAGAGGGATGGAGGGACAGCAGGCCCAGATCCTACACAACAATAGAAATATGTGTATTCTAGAAAGTTTAACAATCAGCAGATAAAGATATTTCAAACACCTGGTGTTAGCACTTCAATCATCCCAGTACCATGGTTGTTGGTGTCAGGATGATTGAAGTGCATTATTTCTATTATAACATTGTATAAAATGAAATCATTCAACTCATCATAATGCAGAATCAGTGGGAGCCCTGAGTGTGTCACTAGTCACGTCGCCTGCCACCAGATGCCATCAGGTGTCCCCAGCGGAGTCCCTCCCTACATGCAGCCTGTGTCCCACCAAATTGCAGCAGCCTCTGTCACCATCAATTGCAGTAGCATGTGTCACCACTAAATTGCAGCAGCATGTGTCCACATCAAATCGCAGCAGCATGTGTCACCATCAAATTGCAGCAGCATGTGTCACCATCAATTGCAGCAGCATGTGTCACCACCAAATTGCAGCAGTATGTGTCACCATCAAATTGCAGCAGCATGTGTCACCATCAAATTGCAGCAGCATGTGTCACCACCAAATTGCAGCAGCATGTGTCACCATCAATTGCAGCAGCATGTGTCCCACCAAGTTGCAGCAGCATGTGTCAAACCAAGTTGCAGCAGCATGTGTCCCACCAAGTTGCAGCAGCATGCGTCCCACCAAGTTGCAGCAGCATGTGTCCCACCAAGTTGCAGCAGTCTCACATCAAACCCCCTCTTACTTACCTGTGTGTTGTCCTCTCCAGCGATGTCTCCTGTGGAGAGATCCGTCCTCTCATACTTCCTGGTTCCTCTCTCCTGGGTGCAGTTGCAGACCCGATCGCCACCGGTGTCCCGCAATCAAACCACCCGGTCGCAGTAATATATACTACGAACGGGCGGAAGGTACTCGGCGCTTCAGAAAGCGACACAAGGCTAAACGCCCGCTAATGATGCGCCACCATTGCAATCTCGTGATTGCATAGACGTGGCGCTTCCCATAGGTGCATTGTGTCCGGCGTCGGACTGTGTCCGGTGTCCGAACACAGTGCACTTAAGGACTTTTTTTTTTTTAACCGCTTAAGGACTGCCTCGCGCCGATATACGTCAGAATGGCACGCCGGCAGCGCACTTGTGACCCGGCCCGTGAGCTCCGTGACTGTGGGCGCGGGACCCGATCGCCACCGGTGTCCCGCAATCGTTTCACAGAGCTGAAGAACGAGGAGAGGTAAGTGTAAACAAACCTCTCCTCGTGCTTCCTAGTGAGGATTTCACTGATCGTCTGTTCCCTGTTATAGGGAAAAATGATCAGTGACGTCACACGGCAAGCCATGCCCCCTACAGTAAAAAAAAATACACACACACACACACTTAACCCCTACACTGCCCCCTAGTGGTTTACCCCTTCACTGCCAGTGACATTTTTACAGTAATCAAAATTATTAATAAAAATGCCATAAAACTATCCCCTATTTTGTAGACGTTATTTCTTTTGCGCAAACCAATCAATAAATGCTTATTGTGATTTTTTTTACAAAAAATATGTAGAAGAATGCGTATCAGCCTAAACTGAGGGAAAAACATGTTTTTTATATATATTTATGGGGGATATTTATTATAGCAAAATGTAAAAAATATTGAATTTTTTTCAAAATTGTCGCTCTATTTTTGTATATAGCGCAAAAAATAAAAACCACAGAGGTGATCAAATACCACAAAAAGAAAGCTCTATTTGTGGGAAAAAAAGGATGCCAGTTTTGTTTGGGAACCACGTTGCACGACCGCACAACTGTCAGTTAAAGGGACGCAGTGCCGAATCGCAAAAAGGGGCTTGGTCCTTTAGCTGCAAAATCGTCTTAAAAGGGCCAGCTTTAAAAAAATGTTTTTTTTTTTACTTTTTTGTTTTTTGACTGCCTGGAGGAGGGGCGGCGCCCAGGCGCCCCCTATGGACTGGCCGCCCCTGGCTGGGACCCTCAGTCATGAGAGGATTAGTCTCTGCAACAACCCGTGCACCTTGGCCTATAGGCTGTTCTGCAGACACCTCTCCTGGCACACCAGCCATAGCATCCACTACCCTTTTAGCTGCAAAAGCTTCTTCCAGCATTGCTATTAGTTTCTTGGCCAAATCATCCCAGTAGGTATTGCTCTGTTGGACTAAATCATCCCAATGAGACCTGGACAGAGCAAGAGGACATCAATTTTGTTTGGGAGCCACGGCAATTGTCAGTTAAAGCAATGAAGTGCTGAATTGCAAAAAGTGCTCTGGTCAGGAAGGGGTAAATCCTTCCGGGGCTGAAGTGGTTAAATTGATTGGACTTGTATCAATAATTGTCCTTCCCAATGGGAATTATGATATGTAATCTGTCTATAATTGGATATCTTTCATTTTATTATGCACATGCCTCATTTAAAGTCCCAAAACCCTTCTTTCTTTTTTCCACATATATACATGGGGATGGAGGCATGTGTATGACATAATCGGGTTGGGCTCAACGGGGTCACTCCTTGCTCTTTGTTTTGTATGGATTGTGATGGAGCTCAGGTGAGTATTGGGGGGGGGGGGGGGGCTGCTGCACACAGAAGGTTTTTTTACCCTCATGCATGAAATGCATGAAGGTAAAAAACCTTCAGCCTTTAGAACAACTTTAACAAGACAGCGGCGCGCAGGCGCCAGTGGGCAGGCCGCAGATCACGGCGATATGCCGCTCGTGTCGGCTCCCGTGCGCATGAGCAGGAGTGACATCATCGTGGCTCTGGCGAATCACAGCGCCGGAGCAGCGATACCTGGAAGTCACTCCAGGATACATGGCAGAGGCGAACATGAAGACGGAGGACCGCTTTGGGGGCTTCGTTCTCAGGTAAGTTATTCATAATGAGCTAGAATGCTATGCATACTAGCTCATTATGCCTTTGCCTTGCAGGTTGCATCTTTTTTTTAAATAGCCTTTACTTCCTCTTTAAAGTCTCTAGTGGCAGGCCTACTGGGTAAAATGTGTCCTGCAAATGGAAAAAGTTAAAAACAAATAACATTCAAATAATACATTTTCTGGAATGTCTTTCTGTTATTTTTAGGGATGAACACCCCCCCCCCCCCCCGCCCGGTTTGGTTCGCACCAGAACTTGCGAACAGACAAAAAATTTGTGAGAACATGCGGACACAGTTAAAGTCTATGGGACACGAATGTGAAAAATCAAAAGTGCTAATTTTAAAGGCTTATATGCAAGTTATTGCCATAAAAAATGTTTGGGGACCCGGGTCCTGCTCCAGGGGACATGTATTAATGCAAAAAAAAGTTTTTAAAACTAATTTTTTTTCAGGAGCAGTGATTTTAAGAATGCTTAAAGTGAAACAATAAACATTTAATATTCTTTCTTTTAACAAACGATAACAAAAATGCAGAATCCAAAAAACGAAAGATCCCTCATAAACAAATGCTTTATTTTTTGTTGCGACAACAGTTCGATATAGATAAGTGAATCGACATGATGCTGACAATAACAATCTGTGTCTATCGAACCTGTGATCGAATGTGCCTAACCTTAACTCTATTAGTCCAGGATTATTCTACATAGAGAGAAAAGATTTGACATAGAGCGAAAAGATCGCTACTGGAATTGGGTGGGGGCAGTAAAATAAAAATAATGATGATGATGAATGTTATTGGTTGATTGTAACCAAAGAGGAGGAGCAGTAAAATAGCTAGAACTAAGTACACACGTACAGCCAACTTACTTTCACTTACGATTGCTAGCAGAGAGAGACACACACACTGAATAATTTTAGCTGGTCCGTTTGTCCGAGAACCTAAATTATTTAGCAATTAAGCATAAGCACAGCAGCAGAACAATAGTGAAGCAAGCTACAGTTCAACTTAACTTTTTCATAATAATCTACTGCTATTAAAAGAAATTAGAAATCTGCGCTTAGTAAAATAAAATAAAATAAAATGATATAAAAACAGCAGCTGAACACTATAACCCAGATACTGGGCACACAAAAGCAGAAAAAAGTAAAAGTGCAGCGCTTGGCCTCTTAAATATAAATGTGACTTAATAGGAAAAATGTGTGTGTATAAAAAATGTGAAAAACCTAAATAATGTGATAAATCATTAGTGAAAAAATACTTTGAAAAACCAAATGTCCAATGAAGTCAAAAGAAATTAATCTGTAACTCAAATGTCCATTAAAGTGAAAAACCAAATAATCATAAAAAATAATGTGACACAGTGTAAAGTCCCATGTGAAATATAAGACAAAAAATGATGATTGATCTTGTTTGTTCAAAACAACAATAATAATGCTTGACCACATGGACCCTTCACCTCTGTAAACCAATAATGAATGGAGGCTTACCAGATCTCCAGTGACCCCCTGTTAAGGGAGGTCAGTCTGCGCAGATACGATCACATAGACGTTTCGATAAGGAAGCCGAAAGCCGACCCAATCGTTCGGTGCAAGAAGCCGGGAAACGACCCAATCCTTCGGATATCACATAGTCTCCAAATATGCTCTGATCCTCTCTTAGGCAAGATTGTAGAGATTACAGCTCATGTGAAATGGTATAGGAAGTTCTCCCAGGGCGGTCGGCTCCCAGGTGCATAGGCCGCTGATGTTCCCGGCTGCGCTGGTGGCTCCCAACGTTTCCTGGTTCTCAGATTCGGCTCGGGGGCGGCTGGGCACGTCACTTCCGGATGGTGAGAGAGTAGGGAGGAGCGCACATTCGGAGCATTCGTGATCCTTTATAAAGCGATCATCGATGAAATAATTGTAATTACATGCCCCTGTTAAACAGGGGCATAAAAATTGGGCCTTGGGTGGTGGTGGTGCCACAACACTGTAACCCCACACAGTTAATCTTGTTGGGTGCAAAAAGGGGCCCTGCTGTTAAATATTATTTCGAAAATTGTAATTATATGCCACTGTTAAACAGGGGAAGAAAAATTGGGCCTTGGGTGGTGGTGGTGCCCTAAACCAAAAATATTGTTGGAAGCTAGCATCATCATGATTGAGGAGGAATAGGGTAGGCAGCATAGGCAGTCTTCAAGGGATCCCAGATCCATAGCAAATTCAATCAGTTACATCAGCATCAGGTGCTTGATAGTTGATCCAGGACTGATTCATTTTTATAAATGTGAGCCTATTGACGGAGTCAGTGAACAGGCACACTCTTTGATCCATTACAAACTCTCCAGCAGCACTGAATGTGCTTTCAGAAAGTACACTGGATGAAGGACAGGCCAGTAGCTCAGTTGCATATCAAGAGCCAGTAACTTAGTGGATGCTCTGTTGGAAAGGTCTCCCAGGGTCTGGAAATGCGTTACACACACTTTTCTTCAAAGCCTCCTGAAGATGTTTCATCCTCCGCTCCCTCTGCAAAGGCAGGATGAGTTCTGCAACCTTACCCTTGTAGCGTGGCTCAAGAAGGGTTGCCAGCCAGTAATGATCCCTCTCCTTAATACCACAAATCCTAGGGTCCTTTCGTAGGCTTTGCATAATCAGGGATGCCATGTAGCATTCGTTTGCAAAGGCATTTTATTCTGAGCCCTCTGGGTCACTAAGGATCACATTATATTATAACTACCTTTTCCCAGCCACGTACAACTCCTTGGGTTTCTGGGGACTGAAAACCATCCCTGCTGGTTGACTGTTGCGTGTTATCCTCGACATCCATGCTGACACAATCCTCCTCCTCCTCTTCTTCCTTCGTGTTTGGCGGACCCGCAGGAATGAGAGGAAAGGAAGTCCTTCTCTTCCTCCTGCTGTTCTGCCTCAAGTGCCCTGTCCATGAATTCACGAAGCGTGTGCTCCAGCAGGAAGACTAGAGGGACAGTGTCACTGATGCATGCATTGTTGCTGCACACAATTCTTGTGGCCTCCTCAAATGGTGACAGGAAAGTGCATGGCATCAACGAACTCTGAACCAGCAAGCTCCAACACTGGACCCTGTCCTGTATCCTTCCCAGCTTCCAGCAGAGTTACCCAGTGCACTGTGAAGGAAAGGTAACGTCCCTGCCCATGCCTGCTGGACCATGAGTCAGTGGTAATATGAACCTTACTGCTGACCGCCCTGTCCAACGAGGCCAAAACACTGCCTTCCACATGGCAGTAGAGAGCTGGAATGGCCTTGCATGAAAAAAATGGCATTTTGGAGCCTGTCATTGTGGTACAGCACATTCCACAAGTTCACGAAAAAGGGGGCTAAGTCTGCCAGCTGAAAAGTCAGCAGTTTCAGTGCTAAGAATTTGGCCAAACTAGCATTGAGACGCTGAACATGAGGATGGCTGGGACCAAATTTCTCTTTATGGTTCAGCATCTAGGATAGGGAAATGTGCCTGCTGAAATCAACTGATGGTGTACTTCTAGCAAATTGGCTGCAAGTACTTGTGACATCTATTGCTATACCTTAATTTCTCTCAATGCAGGTTTTTGAGAGGACTGGAGGTATAGTAGGGTTTGAGATCTCAGATGAGGACCAAGGAGAAGTCTACCTTTTTTAATGATGTGGGTCTTTCAGGTGCTGCTGCCAACGGACTGCATGGCAGGTCGTCATATGTCTGGTAAAGCATGTGGTGCCCAAGCAGCTGCTGTTCTAGCCGCACTTGATCTGCTTCAGACATAGATTGCAAACAGCAATGGTGTGATCTGCTGCACACGTGTCGAAAAAGGCCCACACCAAGGAACTTTTAAAAGTCAGCGGGGAGTCACAGCACACTACACTGTACTATATACTGTGTACACCACCTGCACTGTATTAGAAACAGTACGGCTGCACTGTATATATAGGCTACACTGAATGCAGAGTGTGTGTGTATGTATATGTATGTGTATATGTGTGTGTATATATATATTAGACTGAATATATATATGAGTACACTGCCTGAAGTGTATTATATAATATGTACCATTGAATGAACTGTATACAGTATATATGCTACACTGAATGCATATATATATATATATATATATATATATATATATATATATATATATTCATTTATTTATTTTAGACTAACTGTATGTATGTCGGGCTGTCCGGATTCATTCAATTATACAAATTTGTACACTTTTTGAATAAAATATTTTATTGATATTATACTTGCATATTGTTGCCCTTAAAGTCCCAATTATTTGGAGGTATCTCCTCTTTATCTATGTATGTATGTATGTATTCAAATATACTGCAACTAACTAACCTGCCTCCGTCCACAGTCACACACTATACACAGCCGCTATTCAAGCAGCCTTATATAGCGTGGGGCCTGGTCAAAGGCACCCTGCCTTTGACCAATTATGTATCTCTCTGCAAAGCATGCTGTAATTGGCCAAAGCATGCAGGTCAGGTGCATGCTTTGGCCAATGAATGAATGAATAACTTGTAAAGTGCTACAATGGGAACTGAATCGCCTCAAGGCGCCTAATTTGTCCTGTGTTGTCAAGCTTCTTAGAAGAGGTGGGTCTTGAGTTTTTTCCTGAAGGCCAGATGGTTTCCTTCCATGTGGATGTAAGTCAGTAGAGCGTTCCATAGCCGTGGTCCTTGGACTGCGAATTTCCATTCTCCCTTTGGTTTGTAACGGGATTTGGGAATTTGGAGAAGGTTTTGGTTAGATGAACGAAGGCTGCGATTGGGTGTATAGTGTTTCATTTTCTGTTCCAACTACCGCTGCTTTGTCCTCTTTTAGAATGAAGGGGATGAGTCTATGTAGCAGGTAGAGGAGATGGTGGGATCTGCTGACTACTGATCCTATTTGTGCATCTATTGACATTTCTGAGTCAAAAATGACTCAGAGACTCTTGGCCTTGGAGAGATGGTCTGTCCAAAGATGGTGGGTGGTGTCCAAGGGGTCTTGGTTTGGGAATTTTGGTTTGCGTGTAGGATAAGAATAGGGACGAGTCGAACACCCCCCCGGTTCGGTTCACACCAGAATTTTCGAACGGACCAAAAATTTGTGCGAACTTTAGAACCCCATTGAAGTCTATGGGACTCGAACGTTCAAAATAAAAAGTGCTAATTTTAATGGCTAATATGCAAGATATTGTCCTAAAAAGGGTTTAGGGACCCAGCTCCTGCCCCAGGGGACATGGGACAATGCCTACATTTTTTTTTAAAATGGCCATTTTTTCGATAGAACTGATTTTAATGACGATTAAAGTGAAAAAAAAAGTGAAATATTCCTTTAAATATTGTGCCTGGGTGGTGTCTATAGTATGCCTGTGTAGTGAATCATGTTTCCCGTGTTTAGTACAGTCCCTGCACAAAATGACATTTAATGGAAAAAAAAGTAATTTAAAACTGCTTGCGGTTTTAATGTAATATCTGGTTCCGGCAATACGTATGAAAATCATTGAGAAAAATTGCATGGGTAGCCCCCCTGCCCATTACCAGCCCCTTTTTCTCCTGTACGGATATTAAGGGGAACCCCGTACCCAAATTTAAAAAAGGAAAGGCGTGGGGCCCCCAGGCCCTATATACTCAGAACAGCAGTATACAAGCGGTGCAAACAAGACAGGGACTGTAGAATCTGTTTGTAATTTTGAACTGGTACATTTTAAAAGTGTAGCTCCAGTCAAAAAATCTATTTTTAAGATTTTTGGAAAACATAGGGAAGGGTTATCACCCCTGTATAATTTTTTTGGCCGTCTGTCTTTTTTCATCTCACTTCCTGTTGTCTCCTTCCGTTTGCAAGTAGGAGACGTTTGTAAGTTGGATGTTTGAAAGTAGGGGCCTGCCCTATATGCTCTGCAGAAATGGGGGCCTAAGGTGTTGGTGTTGCCACAACACTGTAAGCTCTTAAAGTGACTTTTGCTGGAGCGCCCTGCTGGGAACGATTATATCAAGAATAGTAATTACATGCCATTGTTGAACAGTGGTAGAAGAATTGGGCCTTTGGTGGTTGTGGTGGTGGTGCTGGTGCCACAACACTATAAGTCCTCACTGTTACTCTTGGTGGGCACGGGAACGGACCCTGCTGTGAAATATTATATCAAGAATTGTAATTACATGCCCCTGTTAAACAGGGGCTGAAAAATTGGGCATTAGGCACTGGTGCTGGTGCCACGACACTGCAAACTCTCCCAGATACTCTAGTTGGAGTGCAGGAATGAGCCCTGCTGCAAAGCATTGCATCAAAAATTGCAATTACATGCCCCTGTTAAACAGGGGCTGAAAAATTGGGCCTTAGGGACTTGTGCTGGTGCCACGACACTGCAACCTCTCCCATACACTCTAGTTGGAGTGCAGAAATGAGCCCTGCTGCAAAGCATTGCATCAAAAATTGTATTACATGCCCCTGTTAAACAGGGGCTGAAAAATTGGGCTTTAGGCACTGGTACTGGTGCCACAACATTGCAAACTCTCCCATATACTCTAGTTGGAGTGCAGGAATGAGCCCTGCTGCAAAGCATTGCACTCTAATTACATGCCCCTGTTAAACAGTGGCTGAAAAATTGGGCTGGTGGCATCACCCAGAAGCAAAAATGTTCTTCTAAGATATCAGATTGATCATTGAGGAGGAAGAGGATAGTCAGTCAACATAACAGGACAGTCACTCAGCATCAGCATAGGCAGTCTTGAAGGGATGTGACATTTAAAAAAAAAAAAAATGATTCGGTTACATCAGCTTCAGGTGCTTGGTAGCTGGTGGTGATCCAAGACTGATTCACCTTTATGAAGGTCAGTCAATCAACCGAGTCGATTGTCAGGCGCACCCTGTGATCGGTTACAAAGCCACCAGCAGCACTAAAGGTGCGTTCCGAAAGAACGCTGGATGCAGGACAGGCCTGTAGCTCAATTGCATACTGTGCAAGCTCTGGCCAGTGATCCATCCTCAAGACCCAGTAAGCCAGAGAATTTTCGGTGGGAAAGGTGTCCAAGTCTGACCTTGCCCCTAGGTATTTCTGCACCATGTAAATCAAACGCTGGCGACGGCTGCTGAAACTGATCATACCTGGGGGCTGCGGACTAAAAAATTGTCTGAACGCATCGGTCAGACAGCCACCTTCTCCACCGCTCCTTCTGTAACTGACCGAAGCCTCAGCAAAACGTTGTCCAGGACCAGGAGTTTGTAACCTCCCAGTCTCTGGGAACGCGTTGCACAGACCTTTCTGCAAGGCCTCCCGGAGATGTCTCATCCTCTGCTCCCTCTGCGACGGCAAGATAAGGTCCACAACCTTACCCTTGTACCGTGGATCAAGGAGAGTGGCCAGCCAGTAATGGTCCCTCTCCTTGATCCGAAGAATACGAGGATCCATCCGCAGGCTTTGCAAGATCAGGGAGGCCATGCTGCGTAGGTTATCTGAGGCATTCGGTCCGGAGTCCTCTGGGTCACTAAGGACAACATGATCTGCAGCCACCTCCTCCCAGCCACTTACAAGTCCACGTGTTTCTTGGGACTGTAAATCATCCCTAAAAGACTGCTGCTGCTGCTAATGCTGAGTGCCAGGCTCCACCTCCATGCTGATACAAGCCTCCTCCTCCTCCTCCTCCTCCTCCTCTTCCTGTGTGATGGGTGGGACAGGAGGAACACTGTCTGGATAAAGGGGGCCTTGAAAGGCAAGGAAGACCTCATCTTCCTGCCTCTGTTCTGCCTCAAGTGCTCTGTCCATTATTCCATGCAGTGTATGCTCCAACAGGTGGACAAGAGGTACAGTGTCACTGATGCATGCACTGTCACTGCTCACCATCCTTGTGGCGTCCTCAAATGGTGACAGGACAGTGCATGCATCCCTGATCATGCCCCACTGGCATGGTGAGAAAAAAAACGAGCTCCCCTGACCCTGTCCTGGTGTCGTAGTCGCACAGGTACTCATTAATGGCCCTCTGCTGTGTGTGCAGCCGCTGCAGCATGGCCAACGTTGAGTTCCACCTAGTGGGCATGTCACATTAAAAGGCGGTTCTTGGGCAGGTTCAATTCCTTTTGGAGCTCAGCCAGCTGAGCACTGGCATTAAATGATTGGCAGAAATGCACACTGACTTTCCTGGCCTGCCTCAGGACATCCTGTAAGCCCGGGTACCTGCCCAAGAACCGCTGCACCACCAGGTTAAGGAACGTAAGCCACACAGGGCACATGGGTCAGTTGTCCCTGTCGGGGGCGGAGAGGAGGTTGGTGCCATTGTCCCAAACCACCATTCCTGGCTTAAGCTGGCATGGCGTCAACCACCTCTCGGCCTACCCCTGCAGAGCTGACAAAATATCTGCCCCAGTGTGGCTCCTGTCCCCCAAACAAACTAGCGCAAGCACGGCAAGGCATCTTTTTGCCTGCGTACTTGCGTAGCCCCTTGAACGCCTACGGAGTACCACTGGTTCTGAGGACAGAGCACTAGAAGAGGCCATGGAGGAAAAAGAAGAGGAGGGGGTGGAGGAGAGAGGTATGTCACAACCAGTAGTAGCATTTTGGAGGCGGGGTGACGGAACAACCTTCAACACTACTGCACTTTGTCCTGCATCCTTCCCAGCTGCCAGAAGAGTGACCCAATGGGCCATGAAAGATAGATAACGTCCCCGTCCATGCCTGCTGGACCATGAGTCAGCGGTAATATGCACCTTACCGCTGACCGCCCTGTCCAGCGAGACAAGGACATTGCCTTCCACATGCCGGTAGAGAGCCGGAATCGCCTTCCATGAGAAAATGTGGCGTTTGGGGACCTTCCACTGAGGAACCATACATTGCACAAACTCACGGAAGGGGGCCAAGTCTACCAACTGAAAAGGCAGCAGTTGAAGTGCTAGCAATTTAGCCAAGCTAGCATTCAACCACTGGGCATGTGGATGGCTGGGAGTGAACTTCTTTCGATGGTCCATCAGCTGGGGCAGGGAAATTTGCCTGCTACAATCGGACGTGGGTGTACTGCTAGCAGAGTGCCCGCAAGTACTTGGCTGTGACACACCTAATTCTACACCTTCACTCCTCTCAGTGCAGGTTTCAGAGAGGACTGAAGGTCTAGTGGGCTTAAAGATCCCAGCTGATGAGGAGCAAGGAGAGGTCCGCTTTGTTATTTGGTGTGGGTCTTTAAGGTACGCTTGCCAACGAGCTTCATGCCAGGTCAGCATAGGTCTGCTCAAGCATGTGGTGCCCAAGCGGCTGAGACATATGTTGCAAATAGCAGCGGTGCGATCTGATGCACTGGTCTCAAAAAAGCCCACACCAAAGAACTTTTGGAATAACTCGCAGAGGCGGAGCTCTGCGGTGTGATTCAGTCGGTGTGCTGCCCTTAAGCTGGCCCCCGGAGGGCATCCTGCCTCGTTGGAGATGTGCCTCCTCCTCCTCTCTCCTATGAGGCACCCACGTGGAGACAGTGACCTCATCATCCCCTCCCTCTTCATCACTGGAGCAAACCTGGCAGTATGCTGCAGCTGGTGGAACATGACTGCCAGATTGCTGTCCTTCTTGAGCATCCCCTCTCTCTGCACTCACGCTACTGCCTTCCTCTAGCTGGGTATCATCATCAGAGCCTTCAAAACGCTGGGCATCTTCCTGGAGCATGTACCCCACACTGTGCTCAAACAGTTCGGGGGACTCCTCAGGAGGACATGGTGGGTCTAGGGAAAAAGTGACTGATGTCATTGAGACGAGGGAAGAAGATGCATTGGCAGCTGCTTTTCTAGTACCCTGAGCCTGGGTGAGAGAGGATGAGGAGGATGAAGAGGGCTTGGTCATTCACTCTACCAAGTCTTCGGCATGATGCTGCTCAACACATCCAGCTGCCGAAAATAAGGACAAGCGTGTCCCATGGCCACGCGCTGATGACGATGCACCGCGTCCACGACCAGCACTGTCGTTTCTAGACACAGAGCCTGCTTGCCCTCTTTTATTGGCTCGTGACTGTCTGCCTCTCCTTGTTGGCCTTCCAGACATAGTAATGGCCTGCAGGGAGATGGGAAAACCAGCAGTTGGGTAGTGTATATTGTGCTGGAGGCACACAACACCCACTAACTTCTGCAGATGCATATATGAGAGAACACCGGCAATAAAGGGTAGATACAGGTGTATACTGTGCTGGATGCACACAACACCCACTAACTCATGCAGGTGCCTGAGAAAATAACACACTGTCCCTGCCTACCTAGCTCTTTCCCTGCATCCTGGAACACACTACACAAGGCTGCCGCGCTGGCGGCCTTATATAATGTGGGGCGTGTACTAAAGCCTCCTGAATTATTGCTCTCTTCGCTGCAAACGCTGTGATTGGCCAAGCATGTAGGATCACAGTGCATGCTTGGCCAATCATGAGCCAGCAATGCACTGCGATGGCGCAGTGCATTGTGGGCCACGAGCTCCACGCGAATTTGGTGCGAATGGCCCATAACGTTCGGTATTCGCTGAACGTGCGAACAGCCGACGTTCGAGTCGAACATACGTTCGAATCGAATACCGAGCTCATCCCTAGATAAGAAGCTCTGTTTTCGATTTGTTGAGTTTGAGGGAGGTAGTAGTCATCCAGTCATCTATCAAAGTGAGGCATTTTTCTAGTTGCTGATGATGGTCTTTTTGTCCGGTGCTACGAAATTACAGTTGCGTGTCGTCAGCGTATGAGTGGAAGAGGAGATCTGATATTCTGATGATTTTGAGGAGTGAGCAGATGTATATGTTGAAGAGCACCACTGATGACAAGGGTGATCCTTGAGGGACTCCGCAAGAGATTGCCCTGGTTTCAGAGGTGAATGCTTCTAGTGTCACTGTCTGAGAACGATTTCCTAAGAAGGATGCGAACCATTGTAGATCTGAATCTGTGACTCCTACTACTTCTGTGAGGCTGATGAGTAGAGTATTGTGGTCCACTGTAGCGAACGCTGCACTGAGGTCCAACAGTACCAGGAGACATGATTCACTGTCATTTGCTGCTTCGAGGGCGTCGTCTCACATCTTGAGGCGTGACGTTTCTGTTTCATGGCCTGGGCAGAAGCCTGATTGCAGAGGGTCCAGGAGTTTGTGTGTGTCCAGGTGGCGTTGTAGTTGTTGTACTACCGCTTTCTCCATAATCTTGGAGATGGTGTTAAGGCTTGTTATCGGTCTGCATTGGTTAGGGTCCTGAGGGTCGAGGTAGGGTTTCTTTAGCCCGGCTTTGAAGATGCCTTGTTTGAGGGTGCCCGGAACCATCCCTTCTTTAAATGACTGATTTATGAGGTGAGTTATGGTGGGAGCCAAGATGTCCGGAACATTCTTTCAGGAGTTTTGTGGGGATGATGTCAATTGGTGATGTGCTGTCTCTGAGGTTTTTGATTATGTTTTTAGTGGTGTCCGTGGTGATTGGGGTCAGAGAAAACTTGGTGGTTGTGGGATGTTCGTGTCGATATATCTTCTTTTTGCTTTGATTGAATGAGGTTGGTTGTTTTTTTCTGGTGAATTGTTTTGCGGATGTTGTCGATTTTATCGATGAAAAAATCAGATAACTAATTTCAGAAATCTTGGGTTTCATTTGCTGGGGGCTCTAAGCAGGTAGGGTTCATTGACTGAGCGACTATTTTGAAAAGCCCCCAAGGGCGGTTTAAGTCCGATGAGATGGTATTCGAGAAATAATCTTTTTTAGCTTTGAAGATTGCTTTGTGATATTTCTCCGTGAGTCCTTTGTAGTTTGTGTGGTTTTCCTTGGTAAGATTTCTTCTTCGCGCTCTTTCATCTCTTCTGCGTTCTTACTTGAGTAGAGTGAGAGTGCCTTTAAACCATCCCAAGTTTTTTCTCCGGATGAGTGTTCTGCGTTTTGGAGCCACTGGGTCTACTGTTTGTAGTAATGCCTTGTTTAAGGAGTTGAGTGTTAGTTCCGTTGAGTGGCTTGAATTCAGCGTTGCTATTTTATTTGATAATGTGGGTTTGAAGATTTCGGAGTGTAGTTTCTTATGCGATCTGGTCCAATGAGTTGTTGTTGCAAATTTCCATTTTTGGACGGTGGTGTTAGTGGAGATTTTAAATTTGATGGCGTGTTGGTCCGTCCATGGTAGTGGTATGTTGTTGAGTATGTTGATGTCTATATTTTGTTTGAAGATGAGGTCCAGGGTGTGATCTGAGCCATGTGTGGGAGTCTTTATCAGTTGCTGGAGACCAGTACCAGAAAGTTTTTGGTTTTCAGGGTGTGTATCGAAATGAATTCAGTGAGGGTGTAAGGAGATTAGTCTTTGGCCCTGGTGGTCTGTAGCACAGAAGTATGTGAATGGTGTCTTGGGGTGTTGATCGAAGATGTAGAGTCAGTGTCTCCATGAAAGGCACTGAGTTCTGTAAAATTGGTTTGGTGAGCACAAGTTGAGATTTAAAAATCACTGCTAGGACTCCTCCTTTTTTTCCTTTCCTATGCTCAGTTAGGATCCTGTAGTTCTCAGGCACCAATTTGGTTAGGATGGTGTTGCAGTCGGGTGTTACATAGTTACATAGTTAGCCAGGTTGAAAAAAGACCATATACCCAATTCTATACCCACAGTTGATCCAGAGGAAGGCAAAAACCCCAGCAGAGCATGATCCAATTTGCTAAAGCAGGGGAAAATATTCCTTCCTGATCCCCCGAGAGGCAATCGGATTTTCCCCGGATCAACTTTCCCTCTAAATGTTAGTACCCAGTTATATTATGTACACTTAGGAAATAATCCAGGCCTTTCTTAAAGCAATCCACTGAGCTGGCCATAACCACCTCTGCAGGGAGTCTATTCCACATTTTCCACATTTAGCCAGCTTTCCGTGATGAAGAGGCAAACTATGTTGTTTTGGGTGATGAAATCATGTACTTCCAGTCTGTGTTTGACTGCAGACCTGGTGTTCATCATGGCGCATGCTAATTGTTGTGGTTCAGTTGGTATCTTCCTGTGTTTGATGGTTGATTGTAGGTCGGTCTTTAGTAGTTGTTCTTTTCGTAGGATTTTTTGAATGGAGGCTGTTAATGTTGAAGTGGTATTCCTTAGCCTGTGGAGAACTTCCGCTGAGTAATAGTATTTGAAGTAGCACATGGCAAGAGGATGAAGATGATGGTACTAGGGTGACTGCGATGATGATCCTAATGCAGGTTTTTTCCTGTTATCAGTCTTCAATCACCAGACACAAATGCACTACAATCTCGCAGTGCATTATGGGGCGTTCCATATTTCCCCATATTGTTCGCTGTTCGGCGAATGTGCGAGTTGAACTTACGAACATCAAGCTCATCCCTAGTTATTTTCACTAAAAAGTTCATCAGTTGTGTTTCCATAAGTGGCTTGTTTCATTTCTACTTCAATATGCTTCATTTGACAAGAATAATGAGACTGTCCTGTACTTCAGCTTTACCACGCATACAAGACAGATAGCAAAATGCAATTTATGCTCGCAACACTCCTGCAAGCATAACAGTAATATTTTGATTAACCATACCCAGGAATAAGAATGGCAGTCTTCTGTAATGGAATAAATACATTTTTTTCATATTTTTTTTTTTTTTAGTCCTGGTTGTAATAAAGAGAGAAATATGTGCAATATCACTATACATTAACTTTAAATGAACTACATAATAATTCATTGTCCCCAAGAGAATGCTTCTTCGATCTTATAAGAAAAACATGCCAGATTGCATAGGATGTTGATATTAACTATGCATAACTATTTATGTATGTACATGAAATGTGACTATGCTAAAATACACTCTATTGGTTTTATAATCAAAATTCATGCTTTCATGATGTAAATGACATGTGATGATGGTGCCCTGAATTCTTGAGCCACAGTTATGTTACGTTTGTTGAGGTGTTGAAAGAAACCTGTTATTTACAGAGATCAATAGCTCAAGGTCATGTTTACACACAAGAAGTGGATGTATCAGAGCGGTGACTCCATCCTCATACAACTCTTTTTTTTTTAGCAATAGTATAACATGTTATATGCAAGCATATCTGTGGTCCAATTTTAACTACTTCCAGACCAAAGCCTATTTAAACAATTGTTGTTTACAGGTTAAAATCAGTATTTTTTGCTAGAAAATTACTTAGAACACCCAAACATTATATATAATTTTTTTAGCAAAGACCCTAGAGAATAACGAGAATAGCGGTCATTGCAATATTTTATGTCAAACATTATTTGCACAGCAGCCTTTCAGATGCAATTTTTGGGGTAAAAATACACTTTTTTTTAATAAAAAAAAAAAAAAAAGAAAACAGTTAAGTTAGCCCCATTATTTTGCATATTGTGAAACATGATGTTACGCTGAGTAAATAGATACCTAACTTGTTATGCTCTAAAATCGCACGCACTTGTGGAATGGCGACAAACTATGGTATTTTAAAATCTTCTTTGGCAAAGTTTAACATTTCTAATGGTTACCAGTTTAGATTTACAGAGGGGGTCTTTTGCTAGAATTATTGCTCTTGCTCTAACGATCGTGGCAACACTGTCTACATTTGCGGGCGTGACTTACGTATGTGTTTTCTTCGGTGAATGAGCACGCGGGGACGGGGTCACTTGAATAAATGTATATATATATTTTTTTATTATTATTTTTACGCTGTACCTTTAAAATAAAAATCTGATCACTTTATTGCTGTCACAAGGAATGTAAACAGCCCTAGGCAGTTATAGGTATGCTTTATGGAGGGATCTGGAGTCTAAAAGACCCCAAACCCCTCCTCTGCACTTTAAAGTATTCAAATCGCTAAAATCAGCTCAGTTTGCAGCCGATTAAACCGGAAGTGATGTTGCTTCTGGGTTACTACATTGCAAACCCGATATAAGCCGATTCCGGTTTTGTTCAGGACTCCAGCCAGCCGGTGAGACAGGAGACCCAAGCCGAGCGGCAGGAGGCGTTGTGAGGGGGGACGTCCCCTTCCCACTCCTTGTGATAATAACTGAGCGGCTCATTAGCCGCATCGGTTGTTATCACTTGAAAGCCAACTGCCAGCTCTAAAAAACAGTACAGCCACTTCAACAAAATGACGTACAGGTACATGATTTTGGTTTAACTCATATATAGCAATTTCTACATTGTATTTAGATTATTTCTAGCCTACTTTGATTAATCTGAACAATCCTGAAGTTTGTAAACTTACTTTGTGAAGATCCCTTGTTGTTGTTGTTCAGTCGTTTTATCGTGTCCGACTCTTCGTGAATTTATGGACCCTAGCGTGCCAGGCTTTTCTGTCCTTCACTGCCTCCCGGAGCTTGCTTAACTTCATGTTCATTGTTTCGATGATGCTATCTATCCATATTGTTTTCTGTTGTCCTTTTCTCCTTTTCCCTTCTATGTTTCCTAACATCAGGGTCTTTTCCATTGAGTCCTCCCTGCACATTAGGTGGCCAAAGTATTTGAGTTTTAGCTTCAGGATCTGTCCTTCTGGTAAATATTTAGGGTTGATTTCCTTCAGGATTGACTGGTTTGATCCAAGGGACTTTCAAGAGTTTTCTCCAAGACCATAGTTCAAAAGCATCAATTTATTCAGCGTTCAGCCTTCCTTATGGTCCAACTTTCACAGCCATAGGTTATAACTTTCATAGCAACTGGGAATACCATAGCTTTGATAATGCAGCATTTTGTCGATATGGTGATGTCTCTGCTTTTCATAATGTTGTCCAGGTGTGCCATTGCTTTCCTCCCAAAAAGAAAGCAAATCTTAATTTCATGGCTACATTCACCATCTGCCATGATCTTGGAGCCTAGGAAGACAAAATCTGTCACTGTTTCCATTTCTTCTCCTTCTATTTGCCAATGAGTGATGGGGCCAGTTGCCACAATCTCAGTTTTCTTAATGTTCAAGTTCAGGCCAGCTTTTGTACTCTCCTCTTTCACCTTCATTAAAGTGGTTGTAAAGACTTTAACAAAAACAAAACAAAACCCTGCAAGACAAAGGCATAATGAGCATTATGAATTACTTACCTTATATTGAAGCCACAACAGTGGTCCTTGTACACCTCTCCAACCAGTGACATCGCTCCCAGAGTTACTTCCGGGTATCGTGAGCATGATTGATCTGAGCCACGATGACGTCACTCCCCGCACATGCGTGTGGGAGCGGCCGGTGGCCGCATACTAACTAAAGCAATGGCACAAACATGCCACTGCTTCAGTGTGCATGTGCCAATGACATCGGCACATACAGATATGGGGGAAATCTACTAAACCATGCAAGTTTAGGAGATATCAGGGGTAGCTACAGGTTAAGCCATATTATAGGCTTATCTGTAGCAAAAAGTGGTTGTAAAGGATTTACAACCACTTTAAGAGACTCTTTCGTTTTTCATTACTTACTGCCATTAGTGTGGTATCATCTGCATATCTCAGAAGATTCCTACACATATACTGATTTGAATAATGTGACACATGTTTCCTTTGCCCATAGTTCCAGTTTCCTGTTTCCCAGGGACTGTCCCTCATTCGGGCAAAGTCCCTTTGTCCCTCTTTGTCCTTATATTTTGGTCTGATCTATACACAGTTAGGTTCATATATATTTGGACACAGGCACAATTTTCATACTTTTGGCTCTGTGTGCCACCAGAATAAAATTAAAACAAAACAATTCAAATGAATTTGAATTGCAGACTTTCAGCTTTAATTCAAGGGGTTGAATATAAATATCAAGTACAAATTTTAGAAACTGCTACCATTTTTTTATACACAGTCCCCCCACTTTCAGGGGCTCAAATCTAATTGGACAAATGAATATAATCATAACTACAATGTTCATTTTTAATGCTTTGTTGGGAATCCCTTACTGGTAATAACTGCCTGAAGTCTGGAACCCATGGAAATTACCAAAGACTGGGGTGCATCCTTTCTGATCCTTTACTGGTAATAACTACCTGAAGTCTGGAACCCATGGACATTACCAAAGACGGGGTTTCCTCCTTTCTGATACTTTGCCAGGCTCTAACTGCAGATAGTTTTGCCTTCAGCAAGTGAAATGCATACTCAATTGGGTTGAGATTAGGTGATTGACTCGCCCATTGCAGAATATTCCACTTCTTTTCCTTCAAAAGCTCATGTGTTGCTTTTGCAGTGTGTTTTGGACCATTGTCCATCTGTACTGTGAAGCGCTATCCAATCAACTTTGCTGCATTTGGCTGAATCTGGGCTGACACTATACCTCTAAACACTGCAGAATTCAACCAGCTGGTTCTGTCTTCTGTCACATCATCAATAAACACCAATGGTCCAGTGCTACTGGAAGCCATGCATGCCCATGCCATCACACTGCCTCCACCATGTATTACAGATGACATTGTGTGCTTTGGATCATGAGCTGCTCCAAGCCTTCTCCACACTTTTTTCTTCCTGTCATTCTGGTACAGATTAATCATAGTTTCATCCATCTAAAGAATTATTTTCCAGAACTGGGCTGCCTTTTTTTTGGCAAAGTCTAATCCCTCTTTTCTATTCTTTAGGCTTATGAATGGCTTGCACCTTGTGGTGAACCCTCTGTATTTGCTCTCGTCAAGTCTTCTCTTGATTGTAGACTTTGACAATAATATGCCCACTTCCTGGAATTGTCCTTCACTCTGGATGTTGTGAATGGGTTTTTCTTTACCATAGAGAGGATCCTGCAATCATCCACCACTGTTGTCTTCCAAAGACGTCCAGACCTTTTTATGTTGCTGAGCTCACCTGTGCATTCTTCCTTCCTCAGAATGTAACAAACGGTTGATCTGGCCACTACTAATGTTGCTGCTATCTCTCTGATGGATCTGTTTCATTTTTGAGGCCTTATAATGGCCTGTTTCACTTGCATGGACAGCTCCTTTGAATACATGACGTAGGTTAACAGCAATAGAGTCCAAATGCAAGTATTACACTTAGAACACAACTCCAGACCTTTTTACCTGCTTAATTAATGAAGAAATAATGAAGGAGTAGCCCACAACCTGGGTATGAAACAGCTTTCGATTAAATTGTCCAATTACTTTTTGTCCCTTGAAAAAGGGGGGGGGGGGGGTGGCTATTCTTCAAAACTGTAATTCCTAAACCCTTCCTCCAATTTGAATGTACAGTTCATACCCTCAAATTAAACCTGAGAGTGTTCTCTTTCAGCTCATATCCATTACTGTATATAACTATAGCTTGAATATGTTTTGGTAAATACCTGAGAAAATCTAAAATTGTGCCTGTGTCCAAATATATATGGACCTAACTGAATTTATTGGAATGATAGATTTTTTTTTTAGCTTTTGAGTGTAGATTACAAATGCAAATAACACACTTAGAATCCACTCCAGACCTTTTACCTGCTTAATTTATGAAGAAACAATGAAGGAGTAGCCCACAACCTGGGTATGAAACAGCTTTTGATTCAATTGTCCAGTTACTTTTGGTTCCATGAAAAAGGGGGTGGCTATTCTTAAGAGATGCAATTCCTAAACCTTTCCTCCGATTCAGATGTACAGTACATACCCTCAAATTAAACCTGAGAGTATGTACTTTCAGTCCACATCCATTATATAACTATAGCCTGAATATGTTTTGGTAAAAACCTGAAAAAACTAAAATTGTGTCTGTGTCCAAATATATATATATATATATACCTAACTGTAGTTGTATATAAAATGCAATAATTATCTATGAAAATGGGTTTTACGGGGGGCTAAACCTTTAATCCAATTTCTAAATGGCTGCTTTTGTAAATTCCAAAAGCCAGTGAACAGCAGAGGAGAATCTGCTGGAATTTCAGGAAGCTGTGGAAAGAGATGGCCAACAGACAGGTAGCATTTAGAATATGAAATTACCTTTCAAGCTTATATTGGATATTTGATTGTTAAATATAATTGTTGATTGTATTGCTAGTGCTAGTACAATGTTCATGTGAAAAAATGAAAGTGTATGCTGTGACTATAGATCTCCATTAATATAATATGTTCTGGGTGCACACTGTAGGGGATATCCAAGCTAGCATATCCACGTAAATATGAAGGTCAGGACATTCCACAGATACAAAAAAGCATAAATAATGCAAAGCTTTATTCAATGATGTTTTGGTGGGTCACAGCCTTGATGATGTTGGTGAATAAATCCTTGGATTATTTATGCTTTTTGAAATACCTACAAGTGCCCTGACCTTCATGTTTACTAGATATTTATATGTACCGTATACAATAAATATTTCAACTGTTTACTTAGCTGTTTGCTTGCAGTTGCACTTTAACTAGCTTTGGTTATAGTGTATAAACATGCACATACTCCTTATGTAAATATATGTCAACCAGATAAGGGAAAAACACTTATAAACAAATTTCTTATTTTTTTTTAGGCGATACATCGAAATACAGATAATTGATGATGAAGAGTACGAGAAAAACAAAAACTTCTTTATTGAACTTGTGGAGCCAGAAATACAGAGAGGAGGTAATATAGGAAAAAGAAGGAAATGAAGAGAACCAAATCATTAGATCAAAACGAATTTTATATATATTGGCAAACTGGTCCACAGTCACCTATTATATTTGACTGATTGTTCACAAACAGCCTGGAAATTCCTACTTTAACTCATTTGTCTTTATTCAGGTGAGTCTGGAGAAAAATGGGTGGTGTGCACTAAAAGTGGTGAGGAGATTGCTGGAAGTCCAAGCTTAGGAGAACACCGCAAGATGGAAGTGATCATTGAAGAATCTTATGAATTCAAGGTAAGAGGTATTGAATTGAGGAAGGGCGTAAATGTAATTGGTATTTCATACACTAGGAACTCTATATCGCAGCCATACTGCTGTTTTAAACAAAGTGAAACCTGCACATTTATAAAGCACAGTGATGTTCTTTACAGATGAGCACTGTGGTGTGCTGGCGTTGAAATTTGGTGGAGTGCAATAAAACTTAATGGAAGGAAGAGAAAAAGCAACACAACCTATTTGCCTCCATTTTGGAGCTGTCTGCTTCATTAAGCAGAGAGAACTCACACACCTCTGGCTCCACACTGAGGCCCACATTTTATGAGTGGACTGTAAAATGCTGGCTGCGGTGAGAGCAGCTGCACAGAGTATATCAGAGAGTGGATAATGTTATCTGTTGTAAATTTGCCCCTAAGAGTCTTCAAATGTCCCTATTCCTTTCACTGTTGCCATCATTATTGACTCCTGCTTTATTCACACTGTTTTGTCCCTATGTCCTCTGTCTGCCTTGTTTTCTATTTTGCTGTTTTTTGTTCCTGTGTGGTGACTTTACCTTGTCTCCACGCTCCTGCTTTTCTTCTGCTTTGGTATATTGTAATCTTGACAGATATTCATTCTCCTTTCTCATTATGCCTGGTGATGCTGAAAACATTACCCCAGTCTGTAACCTTTACATTGCTTTATACTTAACCTGTACTCCTTTGCTTTGCACATAGAGCACGGTAGACAAGTTGATTAAGAAGGCAAATTTGGCTTTGGTTGTTGGAAGCAGCAGCTGGAGAGAGCAGTTTGTCAGTGCAGTAACAGTCAGCGCAGGTAAGTGTGTGTGTAATGCATATTGATTGTCTGCATGATGTTTATCTCAGGACAAAATTCACTTGATCACACACACAAATGTAATACACAGAGCCATGCTTATTTCAGTACATGAAAAACCATGACATATTTAATGATATGATATACACTAATTGCCAATATGCTTACTACATTTTGCAACAGTAGTCTACACCTACACATGCTTTTTCACTATAATCCCGCATCCATGCCACTAACTTCTTTCCCTTTTCCCTACCACTCTTCCTACTGGCATGCTAATACCACAATGCTTTATTTTTTTTCTCATATCCTCCTCTTCTTTTTCTTTTGTTGTTTTGTTTTTCTTTTCCTTTTTTTCCACTGCTGTTCTCTCTTTCTGGGCCCCCTCTTCCTTTTCTGCATGTCCCATCCTGGGCAGGAGATGATGATGATGAGGAGAGCAGTGAGGAAGGGCTGCCCAGTTGCTGTGACTACATCATGCATTTCCTGACTGTCTTCTGGAAGGTTCTCTTTGCCTTTGTGCCCCCCACTGAGTACTGGGGGGGCTGGGCCTGCTTTCTGGTCTCCATCTGCATCATTGGGATCCTCACTGCTGTCACTGGCGACCTGGCTGCACACTTTGGCTGCACTGTTGGGCTGAAAGACTCCGTCACCGCTGTGGTCTTTGTTGCTTTGGGTACATCTGTGCCAGGTATGGACTGTACTGTCAAATGAAATGTTGTTAATGTTGATTTACTGTGGAGGGTAAAATTTATCATAGATGATTCAGTATGATAAGGTAACCATTAACACATGAATCTAACAGATTTTTTACTTTTCTAGATGTTTCCAATCCTATGCTAAACTTTTCAACAGCTATAATTTTTAACCCTTTTTCGGCTGCTAGCGTTGGTTAAAACCGCCCCGCTATCGGCCACATACCGCCGCTAAAACGACGGTAAAGCAGAGCTAAATATAGCGCCACTTTCCTGCTGACGCCCCGAACCGCCTCAGTGTGAAAAAATTCATTCCAGTGCTTTTTTGATGCATTTTGCAGCGTTCCAGTACAGTCCAGTGCAGGAAAAATGCAGCATGTTCTACATTTTCTTTTTGGAACTGGAACACACTGGAACTGCAAGTACTGGTGTGAACTATGCCATTGAAAACCATATAACCTACTTTCCATTTGTTTTTGAGACAGAAAAAAAAAAATGCACTGTACTGCATGTGGTGTGAACTGGCCCTAAATTAGTTGTATAGACAAACTATGAGACATTCTTAGTGGAGGCAGCTGCATCACATTTCACACAGAAGCCAGACAGTATATTGTTATGAGGAAAGTGTTCTGTTTTCAGATTACATGCAGGCTGTTCTTTCTGCGATTGGTTCTTATATTAGTAAAAAGCAGTTTATAAAGGCCATGAAGTAAGAGCCTTAAGTAAAGCTATCTGTTTCAAGTATAAACATATGGGATATGCTTTTGAGGTCCCGGCAAATGTCACTTCAAACAGATGTGCTACCAGTTTCATACTAGTTAATCACAAAACTGAAAATAGAGGATTTTATAATGCCATTTAAAGTTGAACAGGCAAAGGCCAGCAGTTGTGAAAAAAACAATAGCAGCAGTTTGATATTGTTGTTCTGCTCCTTTTTCTAAGTGGGGGGTACAGTTTACATTTCTTGGCAGGAAATGCCAAAACTTTGTACTGTTCTTGAAGGATTTAAGAAGTCAATATTATGACATAGCAGGGTGATTGAAATGACAACACCTAGACAAGACTTCAAGACTCCAAGAGGATTGTATATGACCTGTGCTTTCAGTAAAGAAAATCCATAAACCTTATTGGATTGCATAGGTTGTTAAAGATTTAGAGCTTGGCAGTATAGCTATATAATGCATAAGAAAATGTATTTTAACAAAATAAAATAGATATCCCTGACATGAGTCCTACCCTATCTTATTTTTAATGCATGAACCCTTGTGAAACTACTAAATTTCATCCCAAAAAGCTGGTAGAAGGTCCTGTATGCCAGTTGCCCCTATCCAGTGCTGGGACAAGGTCATCCAGTGCCCAGTGCAAATATGGCAAGCTGCCCCAACCCCCCCCCCCCCCCCCCACACACACACACACACACACACACACACACACACACACCTTTAGGCTGGATTCACATCTATGCATTTTTTGTGCTTTTTGCATTTTGCAGATATGAACTACAGTCCATTTAACATGGTTTCCTGTGGAACACATTCTGTCGTGCAAATCTGCAAAATGCATAGGTGTGAATCCAGCCTTAGATAGGGCTAATAATGGTGTAAGGTTTGTTATGCATGTAGTGTTGGTAATCCACTGAAATAGTACTAGCATATCATCCAACTTCTGAAGTTGAAATGAGAAACATTTCAGGGAGAAAGTGGCATGTGGTGCAGTGATGAGCGGGTGTCGGTAAAATATGATGGCCAGGAGGGGGCAAACTGGCACCCCCTGGGCGCCTCAACTGCTACACCCTTTAGCTGCAGATGGAGTGCCTGGTGCGGCCATGATGTTTTGCTTCACTGCTGTAGCATGAATGATACACCTTGTTGAACTTGGTGCCCCACAACTATGTACAATGCATATAATTGCAGCATGCTAGTGCAGGGTTGAAGGGCTTAAAGCAGGCAGTAAGGAGGCGATACAACAACTCCTTACCACTTGTCAAATGCTCTCTGAGCAAACTGAATGCTAATTGCTTTCCAGAGACCAAAACATGTGTGAAGCCCTTAATTATTATTATTATTTTTTTATTTACATTTTTTATATAGTTTTTAGAATTTAATATATTACATTTTTAACTGCTCTGTTGGGGGGGGGGGGGGGGGGGGTTGGGGCTTTGATGAATTATCAGGGCTCTAAAAATATCCCAGATGTTTGACTTTTGAGGAACTTTTGCTGCATGTGAAAATGCACGTGTTGCTGTGTTGATGGCACTGCTGCATGTTTACTAATTACAGTGGGGGGTTACTAATACAATAATACAATAATAATAATAATTACTAATTACACTGCTTACAGTGGGGGTTAGTTACTAAAGGCAAATCCACTGTGCACTTCCAAGTGCACTGCAATTGCAGTTGGAAGTGCACTTAGAAGTGCAGTCACTGTAGAGGGGGATATGCAAGGAAAATGAAAAAACTGTATTTTTGCCTGTAAATGATTGCATGATAAAATCAGCAGAGCTTCCCCTCATTTCAGATCTTTCCCTCAGGTCTACAGCGACTGCACTTCCAAGTGCACTTGTAGTGCAGAGTGGATTTGCCTTTAGTAAATCAATTCCAGTGTGTTTCTGTCTGTCAAGAAAGCAACAATTTTGTGGCTGACATGGAATGGTATGAACCTAACCTTAGGCTGGATTCACACCTATGCATTCTTTGTGCTTTTTGCATTTTGCAGGTTTGCACTGCAGATCGTGTTCCATAGGAAACCATGTTAAATGGACTCTAGTGCAAATCTGCAAATTGCAAAAAGCACTAAAACTGCATAGTCTCTGAGAAAATATAAGCTTCTCCCTGTAAGAATATAATTTCTTTGTGCTTAAAAGCACAAAAAGCCCTCTTATATAATGCCGGGAAAGTGCGCCCTTCTTTCTGTCTAAGTGACAGAAACAGTTGTTGGTATCAGCTTGAGCTCAGTATAATCCTGAGCAAACTAGCCAGTGGCTTTTTTTTAATACTAAACAGATCGATAACAAAAGAGGCTGCTGACTTCAGAATAAGCCAGACACTTGTATTTATTCAAAAGAACCAATGACACACATGCATATATTCAAACAGAAATATAGTAGTGACGTGTACAGACACTGGTGTGCAAAACCTTGTGGCAAGTACATGGCTTTGAACACAACCGTGTACACATTCCCACTGCTATCAGTGTTGCGAACCATACCAAACTATGGCCCAGTGAGCCATAATTTTGTATAATTATACTATGGTTCCCAAATGCACCGATCTGCTTACTTAGGAGTTTAAATGCGGTCGCCATGGAGTGGCCAGTCCCTTGGTGAGGCATAAACAAACAACCTTAAAAGAGCAAACAGATCCGCCGTGTCCAAGGGAAGGTTTCTGCATCCAATGGTCTTCCACCAACGTCTGTATGTGTGAATACCCTCACATGAGTGTATTGCAGCACAACTGACACTGGGTGGCATCTGACAACATACATTAATAAAATTTTCCACAACAATAGGTGTGAATCCAGCCTTATAGAGGGCTCACAATGGTGCACTGCAGTTTGGCCACAGTGTGAGGCTGGATTCACAGCTATGCATTTTTGTGTCTTTTGCTTTTCGTAGATTTGCACTACAGTCCATTTAACATGGTTTCCTATGGAACACATTCTGTAGTGCAAATCTGCAAAATGCAAAAAGCACTAAAAATGCATAGGTGTGAATCCAGCCTGATTGTATGTGTGGTTTACCTGGGTTTTAGGTGCGCTTCCATTGAATTCTATTACACGGTGCGTTTTCTGAAACTGCATCAAAGATGCAGAATGCAGGACTTTGATGCACCTTCATGAAAACACACTGTGGAATGGAGTTTAGTTGAAGTGCACCTAAAACCCCGGTAAACCATACAATCACACTGTGACTAAACTGCAGTGCACTGTTTATTAGGAAAAGAGTGAATTGGCAGGGGGGTCTGGGTAGTAAGAACATGTGTTTAAAGAGCAGAGTGAAGGACTGTAGAGAAAGTGCTAAGGCTGTATTTTAGGGACAGGACAGTTAGTAGAGGACTAAACTGGGATAGAAAGTGTCAGCCAAAGGTTGCATGGAAACTGGAATTTCCAGAACTGAGACCAGAGGCTGCAAGATATGCAGTGTAGATTTACAGACATTTGATAGAAGAAGGTGAACATTACTGTGAACAGCAGAGAGAAGCAGGAGACTGTGCTGATTGTGCAGGGAAGGTAAAGAGACATGCTGGAAGTGAGATGAGTCAGACAAAGTGGTGACCAACAAGGAAGACTGGTGTGATTTGGCCGAGAAGGTGAACAAGCGGACAGGGGGAGGGGACCCTGGAAGAGAGGAGTGATTAATGGGTCCAGGGGAGATAATGCAGAGTTGAAGTTACTGTAGAGTTGGGGGAATTGATTAATTATGCAGTAACAGGAGGAAGAATGACCGTCACTCCTCTCAGGCAGCAGAAGCAGCAGAATCTCCTAGTGCCCCCCCATCACAGATTTGGACACCACCCAGGGCAGGAGCTCCTCCCACCCACCCCCTGTACCGTTCCTTCACCGTCCCTGCCCCCCCCCCCTTGTACCCACCCTGCCCCTACAAGGGGGTGCAGGAGGGGCTCTTGCTCTGGGCGGTGTTCAAATCTGTTATGGGGGGGGGGCATACTAGGAGCTTTATGGCTCATTTAAGATTGTCTACAGCACAAGAGTATTATTAGCATATTAAACAAAGTTATTTTTAGAAATAACTATAACAAACCGAAAAATATAAAATTGTAGTGGAGAAATTACCACTTACACTTGTGGTGAGTGTTGCTTCTTTTTTATTACATGGAAGGACAGTGTAGTGCATTAAAATACATTGGTGGTTAGTGGATAAACATCCCCTTACATTTGTGGTCATTGGAGAAATGCCCCCTTACAAAGGGGTTCAGTGGACAAATACACTGACCATATGGGTGGTCAGTGAATGTGACCCTTTACATTGGTGGTCAGTGAAGAAGTGCTCACCCAACATTCATGGTCAGCAGAAAAATGCCTCTTTTCATTTGTGTTTGAAGGGTGTGGGTGGGAGGTGCTGGATTCATCATTAATTTCAAGGCAGAGTCTATTCTGTTAACAATATATTTGGTTAAGCAGTTCCTAAGCACAGGGCAACACACAAGAGTTGGAAATATGAATTTTACTGTAATAGTCTAGAGCAGGGGTGTCAAACTCAAATTCATCGGGGGCTGCATCAGCAATATGGTTGTCCTCAAGAGGCCAGTTGTAAATCTAAGACTATGCATCTACTCTTTATCATATTAAATAATTGCTTCTGCATTTAATTATAATTGTTTTTTTAATTTAAGTAATAATTAGCTCAGAGTTCAGGGGGTGATGTGTACAGTGGGCAAGGTCCGGGAGCTGCGCTACATACAGAATGCAGAGATCAAGAGTGCGCTGTGGACAGAGTGCAGGACAGAGTGCAGGGTTCAGGAGGTGCGCTATGCAGGGAGTGCAGGGTTCAAAAGTGCCCTGTGTACAGAGTGCAGGGTTCATAGGTGAGCTACATGCAGGGTTTGGGGGGGTGATTCAGCTCACCCCACCAACTGATGCCCCTCCACTACCAGATCCCCCACCCCCAACTACTGCCCTGCCACTCACAGACCCCCCCACTGACAAATCACCACCCCCAGCTAACACCCACCCAACTACTAAGAGACCACCACCACCAGACCACCACCCTCTGTGAAATCCCAGGGATAAGCACTCAAATTTTGGCATTCAAGTGGTTCATCCAGCCTGTGTACCCGGCCAACCGCTCAGCATGTAAGGAGTTCATTTTTGCAAGCTGCCTTTGCTGCTGCAGAATCTCCGTGCTCGGCTTGTATAGCCTGGAACTGGTGCATGCGCAGTAACAGGACCGCTACAGGTCATATGACAAGGCTCGAAGGGCCGTATTCGACCCAGGGGACTTGTGTTTGACACCTGTTGTCTAGAGTTACTCTATTATGATAAAAATAAATATAGCAAGCACCAAAAACTATAATTGGAGTTGTTCTTCGTTTCCAGAACTACTTACATTGCTAGTAAGAGAAGTGCACACTTACATTGATGGTTAGTGTCAGGAAGAGCGCCCCCTTACTGACAGCTAAAAAGATCATAAGGGACAGTGGTTTCATACTTAGAGGAGATACTGTACAGGTCCCATGGCTGCTGACTGCACCTTCTGGTGTTTGCTTAAAAATTACAAATGGACTGTAGGGCTGGAGATAGATCTGTTCCAATGGCCAAGTCAGCTTCCACTGCTCCAACTTACAATCCACATAAATCTGTGTACATTTTTCCCTAACATTGATTTAGGAAATCAATATTAGGGAAATATCACATTTATTTACATGGTTTCAAACTTTAGAACTGACAATTCGATATATTATTACCACACAATATGGATGCTGTTCCTTATAGAGTTCAGTGTTTGTGGTGAATACGTTGTACATACAGTATCTCACAGAAGTGAATACACCCTCATATCTTTCCATGAGACAACACTGAAGAAATCACGCTTTGCTACAATGTAAAGTAGTGAGTGCACAGCTTGTATAACAGTGTAAATTCGCTGGCCCCTCAAAATAACTCAACACCATTAATTTCTAAACCTCTGGCAACAAAAGTGAGTACACCCCTAAGTGAAAATGTCCAAATCGGGCCTGTTATGCTGCGTACACACGACTTTCTGACTGAGCGGACCTGCCCACACACGACCGGAAGCCCGGCAGAAGAACCGAAGAGCGGGACAAGACCCCGAAGTCGGAAGAAGACCACCGGATGGCGGCGACGACGACGAAGAAGAAATCCAGGCTCCTCCGCTAGTAAAAGAGCTAGCAAAAGAGCAGAAGATAGGGGAGGAGTCCGGCGAGAAGACACCCCAAGACGGAAGTAGAGAAGACCACCGGAGCTGTCTAATAAATTATTTGAAAAACGTATGTTTTGTTTTTTTATTTACACTTTTTTTCACCAGGTGAATGGGTAGGGGTACATTGTACCCCATACTCATTCACATAGGGTGGGGGGCCAGTATCTGGGGGCCCCCTTATTAAAGGGGGCTCCCGGATTCCGATAAGACCCCCGCCCGCAGACCCCACCAGGGTTGTCGGGAAGAGGCCCTTGTCCTCATCAACATGGGGACAAGGTACTTTGGGTAGGGGCGGCCGCAGGGCCCCCCTTCCCCAAAGCACCCCCATGTTGAGAACACGTGGTCTGGTATGGCTCAGAAGGGGGGCTGCTCGCTCATCCCCACCCCCTTTCCTGACCAGCCGGGCTGCTTGCTCGGATAAGGGTCTGCTGTGGACTTTGGGGGGACCTCCACGCCATTTTTTTCGGCATAGGGGTCCCCCTTTAAATCAATACCAGTTGATGGGGCATAGTAAGGTGTCAATCTCGCTGGAGGCAACGGACCAAGTCCACCAGATAGTCTGATCATGTGTACGCAACATTAGTGTTACAAGGTCTCAGGTGTGAATGGAGAACAGGTGTGCTAAATTTGGTGTTATCGCTCTCATGCTCATCATGGCAAAGAACTCTCTGAGGATCTGAAAAAAAGAATGGTTGCTCTACATAAAGATGGCCTAGGCCAGTGATGGCGAACCTTGGCACCCCAGATGTTTTGGAACTACATTTCCCATGATGCTCAACTACACTGCAGATTGCCTGAACATCATGGGAAATGTAGTTTCAAAACATCTGGGGTGCCAAAGTTTGCCATCACTGGCCTAGGCTATAAGAAGATTGCCAAGAATCTGCAACTGAGCTGCAGCACAGTGGCCAAGATCATACAGTGGTTTAACAGGACAGGTTCCACTCAGAACAGGCCTCGTAATGGTCGACCGAAGAAGTTGAGTGCACAAGCTCAGCATCATATCCAGAGGTTGTCTTTGGGAAATAGACTTATGAGTGCTGCCAGCTTTGCTACAGAGGTTGAAGGGGTGGGGGGTCAGTCTGTCAGGGCTCAGACCATACGCCGCACACTGCATCAAATTGGTCATCCCAGAAGGAAGCCTCTTCTAAAGATGATGCAAAAGAAAGCCCGAAAACAGTTTGCCGAAGATAAGCAGACTAAGGACATGGGTTACTGGAACTATGTTCTGTGGTCTGATGAGACCAAGATGAACTTATTTGGTTCAGATGGTGTCAAGTATGTGTGGTGGCAACCAGGTGAAGAGTACAAAGACAAGTGTGTCTTGCCTACAGTCAAGCAAGGTGGTGGAGGTTGCATGAGTGCTTCCGACACTGAGGAGCTACAGTTCATTGAGGGACCATGAATGCCAACATGTACTGTGACATATTGAAGCAGAGCATGATCCCCTCCCTTCAGGGACTGGGGCACAGTGCAGTATTCCAACATAACCCCAAACACACCTCCAAGCCAACCACTGCCTTGCTAAAGAAGCTGAGGGTAAAGGTGACGGACTGGCCAAGCATGTCTCCAGACCTAAACCCTATTGAGCATCTGTGGAGCATCCTCAAATGGAAGGTGGAGGAGCGCAAAGTCTCTAACATCCACTAGCTCGGTGATGTCATCATGGAGGAGTGGAAGAGGACTCCAGTGGCAACTTGTGAAGCTCTGTGAACTTCATGCCCAAGAGGGTTAAGGCAGTGCTGGAAAATAATGGTGGCCACACAAAATATTGACACTTTGGGCCCAATTTGGACATTTTCACTTAGGGGTGTACTCACTTTTGAGGACATCGAATGTACACTGTTATATAATCTGTACACTCACTACTTTACATTGTGGTAAAGTGTCATTTCTTCAGTGTTGTCACATGAAAAGATATAATAAAATATTTACAAAAATGTGAGGTGTGTACTCACTTTTGTGAGATACTGTATCTGAAATACTAAATTGCTTGAAGGCATTTCAGTAAGATTCAGATACATATATGTGTTTTATGCACAGATAAGCAATAGACAACTACATACATACATTCACCATAAAATAATAGACATGTGCATTCGTTTTCGTCCGAATGCATTTTCGTCCGAATTTCAGGTATTTTCGTTTTCGTTTTGACAAACGAAAACGAAAGTGCAGAATCCGAAAAACTAAAGATCCAACATAAATAAATGCTTTATTTTTGTTTTCGTTGTTACAACAGTTCGATATAGAATAGGAGATTCAACGTGACTCTGACAATAACAATCTGTGTCTATTGAACCTGTGGTCGAATGTGCCTAACCTTACCTTTATTAGTCCAAGATTATATAGAGAAAATATTCGACATAGAGAGAACAGATTCTAAAGTGCTAATTTTAAAGGCTAATATGCAAGTTACTGTCCTAAAAAGTGTCTGGGGACCTGGGTCCTGCCCCAGGGGACATGTATCAATGCAAAAAACTGTTTTTAAAACAACCGTTTTTTCGGGAGCAGTGATTTTAATAATGATTAAAGTGAAACAATAAAAGTGTAATATTCCTTTAAATTTCGTACCTGGGGGGTGTCTATAGTATGCCTGTGAAGGGGCGCATGTTTCCCGTGCTTACAACTGTCCCTGCACAAAGTGTAATTTCTGCAGGAAAAAAAGTCATTTAAAATCTCTCGCGGCTATAATGAATTGTCGGCTCCCGTAATACAGAGAACACTTATTGAAAGTCATTGATAAAAAAAAAAAAAAAAGCGTGGGGTTCCCCCAAATTCAATTACCAGGCCCTTTATCCAAGCACACAACCTGACAGGCCGCAGGAAAAGGGGGGGAGGAGAGAACGCCCCCCCTCCTGAACCGTACAAGGCCACATGCCCTCAACATTGGGAGGATTCTTTGGGATCCCCCAAAGCACCATGTCCCCATATTGATGGGGACAAGGGCCTCATCCCCACAACCCTGGCCGGTGGTTGTGGGGGTCTGTGGGCGAGGGGCTTATCAGAATCTGGAAGCCCCCCTTAACAAGGGGACCCCCAGATCCCAGCCCCCCTGTTTGAAATGGTAAGGTGTACAAAAGTACCCCTACCATTTCACAAAGAAAGTGTAAAAAATTGTTAAATAAGACAAACACACTTTTGAAAAAGTCCTTTATTAAAAAAAAAAATAATTAAAAAAGATTCCTGCAGTGGTAATCCACTCTTGCTATCCAGCAACAGATGATCATCTCTCCGGGGTCCAGCGATCGCTGATCTGGTCCAGCGCAGCGAATCCATCCATCTTCTGTCTCCATGGAGGAGACACTGCGGGATCCCGGTGGCCTGGCATTTCTTATATGTGGAGGGCGGGGCCAACCGTCACCTGACGTTACATTAGAGGGGGGCGGGGTCACCCATACGTCATTGGAGAAGCGCGGCTTCCCCATTTGCATCAGAGGGGGGCGGGGTCAGGTGACAAAGCATCCTCCCAATGTTGAGGGCATGTGGACTGGTACGCTCTCTCGTCCCCTCCTCTTTTCCTGCGGCCTGCCAGGTTGCGTGCTCGGATAAAGGGTCTGGTATGGATATTTAGGGGGAACCTCACATCAATTTTTTTTTTTATTTGACGCAGGGTTCCCCTTAATATACATACCAGACCTGAAGGGCCTGGTAATTGAATTTGGGGGAACCCCACGCTTTTTTTATTTTTTTTATCAATGACTTTCAATGAGTGTTCTCTGTATTATGGGAGCCAACAATTCATTATAGCCGTGAGTGATTTTAAATGACCTTTTTTCCTGCAGAAATGACACTTTGTGCAGGGACAGTTCTAAGCACGGGAAACATGCACCCCTTCACAGGCATACTATAGACACCCCCCAGGTACGAAATTTAAAGGAATATTACATAATATTTATTGTTTCACTTTAATCATTATTAAAATCACTGCTCCAGAAAAAAAGGACGTTCTTAAAACTTTTTTTTGCATTGATACATGTCCCCTGGGGCAGGACCCAGGTCCCCAAACACTTTTTAGGACAGTAACTTGCATATTAGCCTTTAAAATTAGCACTTTAGATTTTGAACATTAGAGTCCCATAGACTTTAATAGAGTTCTAAAGTTCACACTAAGTATGCTATATAGAGTTTAACAGCTCTGTTGAATCTTCTTTATACAATCGACAGACACCATAAGCCTTCAAAGACAGATTCGATCGTAATTCATGTGGATTTTCGGATGAATGCAATTTTTGAACGAAAAACAAAATAAATAAAAACGAATTTCGGTAGTAACTAAATAAATTTATTTTTCGGACGAAAATCAAATTCCAAAACTAAATATTTCACTCTGCACATGTCTATAAAATAAATCAACAGGACTCTTCAGAAATTTGTGTATGTATTGCCAGACACCTGTCATATCTACAAACCTGAATGCTGATATTGATTTTCAAATGCAACTATAAAAATCCTGATTGTCCAAAGCCAAACAGAATTTTGACCTTGGGTCGGTGTAAGTCTAATTTTGATGAACAGGCAAAAAATCTGCCGAGACCTTAATTCATGTTACAAGACGCATATACTCTATGTTATACATTACTACAATGCAGATATGTAATTTTATCTTTTATTGTTTCCTTAGACACATTTGCCAGCAAGGTAGCAGCAGTTCAAGATCCATATGCTGATGCTTCCATTGGTAACGTGACGGGTAGCAATGCAGTTAATGTTTTCTTGGGTTTAGGAGTAGCATGGAGTATTGCTTCTATATTCTGGGCTGGAAAAGGCCGGACCTTCCATGTAGAGCCAGGGAGCCTGGCTTTTTCGGTAACTCTCTTCACAGGACTTTCTCTTGTCTGCCTCAGTGTTCTACTTTACCGTCGACGTCCGCCTGTAGGAGGAGAACTTGGAGGTCCTCGGATTCCAAAAGTACTGACTAGTCTTCTTTTTTTTGGCCTTTGGTTGGTGTACATTTTAATTGCATCACTAGAGGCGTACTGCCACATCCCTGGCTTTTAAAGGAAAGTGTGCCTCAAAGCAACAAAATACAGCTGTTCTATGAAATGTGTCTTCCTAGGATCATTTGGTCAGTTTGAGTACAACATTTTAGCTCTTTGTATGTGAAAACAAAAAAATCACAATAGAGACAATAACAATATAAAACAGCCTGGTGCAAAAGACCTTTGCTCTTTACAGTGTTGTCTTCCCATTCTTTTTTTCTGGTCCTTAGACAATTACTTTTTTCTGCCAAGACTAAGACTGGATATTTTTAACTTAATATTGGAGAGCACTGTTATATCCAAGATTTCTTAAGCGATTAATTCTGTTCTACTTTAGGATTATAATGACACGGGTAGGCAATAAAAATCCATTACAGCAGTGGGTTCCACCTACCACATCTTGAAATGTTAGTGAATGGGCAGACACAGATGAGTGATATCTGTCTTAAAGATGTTGTTGGGCCAAGCGCTATTTGTCTTCTGAGGGTATTGAAGCAGCACAAACTGACAAAAGAACATTTATATCCAGGGCTTCCATTAATTAATGGGATCTTCCACTGTGAGGAATTGCAGTTAAATCAGGAAAATGTTGGATTATAGGGTTTCTCTTATTATAACTCACCTACGAGGTCCCTGTATTATTTAGCTGGCAGAGGCCATGGTACTCAACATAGCAAAAACAAAATAAGACTGACAGGTCTGAAAATGTAAAGTATGTTCAAAACAAGTATACAGTTTCCAGGTGGTACCAATGGCGTGAATCTCCCAAAAGCTTCTACGTCTCTTCAGGATATGAGGGCTAAACCCTCAACAGCTGAGCTCCCAGTTCTACTGTGTTAAGGAAGGCTCATAATTTAAATGGAAGACACACAAGAAAATGTAATATGTCCTTGCCTTTGCTTTGTACTATCTAAAGTTCCAGAGAAATATTCTGTAAAAAGTCAGTTTAAAGCACTAGGTGTTACTCAAAACTTAAAAAAACAAAAAAATTTGGGTTAAACTTGCCATTTATCAGTGAAGGTAAAATGTAAATTGAATGTAATGTAGGGTAGATACCAAAAACTGACATTTTGGGGAAAAGATTTTTTCCCTTGAGTCTCAAAATATTTAGCGATTCAGTAATGTTGCTAAAAAAGGAAAAAAAATGAAGTGTAGACATCAGAGCATATTCCAAAAACTTTGGGAGATGCTTTTATCCTTTATTGCATTAGCATGGAAATACCTTGTATGTTAATGACACAGTAAACCTAATAACCTACTAATAAAATTCAAGAGTATGCATGTAAAAGACCCAATATGCCCATAAAACTTTATATGTTTGATTTTGTATTTACAATTGTATTAAGGGTAAAAGCAGCCTATTTTATTATAATAATCAATTTAAGGCTTATGAGGCATATCAAAAGCTACCTACAGAATATATTTACGAGATTACTTGTTATCTCCAGCTTAAATACATTTTTGACACTTAAAGGATGTCTAAACCCAAGAACAAAAATGGAATATAGTGCAGCATTCTAGACTTTAGATGTGGTGGTTGCATTCATTTTATTTCTTAGGCTAAAGGCAGCCATAAATGGTGCAATTTTTTTTCCTGCAACCGTGGCCATGGGGAGCCATCCCTGCCATGGGAACAGACAGTTCGCAGCTGCTGACAATAATCACATGAAAAATCCAACATGCTGGTTGAACCCAAGTTGATTGATCAAGTTCGATATAATCAACCTGCCCATACATGATTTGAATCCTGTTCAGTTCCTGCTGAACAAGCCAAGATTTGAACCATCTATGGCTGGCTTAAGTACATTTTATTGTAGTACTGTAAGTACATATTACCACATTTGCATCCTGTCAATAATCATGTCCTTACAACTTCCTGAGCTGAACTTAAATCTCAGTGTTATCAGAATTTACAGCTATCTTATGTGAACTACAAAACATCTTCCCCATATGTAATTAAGATGTGATAAAGGGGGTGTTTGTAGTCCAAAACAGGAGAGCTGCCAATGCTACGTCACCATAGATGGTAGTTCATTGAGTGGACAGATGAAGGGTATTGCTGTAAGAATCATTAAATTAAATGGAGAAAGCCTGGAAAAAAAGAATGCAACCACCACATCTATGGACTGGTATGCTGCAAAATATTACATTGCTGTTTTTCTGGTTCAGAAAAAAAAAACATGGAGGCTGGCTGCCATTGCTAACCTTTGTTTCTGAAAATGCTACTGTAGTTCCCTGTCTTGATGACCTTCCTGCTTCAATACTTTAAGTCACCAACCCAAACCTGAAGTAAGCAGATAAGGACTTCTGATTCTTTTCTGACATTCCTGATTCCAATACTTGTGTAGGTTGATGAGTGTTGGAACTACTGGCTCAGCATTATAGATAAGCAACTTGCATTTTCAGAAAGAGGTCAGCAATGGAAGCCTACATATTTCTTTGTTGACAGATTTACTTTAAACATATATCTTTAAACTATATTTCAACTCTTGTATATAAACTGTGGTCATTTAGGTTTACTGGTCTATTAATAAGTCAGTGACTAGAAATGTCTTAAACAGGCATGTCAGAAGTGGGTTTTTTGGACTGGATTTGGACCTCCTACTCCTTTTTTTTTGTAGCTCTCACTTGCTTTAAGGATTTCAACTAAATGAGACCCCACATGTTCTTTAGTTCATAAAGTTTACACTTCTATACCTCATTTTATAGCTGAATACTTCATAAAATTATTTTTGGTCCCATTCTCTGACATAAAATAGGTTGCATTTATTATAATAACACTGATCACAAAAGCGCTAAAATACTTTTCTGGAATTAAGTATTTGTGGCTCCTAGTAGACATAATGGGCCACTTGACAGAATGGTTTTACTCAGTTCAGCCACTGTTTAATTTGAGTTTGACATTCCTGTGAAGGTAAACAGGTACAAGAAAATTGGGGGGGACCTTGATTTTAGTACCTTGCAGGGCCCTAACTTAATTTGCCACTGAAAATATAAAAGACCAATGGTACTTATATGTTATCTGAATAATTATAATACTGGGAGTGAAACATGGAGTAAAGAAAAAGTGAAGAAGGCAACAGAGTATAATAAAGGGCAATGCAATGTCATGTTATTATGAATGTTTCTCTGTGACTTCTTTGCACTTAGGCTAACTGTATATTCTTTATAAATATCTAATATTTGTATAAGTTTGGTGCACTGTATTGTACATGCAACATGTGCGTGACATGTTAAATGGTTCTGTGCAGTGTGTATGTCATTAATCAGGAATGTTGCAATATTTTAGGTTCTGAATGAAAAAAATCAGATGTATGTGTGAGATCATTTCAATGTGGCGAATAACTGTAGCAACATGCTAGCATTCAAGTGTAACATTGTATGTGAATAACTAACTGATACCTGCCAGTGGCACAGGTATGGGATAAACTTGTGTGTAACATTAAAATGAACAATTTTTTAAAATACTTTACAATATTGTGGCAAGGAGCTGGTTAAAAATATAATTATTGTCACATATTAGGAGTGACATAAGGTACCTGTTAATTTAATAAGAATGTTGTTTCACCAACTAACTGCAGCAACCCCCATCCCCCCCCCCCGCCCCCACTAGAAACAGGTGCAAGTTGTCCCTTGGCTGCCTTTCACAATCTTTTCATCAGACTTCTGTAATTTTTTGGGGAAATTACAATCTTGGCTATCTGTCTTGGATTTTTGTCAGTTAAATTATGGAAATCGTTGCCAAGGGCAACTTGTGCCTGTTTTTAGGAGACTTTAGCAGTAAACAGCCTACATCTGGTTGAAGACAATTTGGAACTAATCATTATGACATCCTTGGCATTATTGTTTTTGTGCATAAAATCTTTTGTAACATTGTAACCTTGAGCTTGTCAAGCAGAACTTGTCAATATCCTCAAGGAAAATAACACTATTACAAATGATAAGACTCAACATTGCATGTGGCTGTAAAAGTTTAATAGAAATATATTCCCTCCTTATGACATGATCTTAAATAAGCAACAGCTTTTCTTGCTTTTATTTGTGTACACTCAGTTGAAGCCTTTGACATTCTAGTACAATTTTAATCTTTTTTTTTAAAGCTGAAGAATAGCCATATAGGTTTAATAGTAAAGCACAACTTAAATAGTAACTATTATTTATTATTTCTTCATATCTGGGCACCTACCCTGTCACATGTTAAGCAAGATCAACAGGCTGAAACAAAGCAGAGATCGCTTTTCAAGCCTGTCATGAGACATATTGGAGTATGCCTGATTGCCATTCTGACCCCTTTGCTTGAAAATTGGCCAGAATTTTATTCTGGAGGACCTCCACACCAAATTTCTGAAGGTTTGGGAGACATAGATAACGTCCATTCATCACTTAAACATAGATTGTGCCCTACTCTCAGTGTGATCACTTCTACAGCCTGCTATTAACATATTTAGCTCATGATCCACACGGGATGATCAGTCCTAACTGCCCCCTCCCTTTTTTTCCTTTCCCCTTTTCCTTCCCCAGGCAAGTTCTCTTTTCAAGTATTATCTCCCTTCTTGGTCTCTCTTCCTCTACCTACACTTAATATAGCTCCCCCCCCCCCCAACTCTTATACTCCCAACATGTATGGAAGGGTACTCTCTAATCAGCTTAATTGACGTGGAGTACACCCCGCTGGCATGTTTAGTACTCCTCCTGACCTTGTTTGGCTCTCGGAGCCTCAGCAGTTTAATAGCTTTATGCAACTGCATTTTGACAATAAATCCTGTCATTGTAACAAATTAATATTTACTAGGCCTCTGTCTTATTGTCTCTATTGCACCATTTTGATGTGTTCATGTACGCTGTATAAAATTTTATACATTTTTGTGACACAAAACTGGCATAGAAACAAGGCAAGTAAAGGATATATAATCTTTTTCAGAATTTTCTGCATGATTTTTTCGGGTCAAAAAACACTGGGTGAGAGCAAAAGCCAGGCAACTTGCACTTTTAGAAGTGTGTCAGAAGTTACAGTGCCTGTTTTGCTCTCATGACTTTTTGAAAGCAGCAGAGCTTTCCAAAAGAAGCTAGCACTTCTTCTGGCAACCTGTATGGAGAATATAAAGACAATATAGGAGTATTAGTATATGTTTGTAAAATGTGAAAAAATAAATATGATCATGAAAAAATGCCACTCTCTGATTATGATGGTCATATCTTTATCTCCCATAAATGGCTCATCCCATTCCACTTTTATTGGTTCCTCTTTTTTGTTGCAGAGGAGCTAATAGTAATCAAATGTGATACGACCAGAGAGGGACACTGCTTCCTTAAGGAGCATAGTAAAGGGTCAATGACCAATAATGGGATATAATCAATTCTTCTCTTACCCTTCTTTAGCCTTCTGCTTTTCATACTGAAAGTATTTTTTTCATTTTGGATAGAATAAGGGGGGTTATTATCTCTGTAAGATTTATTTATGCCATCTGTTTCACATTGGGGAGATTCCCCTTCACTTCCTATTGAATAGCCAAAACAGGAAGTGAGAAAAAAAACCTCAACCCCTCTAAAGTGACAATCAGAGATTCTATCACTAGAGTCACAAGAACTAGTGTCCCCATTAGAACAAATCCTCACTAATTCTGTTTTGGGGAACAACCCCAATTTTTTGATTTTCTTTAACTTTTGGTGATAATAGTAATTAGGACTAATAGAGAGGGAAAATCTCTCTAACAGGGACAGAGACTGCAAAATCCTGACAGGTTTTATAATCATCTCCATGTTATCCAAAAGAAAAAAGTTTTGTCCTTAGTTATAATTGAACTCCTAGCTCGTTGACTGGACATGAAACCCTCAAGAGTTATTTCATAGCATTACAAAATTAAAAGCATCATGGTAAAATATGGACCACAGTAAAAATTCAATATATCTGAAATAAAGGCTACTTTTCTCTTACTGTTTTACTTTTGCCTGTCTGTAGTATTTTATTGTGCTCTTTCTCATGACATAAAAAGACAGCTTTATATGCCATCTGCTGCTTCAAATTGTCATGTGTCAGTGCTTCCAGCTGCTGTAAAACTTGCTAAAAATACTGTATGGTTACAAAAATTGCAGGTCTGTGTTTTGGTTGCTTGATTTTGATACCTATCACAAGCTGCTTTGTCTGCATTTTGCTACATTATACTATGTTAAAGTATGTTTTTAATAGTAGTATTATTTTGTGTTTTATTGTGAGGGTCACACTGTTATTTATGGTCACAGGGCTATATATGATGGTTTTTGAATGATAAATATAGAACTGGTTTCTGCAAAGCCATATATGCTTAGTTTAAAGCTGTGCTCTGTTTTAAATGCTTTTTTTATTCATGGTATATGTAATATGTTGTTGTGGACTTTAAAACATGTTTTTTCTATTACACTGTATTGCTTATTTAATCAGTAAATGTGTGAACATTCAGCATGACACATACTGGTTGCTTACCGTTCTGTGGTTGGAAATGTTCTTTCTGCTTATCATACATGCCTATGTAGCCCCTGCTCTTTATAGTTCCCATCATAGTTGCAAACCTACAAGATTTGCCATAACTTTTTAATATTATAGAGCTTTTTTTTTTTAAGATTATACCCCAATGGCTGATTATTAGCTGTATGAAATTTCTATATCTGACACTGTACCAAAAAGCTGCATGGAGTCAGGAGACCTTGTCACTGTTCTGCTCCTGGTCACTGTATATAACTGCAATATTTATAATGCGTATAAATCTAGATACTGTCAGACAAACCTGTAATATTAGCTAATAGTAAAATGCTGTGTGTCCCATGTTCTTTTTTTTTTTTTTTTTTTTACAAAAGAATATATCAGGTAAATGGAAAAGGTCAGAGTAGGCTGTATACATTTGTCCCTACTGTTATGAAAACTGTCCCTGTCTGACAATGCAAGCAAGCGTTCCAATACATGTTCTATTACAGTTTGGTAACCTTCTGGATCTGTGCAAGAGTCCTTTTGATGTCTGCCAGGCTTACCTTTGGCATTAGAAAGAAAAACAATTCTCCTGCACTTAGGAGAAATGTGGGGCTGGATTTAATTGCGTATCTCCACTGGTTCAACCTTCACAGGCTGTGCTGCCACTCACAACAGGTCAGGGAAACCCAAGTGTAGAACTCTAAAGATAAGGAGCAGAGAATGCACCAGCCTAGTGCATTCACTTTGATTCCTGTTGCAAACAGAGCCGGTGTCATGTCAAATAGTGTCCCCCGTCAGATAGTGTCCGCTGTGTACCGCGCATGCGCAGTACACATCACAACCAGATTCCGAAAAATATCCGAAGATAAACGGTGCCTGTGCCGTGAGTCCAGGTTCAAGCCCCACCATCCAAGTGGACATAGAGTTAGAATAAAAAGAGCCTAGCGAAGCGAGGCCGTGCCCGAAGCGTGGAGAGCGATTCGAGCCCACGAGGGGCCATCCACTTGGATGGTGGGGCTTGCACCTCGACTCACAGCGCAGGCACCATTCATCTTCGGAGATTTTCTGAATCTCCTTCTGCTCCATACTGCGCAAGCGCTGCGCCTGCGCGGTACACAGTGGACACTTCTGGGCAGAACACCGACACCCTGTGGGATTGTGGAGACAGCTGTTTTGGGAGAGATCATCACTTTTGAGAGATAATCATTTTTTATTACCCTTTTGCAACAGTTTATTGTATATAAAGTTATATAAACAAATACATACAATATATCAAGTAAAATGCAGTCCACCAAGTCCTCCACTTAGCATGGTCTGCTGTTGAATGCCAATTGTGAGATGAGAAGTCCAAACGAGCTGACACGTTTTGTCCTCAGAGCTCTTACCTTTGGCATTTTAGCATTGTAGTTTTGTTAAGTCATATACGTATGATCCATCCCTAATGTGGCTACCTTAATATTAAGAATAAAAAGTATTTATATTCATGTTATGTATTATAATGAACTGTGTCTGGTCATTTTATCCACCTCAATCTCAAGCTTTCAGCGCTCTCACAGTTTGAATGACAATTACTTTTTTCTTAGTTTCTCTCATAAAATGTTGCTAATTAGTAATTTTTCTTCATAAATTTTGGCCAAAATGTATACTGCTACATATCTTTGGTAAAAAAAATAACTGAAATTAGTGTATATTATTTTGTCCTTTTGAAAGTTATAGAGTCTACAAACTATGGTGCCAATCACTGAAAATTGATCACATCTGATCAGGCCTTCAGTACATCAGGTGAATCTCATTGCTTGAGATACTAACAAGTCAGGAAAGTACAAATACCCCCCAAATGACCCCTTTTTAGAAAGTAGACATTCCAAGGTATTAAGTAAGTAGCATGTGAGTTTTTTTAAGTTGTAATTTTTTCCCACAATTCGTTGCAGTATGAAGAATTTTTTTTCTTTTTTACTAAATTGTCATATTATCAGGTTATTTCTCACACACAGAATATGCATACAACAAATTACACCCACAAATACATTATGCTACTGTTCCCGAGCATGGCGATACCACATGTGTGAGACTTTTACACAGCCTGGCCACATGTTCTATGAGCATAAATGACACATCTCATTTCTCAACCACCTATTATACTTTTGAAGGCCCTGGAGCACCAGGACAATAAAATTGCCCACAAAATGACCCCATTTTGGAAAGCAAATTGTATTGTATTGTATAATCTATGAGGCATAATGAGTCTTTTGAATGGTTCATTTTTTTCTAGAAGTTTTTGGAAAATGTGAAAAAAAAAAATGAAAACGCATTTTTTTTTTTTTTTACACAAAGTTGTAAATTTATAAGATATTTCTAACACATAGCATGTATATAGCAAAAATTACACACCAAAATACATTCTGCTACTCTTCCCGAGTATGGCGATACCACATGTGTGAGACTTTTACACAGCCTGGCCACATACAAAGGCCCAACATTGAAGTAGTACCTTCAGGCTTTCTAGGCGCATAAATTACACATCTCATTTCATTCCTACCTATCACACTTTTGAAGGTCCTTGAGCACCAGGGCAGTGGAATTACCCACAAAATGACCCCATTTTGGAAAGCAAACACCCCAATATATATTCTATGAGGCATAGGCTGCAAATAGGTACTCTGGTACTCTGATGGACAGGTACTCGGGTAACTTGATGAGTTGCAGACAAGTACTTGGGTACTCTGATGGGCTGGTGACAGGTACTCGGTTACTCTGATGGGCTTGTGACAGGTACTTGGGTACTCTGATGACCTGGTGACAGGAACCTGGGTACTCTGATAGCCTGGTGACAGGTACTCGGGTACTCTGATGGGCTACAGATAGGTACTTAGGTACTCTGATGGGCTGGTGACTGGTATTCAGATACTCTGAAGGGTGATGACAGGTACTCAGTACTAATATGGACTGTGACAGGTACTCAGATACTCGGGTACTCAGATGAACTGTGACAGATACTCATATGGACTGTGACAGGTACACAGGTATTCGGGTACTCAGATGGACTGTGACAGGTACTCGGGTACTCAGATGGACTGTGACAGGTACTCAGGTACTCAGATGGACTGTGACAGGTACTCAGGTACTCTGATGGACTGTGACAGATACTTGGGTACTCTGTACATAAGAGTGTATATGCGTAAACTGAAACACTGGCAGCTAGAAGAGGTTAAAGAAGATATTTATGAGTGTATACACATATGCATGGTTACATGCGAGGTCTTTACAGAATATGACTTGTGTAATTTTTACTCAGGATCTTTCTGCCAGCCTGTGCTAGAAAGATCCTGCATAAAAGCATCAAGGAAATTATTGTCTGTGTACAAGAGGCCATAAAAGAGCTTTAAGACAAGCCATCACTAACCTTCCTAGCCACATGTACTATGAAGTGATGCATCTTTAAAGATCACAACAAAGACTTTAAAGTTGGTTTCTGACAGCTTACAAAAATTGCTGTGCGTTTGCATGGGAAAACTGGTAGGCTGCCAAAGTTCTGCTGCAAATTAAAATAAAAGGTAAATGGTTTGTTAGTTCAGTGCCTCTGTTATGAACGTTGAAGGTCTATCTTCTCTACAATGCCTTGCCTATAGCTACAAATGTGAATGATGGTTTGTTTAAAGTGTTTTGCTGTTTGTTTAGAACACGTAAATACTAATAGAAGCAATCTGGTCCCATTATCACTGTAAGATGTGTTATATGTGTTTTTGTATGTTTTGGTTCATTGACTCGTGTTTTAAACTTTAAAGCATAGCAAAAAGAATTTTTTGCATGTGCTTTTCATGTTTGTATTTAAAAATAAATAAAAAAAGCTAAATAGAATACTGCTTTAAAGCACTAAAACACACTAAGTATGCATTTTACTGCAGTACCATTTTAGGAACCGTAAGTGCATACTGATACAGGGATACTAATGGGCTTCATTGATTTGTAAGACAATTCTGCAATTGCTGTGGTTTATATATATATATATATATATATATTTATATATATAAAACATTTCCTACCTCTCTAGGTGTGTGTTTGGAGCAGGCCTCAGGCAGAGTGCAAGCTATTGTGAACAATTTGAATTAAGAGGAAACTCAGCCTGCCCCCTTTGACAAAGAAGGACATACTGAGCTTCTCCTCATTAACATACAATACAGAAGCTTGGTTTCTAGATCATTAACCCTTTGCTGGGATAGACAGTGGTCAAATCTAGTTTACAACTGATAATGAGATCTGCCAGGTTATTACAGTTAGAGTTATTATATTTTGTCCCTGTACCCTTAACTAAACTGTCCCACCCTCACCCTTAACCACTTCAGCCCCGAGCCTCTTTTTGACACTTGTTGATTACAAGTTAAAATCAGTTTTTCTTGCTAGAAAATTACTTAGAACCCCCAAACATATATATATATTTTTATAACACCCTAGAGAATAAAATGGCAGTCGCTGAAATACTTTCTGTCACACAGTATTTGCACAGCGGTCTTAGAGGGAAACTTTTTTGGGAAAAAATACACTTTTCTGAATTAAAAAAGACTTTAAAGTAAAGTTAGCTAAAAAAAATTATATTGTGAAAGATAATGTTACGCCGAGTAAATTGATATACAACATGTCACGCTTCAAAATTGTGCCTGCTTGTGGAATGGCAACAAACTTTTATCTTTAAAAATCTCCATAGGTGATGTTTAAAAATTTCTACAAGTTACCAGTTTTGAGTTACAGTGGAGGGCTAGAATTATTGCTCTCGCTCTAACGATCGCACCGATACCTCACATGTGTGGTTTTAGCACTGGTTTCATATGCAGGCGCTACTCACGTATGCTTTTGATTCTGTGCTCAAGCTCGTCCGGACGGGGCACTTTAACATTTAACACATTTTTTTAACATTTTATAAATTTTTTTGACACTGTCTTTTTAAAAAAAGAAAATTTGGGTCCCTTTTATTACTATAACAAGGAATGTAAACATCCCTTATAGTAATAGAAAAGAAGCATGACAGGACCTCTTAAATATGAGATCTGGGGTCACAAAGACCTCAGATCTCATATTTACACTAAAATTCAATAAAAAATAAAAATAAATGTCACTTGAAAAAAAAAAACTTCTTTAAGCGCTATGGGCGGAAGCGACGTCCATGCTATAGAGCCAAGCAGGGGCCATCTTCCCCTCAGTCAGCAGCCATTCATCCACGGGAGAGGAAACGATCATCTCCGCCTCTACCAGTGGGTCCGGAAAGCGGCGGAGACGACTGGAGCATGGTGGAAGGGGGGGTGGGCACCTCTCCCGCCACTGATAAAAGTGATTTTGTGGCTAATCCGCTGTGGAGAACACTTTTATCTTAAAGAGAAATGCACAGTGTTCCCGAAAATACCGGGGTTATGGCAGCTAGCTGCTGCCATAACGCTGGTATTTAGCGTCAAAGTACTGTCGTACGGGTACGTTGTTTTGCGTGACGTCGTTAAGATTCCTACCTACCGGTATATGTCACTTGCAACCTTCGGGGATTGTTTACATTCCATGCATTACATTCCCATACATTTCTATGGGGTTGTCAACCTAGCTGGTAGATGGACTGGGATGAGCGCAAGCAGAAGAGGGAGACTTGGTCAAGCAGGAATCTGTGGAGGGTCATGGCACAGGAACAAAAAAAATAAATTTTCTTTGAAAACACACATCTTTTAAGTATAGTATGTTCTTCAGTAGTCTGTGTCATGGTAGTTGGTCAGATTTTCTATAACTATGTTTTGAAATTAGGAAACAATAGCAAAGGGTACATGTGGAATGTGTTGACCACAGTCACTTTTCCATTAGTTTTTTTTTTTTTTTTTGCAGTTTCAGTTGCTTTATGGCAATACCTTTCTTGCAGAAGTATATCTTCAAAAGATTCTTGAGGACATTAAGTGTTAAAATGAGAAGGATTTATCTTGCAGTATAATTCACTTGCACATTATCTGTGCCCTTGTTTGGCTCATCAAGCTTAGCTAAAAAGCCTTGGGGTAAACCATGCAAGGTCTCAGATTAAAACGATGAATGAATGACAAACCAGAATTTCTGATAAATTATTCCATTCTTTCTGTGTGACTGGTCTTACAGACATATTAAGACATCATGTCGGGAGATCTCCATATTTCTCCTACATGCCAACTGTCCTAATTTCACTAACACAATCCGGTGTCTAGCTGCCAAAAATGTACATGTGTGGTGTGGGGTTAAAGTGAATGTAAACTTTCAATTATGTTTGGAAACATGCCTCTCTGTATTCATGTGTTTTCTTAAGCAATTAATATTTTATTAATCTTTTGCAAAATTAGCTGAAAATCTTGCTAATAACAGCATTTCCTTTTGCAGGATTACACCATTATTCCACTGCCATTCAATTAGCATCAGTGTTGTGAGCCTTCTATGCAAGCTCCTTATTTAATTGATTAAGTGCATTTTCAGACAAATTTCCCCTATTTTTGTACCCCCCATCTGCCAACCTAAAAGATCCCACCCTCCACAGCAGCTTCATAATTACTGAGATCTGATGCCCACATCCCCCTGAGTTTGTTGACTTCCTGTGCCGTGCCTGCCTGCATAGTAGAGGCAAAAACAGAAGGCTGCATGTGTCAGACCTCAGTAAGGGTGCATCTGCAAGGGAGGATAAGATCTGTTAGGTCAGCAAAGGGGAGGAAAAAAAACTGTGCTTTGTCTGAAAGTGCACTTGTTGATGACAGCTCAAAAGCACACAGAAGGCTAACTTCTGCTGCTAATTGAGAGGCAGTGGCTAAGAATTGTCAGTCTCTAACAGGAAGTGTTGTTGCTAGTTGGATCTCCAGGTAAGAAATTCTGCAAGAGTAACAAAAAATGATTTGCTTAATAATAATATAATTTTATAACAATAGCATTGTAAAAGTAATACAAACACTAGTATAAGCTTACTTGAAAAATGTTATTTAATGCTGTGAGTTCTGCCTTCCTGGATTCCTTAAAGATCGTTCAAATTAATAGGGTTAGGCTACAAGTAATTGAAATACAACATAGAATGAATGTGATTTTACATTTTGACCATAGAAACGCTTAGAGAAAACCATATACAGTGGGACATGATGCTGCACATACTAAAAAATTGGCAGCTGTAGGCAAACTGATGTACTGGTACATTGCTGCCTACTTCTGGGTTTAGGGTGTGCACATGCTGCTCCCACTGTGATTGTCAGCACATTCCAGCTAATGATTTATGGCTAGGACCTGCTGATCCGCTGTGTGCATTTACAGCCCAGAGCTCTTGTGTTGGTAAACAACACAGAGCTCTGTACAGAGGGAGTGATCTGTCAGTTTCTTATCCCTGCATAGCAGGGATAAGAAACTGAGAGATCTTTATGAAAAAGCAGCACACTGTACACACGTTACACATAGTTAGGCACACTTTTAACCCCTTCCCAGCCAGTGTCATTAGTACGGTGATAGTGTATAGTATTATCACTAATTACTATATCAATGTCAGTGACAGTTAGTCAGTTCCCCCTCGGCGTCAGTTAGTGTCAGATTGACCACTGCACTATCACAGTTCTATTATAGGGCATTGATTGCGATAAAAATAAATGTAATAAAAATTCTAGCATATATACAACATAGTTTGTAAGCACTATAATGTTCACAAAAAACAATCAATATACACTTATTTGGGTTTTACATTATCAAAGATATGTATAATACATTTTGGCTAAAATTTATAAATAAATATGATTTTTTAAATTTCTTTATTGCATATGATTTATAGCAGGAAGAAGAAGTTAGAAAATATGTGCCATAAATGCATTTTTCTTCTCTTGCCAGCTGCTGCTATCTGTGTATTTTCTTTTCTCCTCCTCTATAAGGAAAACAGTGCAGGGAAAATTTAAGGAAGAGATCGGTGAAGCATTGGGTCAGGCAGTACCTAGACCGAAAACACTATTGCCTGCTGCATTTGCACGTAGGTGCTTTTGGGCCACTGAACACATTTGTGTTTTGCTTCTGACATTGATTTGTAATACATTTTTGTTGTGTGTAAAGCAGTGTTTGAGTTTTGATTTGGATTTTATAAAAAAGTGCACGCTTTTTGCCTTGTAACACATCACTTGTACTTTATAAAAGTCAATAAATCTTATACGCACTTTATTCATCCCAAACTAACCCTGAGACACTTTCAAATTTATTCTATACATTCTACACATTTTTATTAGCCCGTGTGGGTCAGAATTGTCAACCTTCCCTAGGGTTCTTCCAGAGGTTTCTGGGGAATACTTGAGCAATGATTAAAGGGGTTGTAAAGGTAAATGTGTTTTCACCTTAATGCATTCTATGCATTAAGGTGAAAAAGCATCTGACAGTGCCAGCCCCCCCGTTTTACTTACCTCACCCCTCGAAAATCCCGCGCTCGCCCCCGCCGTCCTTCTTCGCCACTCAGCCTGGCCGCTGATTGGCTGGAGTGGATGGATGGAAAGCAGCGCAGCCATTGGCTCGTGCTGCTGTCAATCACATCCACTGATGCGGAGCGCCGGGGGGCGGGGCCGTGTGATACAGCGAGCGGCTATAGCCGCCAGCTGTATCGCGAGAGCGCCGCCCCCCAGCAGGTGCTTCTCACCATGCGAGGGAGCTTGCATGAACGTGAGAAGTACCTGCGGGAAGAAGCAGAGACAGCCGCCGAGGGACCACTCTGTGCAAAACGAGCTGCACAGTGGAGGTAAGTATAACATGTTTGTTATTTAAAAAAAAATAAAAATTAACTTTACAATCCCTTTAACTTCTCAAATAAACAACAACGGACCTAGCTACATAGGTAATTTGGTTGAAAAAAGACCATAAACTTCAACCAACATGGGGAAAAAAACACAAATAGAAAACCTCCATTTATATATATATATATATATATATATATATCTATATCAAAGCATGGACCGATTTGCTTCATTGGGGAAAAAAATTCCTTCCTGATCCGCCAACAGGCAATGGGATATTCCCTGAATCAACTTTACCTATAAATATTGGTATTCAGTTATATTTTGTGCATTTAGTAAAGAATCCAGGCCTTTTTTAAAACAATCTACTGATATGGCTAAAACCAGCTCTTGAGGGAGTCTATTCCACATTTTCACAGCTCTTACTGTGTAGAAGACTTTCCGTATTTGGAGGTTAATTCTCTTTTCCTCCAGACGTAAAGAGTGCCTCCTTGTCCTCCATGATAACCTTAAGGTGAATAACTCTACACCAAGTTCACTATATGACAACCTTGATCTTTATTATCTCTAATCTGTAGGGGGTATTTCTTCCTAATGACCACAAATGTATGGAACATTCTTTCCACCGGCCATCACACTAATGTACTGTGAGCTGCAGGTATAGAAATTGTTCGCTGGAGATCTTTGAGCCCTGAAAGTTATTTCAAGGGTTCCTCCATGTTAAAAAGGTTGAGAAAGGCTGGTCCAGAGGGTCTCTAACAAGGCCTATGTTACAGCCTGATGATTCAACCACATCACATAACAGCAATAAAATGAATCTACAGGTAGAATTGCACATACTAGCTTACTAATGCTTTGGTGTAGGGGTAGGATGTTTGTTGGGTCACACGTCTTCAAGTGTTGGTATGGATAAAATGTTGCTTGAATATTTTGTTACACTGTCTGGGGTCATGATGTGTCTTACAATAATTTTTTTTTTAGAGAAAATAGTACTTGTTAACTGCTTGAACCAAATATAATTTAACATATTTTATGTGTTCCATTTATGGACCATTACTGTCCATTTTAATTGGTACTATAGCCTACCATCTGTGAGGCAATTTATGACTCAGAATAATGTTTAATATCACTGTGTGTTATTATGTACCATTATGTAATCTGTTTTCTGAAAGTCTTGCAATAGGGTAAATATTCATATAAATGCATTTTCCATATACCTATGTATACATCAAAGCAAAGAAATATAGAGTATTTCTGGCAGATGTTCAACATGACCAACGTGTTCCTTATCATTAACAGTTTGGGATCAGTGCCCATTTGGGTTTATTTTTGGAACATTGAAATCCTTTTTTTTTTCAACACATTGTTTACTACTGTTTAAGCAGAGGGCTGTTTTTAATCTTTTAGTGTATAGCAGTTATCACCACTAAGCAGAAAATCAGTGATAATCCATGTCATATTATTTATTTAGGGACTACTTAATAGACCCCCAGTATACTTACCTGCAGTGTTTGTTATTTTTATTTATTTCAGGTACTTACAGTATATAGTGCCATCAATTTATGCAGCTCTTTACATCTATATTGTACATTCACATCAGTCCCTGCCCTCCGGGAGCTTACAATCTAAGGTCCCTAACTCACATTCATACATACACATACTAGGGCCAATTTAGACAGGATCCAATTAACCTATCAGCATGTCTTGGAGTGTGGTAGGAAACCAACACAGGAATAGATATAAATGGGAATTTTAAGGTGGATGATCACTCAAATAAAAAAAAAGGAGACACATATATTAAAATATTGATCTTCATTCACATTTGTCCCCTGGGTCCAAAAGCCCAGGTTATTTAAAGTGTTAATAAACCTACAACAATAAAATCAGTCTGTATATGCAGTAAAGCATGCTTTTACACTCACTGTGGTTAATCGTCTGCATTGTGTAAAAAGACTGATCATGTATGCACAGATCCTCCTCTGCTTCCATTGATTCCAGAACATTTGTGGATAAGACATAGCCTTTGGAGTCCAGCTGCACATGCTCAGTTTGGTGTGCATTGCTAGAGAGGTTTTTTTTTTATTTGCTTGGGAGAATGCATGTGATCAGCACTGTCCAGACAGACGGTCAGGAGCCCTGCAGCCTCATAGGACAGCTCAGTGCAGTATGAAAACTCCTCCTACAAGCTTCAACAGGAAGTCACAAGACTTCTATATACTGCTGATGAGAAAAGGTATTTAGCAGTTTATATTTACTAAAATAATTGCAGTTTTATGTTCAGTGTACTGTGGAAGAGCATATATAGTGAATGCAGTGTCCTGGGTTTAGTAACACTTTAAAAAGAGGCCACTTGGTAAAACCATCAAAGTTCATAGGGAATAGCTACAACACCAAGGTACATATGAGTCAAACACCACACAGCTGGGGAGTGATGGAGAATTAGTGCTCCCTATTTGTATAGCTTGGGAGTTGTTGAAGATTACCCAAGGAAAACTGCTGTAGATGTGTAAAAAAAAATCCCAATGTGTTTATATATATATATATATATATATATATATATATATATATATATAATTTTATATATATATATATATATATATATATATATATATATATATAGATAGATAGATAGATAGATAGATAGATAGATATGTGTGTGTGTATGTATATGTGTGTGCATATATATATTCATTACAGATACTTTTTTTTCTTTTATTATGAATGATCACATAACTTCTGTATAAGGAGCTTGGAGAGGTGGGGGCGGGCAGCAATACACGTCTCAGTCTCAGTCTCAGTAAATGGCTGCTCTGGGGGGGCATGTCAGCACAAGTTTGATCACTGGGAGACAGGCAGTCTGTTCTCCCAGCACAGCCAGAAAACTGACCAGAGTTGGATGTGTCCTCATGCATACCATGGACAGTTTGAAATAGATAAGCATGGGAACTGACAGGAACACCAAGTATTTCATACAAAGGGGGCCATACAAAGAAAAAAGGATACTTTTTAACACAAGCACTGTACATGGTACAACAGAGAAATATCAAGAACCTGAAACGTTGGGGTAACATACACTTGTATTCAATGTTAGGGATTAGATTAAATTAGGATAGGATATTGGGGCCTAAGTGTATTTTTAAAAGTGTTGGGTTACGTTTAAGAATTGTGTGTGTGAGTGTGCTGTGTGAGTGGCTGGGACCGCAATGCCTTGGCTCCAGCACAAAGCTATGAAGATCCAGCATGGTACGCCGGACCCTCAGAGTGCATGCGCTGGTGACATCACCAGCTGCATCTAGTGTGATATCCCCTAGACACTGTAAGTTTAGGAGATATTCAAAGAACACTTAAACAATGGAGCGACTCTAGTGTGTGAATTGTAAAAAAAGTTCAGCCAGTGGAGGATGCAAAAACACCAAGAGTGGAATAAAGTTCATGATTACTATTTATTCCATTGTTCAATTGTTCAATTAAAATTGTAAAAATGTTTTAAAAAGTTGCAAAGCCAAACAATATTCACAGTCTAGATTGTAGCTTACATATCCAGAGTGGGCCTGCAGGAGACAGAAGACTCATGTCCCTGGTCCTGGAAGAACCCCATGGTAATCTCTGTCAGCAGCTGCCAGAATGCGGTGATAGAGCCACTCGGGGACACAGGATGTCAAGGCCAGAGGGTGACACAGCCCCAAGTGCTGGAAGATCCTGTTCTCAATGAAGTGGCAAAGAAGGTTGGATGGTCTGAAGTGCAGGTGCACAGCTGCACCAGAATTCTGTGTGCACCAATTTTCGTAAATCCCCCCATAGAGTACTACAAACACAAAAGAGCTTCCAACCCTTCCATTCTTTACCTAAAATAAAATATAACCTTTTTGCTGGAACTGAGCTTTGACCGGTATCTCTTTAGACTATTAGCACATTTCTAGATGGTCAACAACTGTGTTTGAATCATCTGGAAGTTTTGTTTGATTCTCTTTGACGTGAAGCTCTTTTCAAAAACAACAATCCCCCTCTGCATTAGATAATGCATCACCATTTGCACTGCAGACCGTCCAACCTTTTTTGCCACTTCTTTGAGAAGGGGATCTTCTAGCACTTGGGACTCATCATCCTTCAGCCCGAAGGCTGTGACATCCTGTGTCCCCAAGTGGCTCTATCACCGCCTTCCGGCGACTATAAGATCATCTGACAGCCCGACAAAGATTACCATCTGATTCTTTCCCCTCTCCCGGGCCTGGGGACGTGAATCTTCCATCTCCTGCAGGCCAACTCTGGATATGTAAGCTACAATATGCACTGTGAATATTGTTTGGTTTTGTAACTTTTTAAAACTTTTTTACACTTTTCATTGAACTGGAATAAAAATCAATTGTGAACTTTATTCCACTCATGGTGTTTTTGCATCCGCCACTGGCTGAACTTTCTTTACAATTCACACATTTAAGGCGGGCCATTGTTTAAGTGTTCTTTGGTTGTTCTCTTGTTTGGTCAATGAGTGTGTGAGCTGCCATCTGTGCTGGGCTTATATTCAGACTGGTCATTCTATCAGCGTTGCGCCAAGATTTCTGCATTGTTTCAAGAGATATTCACTGTACCTATATGTAAGCCTTATTGTAGGCTTACCTGTAGGTACAATTTAGAAAAAAAAACTTTAAAAGATGTATGTTTTTTTGTTTTTTTAAGAATCATACTTACCTAGGTGGATGCAGCATTGGTCCGATTCTGCATATGTCCCCTAGCACCTCTAACGCTGGGAACCAAGTGATCGAACACCTCCGATCACTCGCTTATCACTGTTCCTTGAGCAGAGAGCTGCACTGCCACCCCCTCCCTGCCCTGCGCTCAATTGAGCACTGGGCTGTGGAGGGAATGGGAGCGGCTGGCTCAGACTCACAGCGGCTGAGCTGGATTCCAGACCAGGCATGTGGGCAGATCCCAACTCCATTGTTGCGGTCTTGCCTGAGCCTGGACCGGCTCTGTTGTCAGCTGACGACGGGCCTTGGCTGTACTTCCCCTTTAAGTTTAAGGGTTAGGTTAAGAGTTTTGAGAGCACTGCTAAGATAAGGGCCCATTTTAGGTTAGGTTAAGTGTTAGAATTCAGATTATTAGAGGATGGTTAAGTACTAAAATATGTTTTCTGTACAGGTCAGAGCTTAGTGACATTTTAAGAAAGGTACTGTATTTCTTTTTTTTTTATTTTTTATCAAACACTAAAAAGCTCTTGCTGAGAATAAATGTACAGATTCCTAGTAAAGAAAATAAATGTTTCTTACAACTTTCCATTTAAATTGACTGTGTGTGTGTGTGTTTCTGCATGACTCTGGTAGAGACAGTGGCTTGTATTCTTCCTGGCGGGGGGAGGGGGAGTGGGACGTTATAGACAAATGTGAATAATGTATGTAAAATAAATTGTGCTGCAGAATTTGTTGGTGCTATATAAATAAATAAAACAAACACTGTTGTGCAGGCAACATGCACTATAACCGTCATAAATAATTTTATTAACTCAAAGGAGTTCTCAGTGATCAGTTTCCTCCAATATATCTACATATTTAGATCATAGACAGTCAGATGCATCCTGAATAATAAGCAGGGACACATTAATTTGGCCAAAAAGCAGTGAGATATGCATCATGTGTTGCTCAGTCTACTCAAACAGCAGAATATGGGAGTGTATAACCAATTCCTTTTATGTTCTTCTCATTGAGAAGTGGGAATGATTGGTCTTGATGTCAAGTCAGTTGGAAGATTTTAGGGTAATAATAAATGATTCCCATTCTTAGAAGTGTTAGTTATTTCTCCCTTTAGGGTGGACGTGAATGGCCACATCAGATTCATGCCATCAAATCAAAATAATATCTTCAGTATTTTATTTACAAGAGGAATGTTTTAAGAGTCAAGTCCACCAGAAGATTTTACGCCCAACGGCCATTCTGAGTCTGAAAGTGTTGTTTCCTCGTGTTGTGTCTACTGTATTGTCTGCTCTATTGTGGATGTATTAACATCTTCTCTTATAGTAGGAAATTGTTTTTGTGTGTTTTGTAACATGTTTAACTGTGAGTTTTTTTTTGGAATAACAGTCCAATTTTATGAGTGTAACAGGATTTTTTTTTACTGTAAGATTTTGTGAAGTATGTGTATGAGAGTATTCTTCAAAATGCTTTGTGTGTTTTAGCATCTGACCTTCTGAATTTGTTTGTTTATATTAAACAGCCATCTTTGTTCTGTGCTATTATACAGTACCACGTTTTGCACTATGTACATTTGTATGCACTGTCTGTTCTGCAAATGTTCCTGAACTGTCTGTTGTATTTCCATTTCCCCCCTAATGTTCCAATTAGAGCTGTGGTAGTTGGTTGACCCTCAATGTGTAGAAATGGATGGTTATCATCCTGGATTGATTCCAAAGTGTTTGGTGTGAAATAATTGAATGCCAAGAACCACCTGTGTCTGTTTTATTGGTAAAGTTCCTGTCACAGGCTATGTTTCTGTCACATAAACCTGTTAATGTTCTGAATATGGTTGTGGTGTCACACTCCCTGTTGTATCGCTAAGAAGATGTGGTCTTCTATAGGCAATAAAAAAAATCTGAATTGTCACTCATGTGTGTCATGTCTTAATGATTCTTTGTATAACCTAGAAATGTTTGTTCATAATAAAAGGGCACGTGTACAGTCACATCCAACTGATGAACGCTTAGGGAAATATGTAATTTATTATAGGTGATTCTACATTTCATATATAGTTATATACCTAGATTGATCAGCTTTGGAGGGCAACTCCGCTTTCATGGAAGAAAAAATGGCAAAAAAATAGCATATTACAATTGCGTCACAAGTCATATTGTAATTGAATGTTATTATCTGCAGAGCTGTATTTTCTGTAAAATTCAATGCAATATGGCAACCTGGAGGGGTTCTGTACACAGAATGTGCCACTGCATCCCAGTGTTAGTGGTAGGGTTTAATATTGAGTTGGCTCACCCTTTGCATCTATAACAGCTTCAACTCTTCTGGGAAGGCTGTCCACAAGGTTTAAGAGTGTCTGTGGGAATGTTTGACCATTCTTCCAGAAGCACATTTGTGAGGTCAGGCACTGATGTTCAACCAGAGGGCCTGGCTCACAGTCTCTGCTCTAATTCATCCCAAAGGTGTTCTATTTGGTTAATATTAGGACTCTGTGCAGGCCAGTGAAGTTCCTCCACCCGAAACTCAAAAATATACAAATGTTTTTATGGACCTTGCTTTGTGTACTGGGGGGATTATGGTGCAGGGTTGTTTTTCAGGGGTGGGCTTGGCTCCTTAATTCCAGTGAAGGGAACTCTTAGGCATCAGCATACCAAGGGGCCAAGCCCACCCCTGAAAAACAACTGCACACCATAATCCTCCCTCCACCAAATGATTTGGACCAGTGCACAAAGCAAGGTCCATAAAGACATGGATGAGCACGTTTGGGGTGGAGGAAATTGACTGGCCTGCACAGAGTTCTGACCTCAACCCGATAGAATACCTATTTTAGGAATTAATTTGAGTGGAGACTGTGAGCCAGGCCTTCTCCTCCAATATCAGTGCCTGACCTCACAAATGTGCTCCTGGAAGAATGGTCAAAAATTTGCATAGACACACTCCTAAACCTTGGGGACAGTCCCCACAGAAGACTTGAAGCTGTTATAGCTGCAAAGGGTGTACCAACTCAATATTGAACCCTACACAGACTAAGATTGGCATGCCATTAAAGTTCATGTGCATGTAAAGGCAAGTGTCAAACTTTTGACAATGTAGTGTAGCTCACCCAGAGGGAAATATTTTTTTCTCAACACAGTGGAGTTACTCTTTAATCCTTTTGCTGATAGGGACAATTTTGTTTTAAAATGAACATTTAGTCCTGAATATTAGTTTAAACTAGAGGTGCACCGCATAGAAATTTTGCTGCCAAAACCAAAAATTCAGGTTGCACTTTGCCAAAACCAAAAATGACAGTTTTAATATATATATATATATATATATATATATATATATATATATATATATATATATATTTTATATATATATAATTGTGTTATATAAAAAATGTTCATTAATATTATGAATATAAATGAATATGAATTTATTGTTGGCCATTATCGTGACCTTTAGTGCAAGAAAAGCTCAAGAAAAATTCATCCCTTTAAATCCTATGTATGTCTTCACACTGGTCTGTTACACTTCCATTGTGGTGTTAAAAATTGTGCTTGCTTCATTTTTGGTCAGTTGAAAAAAATGCACCAAAAACACACTTCCCAGTTAAAATGCATTGAAAAACCAGCAAGAACACATCAATAACACACCCGTGCTCCTTTTTTATGCTTTTTGAGTCACATGACCTATGAAAAACACATCATAAGCACAGTAAAAACGTGGTAAAATCTCAGCAAACTTGTGGTAAATGGCAGTAAAATCGCTTGTGTTTTGGGTGGCACAATTGGCACCTTTATCTCTATTGGCAAAATGGCGAGAAAAAACACAATTTTCAGGCCAATATGTTCCCGATGGCGAAATTTTGGTGCATCTTTAGTTAAAATCCTCAAAAAATATATATTTTCTGAAAGCGGGGACTGCTGGTGCATTTTTTTCTGTTATCAGTAGTGCAACTGTTTTATCAAACTGATATTTTCATTCACTTATACACTAAGCTCAATTTGAGTGTACATAAATGCAATATAACATAATCTTTTTTTTGATAACATATAAAAAATTAGGTTGCATTGTGTAAATAGATACTTGACATGTTAGACCCTAAAAACTTCACTACCTAAAATTGTACATAGGCGACGCTACATTGGTTTAGAGTTAACTGTAAATGATGGCCCCAGAATTATTTCTCCCTCTCCAGTGATACTGAATATGTGTGCCACAATCATTGTTTTCATGCATAGGTGCCTGCAATGTGCGTCCTTGTGTATGCATGTGTGTTTATGTGAGAACAAGGTGGCTTTCAAAAAATATATTTTTTTTTAACTTTTTTGGTTATATAATTTTTTAACTTAATTTTATTGCAACCAATAGTCCCCTATGTTAAAGCATCATGTATGTGAAAGGTTTTCTTTCAGTAGACATTGGGGGCCTTTTAGACCCCTATTTTCAACTAAAGATCTCAATGAAGCTGATCAAGCACAGATGTTATACAACACCAATTCTGTGAAATGATGCATCTAAAAATTGTCAAGCAATTTCAAAGTAATATTCCTCAACGTACAATTACAAAGACTTTAAATATATCATCATCTCCAGATTCTCAAGATTATTTGATGATATGTACTGTAGAAGTCCAAGGGACAAGGCTGAAACCCGATATTAGATGCCCATGATCTTCAGGCCCTCAGACGGCACTGTATTAAAAACAGGCATGAGTTCTGCGTTGGACATCACTGCATGGGCTCTGGAGTACTTCCAAAAATCTGTCTGTAAACAGAGTTCACCATCCCATCCAAAAACGCAAGGTAAAGCTCTATCGTGCAAAGAAGAAACCACATCAGAACATGATCCAGAAATGCTGCTGTCTTTTCTGGGCCATTTAAAAGTTGCAAACTGGAAAACTATTCTGTGGTCAGGCAAATCGAAAGGATGGCTTTAAGGCTTTAAAAGTATGCAGGCATCTTTGTTCAGGTATCAGTATCTATTTTATGGACTGAGATGCTGGCTCATCTAAAACTCATAGGGTAAATCCTTGTGCCCCCTGTTGTTGCCTTTTACCTTGGCTTGCTACAGTATTGCAGTTACCTGTATATGAATGCCTGGGAGGAGACTGAGGAAATGCTTCCAGCTGCCTGCAGCAGACTGATGACATCAGACTCAGCCATGAATCAGCCTAATCAAAGTCACTTGTTGACTGGAGCTCAAGGACAGCCTATTACTAATAAAAAGGTACAGCTTTTTTCTCTCCTTTAAATGGCACTGTTACTATGTATTGTAACACGTACATTAATTTATGTATGCAATTATTTAGGGATCAGGAAGGATTTATTTTTTATACAATAAAACATGTATAACATTTTTTTTTTTTTACAAATGTTTTCTGAATTGAATCTAGTAGAAAAGGGTACTGAGAATGCAGGGCATATTTTTAGGGCTGAACGGGAAGGAATATCTGCAGTGAAAAGATGACCAAGGTATTGTCCAACAGATGGTATTGCCCCGAGAAAATCTTGTCATCAACAACATCAGGCCAGTCTGAAACAACTTGCAAAGACATATATAAGTCAGACAGCTAAAGTCTGCCATAGAGCTGTGCCAAGTTCTCCAGGATGCTTGGAACAACCTAATATGCAAGTACCTAACAGAACTGCTGTTCACATAAAATTATCTGGAATGCTTTGCCTAAAAAGGAAAAGGGAGGAAAATATTTAAAAGTAACCTATATTGTCAGAAATACAGAGGCTACCATTGTCAATCTTCTGAAAAGGCTAACTGCCCAGGTGTCTTGCTAATCCAGTGGTTTCAATTATTTCTTAGTTACTGATCAGGAACAAGCATGCATATCAAAAAAGCCAGAGTGAAGTAAGACCTCTTGATCTATACAAGTTGTTTTATTTCATTGATGCAGAAAGTACTAAAATCCATGATTTAGCAGGACAGCCAGTCAAATACCATTCTCAAAAGTAAAGGTCAGCAATGACGCCGTCTTAAGTACATCCGCTGTATTTACTTTAGGTTTTACTTTTTCATAAAGGTGCGTTTTCCTTTACTCACATACCAATACAATTTTATGAGACTGACCTCTCAACAATTTTCAAGACGTCTCCTACAATTCCATAATATAGATATTTCTTCTCTAAGAGATTTTCAGAACCTATGAGAAAAAACTTGCATGTGTAACCCCAGCCTGAACAGACAGAAGGTATATTCACAATCTCTGCTAATTTGCTAATGCTGACACTTACACAGTTTAATTAGGCGCAGATGTCAGAGGTATTCTATACAGAGGCATGAATAGTCAATCAACAAACATGCTAGTCATCAATTTAGAAGTATCATATCTACATTTTTGCAGCTGAGTTTCACATATTGTTCTGCATTATCAGTCAAAGCACACACTAGTATAAAGATACATATTTTTTTTTAAAACTGTTATTTTGAGTCCAAAGAGATTTGAAATTTCCATTGAGTGGCTAAAATAAAGATCCTTATCCTTGTGTTAAAGTTTTATGTTAATGCTTGGAAAATGAAACATATTTTGGGTAAAAAAAGAATTCACAGTTAATGTAACTATTTATGTTTTTGGCTATACTGAAGAGTTTTGTTCAAGCCACTAACTACTTTGCTTTGTAACATGTAACCATTGATGTAAATTGCTATAACCATAAAAATACTCTGTTCAGCTGCTCCTGTAAGTTACACATCCTGCAACATTGTGTGACCAGACTGTGTGGATATCTGTGCAGCTTTCTGTTTCCTTTTCCTGTCTTCGGTTTACTTTCTGGGTTATGAATGAACAATGAGAAGGACAGGTGAGAATGAAGGAGAGAGAAGGACAGCTTATAAGGAGGAAAGGGACAGACAATGAGATTGAGAAAATAAAAGGACAAATGAGAAAGAAGGAGGAGAATGACAACTGAAAAGGAAGGAAGAGTACAACTGAGAAGGAAGGAGGAGAAAGTGAGGTCAGAAGGAGGCAAAAGAAAGATCGATGAGAAGGATGGGTGAAAAGGAGCAAAGAGAAAGACAGCTGAGAAGGAAGGAAACTAAATACAGGTGGGAAGAAGGCAGAAGAAGGAAGGCCGAGAATAAAATAGGAGTAGTACAGGTAAGATGGAGGCAAAAAAGAACAGCCAAAATGAAGGCAGGGAAAGGATGGATGAAAAGGCAGGAGGAGAAGGATAACTGGGAAGTAAAGAAGAAAAGTACCGTTTTTAAAGGAGGAGAAGGATAGCTTAAAGGGAAAGAGGAAAAGGGCAGCTAAGAAGGAAGGAGGCACAGGACAGCGGTGAAGGAAAAAAAAGAGGAGAGGTGAAAAGAGGGGAGAAAGACAGTTGAGTAGGAGGGACGAGAAGGACAACAGAGGGGGCATGAAGATATTGACAGCTGTAAAACAAAAAGGAGAAGGAAGGGCAAAAAGAAAGAATCAGTAGAAGTAGGACAGGTAAGAAGGAGGGAGTAGAAGCACATCTGAGAAGGAAAGAGGAGGAAAGATGAAAACAAGGAAAGATGGAGAGAGGGAAAGAGGACAGCTGAGAGGAAGGAAAGAAAAGGACAGATGAAACTGAGGGATAAGAAGGACATCTAAAAAAGAGCATGGGGGAAGGAGGTGGGAGAAGAACAACTAAGGAGGAGAGGGGGAGGATGGGTTAGAAGGTAGGGAGGAAAGAACAACTTAGAAGGATGTAGCACAGCTAAGAAGGTTGGAGGAGGACTGATGGGAAGGAGGCAAAAGAAGGACAAATGGGAGGGAGGGCAGGAGATGAAAGAGGATACGGACAAGTGAGAGGGATGGAGAAAAGGGGCTGGTGAGAAGTAGGCAGGAGGACAGAGAGAAGATAAGAGAACTAAGACAGGTGAGGAGAACAGAGAAGAACAGCTAAAAAGGGGGGGAGGAGAGAGATGGTGGAGGAGGAAGCAGGATAACTGAGGCAGGAGCGGGACAGGTGACAAGTAGGCAGGAAGAAAACTGAGAAAGGAAGTGGAGTAGGGTAGGTAAAAGGGAGATAAGAGAGGACCAGCTAAGAAGGGAAAGAAATAATGATTGAGGAGGAGGTTATCTAAAACATCTAGGACAACTGAAAATGGAGAAGAAAATCTGATGGAGGAGTAGAACAGAAGTTAAATAACAGGCAGCTGAAATTACAGGAAAAGTAAGGCTAAGAAAGAAGAGATTTAGAGAAACACTGGTGAAGGTTCAGAGTAGAAGGAGCAAGGTTTGTAGAAGGTGTGAGAAGAATGTTGCCAAATATCCTAAAATAGTACCTGTGTTCTTCCCCTCCTTTAAGCAGATTTAAACTCCTACAGTATAATGTAACAGAACTTGAATGATCTAATTGTTTAGAGACTTATGGGACGTTAATAGGTATCTATGTTGCTTTTTACTACCAAAACAGAACCCTTGTTTGTCTTCTCAAAAGATATACCTATCACTTTTGTGTAATTATAAATGTATTGGCAACTCAATAGCCCCATAGTTGAACTACAAAAATTGGGTAGATATAAAAATCTACACACAAATATTACCATATTTACCAGGAGGTAGAATTCTATGCAAGGTATGTCCTATGGGGAAACCTCCCCAGCAGGATATAAATAGCCAGAAAAAAAAATTGACAGAGGTTTTTGCCCTTCCTTACTCCATCCAAAACTAAAATAATATCTTTACATAAACCTAAAAATAAGTATTTAAGTGAATTGAAATGATAAAAAATAAATAAAAAAATAGACTAATTGTAGTTTATCTTCTATTTTAAATACCTGCCCACAAAAGAATATTAAAACATTTTCCTTTAGTCACTTTTATTGTTCATTTAGATAAAGTCCTCTGTCACTCACGGGTTAGTAGTTGATTATGTAAAAATAGCTAGAAACATTTCTGACATGGTAGAGGTAATCCTATATAGAGCATGTTTTTGGAGTAAGATTTTGGCTCAGAATTATATCCTGCAGTGACCTTATGTAGATTTATGACATTTCTTTGTATAGATTTTTTTAATATACCATATAATGGAAAATTACAGATAAAATTGAAATAAATGTGAAAACAAGATAAACCTAAAAAAGTTAAATAATGAGTGTTATGCAATTGTAAAGACTGGACAGTTTCTATGAATAATAATGGTGTTTGTATTTTGGTCATAGGATGAATTAACCACTTACCGGGTCTATTCTGGCACTCCTCTCCTACACATAAAAATCATAATTTGTTTGCTAGAAAATTACTCAGAACCCCCAAACATTATATATTTTTTTAGCAGACACCCTAGGGAATAAAATGGCGGTCATTGCAACTTTTTATCTCGCACAGTATTTGCGCAACAATTTTTCGAATGCATTTTTTTGGGAAAAAAAAAGTTTCATGATTTAAAAAATAAGAAAACAGTTAGCCCAATTTTTTTTGTATAATGTGAAAGATAATGTTACGCCGAGTCAGCGACATTTAATTTCTATAATTTACTCCCTATTCTTTCGGTCCACCTCCCCGAAGGATTGGAAAGCATGTCAGGCATGGGAGAGAGATTTACATATAAACCTCTCTGAGGAAGACTGGGAAAGAATTTTAATAATCACACACAAAGACTCACTAAATGTTCACACCCAGGAGAACAATTTCAAACTTCTATCTAGATGGTATCGGTCACCTGAGCTGCTAAATAAGTATAAACTCGATGCCCCTAACAAGTGCTGGAGATGCTTAAATGATGGGGGATCGCTCCTACATAGTGATGGCCGAACGGTTCGCCCGGCGGTCGTTTCGCGGCGAATTTCCGACTTTCGCCGTCCGCGGGTTCGAACGCCTTTTTCCGTCGTTCGCCCCGGCGGACTTACGTGTTTAATGTATACAAGAACTTTAACCTTTCGTGACACGTTTATCATGTGTTACAGGACAACCAATTGAGACATGACAGCTCATGGACACTTGGACATTCCCCCTAACCTATAAATACACCCGATCCGGTGGCCATTTTACATTCTTTCTTCTGTCACTGTAGGGAAAGGATCCTGTGTGGAGTAGGGACAGAGAAAACGCTAGCTATTTGGTACACAAAAGTTCTTTTCAGGACTGGTATAGGTGTTAGGTCAGCAGCCTGAGTTTCTTTTGTCAGTTTAGATAAAGGGACAGAGCGCTGTATGCTGCTATTTTAGGGACAGCTCAGCCAGATTAGTCTTTCTTCATCATCATCATCATCATCATCATTAGCTGTTACTATCAGGTCCACAAAAGAGCTGTTCCAGCTAATCGTTCCAGCCTACTCTTTTTTGCCAATTTGTATAGGGACAGGCAGGAAGCAGTGTTGTCAGGCAGTGAGGATAATTTTAAAGACTTGCTGTTACTATTAGTTCCACAAAGGTTCTTTTCAGGACTGGTATCAGTGGTACGGTAATAGGCTTGTACACGTATAATATTCTTTCTTCCAAATATAGAAAGAATATTATACTTGACTGCTGCCCTTCTGCTGCAGTCTGCTAATCATTCACAACTCACTTGTTCCACAAAAGTTCTTATAAGGACTGGTAACTTGGTCTGTCTAGGGTGCTACGGTACATAGGCTTGGGTGCGGTACAGTCTGCTGTTCTGTAAGGACCGCTATCGGTCCACAATAGATAGGGTTGCCGTGCACTACTGCTGACCGCTGCCCTATACTGCAGCAGTCCTTCAGCGGTATAGGGACTGACGCACAGTCTGCTAAACACTAATACACAACCTGCTTGGTCCACAAAAGTTCTTATAAGGACTGGTAACTTGGTATAGGGTGCTACGGTACATAGGCCTGAGTGCGTTACAGTCTGCTGTTCTGTAAGGACCGCTATCGGTCCACAATACATAGGGTTGCCGTGCACTACTGCTGACCGCTGCCCTATACTGCAGCAGTCCTTCATTGGTATAGGGACTGACGTACAGTCTGCTAATCACTAACACACAACCTGCTTGGTCCACAAAAGTTCTTATAAGGACTGGTAACTTGGTATAGGGTGCTACGGTACATAGGCCTGAGTGCGTTACAGTCTGCTGTTCTGTAAGGACCGCTATCGGTCCACAATACATAGGGTTGCCGTGCACTACTGCTGACCGCTGCCCTATACTGCAGCAGTCCTTCAGCGGTATAGGGACTGACGCACAGTCTGCTAAACACTAACACACAACCTGCTTGGTCCACAAAAGTTCTTATAAGGACTGGTAACTTGGTATAGGGTGCTACGGTACATAGGCCTGAGTGCGTTACAGTCTGCTGTTCTGTAAGGACCGCTATCGGTCCACAATACATAGGGTTGCCGTGCACTACTGCTGACCGCTGCCCTATACTGCAGCAGTCCTTCATTGGTATAGGGACTGACGTACAGTCTGCTAATCACTAACACACAACCTGCTTGGTCCACAAAAGTTCTTATAAGGACTGGTAACTTGGTATAGGGTGCTACGGTACATAGGCCTGAGTGCGTTACAGTCTGCTGTTCTGTAAGGACCGCTATCGGTCCACAATACATAGGGTTGCCGTGCACTACTGCTGACCGCTGCCCTATACTGCAGCAGTCCTTCATTGGTATAGGGACTGACGTACAGTCTGCTAATCACTAACACACAACCTGCTTGGTCCACAAAAGTTCTTATAAGGACTGGTAACTTGGTATAGGGTGCTACGGTACATAGGCCTGAGTGCGTTACAGTCTGCTGTTCTGTAAGGACCGCTATCGGTCCACAATACATAGGGTTGCCGTGCACTACTGCTGACCGCTGCCCTATACTGCAGCAGTCCTTCAGCGGTATAGGGACTGACGCACAGTCTGCTAAACACTAACACACAACCTGCTTGGTCCACAAAAGTTCTTATAAGGACTGGTAACTTGGTATAGGGTGCTACGGTACATAGGCCTGAGTGCGTTACAGTCTGCTGTTCTGTAAGGACCGCTATCGGTCCACAATACATAGGGTTGCCGTGCACTACTGCTGACCGCTGCCCTATACTGCAGCAGTCCTTCATTGGTATAGGGACTGACGTACAGTCTGCTAATCACTAACACACAACCTGCTTGGTCCACAAAAGTTCTTATAAGGACTGGTAACTTGGTATAGGGTGCTACGGTACATAGGCCTGAGTGCGTTACAGTCTGCTGTTCTGTAAGGACCGCTATCGGTCCACAATACATAGGGTTGCCGTGCACTACTGCTGACCGCTGCCCTATACTGCAGCAGTCCTTCATTGGTATAGGGACTGACGTACAGTCTGCTAATCACTAACACACAACCTGCTTGGTCCACAAAAGTTCTTATAAGGACTGGTAACTTGGTATAGGGTGCTACGGTACATAGGCCTGAGTGCGTTACAGTCTGCTGTTCTGTAAGGACCGCTATCGGTCCACAATACATAGGGTTGCCGTGCACTACTGCTGACCGCTGCCCTATACTGCAGCAGTCCTTCAGCGGTATAGGGACTGACGCACAGTCTGCTAAACACTAACACACAACCTGCTTGGTCCACAAAAGTTCTTATAAGGACTGGTAACTTGGTATAGGGTGCTACGGTACATAGGCCTGAGTGCAGTACAGTCTGCTGTTCTGTAAGGACCGCTATCGGTCCACAATACATAGGGTTGCCGTGCACTACTGCTGACCGCTGCCCTATACTGCAGCAGTCCTTCATTGGTATAGGGACTGACGTACAGTCTGCTAATCACTAACACACAACCTGCTTGGTCCACAAAAGTTCTTATAAGGACTGGTAACTTGGTATAGGGTGCTACGGTACATAGGCCTGAGTGCGTTACAGTCTGCTGTTCTGTAAGGACCGCTATCGGTCCACAATACATAGGGTTGCCGTGCACTACTGCTGACCGCTGCCCTATACTGCAGCAGTCCTTCAGCGGTATAGGGACTGACGCACAGTCTGCTAAACACTAATACACAACCTGCTTGGTCCACAAAAGTTCTTATAAGGACTGGTAACTTGGTATAGGGTGCTACGGTACATAGGCCTGAGTGCGTTACAGTCTGCTGTTCTGTAAGGACCGCTATCGGTCCACAATACATAGGGTTGCCGTGCACTACTGCTGACCGCTGCCCTATACTGCAGCAGTCCTTCATTGGTATAGGGACTGACGTACAGTCTGCTAATCACTAACACACAACCTGCTTGGTCCACAAAAGTTCTTATAAGGACTGGTAACTTGGTATAGGGTGCTACGGTACATAGGCCTGAGTGCGTTACAGTCTGCTGTTCTGTAAGGACCGCTATCGGTCCACAATACATAGGGTTGCCGTGCACTACTGCTGACCGCTGCCCTATACTGCAGCAGTCCTTCAGCGGTATAGGGACTGACGCACAGTCTGCTAAACACTAACACACAACCTGCTTGGTCCACAAAAGTTCTTATAAGGACTGGTAACTTGGTATAGGGTGCTACGGTACATAGGCCTGAGTGCGTTACAGTCTGCTGTTCTGTAAGGACCGCTATCGGTCCACAATACATAGGGTTGCCGTGCACTACTGCTGACCGCTGCCCTATACTGCAGCAGTCCTTCATTGGTATAGGGACTGACGTACAGTCTGCTAATCACTAACACACAACCTGCTTGGTCCACAAAAGTTCTTATAAGGACTGGTAACTTGGTATAGGGTGCTACGGTACATAGGCCTGAGTGCGTTACAGTCTGCTGTTCTGTAAGGACCGCTATCGGTCCACAATACATAGGGTTGCCGTGCACTACTGCTGACCGCTGCCCTATACTGCAGCAGTCCTTCATTGGTATAGGGACTGACGTACAGTCTGCTAATCACTAACACACAACCTGCTTGGTCCACAAAAGTTCTTATAAGGACTGGTAACTTGGTATAGGGTGCTACGGTACATAGGCCTGAGTGCGTTACAGTCTGCTGTTCTGTAAGGACCGCTATCGGTCCACAATACATAGGGTTGCCGTGCACTACTGCTGACCGCTGCCCTATACTGCAGCAGTCCTTCAGCGGTATAGGGACTGACGCACAGTCTGCTAAACACTAACACACAACCTGCTTGGTCCACAAAAGTTCTTATAAGGACTGGTAACTTGGTATAGGGTGCTACGGTACATAGGCCTGAGTGCGTTACAGTCTGCTGTTCTGTAAGGACCGCTATCGGTCCACAATACATAGGGTTGCCGTGCACTACTGCTGACCGCTGCCCTATACTGCAGCAGTCCTTCATTGGTATAGGGACTGACGTACAGTCTGCTAATCACTAACACACAACCTGCTTGGTCCACAAAAGTTCTTATAAGGACTGGTAACTTGGTATAGGGTGCTACGGTACATAGGCCTGAGTGCGTTACAGTCTGCTGTTCTGTAAGGACCGCTATCGGTCCACAATACATAGGGTTGCCGTGCACTACTGCTGACCGCTGCCCTATACTGCAGCAGTCCTTCAGCGGTATAGGGACTGACGCACAGTCTGCTAAACACTAACACACAACCTGCTTGGTCCACAAAAGTTCTTATAAGGACTGGTAACTTGGTATAGGGTGCTACGGTACATAGGCCTGAGTGCAGTACAGTCTGCTGTTCTGTAAGGACCGCTATCGGTCCACAATACATAGGGTTGCCGTGCACTACTGCTGACCGCTGCCCTATACTGCAGCAGTCCTTCATTGGTATAGGGACTGACGTACAGTCTGCTAATCACTAACACACAACCTGCTTGGTCCACAAAAGTTCTTATAAGGACTGGTAACTTGGTATAGGGTGCTACGGTACATAGGCCTGAGTGCGTTACAGTCTGCTGTTCTGTAAGGACCGCTATCGGTCCACAATACATAGGGTTGCCGTGCACTACTGCTGACCGCTGCCCTATACTGCAGCAGTCCTTCAGCGGTATAGGGACTGACGCACAGTCTGCTAAACACTAATACACAACCTGCTTGGTCCACAAAAGTTCTTATAAGGACTGGTAACTTGGTATAGGGTGCTACGGTACATAGGCCTGAGTGCGTTACAGTCTGCTGTTCTGTAAGGACCGCTATCGGTCCACAATACATAGGGTTGCCGTGCACTACTGCTGACCGCTGCCCTATACTGCAGCAGTCCTTCATTGGTATAGGGACTGACGTACAGTCTGCTAATCACTAACACACAACCTGCTTGGTCCACAAAAGTTCTTATAAGGACTGGTAACTTGGTATAGGGTGCTACGGTACATAGGCCTGAGTGCGTTACAGTCTGCTGTTCTGTAAGGACCGCTATCGGTCCACAATACATAGGGTTGCCGTGCACTACTGCTGACCGCTGCCCTATACTGCAGCAGTCCTTCAGCGGTATAGGGACTGACGCACAGTCTGCTAAACACTAACACACAACCTGCTTGGTCCACAAAAGTTCTTATAAGGACTGGTAACTTGGTATAGGGTGCTACGGTACATAGGCCTGAGTGCGTTACAGTCTGCTGTTCTGTAAGGACCGCTATCGGTCCACAATACATAGGGTTGCCGTGCACTACTGCTGACCGCTGCCCTATACTGCAGCAGTCCTTCATTGGTATAGGGACTGACGTACAGTCTGCTAATCACTAACACACAACCTGCTTGGTCCACAAAAGTTCTTATAAGGACTGGTAACTTGGTATAGGGTGCTACGGTACATAGGCCTGAGTGCGTTACAGTCTGCTGTTCTGTAAGGACCGCTATCGGTCCACAATACATAGGGTTGCCGTGCACTACTGCTGACCGCTGCCCTATACTGCAGCAGTCCTTCATTGGTATAGGGACTGACGTACAGTCTGCTAATCACTAACACACAACCTGCTTGGTCCACAAAAGTTCTTATAAGGACTGGTAACTTGGTATAGGGTGCTACGGTACATAGGCCTGAGTGCGTTACAGTCTGCTGTTCTGTAAGGACCGCTATCGGTCCACAATACATAGGGTTGCCGTGCACTACTGCTGACCGCTGCCCTATACTGCAGCAGTCCTTCAGCGGTATAGGGACTGACGCACAGTCTGCTAAACACTAACACACAACCTGCTTGGTCCACAAAAGTTCTTATAAGGACTGGTAACTTGGTATAGGGTGCTACGGTACATAGGCCTGAGTGCGTTACAGTCTGCTGTTCTGTAAGGACCGCTATCGGTCCACAATACATAGGGTTGCCGTGCACTACTGCTGACCGCTGCCCTATACTGCAGCAGTCCTTCATTGGTATAGGGACTGACGTACAGTCTGCTAATCACTAACACACAACCTGCTTGGTCCACAAAAGTTCTTATAAGGACTGGTAACTTGGTATAGGGTGCTACGGTACATAGGCCTGAGTGCGTTACAGTCTGCTGTTCTGTAAGGACCGCTATCGGTCCACAATACATAGGGTTGCCGTGCACTACTGCTGACCGCTGCCCTATACTGCAGCAGTCCTTCATTGGTATAGGGACTGACGTACAGTCTGCTAATCACTAACACACAACCTGCTTGGTCCACAAAAGTTCTTATAAGGACTGGTAACTTGGTATAGGGTGCTACGGTACATAGGCCTGAGTGCGTTACAGTCTGCTGTTCTGTAAGGACCGCTATCGGTCCACAATACATAGGGTTGCCGTGCACTACTGCTGACCGCTGCCCTATACTGCAGCAGTCCTTCAGCGGTATAGGGACTGACGCACAGTCTGCTAAACACTAACACACAACCTGCTTGGTCCACAAAAGTTCTTATAAGGACTGGTAACTTGGTATAGGGTGCTACGGTACATAGGCCTGAGTGCAGTACAGTCTGCTGTTCTGTAAGGACCGCTATCGGTCCACAATACATAGGGTTGCCGTGCACTACTGCTGACCGCTGCCCTATACTGCAGCAGTCCTTCATTGGTATAGGGACTGACGTACAGTCTGCTAATCACTAACACACAACCTGCTTGGTCCACAAAAGTTCTTATAAGGACTGGTAACTTGGTATAGGGTGCTACGGTACATAGGCCTGAGTGCGTTACAGTCTGCTGTTCTGTAAGGACCGCTATCGGTCCACAATACATAGGGTTGCCGTGCACTACTGCTGACCGCTGCCCTATACTGCAGCAGTCCTTCAGCGGTATAGGGACTGACGCACAGTCTGCTAAACACTAACACACAACCTGCTTGGTCCACAAAAGTTCTTATAAGGACTGGTAACTTGGTATAGGGTGCTACGGTACATAGGCCTGAGTGCAGTACAGTCTGCTGTTCTGTAAGGACCGCTATCGGTCCACAATACATAGGGTTGCCGTGCACTACTGCTGACCGCTGCCCTATACTGCAGCAGTCCTTCATTGGTATAGGGACTGACGTACAGTCTGCTAATCACTAACACACAACCTGCTTGGTCCACAAAAGTTCTTATAAGGACTGGTAACTTGGTATAGGGTGCTACGGTACATAGGCCTGAGTGCGTTACAGTCTGCTGTTCTGTAAGGACCGCTATCGGTCCACAATACATAGGGTTGCCGTGCACTACTGCTGACCGCTGCCCTATACTGCAGCAGTCCTTCAGCGGTATAGGGACTGACGCACAGTCTGCTAAACACTAACACACAACCTGCTTGGTCCACAAAAGTTCTTATAAGGACTGGTAACTTGGTATAGGGTGCTACGGTACATAGGCCTGAGTGCAGTACAGTCTGCTGTTCTGTAAGGACCGCTATCGGTCCACAATACATAGGGTTGCCGTGCACTACTGCTGACCGCTGCCCTATACTGCAGCAGTCCTTCATTGGTATAGGGACTGACGTACAGTCTGCTAATCACTAACACACAACCTGCTTGGTCCACAAAAGTTCTTATAAGGACTGGTAACTTGGTATAGGGTGCTACGGTACATAGGCCTGAGTGCGTTACAGTCTGCTGTTCTGTAAGGACCGCTATCGGTCCACAATACATAGGGTTGCCGTGCACTACTGCTGACCGCTGCCCTATACTGCAGCAGTCCTTCATTGGTATAGGGACTGACGTACAGTCTGCTAATCACTAACACACAACCTGCTTGGTCCACAAAAGTTCTTATAAGGACTGGTAACTTGGTATAGGGTGCTACGGTACATAGGCCTGAGTGCGTTACAGTCTGCTGTTCTGTAAGGACCGCTATCGGTCCACAATGCATAGGGTTGCCGTGCACTACTGCTGACCGCTGCCCTATACTGCAGCAGTCCTTCAGCGGTATAGGGACTGACGCACAGTCTGCTAAACACTAACACACAACCTGCTTGGTCCACAAAAGTTCTTATAAGGACTGGTAACTTGGTATAGGGTGCTACGGTACATAGGCCTGAGTGCAGTACAGTCTGCTGTTCTGTAAGGACCGCTATCGGTCCACAATACATAGGGTTGCCGTGCACTACTGCTGACCGCTGCCCTATACTGCAGCAGTCCTTCATTGGTATAGGGACTGACGTACAGTCTGCTAATCACTAACACACAACCTGCTTGGTCCACAAAAGTTTTTATAAGGACTGGTAACTTGGTATAGGGTGCTACGGTACATAGGCCTGAGTGCAGTACAGTCTGCTGTTCTGTAAGGACCGCTATCGGTCCACAATACATAGGGTTGACGTGCACTACTGCTGACCGCTGCCCTATACTGCAGCAGTCCTTCAGCGGTATAGGGACTAAGAGTTTTGTCACAGGGTGATTTAAAAAATGACAGGCAGAGGAAGAGGCAGGCCCTTCCGCAGGGGTGGTAGGGGTAGGGCAGGAGCAACAGCCTTGAGCCAAAGTGGGAAGTTGCAGAAGGTGCGTTCAATTACTTTAAAGGACGCACCAGACTTGGTTGAGTGGCTCACTCAGCCTTATTCTTCTGCACCCTCCTCATCCTCTCGATCTGCACCCTCTTCTTCACTCTCTGCTATGTGCACCCCCAAAGACACTACCACCAACAACACGACCACCACCACCACCACCACATACCTTCCGCTTGAGTCACTGGAATTATTTTCCGATCCATATCAAGAGGACATTTCTGATGCGCAGCCACTCTTGGTATTGGATCAGGAAGAGGAGGCAGCAACAAGCGCTACTCAGCAGTCTGACGCCAGTACCCAGATCAGCCCAAGGAGGAGGTTGGTCCCCGGTGTTGCTGCCTACTCTACTTATAGCGGTGGGGAAGGTGACGTTGATGATGACGTGTCTAGTGATGTCACGTGGGTGCCCACAAGAGAGGAAGAGGAGGGGAGTTCAGAGGGAGATATGGACCAGCAGATAGGGAGGAGAAGCAGCAATGACTTACATTGCACAGCAGGGACAAAGCAGACTGCAAATGTATCAGGAGCGAGTCATCGACCATGTACGGTCACATCTGGCGCTCCCAGGACACCGGCACATGGCTCCGCAGTGTGGGCTTTTTTTAACGTGTCCGCTGCTGACAATAGCGTTGCCATCTGCAATCTTTGCAGTCAACGCGTTAGTCGCGGTAAGCCCAATACTCACCTAGGGACGACCGCCTTAAGAAGGCACATGAGCAGCCATCACCGAGCCCAGTGGGAGCAACGGAACACACAAAGCCACACTGCAGGCTCTCACCGTCCAGCCTCGTCTTCTACTTCTCCTTCTCCTCTCTCCTCACAATTGTCCTCCACTCCACCTTCCATCACGCCAAGCTCACATTTTTCTGCAAAAAGGCAGGCTTCCGTGGGCCTAATGTTTGAGCGTAAAAAAATGATGACGCCGGATAACCCTCTTGCCCAACGGTTGGCGGCTGGCTTGTCAGAACTCATAGCCCGCCAACTACTGCCATATAAACTGGTGGACTCGGAGGCCTTTCGCAAATTTGTGGCCATTGGAACACCACAATGGAAGGTCCCAGGAAGGAAGTATTTCTCAGAGAAGGGCATCCCAGAGCTATATGGCCATGTTCAGCGGCAAGTGAATGTATCTCTGGCACACAGTGTCGGTGCCAAGATACATCTGACCACAGACACGTGGTCTAGCAAACACGGGCAGGGAAGGTATATCAGTTTTACTGCCCACTGGGTGAACCTTCTGACGGCCGTCAAGCATGTAACCCGTGGCACCCGTGTAGATTTGGTTTTACCGCCACGGATTGCATGCAGGCCTGACTCTTCTTCTCCTCCTCCTACTCCATCCTCCTCCCTCTCCTCCTCAGCTGCCTCCTCCTTTTCCGCTGCTAGCGTCTCTTCCACTGCACCGCCCAAGCTCCCCAGAACCTATTCCACATGCCAGGTGAGACGTTGCCATGCCGTGCTGCGTCTGTTGTGCCTGGAAGCAAAGAGCCACACTGGCCCGGCACTCCTTTCAGCTTTGCGTTCACAGGCAGATGAGTGGCTAACACCGCTCAATTTGACAGTTGGTAAAGTGGTGTGTGACAACGGTGCCAATCTGCTTAGCGCATTGAAACAGGGCAAAATCACGCACGTGCCGTGCATGGCACACGTCTTAAACTTGGTCGTGCAGCGATTCCTTGTCAAATACCCTGGGGTCCAGGACATCTTGCGGCAGGCAAGGAAAATCTCGGCCCATTTCAGAAGATCTTACACGGCCATGGCTCGCCTTGCTGACATTCAGCGGCGACACCATCTGCCGGTCAGACGTCTTATTTGCGATTGCCCGACGCGATGGAACTCAACCTTCTATATGCTTGATAGGCTGCTCCAGCAGAAACGTGCAGTTAACGTCTACCTGTATGAACTCTGCGAAAGAAACGGTTCTGGGGAGCTGGGTTTTTTTTCACCGCGCCAGTGGCTGCTCATGCGCGACACATGCAGACTTCTGCGGCCATTTGAGGAGATCACCAAACTGGTCAGTCGCAGCCATGGCGCCATCAGTGACATGGTACCTTATGCCTTCTTTCTGGAGCGTGCATTGCGTCGTGTCATTGATCAGGCTGTGGAGGAGCAGGAGCGGGAAGATGAGGAAGTCGCAATGCTGGATGAATTCCCAGGGGGGGCTACTCTATCTGAGACAAGTCAACAACAGGAGTCTGATGAGGAGTCAGAGGAGGATGGTGCCGGGGCGGATGAGCAGGAGCAAGAAGAGCATGCTTTAAACCTTTCTGGGATCCCTGTTGTGCGAGGATGGGGAGAGGAGAATGAAGAGGACGACATTATCCTGGATGATGAGCAGGAGCCAGGCCACCACACCGCTTCCACTTTAGTGCAAATGGGGGCCTTCATGCTCCAGTGTTTTAATAGGGACCCCCGTATAAAAAGCATGAGGGTCAAGGACCAGTACTGGGTGGCAACGTACTTAGACCCCCGGTACAAACACAAAATGGCGGAAATGTTACCGCCGTCGCAGAGGGCTGTCAGAATGCAGCACTTCCAGGCCTTGCTTCGAGAAATGCTGCATTCTGCTTTTGCGTGCGCTGGCAGAGGAGCAATTCCCACTCCCAGAGAAGGATTTGCGGGTACCAATCCAACAGCGCCTGCAAGAAGAGGCCGGTTTGAAGATGTGTTGGTGACTTCGGATATGAGGTCATTCTTTCAGCCGACCCATCGACAGGTGTCATCCGGATCCAGCATCAGGGAACGCCTAGACCGTCAGGTGTCCGACTACATTGGGTTAACGGCCGATGTGGACGCTCTGAGGAGTGATGAACCCCTAGACTACTGGGTGGGCAGGCTTGACCTCTGGCCAGAGCTTGCCCAATTTGCAATCGAACTGTTGGCTTGCCCCTCATCCAGTGTCCTGTCCGAAAGGACGTTCAGCGCAGCAGGGGGGATTGTGACCGATAAGCGTACTCGCCTAGCTCACCACAGTGTTAACTACCTCACATTTCTAAAAATGAATGAGGCATGGATCTCGGAGGAATTCAACACATGTGATCAGTAGACCATGTATATGTCTATAAACAATTTTTGGAATCAAGCACACAGACCTTCTTAATTCATTTGGCTCACTTCCCTGACCCAAAAAAGCACACCGTACTATATGCCCCTACCCTCCTCTTTGAAGAGGTTGAGCGGTGTCATATTTCTACTGGGGCTGCTTATTATGAGGGGTTCCCACCATCCCTGTGCTGTGCTGACTTCCTCCTGGGTGTTCTTATTATGAGGGGCTCCCACCATCCCTGTGCTGTGCTGACTTCCTCCTGGGGGTTCTTATTATGAGGGGATCACACCATCCCTGTGCTGTGCTGACTTCCTCCTGGGGGTTCTTATTATGAGGGGATCACACCATCCCTGTGCTGTGCTGACTTCCTCCTGGGGCTGCTTACGGTGCTGCTGTCAGCGCTGTATGTCACGGAGCTGCTGTCAGCGCTGTATGTCACGGAGCTGCTGTCAGCGCTGTATGTCACGGAGCTGCTGTCAGCGCTGTATGTCACGGAGCTGCTGTCAGCGCTGTATGTCACGGAGCTGCTGTCAGCGCTGTATGTCACGGAGCTGCTGTCAGCGCTGTATGTCACGGAGCTGCTGTCAGCGCTGTATGTCACGGAGCTGCTGTCAGCGCTGTATGTCACGGTGCTGCTGTCAGCGCTGTATGTCACGGAGCTGCTGTCAGCGCTGTATGTCACGGAGCTGCTGTCAGTGCTGTATGTCACGGAGCTGCTGTCAGCGCTGTATGTCACGGAGCTGCTGTCAGCGCTGTATGTCACGGAGCTGCTGTCAGCGCTGTATGTCACGGTGCTGCTGTCAGCGCTGTATGTCACGGAGCTGCTGTCAGCGCTGTATGTCACGGAGCTGCTGTCAGTGCTGTATGTCACGGAGCTGCTGTCAGCGCTGTATGTCACGGAGCTGCTGTCAGCGCTGTATGTCACGGAGCTGCTGTCAGCGCTGTATGTCACGGTGCTGCTGTCAGCGCTGTATGTCACGGAGCTGCTGTCAGCGCTGTATGTCACGGAGCTGCTGTCAGCGCTGTATGTCACGGTGCTGCTGTCAGCGCTGTATGTCACGGAGCTGCTGTCAGCGCTGTATGTCACGGTGCTGATGTCAGTGCTCTGTATTACGGTGCTGCTGTCAGTGCTCTGTATCTCCTGCACCCTCTTGTTTGCCTACCCTGGTCCCTGACCTTCCCTCTCCTCCATTGCCTTCATTAGCTCCATAGTCCTGAATTGTCAGAACAATTTCCCAAATAAAAAAAAAATGCTTGTAGTTATCGATCCCAAATTCACCTCATACATGTATTATGCTATTGTCCAGGTGGTGGGACTACGTGCTACCCCCTAATAATTACCACGTGGCCGCAAATTCGACCTAAAGGTTTGCGAAATTCGCCTCCCATTGAAGTCAATGGAGCCCGCGGCGAACGGTCGTTTTCGCGAACATTTGTGCCCGTTCGCGTTTCGCGTTCGCGAAACGTCCCGTCGGAAGTTCGTCCATCACTACTCCTACACATTTGGTGGACCTGCCCCAAAATCCAAACCTTTTGGACACAGGTTCACAGAATATCTAGCACTATCACCAACAGCACTATAGAATATACGCCAGATCGCATGCTTCTCCACCATACCTCTGTCCCCACACGCCTTTATTTGAAATCATTGAGCCTACATCTCCTTAACGCCGCCAAGCTCTGTATCCCAACCCATTGGGGCTCTCCCACTACTCCCTCTATTAGTGATTGGTTAAATAAGGTAGCGAAAGTAGCGGAAATGGAGGAGCTCATTCACATTGCCCGAGACTCCCCACAAAGGTACGCGCGGACCTGGGATAAGTGGACACATTTCCGAGATTATGGCTGCCTTTTCTCCTCAGACAGCTCACATAATTAAATACTCGTCACGTAAACTCCCGTCTGATTTGGAATACGACCTGGTCTTGGCCCAGGCGGTGCATTCTTTTTTAGATCAAGGGAACTCGAGAGGACTGCCGTACGCACTCACACAACGCGGTGCATCCCTGGTGGGGGGAGCCCGGAGAGACGTCACCCCTCCTTTCCTATGCCCCTATCCTATCCCCTTCCCCCCTCATACTTGCCCCATCCACACCCCCCATCTCCTAGTACCCCGTTAACCTCCCCCTTGCGGGGAGATGCTCCAGACACAGACGACCTAGATTTTAGCCCGGCTGACTGGTTCCGGTCAGCCGTATACCCACTTTTTCTGCCCCACATACCATACTCTCACCCAACATTCCTCCCGTACTTTAGCTCAAATTAGCAATCCCTATTGGATTAGACGACGCCCACAACTAATGACATACTCCGGCAACTTCAATTTTGGGCTGTGTACAATACACTTTCCGACTATCTGCAATGGGAACCTATCGGGCCAATCTTCGCGATCCTTCCATTTATAGTCAATATTGTCTTGGGTTTAGATTGAAATGGGAAGCAAGATGGGTTCGTGATCACCTCTAAGTTTATACTGTTATCTGTGACCACAACATGTACTATGCTTTTTTTTTTTTTTTAGTTCATTCTGTATTGCTTGTTATTGTATTGTTTGAAAATTCAATAAATTCTTTATGGAAAAAAAAATAATCTCCATAGGCGACGCTTGAAATTTTTTTACAGGTTACATATTGAGAGTTACAGAGGAGGTCTAGAGCTAAAATTGTTGCTTGCGCTCTAATGCACGTGGCGATACCTCACATGTATAGTTCGAATGGCGTTTACATATGTGGGTGGGACTAACGTGTGCGTTCGCTTCTAAGGGGGAGCTACTGGGGACAGGGGCGTTTTAAAAAACAAACTTTTTTATTTTATTTTTTATTTTACTTTTTATTTTATTTTATTTCTACTTTATTTTTACAACTTTTTTTTGATCACTTTTATTCCTATTACAAGGAATGTAAACATCCCTGGTAATGGGAATCATTCATGTCAGGTCCTCTTTATGGAGAGATGTGGAGTCAATAAGACCCCACATCTCTCCTCCAGACTGGAAAGCATGAGATCGTGAAAAAAATTTCACCGATCCCATGCTGACAGCCACGATCGCGGCTTTGTTTACTTCCGGGAACCCGGGCGTGACGTCATAACGTCGCGCCCGGGCCTCCGATAGTCATAGAGATGATTGGTGACCACCTGGTCACCGGAAATCTCTATCGCCATCATCCGGCGGGGGACGATTCTTTCTCTGGGTCCCCGATGGCACGGGAGAGCCCGGAGAAGCACCGGATGGTGGCGGGAGGGGGGGAAGTCCTCTCCCATCACTTGTAAGAACGATCAATCGGTGGAACTGCCGCTATGATCATTCTTATGGTGTACAGAATCGCCGGCTGAAAACAAAGATATCTGAATGATGCCTGTGGCTGCTAACATCATTCAGATACTCCCACTGAAAGTTCAGGACGTCATATGACGGCCGTGGGCGGGAAGTGGTTAAAACTGAAAATTTGCAGTACAGTCGGGTAATTCCATATTTTGTTATTTAGCCAGTTCCCCGCGGCTCACGCATATTTACTGCGGCACAATGGCACCGCTGCACAAAACCCTGTACGAGGGTGTCCTTTAAGAGCTGCCAGAGGGCGCGTGCATGCCCACTGCACGGCGGGGGACTCAATTTGCATGGTAGGCAGCCACCATCGCATATATGAGAGCCAGCATGGGGATTTGTGTGTGTAGACTCACAAATCCCTGTTCTGTCAGGGGAGAGAAGACATATTGTTTGTTCCTACTAAGTAGGAACAACAATATGTTTCCCCCTCCCAGTCAGTCCAATTCCATCACACTTAGAATATGTTGAGGGAACACACATTTAACCACTTGATTGCCCCCTAGTGTTAACCACTTCCCTACCAGTGACACAACAATCAGTGCATTTTTATAGCACTGTTAACTGTATAAATGTCAATGGCCCCAAAAATGTGTGAAAGGTGTCCGATCTGTCCGTTGCAATGTCTCAGTACCGCTAAAAATTGCTAATCACTGTCATTACTAGCAAAAAAATAAATAAAAATGCCATAAATATTTTCCATAGTTTGTAGACAATATAACTTTTGCGTAAACCAATCAATATACGCTTATTGCAATTTTGTTTTACCAAAAATATGTAGAAGAATATATATTGGCCTAAACTCATGAAGAAATTTGTTTTTTTTAAAACATTTTTGGGGATATTTATTATAGCAAAAAGTTAAAAATATTGTTGTTTTTTTTTCAAAATTGTCGCTTTTTCTTTGTTTATAGCGTAAAAAATAAAAACCACAGAGGTGATCAAATACCACCAAAAGAAATCTCTATTTGTGGGGAAAAAAGAATGCACATTTCATTTGTGTACAGCATTTCATGACTGCACAATTGTCAGTTAAAATGATGAAGTGCCAAATTGTAAACAGTGTTCTGTTCAAGAAGGGGGTAAAATCTTCTGGGGCTGAAGTGGTTAAAAAAAAATCTTGTTTAAGATTTTTTTACATGAAGTATGGGGTTTAAACAGTGTCATATTCCCCGTGCTTTAGAGCATTTAGGGTAAACTTGAAGTTTAATGCAAAAAAAAAATATTGAAAGCCATAAAGAGGGCAGCTTTTTCATATTTTTCACTCTTAATTTAAATTAATATCATTAACTTATTAGCTAGCCCTTAAAAGAAACAGGCCATTTCTGCTATACTGAAATACAGATATTACTGCAGTAATGGACAGTGAATCAAACTCTCACAAAATAGTAATGCATTAAACATTAACTGTGCTCTCTGCATAAATTAAAACACTTAAATGAATACAGTTATGCACTCATTTAAAATGATTTTATTGATAAATGCAGCCAGTATTAATACCTGGATTTGGTTTGATTTCAGCCTCTTGTTATCTCCTATACAGCAACATTCAAACAGAGAGGGAGGGGTAGCACTTGGCGCTAATCAGGTGTTCTGCATTTTTACATGCACTGACAAGAAACATGCTTGGCAAGAAGATATAACAGAGAGATGAGGATGATTAACTGCATAGTACATGCAGCTAGACAGATCAGTGATGGCTTGTTTTTAGTGAAACTCTAGGCAAACAGATGGATACAGGATTGAAATACGTATTTGTTTACTGTTTTCAACATTTTAATCAAACATTCTTGCAATAAGCACACCTCTACTTTATGATTACTGACTCCTGGGTAAGCTTCCTGCTGAACGGAGGAGGTGATGCTAATTCCTTGTTCATTCAGAGAAGAGTAAAAAGAGGTAGACTAAAAAATCTTCTAAAGTTCCCTTGTCCTTCACTACCTTCCTAATGAAAAGTAGAACTAGTTTTGGGTAGTGTAGAAAGGGTTTTAGACAGAACCTCTGTGTAACCATTAGGGACATTCACTCTCCTAACTTGTAATGGTGACTGTTATAATCCAAAATATTAATAGTTTGACCAAAACCTGTGAAGGAGTTGTTATCCGATGGGGACACCGGTACTAAAGAAGGCTGTCAAAGCTGGTATTGTCCCTCATTTTGTGATGATTTCTACTCACTTTGTGTCATGTATCTTGAGGGAAATCTCCCATATTGGAATATAGACAGCAATAAAAATCTGACAGAAGGCAGGACATCTTTCTCCACCCTAGTTCTACTAAAGAACCTGGAGTATGTTAACTGTTTCTTCTCTCTTTGCTATTTTACAAACAGAGCCTAGAATTATTTCAGTTTGTACAGCAAGGTTCATGGTTCAAGAGAGTGTGGGGATATATCTTTAGCTGTACTATATTATTCAGCAAAACATCTACGGTACCAATTTGCAACGACTGCATAGGTATTCATCTTCTTGGACTTTTCTACATTGTGTAGCAATACAATTGTATTTTTACCATTTGAGTTCCATAGCATAGCTTACAACACAACTCCAGATTTGGAGTGTGTCGTCCCTTATGGCTCCCCACTCCTCTTCGAGCACCCCCAGTACTCCTTACAAAAATGTGCATGCATGTAGGCTGGGGGCTAGGGAAGACCCAGGCAGTGGGCACCCAAAGGGAAGACTCAGCACACAGTGGTTGAAATTATATTGTTTCACAGTTCTAGTACAGTTACAGTTCCAGGCACAACAATTAAGTCTCTTCAACGCCAATATCTGAGCGACAACATTAACACACGAGACGGTACGCCAGCAGGAGAGTGGAAAACTGAGGGTGGCAGGGCCTGTCAAAGAAGCTCAAGGCAGGCAGATGCAGTAGCTTAAACCAGAGAAATCTATAAGGTAGTCTGCATAGATTCCTACACTGTCCCTCATCCTCTGGAACCCGTCCATACACTAGTTTCACTCTCCCTGACCAACGGGTTCCTGTCCTTAATCGTGCCACATGCAGAATGTGCTTCAACTGCAGTGAGCCAGAGCTTTTTGTAAGCTCTGACTTCACTAAAGATAACCCCAGGGGTCAGCCAGGGTGAGAATATCCAATTGGACAGAAGCCCACCTGATGACTCATATGGAGGCCTAATGGTAATAAGTATTGGCCCTGTCCTCCACTCTACCTGCAAGGTGGATGAAACAGTGCCACCTGTGAAAGGAGGTCAACATGTACCTGCCTACCTTCTCTTTTTTTTTCCAGGAGTGCTTTTTCACTCTATTCTTTCTTGGTGGTGAACAGATCCTAAAAGCTGCATAAAGTGGTACCAATTATTGATGTGGCATCGGCCTTTGCCGAAGACGAACCTTAAAACCCTGCACTCACAGAAAGTGGAACAACCTTTGACTGGAATTTTTTGGGGGTTGGTTTCCAGCTTTCCATGTCCAGATAATGAAATATTTTACACGTTTCTCATCAAAATTTCTCTCAAGTTAAATTGGAGTTGTTGGTAAACCACAATTAAACGACTTGACACAAATTCTTATAAGAGAATGTAAAAAAACGAAACGTCCATATTCATCACTTAAACGGCTGCAGCTGCCCCCCACCAGCTCTACATCGAGAGCTGAGAAATTAATGACTGCTGATCGCTCAGTACTCAAGTCCCTCCTGAGCACAGAGCACCGACTGTCATTCATTAGCTCTGTGCTGTGCCCTTCCAGTGCTCACTGGAGAGCTGGGCTGGGAAAGATGTGGGAGCAGCTGGCTTAGGCTCTCTGTGGCGTGCTAGGAGGCTGAGCCAGGAAGGTGTGGGAGTGGCTGGCTTAGGCTCTGTGGCGCACTACGAGGTTGAGCCAGCTACCAGTCAGGCATTTGGGTGGATCCTGACATTGTCAGGATCCATGTAGAACCTGGACCAACTCTGTGACATCAGTGGGGCAAAGTCTGCTGTTGGTTGAATCTGGGTCACAGGATTGCAGAGCTAGGTGCACTCCTGTCACCCACAGGAGAACTATGTCCAAAAGAACTTTGGCCATGCTTCTTTAATTCCATTTAGACTGAATCAAGTATTCCTTAAATTGTATTAAATAATTATTTAGCTTCTTCCCCTCTCTTTTGACTCTAGGTCATAACATTACAGAATTTGGATAGGTCCAAGGAGCGAATATTTATAAAATGCATTGTATACTGTGCTGTTATTAATTGGGTTGACCTTCATGGGCTCTGGAAACGCATTATAATGATTCAGGGCATCTTGCTAACATATAAATCACAACTTTTTGACAGTCTCTACCTTGCAAACAAGCAATAGGATATCTCTTTATACAGGCACATTTTTCATTTTTTTTCAGGTATTTACCAAAACATTTTCAAGCTATAGTTATATAATGGATATGGGCTGAAAGTGTACACTCTCAGGCTTAAATTGAGGGTATGAACATCCAAATCGGAGGAATGGTTAAGGAATTACAGCTCTTAAGAATAGCCATCCTCCTTTTTCAAGGGACTAGAAATAATTGGACAATTGAATCAAAAGCTGTTTTATAACCAGGTTGTGGGCTACTCCTTTGTTATTTCTTCATCAATTAAGCAGGTAAATGGTCTGGAGTTGATTCTAAGTATGGCATTTGGATTTGAAATCTATTTCTGTATACCTACATAATGCGTTCAAAGGAGCTGTCCATACAAGCAAGTGAAACAGGCCATTGTAATGCTTCAAAAAATAAACAAATTTATCTGAAAGATAGCAGCAACATTAGGAGTGGCCAAATCAACAGTTTGGTACATTCTGAGAAATGAAGAAAGCACTGGTGAGTGCAGCAACATAAAAAGGCCTGGACGTCCACGGAAGACAACAGTGGTGGATGATTACAAGATCCTCTCTATGGTAAAGAAAAACCCATTCACAACATACAGACAAGTGAAGGACACTCTCCAGGAGGTGGGCATATCATTGTTAAAGTCTACAATCAAGAGAAGACTTCACAAGAGCAAATACAGAGGGTTCACCACAAGGTGCAAACCATTCATAAGCCTGAAGAATAGAAAAGCCAGATTGTACTTTGCCAAAGAACATTTAAAAAAGACAGACCGGTTCTGGAAAAGCATTTTTTGGACAAATGAAACTAAGATTATCTGTACCAGAATGATGGGAATAAAAGAGTTTGCATAAGGCTTGAACAGCTCATGATCCAAAGCACACAATGTCATCTGTAAAACATAATGTAGGCAGTGTGATGGCATGGGCATGCATGGCTTCCAGTGTCACTGGATCATTGGTGTTTATTGATGATGTGATAGAAGACAGAAGCAGCCAGATGAATTCTGCAGTGTTTAGAGATATACTGTCAGCCCAGAGTCAGCCATATGCAGCAAAGTTGATTGGACGGCGCTTCACAGTACAGATGGACAAGCCAAAACACACCACAAAAGAAACCCAGGAGCTTTTGAAGCAAAAGAAGTGGAATATTCTACAATGGCTGAGTCAATCACCTGATCTCAATCCAACTGAGCATGCATTTCACTTGCTGAAGGAAAAACTAAAAGCAGAAAGACCCACCAACAAAGAACAAGTTTAAGGCTGCATGAAGCCTGCCCTCCTTTGCCTCCTCCCCTTGTGGTCGTAGGCTCTCATGACGTAATTTCCAGGTCCCGCTGTGCAGGTTGGCTGCGGTCGTAGTTGCGGGTCCGCTCTCGGTGCTCGCTCCGGGCGCCGCCGGGAGGCCAGCCACCTGCCCACCTGTCTTCTTGTCACCCCTTGGGTTGTCCAACATCACGATGTGGGGCCGTCCACCTGCCTGCTTCTCCCGATGCTTGCGGCGGGGAGGGGGGGCGTTCGGCTCACCCACCAGCTCCGCCCGCCAGCTCCACTGTGGTTTCCTCATTGGGGGGGCTGTCTGCCCGCTTCTTGCAGTGTTCGTGCTGGAAGGGGGGGTGTCCAGCCGCCTGCTTCTCCTGGTGCTACCTGCCCACATTCGGATGCTCCATCCAGCATTCGGCGGGGCGCCCGGCCACTTTCGCCTGTGCTCGCGCCAGGGGAGGGGGGCCTTCATCCTCCCTCTTTCTCCCTGGTGCACCGGCATCGGGGGAAGGGGGTGTCTCTGCATGCTGTCACCCCTCCAGTGCTGTGTGGGAGGGGGGAGGGGGCCCTGGGGGACGTTGGGAGCTGGGCCCATTTGCATTGGGGCACCCGGGGGCTGTGCGGGGCGGGGTTTCGATGTGTGTCGTGGGCTTTGCTGATGCCGGTGTCTCCTCTGCGGCAGGTGTGTGTCCCGATGCAGTGTTCTCACGGCAGTGGTGGGCAATTTCTCCTCACGTTGTGCATTTGTGGTTGTGTCTCCCGGCTCCACCATTTCACTGGTCCGGGCTGGTGGGGCTGCAGCCAGCTTGTCTTTTCGCTCGTGCACTCGGCCATCCGGGGTGTGATGCTCCCGGTTTCTGCATTTGTGCGGCCGGGTGTTCGTGGGCTCCGTGGTTGTTCGCATGTGGTCGCACATGGGGGGGTTGCTTGCAGTTGTTTCTTATGTTTTCATATGCAGGTGGCGTTTTTCTTGCAGCCTCAGTTCTTATTCTTCTCACGTTTCCATCAGCTCGCGCTACTCATGTTTCTCATTCAGTCACGTTTCCTTCACGCAGCTTACATTCTTGTCACAAGTTTCTTAGTCTGCTCACGTTTCTCTCACAAGTTATGTTCCTGATCCAGTTGTGTGTCATTTCCACACTAACTTTAATTTCCTAGCTGCGTCCGGCCAGGAGTTGCTCAATGGTATGGAACGATTGGTAAGTCAGCCTATTTTTCTACTGGCTCAGGGGATTTAGTGGATTCCAGAACCCTCTCGGGGCCTAGGCCGGTATCAGTAGGCCTAGGTCTCAGACGCAGGTTCCGGTGTCACACCTTCTCTTCAGTTCCAGTTTTGTGATGGATTGGGTTTCCATTTGGCTGACGCAGCAGCCTTGATCATTAGGTTTTATTTTGAATGCCAGGAAGGCTCATGACACTGCTTGGCATATTTTCCAGGCTTCCCGGTCAAGATTTCCTAGTCCTGATGGTTTCTATTTGCTTTTTTGTTTTTTGCCTCTTCCAGCTCGTATCGGCCCACAGCACTTTTGGGACGTATCGAGCTGAATCTCGGCATTTTCATATTGTTGGAAGACCCGTCAAGTTTTCTTATTTTCTGTACATTCTATTTAAGTCGTCCTCAGGGATCCAGAAGAGTAGACCCCCTGCTGTGCTCAGCACACTTTCCATTGTGGGTGAGGGTGTGTCTGAGGGTGTGTCGCTTGCCACAGGCAGGGCATCTCCCTGTATTTATCGATGAACAGAGGGAGGAAGCTATGATCATTGAACCCGTCCATAATGTCTGCAAGACACAACACAAGACAAACCTTAATGTCAGGCTAAACTCCACTAATGCAGGCCTCAATCTAGAAGCAGTATAGCCTAGTGATGTACCAAGTTCAAAATGTTACCTTTGTTTGCACGTTCGCTGTGTCAGCTTCTCCCTCTGTTCACAGATCATACGGACGACACACGCGTGTTGCGTTTTATATACAGTGTGCATGCGTGAAACTCCGCCTGCCCCTGACATTCTTTCTAGACTATTCCCCGCTTCGCTTTCGGCGCAGTGGGGAGAGCACATGGCTGAGAGAACGCAGGTGCGCAATCAGAGTTCCACTAACGAGGAGGAGGGTGAAGAAAGCCCGGAGCCTGGAACGTCCTGATCCAGGAAGAGCAGATTTAAGGCCTCAAATATGTCTTTTGGAGAAATGTTGGAGATGGTGGACATATTGAACAGGACCGACTATGATGGGAAGTATGGACCTTACCCAAAGCCAAATATCAGAAAGGCCAAGATCATGAATAAAGTTGTGAAGAGTCTTCAGAAGAATTTTGGGGTACGCCGATCCATGGGTCAACTGAGAAAACGCTGGTCAGACCTGAAACTGAGGGAGCACGAGCAGTACATAAGGATCAAGCGTGTTCTTCAAAAAAGTAAGTAGTTGTTGTATGTTCATATGATTATTCTTGCTTGCATACATGCTCCATGTGCTTTGATTTCATCATTCTGCAGGTAAGTATTCCAGCTTAACAAAGTGTCCACAATAATGTTCTCACCTTGGAACTCGGCCAAAAAACACAATTGTACAACACTTCCAAGCAATGTTTCATATTCCTATTTCTGCCCTCTGTGTGCTAACTATTCTTTTTTTACATTCTCATAGGGGAGAGAAGACTCGTCAAGTATGAGGACACCAGGGACCCCACCCCTCCCAAAGAAGGCAAAATTCCAAAACCAGAAGCAGAGGAGCAGGAGGAGGAGGAGGAAGGAGAGATCGTTGAAGTTGGACAAATTGTCACCACAACAGGTGAGTGTCGGAGAACACAGCTTCCGGTAAGCTCATCAATGTATGTCACCATATTTATAATACATGGTGTGTTTTTTTGCTTTGCTTTTTAGGTGATGTGGAAGAAGAATCCCATTTTACCAGTGAAAGTGCCCAGATCCTGATTCGGGAGATAATGGGGTACAATCGGGATTTAGAAAATATACAGCAAAACATCAATGATGTTAAAAATGTTAAAAATAAAATGAAGAACATCATTGATGTTTTGGGGAGAGTGTGAAACAGCCCAAACTAGCTAGGGTTTTATTTTTTGGCTTTTAAACGGCAACTTTTGTATTTTTTGAAAATCCAAATTTGGAAGATGCACAGATTGTGTCAACATGCGCTCATCTCCCATCATGGGGGATCAATGTACGTGTTTTGTGGAAAGTGGCTGAGATGAAGGGGTTGCAGTCCCAAAACATGTACATTGATCTCCCATGATGGGAGATAGCACATGTTGACACACTGTGCGCATCTTCCAAATTTGGATTTTCCAGGGGTGACACCCCATGTGATGAAGGCAATATCAGCCCAGTTTGTACTCATGTCTGATATTGTCTTCACTTTTCAAATTTTAACTTTGTAAGTTCCTGTGTTCTGTATGTTACACTTTGATACATGCCTGTTTACACAAAAACACAAAGTTAAAAAAAAAAATTACCTGAAAGACTGTTTTTGATACACCCAATTTGTTGGTTTGTTGTAAAACCCTTTTCTAAACGCACATGTGAATGTGCTTTGATTAAAAAGTTAAATTATCAACAATGTGTGGCTTCCTTTTTCATTGCGCAAAAGATGTATTTGGAGTAAAATTGGGTCAGAATGGGTGTTATTTACTAAAGGTAACTCCACTTTGCACTCCAAGTGCAGTTTCAGGTGCACTTTTGCAGTGCACTTGTAGTGCATAGTGGATGTGTCTTTAGTAAATAACACCTACAGTGATGTGTTAATTTTCACAATCATGCCATTTTCCTGCCATGGTGCTGAAAATGAGCAAGATTTTGGTCAGTAATGCACTACATACATTAGTCACCAAAAACAAGGTGTGTGTGTAGCAGACCAGCAACATAATAAGATTATCTGAAGAAGAGACTGTCCCCTCATCTCACTCAGAACTTGGATTTGCACTGTTGGTGAAAAAGACACAAGAAAAAACATAAATTTACCTAGGAGACACCTAAAACCAAGCCAAGCAGTAAATGAAAACAAATCTTGGCGTTTCAAAGAAAAATTTATTCCTAAAATGCCGCTCAGACATTGTCTGGCATATCAATGGCCCCTCTACCCACAAAGTAGTCCATGTATTGGGTTCTGACCTCACGGGCGCTTTGGGGGGGCAAGCCAGGACGAGCAGCTTCAAGGCCCATGAGGTACTCATTTTCCAGCAAGTCTTCTTCTTGGCCAACTGAGACCGCATAGTTTGCAGAATGTCTTTTTAGGAAATTGTGAAGAACACAGCAGGCCAGCACAATGTGATTGATTTTGTATTCCGCCATGTGGATAGGCGTTAAAAAAAGGCGGAACCGGCTGGGCAGTATTCCAAAGGTGTTCTCCACCACTCTTCAGGCTCTGGACAGGCGGAAATTAAAAATCCTCTGGTCCGGGGTGAGGGTCCTCATCGGGAAAGGCCGCATCAGATGGTTTGCCAGGGCAAACGCCTCATCTGCGACGAAGATGAAATGGAGTCCTTCCTGATTCTCTTCTGGGGGTGGCAAGCCCAGACTGCCACTCTGGAGATGCCAGTAGAACTCGTCCGTGAGAATACTCCACCATCCGACATCCGGCCATTTTGCCCCACGTCCACATACAGGAAGTCATAGGTCGCAGACACCACCGCCAACATCACGATACTATTAAACCCCTTGGGGTTAAAATAGTACGACCCCGAGTTGGGTGGTGGGACAATGCGGACATATTTCCCATCAATTGCACCTCCACAATTGGGAAAGTGGCAAAGTGGGAGGCCACAGTCTGCCATTCCTGTGGCGTTGTAGGACACTGTGGAGTGAAACAAGACCAAAAATTAGTAATTTTGCAAATCAACATTGCAAGCAGATTAGACACCAACATTTTTGGCCAAGATCAGTATATTTTGGGAACGGAGTATTTAAAGCCTAAAGTATAAGGTCCCCTTATCAGAGTCATCACCGACTCACAAAAACGGGGTCCGTCATCCGGAGATAATTCCTGAAATCATAAGGATTATTCTCCCGGATCTCACGGAGCAAAGGCATGTGCGAGAACTGGTCACACTGGCACAACCAATTCTTGGTCCACAAACGCCTCCCCTCCCTGTTCATGGACCGGGCTTGTGTCAAAGTAAGAACCCCAACACGAAGCCCCTGCACAGCACAAACTCCATGACGAGTACGTAGACAAAAAATGGTTTGAAAACGGTCGGCTGCTCAGAACGGACAACAGAAAGCACAGATAAACAGCAATGCCTGAAAGAACGAACTGAATAGCAGAAGCAAGCAGACAATAAGCAATGCAAATAAAAGCGTACTATACCAAGATATAGTCCACAATGAGAAACAAATACTTACTGACTACACGCACTGATTATCAGATACGCAAAGACAAGCAGAAACTGAAGAGCAGTACTGAACTGAATCACTAATCTGAAAAGCGCGAATCGTCTCTCACCAAACTTCTACTAACACGCAATACACACGAGATCAGCAGAAGGAGCCCAAAGGGTGCCGAACGTGGTGCTGAACTTCCCTTTTCTAGTCCCGCCGTACGCGGCTTACGTTACCGCGTTCTTGGCAACCGGAAATTCCGACAACTTGGTCCGACCAAGTGTATGCAACATGACTTCCGGACCTCGTCCGGAATTAATCCGTCGGAATAACTCCGACGGATTTGGTTGTCGGAATCTCCGACCGTGTGTACAAGGGTTTACTGTAATGGAATAAAAAGGTGGCTCTACAAAGTATTGAATCGGGGGGCTGAATACAAATGCATGCCACATTTTTCACATATTTGTAAATATGTGTAAATGTTGAAAACCATTTATCATTTTCCTTCCACATCACAATCATGTGCCACTTTTTGTTGGTCATATAAAATCCTAATAAAATGCATTCATGTTTTTGGTGGTAACATGACAAAATGTGGAAAATTTCAAGGGGTATAAATACTATTTCAAGGCACAGTAAAGGTGTGTGTCACGTGTACGTTAATTATATGCCATATCTTAGTAGAATAAGTCAGCGAAAAAAGGGCCAACAAGTAGTTTGATTGGCAGAGGCGCCCGATGCAGTTGTTCAAAGGATAAGCACTAGTCGTCTGCTTTAGTAAAATATCCAGTTGCTTTATTTGACCAAATAAAACGCATTTTGTGGCTTTAAATTGTCACTACCTCAGTTCAAGGTGATAAAATTGGTGTCTGTGGATAAAAACTTGTCATAGAGTACAATAGGTATTTAACATAACTCAAAAACACAGTCTAAAAACAGTCAAATATGCAAAGGAGAAGTGTGTAAATAATAAAATGGCTGTTTTTTTAGTTTATGTTATCTTGCTGATAATATAATATGTGTGCTTGGACTGAATGTGTGGTCTTTCTGTGCATTGCGATTGATTGTGTGGACTGTCTGTGTGCTGTAACTGATTGTGTGACAAGAAACAGGGAATGCATGTCTCTTTTTATATATATTTTTTATTATTATTATTATACAGGATTTACATAAGGCGCCAACAGTTTGCGCAGCACTTAACAAAATGAAGGCAAACAGTATATTTACTGTACATTACAATTTGGTACAAGAGGAATCAGAGGGCCCTGCTCGTTGGCACTTACAATCTAAGCGGGAGGGTTAATTGATACAAAAGGTAATAGCTGTGGGGGATGAGCTGATGAATAAAGTAAAACAGTGTATTAGATAGAAGCAGGATAGGCTTCTTTAACCACTTGCCTATAGGGCACTTACTTCCTGCCCAGGCCATTTTTCAGCTTTCAGCGCTGTCGCACTTTGAATGACAATTGCGCAGTCATGCTACACTGTACCCAAATTAAATTGTTATCATTTTCTTCACACAAATAGAGCTTTCTTTTGGTGGTATTTAATCACTGCTGTTTTTTTTTTTATCTTTTTACTAAAAAAAAACAAAAAAAGACCAAACATTTTGAATTTTTTTTTCTTTTTACTTAGTTTCTGTCAGTAAATTTTTTAACTATGTAATTTTTCTCCTTCACTGATGTGCGCTGATGAGGCGGCTGTGATGGGCACTGATAGGCTGAACTGGTGGGCATTGATAAGGTGGCACTTATGGGCACTCATGAGGCGGCATTTATGGACACTGATTAGGTGGAACTGATGAGAAGGCACTAATATGCTGCATTTATGGGCACTGATATGTGGCACTAATAGGCGGCATTAATGGGCACTGTTATGTGCCACTGATGGGCACTAATATGTAGCACTGGTGGGCACTAATAGGCAGCACTGATAGACGGCATGGATAGGTGGTACTGATGGGCATTGAGGGCTGCCACTGATGGGCGACACTGAAGGGCATTGATGTACAGCAGTGATGAGCATCACTGATAAGCGCCACTGATAGCCAGCACTGACTGGCATCACTAATGGGAACTGAATGATGGCACTTGTGGGCAGTGGTGGGCACTGATTGCTAACACTGGTGGGCAGTGTTGGGCACTGATTGGTGACTATGTTGGCGCTATATTGTAATCATATGTAGATGTCCCCCTGCGTGGATCGGCTCTTCTCTATTCATAATCTGTCAGTGTGAGGCAAAGCGCGCCAATTACTGGCATCTCCATGTTTACATGTGACCGCCTGTGATTGGACACAGCTAATTACATGGTTAAAGAGCCACAGAGATCGTGGTCGCACGGTGTCCTAGCAACATGGCGCAGCCACAATCGATGTGCTGCCTGCCTCCGTGGGGGGGGGGGGGGGGTTAAATAGAAGGGTTTTCAGGGATCATCTAAAGATGGTTACATTAGGGGACAGATATTATTATTGTGATCAGTATTTTCTTGTTTCACACAGGCATTCCGTATATCCATTTTTTATCCATCCATTGATGGATGAAATACAGACATGCATGTATCTCTATGGGACTGCGGTCGTTAGCAGGTGATTATCCGCTGACATCCACTGACATCCATCTCCGTTAATCGAAGCTAAGCTTCATTTTTAAGATGGAAGAAAACCCTATTTTTTTTCCGTAAAAAAAAATGGAATCGACGAAAAATAGATGTTAGCGGACGATCTGCTTATATCTGTTCCACTGAGATCCGTTTTTCAACCCTTCCCCCCCCCCCCCCTCATTAAGCACACTGTATATAGCTGGTTGCTAAGGAGGGGGCTGGGAAGCTGGCCATTGCGATCTTAACAACCGCTGAGTCATTAGCTGACAGGGGGGTTCAAATTGTGGGGCACTTAAAGATTGAGAAAAAAATGGCATGGTGTCCCCACCAGGCCCTTCTGGTCTAGTATGGATTCAGAGGGAACCCCCCCACGCCAATTTTTTTTTTTAAATGCCATGGGGCCCCCCAAAATCCATACTAGACCCTTATCCAAACAAGAGCCAGTTTTTGACAAGTTCTTTATTAATAGCTCTGAGCTGTCTTCTTCCACCGCCTTCTCTCCCTGAGCTGTCTTCTTCCAAAGCCGTCTTCTCCCGCCAATACGCATTCACATGGGGGACGGGATCTGGGGGCCCCCTTGTTAAAGGGTGCTTCCAGATTTTGATAATCCCCCCACCCACAGACCCCAGCAATCACTGACCAGGGTTGTTGGGAAGAGGCCCTGCCCCAAAGCATCCACCCCCCATGTTGAGGGCATGCGGACTGGTATGGTTTGGGGGGGGGCACCGGCCAGGGAACTCGGGAAGAAGTCCTTGTCCCCATCAACATGGGGCAAGGTGCTTTGGGGTGGGGGGTGCAGAGCCTGGTATGCTTCAGGATTGGGGGGCGCTCGTTTGTCCTCTCCCTTTCCTGACCTGCCGGGCTGCATGCTCGGATAAGGGCCTTCCAAATCCATACTAGATCCGAAGGGCCTGTTATGGACCTGGGGCGGGACCCCACACCGTTTTTTGGGCAATTTTTTTTCTTAATTCAGCTGTCAGCAGACATGTCAGCGGACATGAAAACCGCCCGTATCCGTTTTTTTTACACAAAACTGAACTAAGAAATGGAACGCCCGTGTGAAACCAGCCTTACAAATGTTAATTGAGCAACATCTTTCTCTGGTTTTACAAACAAAGATGGGTAATATAGATGACATAATAAAATAAACATACTGTATATAAGAAACAATAATATCATATAATAGGCGAAACAGCTGCCATATTGCTGCTGGTCTTCATTGCAGTTACAAGTATTTTAAGTCACACTTACAGTATTTAAAGTAGAAACTTTAGTATTCCAGAAAATAAAATTCCACCTCAGCACTGTGGGAAGGGGGATGGGTGATACAGAATAGCCAAGCTGAATGATAATGCTGTTGGCACATGCAGACATCACCAATGTTTAATATCACAAAAATGTTGTCTAGCTTCAAGAAATGTCCAGCCCAAGGCAAAGCTGCTCCAGCTGACTACACAAGAAATTTCCACTTTCTCCTTTTAAATTGTATGTGCCAGTGAAATACATTATGTGGATGCCTGTTTACCATTGATTGACAGCTTGTGCCTGGTCTTGCTGAGTAAACAAGTTGCAGCCATGATTGTCAGATCCTGTGCTCAATAGTCATTGATCTGCAAAGCCAAGTGTATACTCGAGTCTTTATAATTAGAACATTGTCAATGTGTACAAATAATATTTGCTATTTGTATGTGCATTTCGTATTACAAAATGCAAACATGCCATACAAAACAGTTTCCCTGGAATGTCTTTGTGCCTGAACCTTGGTATCCCATTCCATGGCAGACAAATTTTAAAAGTTGACTCTACTCTCTGTTGACTATGCTTCACACGGCTACGGATGTGTTAATTTTTTGGTACCATCCCCTATTTTCACTTTGGTAAAGTATAATTATGATTATTATTGTCCATTGGTAATGTTTACCCATTTCCTAGCCCCTGCATGGGCAATTAAGAAGCTTGCTTATGAATCATCTTGTTTATTTCCCAATAAACATATTGAATCAGAAAGTTGACTGTACACTGGTAGATTCCTAAATGATAATGGTATGGTGGATAACTGCTTTACAGATAATCAAGTACAATCAGCTGTCTCAGTTTCTCTTTCTTATGTTACATATGGCAAGCTGTAGAAAGGTAGCACAAAAAGTGGTAGCACTCTTTGGCTGCTTATAAATAGCTTGTAGGCAGGTGGAAGATTCCCCTTTAAGGGTTGCTCCTCCTGACATGGGGTACTTAAAAAAAAAAGGAGTACAGTCAAGGGGCTTTTGGTGTGTTCTCCACTTCAGTGGAGGGGCTGTGGAGGATGTTACCCTGAGTTCATGGGAATCTAGGCTAGGGACTTAAGTCAGGTTTGGTTGTGACTTGTGAATACCCTAATTGTTGTGCTCAGATATTTCTAGCTCCGAGAGGACAAAGGACCAAACCTGGAGTAGCTGTGTCCAGCAGTAAGGGCTTGAAGTAGCAATGGAATGTACCAGGAGTAGCTATGCCCAGCTGTTTTGGGTGACATTGAAACCATTGGATCACCCAGGCATCTTACATTTTCATAAGCATATGTCATCAGTCTTAGCATTCATATGAAAACACTCATTCTCCTCTGTGCTGTGTTGCTGGAGAACAAAGAAGTAAGATGTTTCTTGGAAAAAAATCAGGGACCTGTCATAATAAAACTGCTGCAGGATGCTTTAATGTCCTATTGCAAATTTTTATTTCCAGGCTGTCTTGCAAACTCTCTGGCTTCAATGCTTTTTAAGAGAGTGAAAAGGTAGGCGGCAAGATAAAGTGGGAGTTAAAGTGGTTCTAAAGGCAGAAGATTTATTTTTTATCATATTGCATTAAGATAAACAACCTTCTGTGTGTAGCAGCCCCCCTAATACTTACCTGAGCCCTATCTGGATCCAGTGATGTTGCACGAGAGACCTGGCTGTCTGGGGCTCTCCCTCTTGATTGGCTGAGACACACAGCAGGCCCCATTGGCTCCTGATGCTATCAATTAACCACTTGCCGTCTGCCCACCGTCAAATGATGGAGGAGTAGGGTGACCAACGTGTCCCGGATTGCCCGGGACTGTCCCTGAATTCATATTTGTGTCCCGAGTACCTATATTCATGGACAATACAGTGTCCTGGAATGAAATAAGGACACACAGCCACACTAATAAATGGCTCGGACAGGGGGCGGATCTGCTTGGCTCAGGCCGGCCAGGTCGGCTCGGCTTGAGCGGGTCCACTCTGCCCTGATGGGGATCATGTCCGCTCCGCTCAGACAAACTACACAAGCCGCCTTCCCCAGTCATCTCTATGTGCCGCGCTATACGCTGGGAAGTGTAGTTTCCAGCACAGCCCTGCCAATTCTCTTCTCACTGACATGGCAGACGGAAGGCACGGAGGGGACGCTCGCCTCATCCCAGGACAACGAGGAGGAAGAAGAGTCCAGCAGTGAGAGTGCAGGCTTCAGGGAACAGCCTACTAGGAAGGAAGAAGTGAGAACCGAGAGGTCGTTGAGATAGTCAGAGACAAGTCAGTATGTGTAAGTGTCCCCCTGTGCATCCCACTGTCCCCCTGTCCATCCCACTGTCCATCTCACGGTCCCCCTGTCCATCCCACTGTCCCCCTGTGCACCCCACTGTCCCCCTGTGCACCCCACTGTCCCTCTGTGCATCCTACTGTCCCTCTGTGCATCCCACTGTCCCCCTGTGCATCCCACGATCCCCCTGTCCATTCCACTGTCCCCCTGTGCATCCCACAGTTCCACTGTCCCCTTGTGCATCCCACTGTCCCCCTGTGCATCCCATGGTCCCCCTGTCCCTCCCACTGTCCCCCTGTGCATCCCACTGTCCCCCTGTGCATCCCACAGTCCAGGGCTGGATTGGGACAAAAATGTGGCCCTGGACTTCATCCAGACTGGCCCACATCAGGCTACAGTGCACATCAGGAGAGGGTACAGAGCCCAGCACATCAGAGTACAGCACATCAGGGTACAGAGCCCCCCTGTGCATCCCACTGTCCATCCCACTGTCCATCTCACGGTCCCCCTGTCCATCCCACTGTCCCCCTGTGCATCCCACTGTCCCCCTGTGCACCCCACTGTCCCCCTGTGCACCCCACTGTCCCCCTGTGCATCCTACTGTCCCTCTGTGCATCCCACTGTCCCCCTGTGCATCCCACAATCCCCCTGTCCATTCCACTGTCCCCCTGTGCATCCCACAGTTCCACTGTCCCCCTGTGCATCCTACTGTCCCCCTGTGCATCCCATGGTCCCCCTGTCCCTCCCACTGTCCCCCTGTCCCTCCCACTGTCCCCCTGTGCATCCCACTGTCCCCCTGTGCATCCCACTGTCCCCCTGTGCATCCCACAGTCCAGGGCTGGATTGGGACAAAAATGTGGCCCTGGACTTCATCCAGACTGGCCCACATCGGGGTACAGTGCACATCAGGAGAGGGTACAGAGCCCAGCACATCAGGGTACAGCACATCAGGGCATGGTACAGAGCCCAGCACATCAGACTACAGCACATCAGGGTACAGAGCCCAGCACATCAGGGTACAGAGACCAGCACATTAGGGTACAGAGCCCAGCACATCAGGGCACAAGGCACATCAGGGTACAGCACACCAGGTCACATCAGGGTACAGGGCACAGCACATCAGGGTACAAAGCCCAGTACATCAGGGCACAACACATCAGGGTACAGGGCACAGCTCATCAGGGCACAAGGCACATCAGGGAACAGGGCATCAGGGTACAGCACATCGGGGCAGGGTACAGAGCCCAGAACATCAGCGTACAGGGCACATCAGGGCACATCAAGGCACAGTACATCAGGGTATAGGACACAGCACATCAGGACACATCAGGGCACACTACATCAGGGTACAGGACACAGCACATCAGGGTATAGCACATCAGGACACAGCACATCAGGGTATAGCACATCAGGACCCAGCACATCAGGGTACAGGTCACAGTACATCAGGGCACACAACATTGAGGCACAGCACACCGGGGCACAGGACATCATGGCACAAGACATCAGGGCATGGGGCACATCAGGGCACAGCACATCAGGGCACAGGGCACATCAGGGCATAGGGCATCGGGCCACAGCAGGGCACATAGCACATCAGGGCACATAGCACATCAGGGCACAGGGCACATCAGGGCACATAGCACATCAGGGCATGGGGCACATCAGGGCACATAGCACATCGGGGTACATAGCACATCAGGGGATGGGGCACATAAGCGCACAAAGCACATCAGGGCATGGGGCACATCGGGGCACATCATGGCATGGGGCACATAGCACATCAGGGCATGGGGCACATAGCACATCAGGGCATGGGGCACATCAGGCCACATGGCATAATGGCACATCAGGGCACAGGGCATGGGGCACATCAAGGCATGGGCACATCAGGGAACATATCAGCACATATCAGCAGATCAGGGCACATATCGGCACATAGTACATCAGGGCACGGGGCACATCAGGGAACATATCGGAACATATCGGCACATCAGGGCACATAGCACATCAGGGCACAGGGCACATAGCACATCAGGGCACAGGGCACATCAGGGAATGGGGCACATGGCACATCAGGGCATGGGGCACATGGCACATCGGGGTACATCAGGACACATGGCACATCAGGGCACATCAGGGCACATGGCACATTGGGGTACATCAGGGCTCAGGGCACATTATGGGGAACATTATGGGGCACATCAGGGCACATTATGGGGCACATCATGGGACACATCAGGGCACATCATGGGGCACATCAGGGCACATTATGGGATAGTTTACTAGCCTGGCCAGCATGCAGAGTAGCGCAGGAAGCACCTGTCTGTAAAAAGTTCTTTCTCTCTCATGTCACGCAACGCTGTTCACTCCCCAGCGTCCCCTCCTATGTTCTTGTCTATCCCCATTGGCTTGTGACATCATCTAGATAGACGAGAAGAGAGGAGGTGGCGCCGGGGAGCGAACAGCGCTGCGTTACATGAGAGAGAGAACTTATTACAGACAGGCACTTCCTACGCTACTCTGCATGCTGGGTAAATCTCGGTCTACCAATCAGACGCCAGCTGTCGGCGAATGGTGGGTAGATCGTCATGGACCACAATAGGAGGCCACTGAAACCGGCCCACTCAGCCATCGGCCCACCGGGAATCTCCTGCTCCCCTGTGCATCTCACTGTCCCCCTGTGCATCCCCCAGTCCCCCTGTCTATCACACTGTCCCCCTGTGCATCCCACTATCCCCCTGTCCATCCCACAGTCCCCCTGTCCATCCCACTGTCCCCCTGTCCATCCTGCTGATTTCATACGCTGCTGCCCAAAAAATCTGCAAAAAAAAGTCAAAAATCATCTTTTTTTTTGAGGGGGGGGGGTCCCTGAATGGCAGTTTGGAAATGTGGTCACCCTACGGAGGAGTGGTGCGACTCTCATTCTGGAAAGATGTCATATGACAGCGCACCAATGAAGGCGCGCAGTGTGGTGATAGCAGCCGCATTCCTAGGATACGACATGACCCTGATCTCGGTAAAGAGTCAATGAAACGGCTCTTTAACCGTGTGATTGGCTGTGTCCAATCACAGCTGGTCACATGTAAATGCGGAAGTGCTGTTTATCGGCTCTCCTTGCCTCACACTGACTGACTGTGTGGGGAGGAAAGCGGATCAGCATCATCTCCTCGGAGGGGAGACCAGGACAGATAATCAGGGCACTTATCATCAGTGCCCTGATTACAGTAAAGCCCCAGTAGTGTCCATCAGTGACATCAATCAGTGCCCATTAGTGATGCCAGTCAATGCTGCCTTTCAGTGCCTGCTCATCAGTGCTGCCCATCAATGCACATCAGTGCTACCCATCAGTGCTGTCCATCAGTGCTGCCCATCCGTGACGCCTATCAGTGCCCATCAGTGCCGTCCTTCAGCGCCGCCCATCCATGCCGCCTATTAGTGCCCACTAGTGTCACCTATCAGTGCCTATGTGCGGCATATTAGTGCCACCTAATTAGTGCAACGCTGTACCCAAACAAAATGTAGGTCTTTTTTTTCCCCACAAGTAGAGCTTTTTTTTGGTGGTATTTGAGCACCTCTTGGGTACGTATTTTTTGCGCTTTAAACAAAAATAAAAAACAATTTTGAAAAAAAAAACAATATTTTTTATTTTTTGCCATAATAAATATCCCAAAAAATGTATTCATCAGTTTAGGCCAATATGTATTCTTCTACATATTTTTGGGGATAAAAAACGCAATAAGAGTATATTGATTGGTTTATGCAAAAGTTATAGCATCTACAAAATAGGGGATATATTTATGGCATTTTTATTATGATTTTTTTTTTTTTTACTAGTAATGGGAGTGATGAGCGATTTTTAGCGGGACTGCGAGATTTCGGCGGACAGATCAGACACTTTTTTTGGGACCAGTGACAATATTACAGTGAACAGAGCTAAAATAGCCACTGATCATTGTATAAATGACACTGGCAGGGAAGGAGTTAACACTAGGGAGTGATCAAGGGGTTAAGTGTTCCCTGGAGAAGTGTTTCTAATTGTGAGAGGAGTGGACTGACAGGGAGTACAAAGAGATCGCTGTTCCTGATCACTAGGAACAGACAATCTCTCTCTACTCTCCTGACAGAAGGGGGATCTGTTTTTTTACATTGACAGATCCCCATTCTGGCTCCCTGTGGAGTGATCGCGGATGGCCGGCAGCCTGCTATAGCCTTTAAAAGGACCGCCGTACCGGTATGGTGATTTGCACAGCCGAACCAACCTGCCCAGCATAACTACAGCGGCTGGTCATCAAGTGGTTAAATACCCCCAAAAGAAAGCTCTATTTGTGTGAAAAAAAATTATAAAAATTTTATTTGGGTACAGTGTTGCATGACCACGCAATCGTCAAAGTGTGAGAGCGCTGAAAGCTGAAAATTTGACCAGGGCAGGAAGGGGGTGAAAGTGCCTAGTAGGCAAGTGGTTAAAATCAGTGGGCAGAGGAGAGAGGGGGTGGGGCTGAGTCATGGCTCTATGCAGTAATGTGTTTAGGTTTTGTGCTGCCCTAGGCCTGACTAAACTTGTGTACCCCCTAATTTAAATATGATCCACCCTTCCTAACAAGGCCACACCCCTTTCCTTTTAAGACCTGCCCTGAAATTTTCAAGTGGGGACACTAGTTCTGAGGGCCTGGGGGGGGGGGGCGGGGGCAATACCGGTAGCAGTGCGGCCTGCTTTATGAGGGCGCTAGACCAATTTGCCTCTCAGCCCAGTCCACCCCATAAGACTGGCACTACACTAACAGTGTAGCACGAGCCTGCAGGGACTCTTTTCGTGCTGCCCCCCTGCAAAGTGCTGCTCTAGGCCTGGGCCTTATTGGCCTAAGCCAGGGTACAGTGTTGGCTCTATGTCTGAATGGATACACAGAGCAGAGGCTCAACTCATGTTCCCCCATAGCAAGCTTGCTGTGGGGGCACTAGGTAGGAGGGAGGGGCCAGGAGCGCCTGCAAGGAACTTGAGTAGAGGAGGATCTGGGCTGCTCTGTGCAAAACTACTGCACAGAGCAGGTAAGTATAACATGTTTGTTTAAAAAAAAAAAAAGACTTTAGTATTACTTTAAGTCTGATTTGCATACTTGTTCAGGGTCAGTGATTCAGAAAGCACTGAATTTAATTTAGCCAAGCTACTAGCATTTACAGGAGATCAGTAGTGACAGACTACTTTGTAAGGGTAAAGGGGTATTAAACGTATTATGTATCCTTGGGTTTATGTAAAACAGTGCAATATGTAATCTTTTCTATACAGTTCCAGTCATGAAGGCTGGTTAAACATCACCAACTTACATTTTCCAGAAAGCTGAACATTTCATACATTCTTCTCAATATTTTACCTCCTCTTTCTAATGTTACTGTTGTATCGATACTTAACATAATTATTGAGAGGACATTTTCAGCTCATCTGAGTCAAGCTGATTGTCGACATGTAAAAGCTATTAGAATAAAATCCCTTTTTTCTGCATCTTTAAACACCTTTCAGGCTCTCATTTGCACTCAAGTTTTAGAACCAAATGAGGCCACCTCTTTATTTGGCTCACATTCAGGATCCTTCTTACAGAAAAGAAACACACATTAGCATTTCAGATGTCAAGCATAAATCTCCCTTTGTACCTTATTTTCTCCTAATGCCTCTTCAAAGTCTTGCACGACTGGCTGTCTAAATAAGAATTATTATTATTTTGTTTGACTAAGACATTGACCTGATCTGCTTTTCACAGTCTACTAACCCATTTTCTGACTGTAAGAGTCGCCCTTTCTGGCACTCTTCTCTTCAATTAAATGCTAATTTTTTTAATATCTTTGGCAACAACAGAAAGGCATATAGCAAAATATTAAACTGGCATGCTGTGGACATTTAACAGAACTTCTATCGTCTGAATAATAAATCCTAATAAAGAAATGTAAAATTCAGCTCATGCAATGTAAACAGATGTTTGCATATGACACAAAACATCTGCAACACTCCATGGTGCATAGTTAACACTCTTTGGCTGCTGTGCATCAGTTGAATATATGCTGAAATAGTGTGAGAAGGCATGTTTTTCAGAGAGTCCAGATAAATTAAATTATCTAACAATAAATTCAATAGAGCTATTTCTACCCCTTATGCCCATCCCTAATCTTAGCTAGCACTAAGGGAGCTGCAGAAAAAAAGGGGTTTTGACTTCTTGGAGTACAATACATGACACAGGCAATGTATTTACAGACCCTGAGTTATATATACCTGCCCTGGGCGCCTCCACTATAATCCTGTCCCCAATCCATGAGTAAGTGTAGCAAGCACTGCAGACTAACAAAGGAATGAAAGGGAGGGTGGACTGTGTCCTGTACTGTATGCCAATATATGGAACTTACAGGTAAATTTAAATTCCTCCTGTTTTATTCATAATGTACAGGACACAGGTAAAGTATTCATAGACCTTGAGATGCCCCCAAGCAATGAATGAGAAAGGCGGGCAACAACCGGGCAAAGAGAACTGTGCCAACAGGCCCAAAAACAATGTCAACAGAGTGCCGCTGCAAGAACCTTGTGGCTGAAATCTGCATCGACATAAGATTGGACCATCCATCTGGTAGAACTTTTATCATGAATTGGCTTTACACAGCTGTGCCATAGATGCCTAGTGCCAAAATGCCCAGGAAACTCCAACTGATCTGGTGGAGTAGGAACATAAAAGAGCAGGAGGAGATCTGTCCAAAAAATGGAAACATGGACTGTAATTTTTAGGCACTAATTAACCACAAATATTTAAGAATTCAAAAACATTTTATTGAAAATTAAATGAAAGAAATTACCATAAAAACATTTTTGCTGATAACTTTATCTGGTCATGATTGGCCCCAAATTATCAGATCTAATGAAGACCACCCCACGTACATAGATTATACAGTAATTGTTACAGTAGTCAAACTTTGACACAGTTATGAATCCCGACACATTTAAATTTCAACATATCACATTCAGGGGAAAATGATGATCGGTACAAAAAGCTAACAAGACAGCAAAAATGATCAGACAGCCACTAGAGTGTGTCCGTAGGTGACTGACCTCCCCTGTGGCGTACAGCGCCAGGGAGCACAAAGAACACCAGAAATCTCCATTGGAATCCACTAATAATGTAGGAAAGGGGAGGCAGCTCTAATCCAATATAAACACCCAATATGGTTAAAAATCAGCAGTCCCATACCCATGTACCAAGTTATCCTGAGCCAGTCATATAAAGAAAAAAAAAACACTCAAAGGTTTCCAAAGCAGAAAGGTATTGTTCTCTGATTATGAAAAGATAACAAAAAAGGAGCCAGTAGTACCTCAAAACATGCCCCAGGTTTAGAAAGAGGTCTTAAACTGGCACAAAAAATATAGAGTAGATTGCACAAGGGAATATAAATCCCAGTAGCCTCCCCTCTCCCCTGGATAGCATGGCACTCCCAGATAAAGTGACCTCAGCCACATAAGATTGGGCATCCACCTGGCAGAACTTTGAAAAAATATAAACAGAATACCAGGTGGCAGCTTTACATAACTGGGCTACAGAAGTCTGGTGCCAAAATGCTTCAGAAACTCCTACCGATCTGGTGGAATGGGCACATAAAAAGGCAGGAGGAAAGATGTCCATGAGACTGTAAGGTCTTGTGATCAGATTTCTTACTCATTGCACAATGGTGAACTTGGAAGCAGGGTGTCCCTTACAAGGTCCTGAGGAGAGGACAAATAGGGAATCTGTCTGATCGAAGCTGTAGCTTTGAGGTAATGGCTCTGACTACCTCCAGACAATGAAGAGATATTTCCTTTAGATGCTTTGAAGCAGGGCATATTATGTGAAACTTACCTGAAAACAAAGCCCTCGTTGTCACCGCTGGAGGCCGCATCCCTCTTTGCCCATTCTACTTCCGGGTCCAGCTGTGTGACTGGCCAGAGCCGCGTGACGTCACTCCCATGCATGCGTGCAAGAGCCGATGTTCAGGGCACAGGTCTTTGAAGAAACAGCACGGTGGCCGTTTCTTCAAAGCGCATGTGCTGATGACATCATTGGCTGCATATACATTAAATCTCTCCTAAACATTAGGGGATATTTACAGTACCTATAAGTAAACCTTATTATAGGCTTACCTATAGGTACAAAAAAATCAATGGAAGATTACTTCAACTTTAAGGGGGAAGATTGATACCACCTTGGGAAGAAATAATGTTTTTAGGCATAAAACAACCTTGTCTTTGTGAAGTATTAGAAACGGCTCCTTACGGGAGAAAACTGCTAGCTCAGAGACATATCTGACAAATGTGATAGCAACTGCAAAGGCTACTTCGCAGGAAAGGTCAGCTAAGAGGATATTCCTGATGGGTTCAAAGGGGGGTTTTGCAATGGCAGAGAGAACCAAGTTGAGATCCCAAGGAAGCACAGGGTGCTGCAAAGGGGAAATTAATGGGATACACCTTGATGAAAAGTTTTTACAAGAGAGTGATGCTAGGGGTCTTTGAAAGAGAATGGACAATGCTGAGGCCTGTCCTTTCAGAGTGCGTAAGGCCAAGTTTTGGTCAAGAAGGCCAGAATGTGAGGCACAGTGTAATCTGTGGGACTGAAGGGAAAGTGTTTACGCCAGGCAAAGAAGGCTTTCCAGGTATGATAGCAGATCTTTCTGGAAGTGGCTTTTCTTGCTTTTACAATTTTCCTGGACTGTGAGGAAACGCACCTCCACAGCCTGATAGGCTGGCATCGGTTGTTATCACTTTCCAGTAATAGGGCAGAAAATGCCACTCTGTTGTTAGGGCTGGACTTAAAAGCCACCAAGATAGGGAGTTCCTTGCTTGGCTGTACAGGAGCTTGCTTCTTATAGGTCAACAAGATGTTGTGCTAAAATAGTGCTACACCTATTAAGTCTGTGTCCTAGTTTATAATCATAAACCCACAGGCAAAAAAATGATGATGATGATGTGCATAATATATACACACAACTGATATAAGTAAAGTGCACAAGTGCAATAAATGCTGAACAAATTCTCAGTGGGGGTATGCAAACCCCTTTTACATAAAAGTGCTTCTGTGTTCAGAAAAATATATCAATCATAAAAAACATGAGAGAACATAAAAACATGATAAAAAATATTGTTACACAAACAGTGTCAAAAGTGCATGTGCATAGGAAGTCATGACAATAATATTACACAAATAGTGTCAAAAGTGCATATGCATAAACCATACACAATCCCTAATGGTAAACAGTACTTAATAGCAACCAGTCCTATATGTGATTTGAAACACTTCTGCTGACACTGCGTGAAATAAATGCATATACGTGATCTCCAGTGATCATTCTACTGGCATGCTTCTATATCCATCTGTGATTCCAAACATCTTTTTTGTTTTATTTTACTTTGCACAAACTTATGACACGTGTTTAACGTATGCAGCTCAATAGTGGTAATTTGGCATAGGGAGGCATTTAAGGCTTTCGGGATCTTGTTGTTTTTTTCAAAAAGATGTTGTGTTGGAGGGAAGGAAGAGGTGCTAGGACCCTTGTGAATACTTGGAGCAGAGGATAGTCCAAGCGAGTTTCCCCATGGGAAACAATGGAAACTCAGATAATCTGTTCCAGTGGCACTGCTAGTGTATGCAGTACTGAATACACTTCCGCACATGGTGCAATCACTGCCCATTGTGGGGATACTGGGATTGCAGAATGCCATGTGGATGAACAGTCTACTTTGAACCCCAACCCTACTTTAATAATACAGTGGTACCTTGGATTATGCTTGTAATCCAAAGCACTTGTATATCCAAGCGAGTTTCCCGTGGAAACTCAGATAATCTGTTCCAGTGGCACTGCTAGTGTATGCAGTACTGCATGTAACCAGAGGTGGGGGGCACCGGAGACATTCGGAAACACACGGAGAACACTTTTTCTGAGTGTCTCTGAACGGCTCCAAGTGTCACCTCTGGTCAAATGTGGTACTGCACACCCCAGAGGCTTGAATCCTGCTCATCTTGTGAGACAACGCTCGCAAACCGAGTCAGGATTTAAAAAAAATTATAACTCGTATTGTGAAACGCTCGTAAACCACATTACTCGAAATCTGAGGTATTACTGTATAGGGTATCTAAGCTTGGGAGAGGTGTGGAGTCCCCTGCTGTGTATTGTTTCCCTCATATATTTATGGGGGACGGAGTGACATTACTCTAAAGTATCTACGTCAGTATAGTACTCATAAAGTATCTGGGTGGACTGATGTAGCTAAGCATTCTAATGGAGTCCAATGTAATTCTAAACTCCTCAAGCCTGGATTGTAAAACGGCATATATTATAAAGATTGCATGGGAGAGACACATGATAAGAGTGAAATAGACACTGCCATCCCAAATGAGTTACAATATGGGAAAATCTCCCCCAGTGGGGTTCTTTTGCAGCAAAAATACAATTGTTAGAAAAATAGTTAAAAGATTTTTATCAGCATACCCGATAGGCATGAACTTGCCTTAATTACCTGAAGCAACTGTTACACTTGTATTGGAAACCGTTGGAGACTGTTGTCATAGGAGACAGCGCTCTTATCTGTGCAGATGTGGCATCTTGCTGGATGCTTTTCCCTGCATGGCTGTCCTGTAGAAGTCTGGCACATTTGAGTGCCCCAAGGAGTGGTGCGGCCAAATTACCCTTGCTGTCATCATCAAAACAGCCGCCTTTGGCGGCAACAGATTTGTTTATGACTATCTTGGTTACTTGGGGAACCACAGCCTGGTCCGGGTAACATGGCCGGGTCTCAGGTGGACTGAAACCCTGACACTTGTTTCAAAACCTGAACTGTCCGGCTGAATCCTGGACAGGTGGCACACCCTAGGTGTCTCTACATTGGAGAGGCTGCCTGCTGGCTAAGTGGGTGGTGATTCTGTCTAGTAGCACTGGGGTTGCTGGTTCAGTTCCCCAACATGCTAATGCTTGTGTTGAAGTTTACCGTATATCTTCTCCCTGTGTGGTTTTCTCACTACAATCCAAACACATGCTCTGCACCTACTATGCCTTACGACCCACTCCATGTGGAGGGAGATTGACAACTCAAGGCTCTGGAGGTTCTCATTGGACTGAAGGAGTCCTGGGTCCTTGCTACATATATTATAGTATGTAAAGCATGCTTGTTGCAAGAAGAAACGCTTGATTTCAGTTAGCTGCAGACAGCTGGTGCAATAAAGATTGTGATGCCAACCAAGCAGATTTTTGGCAGAGGAGACAGAGGAAGTGTCCGGCTACATCCGCTGCCTGACCACGCCCCCCCGCAATTAATTTCTTTACTAAAAGCAAGCATTTTAAAGAATGAAATGGATTCAGTTTGTTTTGTTGTAACTAGTTGTGATTGGCCCAGTCTGTACTATGTGATCACTGTGACCAATAACAGCTAGCAACACAATTGTACACAATGGATGGCTTGATAGGAAGCCATCCATCATCTGTCATGTGACCTGCTGTGATTGATTATAGCTGCCACATGGTACAGTGGACTGCTACAGTGATCAGTCATCAGCTGTGTCTGGTAGACACAGTCGGTGACAGATCACGCCACAGCACAGCCCCGTGTCATATGATGTCCACCCGGATTGACAAAAAGCCAGCCCTGGCGTCATTCTGCCATTCTGCTGGGCGGCAACGGGTAAAGCAAATCCTTTTGTGTGAATCTTTTGCCAATTTTCTTACCTGGAGATCCTGCCAGTACCAGCACTTCCTGATGAGGACTTACAATGCAAAGTCACTGCTTTGTAATTAGCAACAGTGTTGTTAGCCTACTGTGTGCACTCAATTGGGCTGTTTATCATGCATACAGCCAATTGAAGTAGTTTGGGTAAACGAAAATATAAAGAATTGCACTAAACCCGTGACACAGAATAATGAAATCATTTGAAAAATTCCCCAAACATAAAGATATAAAATTTTAATTTTTTGTGAAGAATCACCAACAAGTGGGACACAATTGTGAAGTGGAACGAAATCTATTGGATATTTTAAACCTTTTTAGCAAATAAAAAACTGAAAAGTGGTGCGTGCAAAATTATTCGGCCCCTTTACTTTCAGTGCAGCAAACTCACTCCAGAAGTTCAGCGAGGATCTCTGAATCATCCAATGTTGTCCTAAATGACTGATGGTGATGAATAGAATCCACCTGTGTGTAATCAAGTCTCTTTATAAATGCACCTGCTCTGTGATAGTCTCAGGGTTCTGTTGAAAGCGCAGAGAGCATCATGAAGACCAAGGAACACACCAGGCAGGTCCGTAATACTGTTGTGGAGAAGTTTAAAGCCGGATTTTGATACAAAAAGATTTCCCAAGCTTTAAACATCCCAAGGAGCACTGTGCAAGCGATCATTTTGAAATGGAAGGAGTATCAGACCACTGCAAATCTACCAAGACCTGGCCGTCCCTCTAAACTTTCAGCTCAGACAAGGAGAAGACTGATCAGAGATGCAGCCAAGAGGCCCATGATCACTCTGGATGAACTGCAGAGAACTACAGCTGAGGTGGGAGAGTCTGTCCATAGGACAACAATCAGTCGTACACTGCACAAATCTGGCCTTTATGGAACAGTGGCAAGAAGAAAGCCATTTCTCAAAGATATCCATAAAAAGTCTCGTCTAAAGTTTGTCACAAGCCACCTGGGAGACACACCAAACATGTGGAAGAAGGTGCTCTGGTCAGATGAAACCAAAATCCAACTTTTTACCCACAATGCAAAATGATATGTTTGGCGTAAAAGCAACACAGCTCATCACCCTCAACACACCATCCCCACTGTCAAACATGGTGGTGGCAGCATCATGGTTTGGGCCTGCTTTTCTTCAGCAGGGACAGGGAAGATGGTTAAAATTGAGGGGAAGATGGATGCAGCCAAATACAGGACCATTCTGGATGAAAACCTGTTGGAGTCTGCAAAAGACCTGAAACTGGAACGGAGATTTATCTTCCAACAAGACAATGATCCCAAACATACAGCAAAATCTACAAAGGAATGGTTCACAAATAAACGTATCCAGGTGTTAGAATGGCCAAGTCAAAGTCCAGACCTGAATCCAATCGAGAATCTGTAGAAAGAGCTGAAAACTGCTGTTTACAAACGCTCTCCATCCAACCTATCTGAGCTCGAGCTGTTTTGCAAGGAAGAATGGACAAGAATTTCAGTCTCTCGATGTGCAAAACTGATAGAGACATACCCCAAGCGACTTAAAGCTGTAATTGCAGCAAAAGGTGGCTCTACAAAGTATTAACGCAAGGGGGCCGAATAATTTTGCACGCCCCACTTTTCATTTTTTTATTAGTTAAAAAAGTTTCAAAAATCCAATAGATTTCGTTCCACTTCACAATTGTGTCCCACTTGTTGGTGATTCTTCACAAAAAATAACATTTTTATATCTTTATGTTTAAAGCCTGAAATGTGGCAAAAGGTTGAAAAGTTCAAGGGGGCCGAATACTTTCGCAAGGCACTGTATTACTTATAGTTAGTGTAATTAATACCTGGTGTGAGCAAGATCCCACCCCCTTGAACATCCACACCATGGGAATTGATGGCCGCTGAAACAGCGACCCCACCGTGATCGCCTCGGCGTTCTAGAAGACACACAGATGTGTCCCGGGAACCCCCGACGCCGCTGACACAAACGGCGTGACATCAGGGGTGAAAACAACCACACACGTGCAGTGCAACTGCAGCGCCAAGAGCGGGATGGCCCCACCGCGCAGGCGCGAAGTATCACCAAACAGCGAAAAATGACGCACATGCGCAGTGTGGACGCAGTGCAGGGAGCGAGACGGAACCCACACGCACGTGCAAATCACCCCAACGTCCAACGGCGATCACAGAATTCCACCGCCGTGGGATTGAGTTCCATGCAGTCCATTAATGGACCGCACAGACTAGGAAGTGAACATTGTAAATCCCTACCTCCTCCTCTCCCCCATGCCGTGAGGGCCCCCCAACAAGCCCTCGCCACACCCCCCACACACACATATATAGGAGGCTGGACCGGGACATGGCCGCTGGATCCAAGAAAATCTGAGAAGAAGAGAGAAAGGAAAAAAAGAAGAAAAGCAAGCAAAAAAACATAAAATTTTTCATTTGCAGTAATTTATACCGAATTTCTAAACTTATCATTGCCATCATTTACATTAACAATTATGATCATTTTATTTAATATGGAAATTATGTATTAATCATTTTTTATGCCAGAACTCTGTGTATGGCATAGTCTCTCAAATAATGTTGGATTTATCTGAGCTAGGACAGAAACACTGTCATATCTCATATGATGCTTAGGGGAACATTAGTATGATCATATTAATTATGAAAACCCTAAGAATCTTAAAAAGATTTCAAGTGGGCACAATTCAAATGAGCAAGAAAAAAAACATCCAAGTAAGTTGGACATCTGCAGCTGGGGACTTGTGCTCCAAACTGAAGGTGAAAAGAGCTATTAAATGCATACCACTTTCACATACTATCTTTTATTTATATTTCGTAGTGACAATTTTGCTTAATAGGAAACAGGGAAATCCCCTGCATGTGCCATAATGCAACCGGGTGGGCGTATCGGACCCACAATTTTGGGATAGTAATAATGAATACAAAACAAAACACATAATTTGATTAATACACTTTTGTCTACACCATATACTCTGTCCAAAACTATCCTTTGCTAGCTTGTTTTGCCTGAACAGTAGCCCTTCAAAAAAGGTGCAAATGAAAGAGACCTGGATATATTGTGGCCTGAAGCCTATATATCCATTTTTGTTCAATTTGCAGTAATTTCTTATTCCAATCACCGCCTTGAATTGGAATATGCATCCCGTCGAGAACGGTGAAGGAAACCTTCGGCATTTTATAGTGATGTTTCGTGACCACGTGTCTCCCCAGAGGGAGATAGATGTTACCTATCTCCATACTATAGATGCGTTTTGATGTTCTATACCAAAATCTTTGCTTTGTTTTACCTACGTAAAATGCTCCACATGTGCAGGTCATAAGATAAACTACTCAGCAAGTTTGACAGTTTGCAAAGTGTTTGGGTTTAAAGACTTCACAATTAGGGAGAGTAAAGATTTTTTCTTTTTTAATCAATGGGCAATGTGCACAATGTCCGCATGGGAACGTACCATACGTTGAACAATGTTTCTTGTTAGATTTTTGATATTTGCTTTTTACTAATTTATCTTTAAGGGACGAAACCCGTTTAAAGGTGACAGATGGAAAAGGAGAAATGAACTGCTTCACTTTTTCATCATCTGTACGGATAGGCCAATGTCTACTTAAAATGCTCTGGATCTGTTCGTGTTGTAATAAAAAGCACATAATCATCCATGTGAAATTACTTTTCTTACTTTTTTCAGCAACAGGTTTAGATAACAAAGTCTCTTGTGTCTGTCTGATCGTACGGTTATACGCCTTGCTTAGACAGCAACGGCTGTAATCACAATCCAGAAGGCGATTTTGAATCTTTCCAGCTTCTGCTTTGAAAAGGCTCTCGCTGGAACAGTTCCTCTGCAAACGAAGGTACTGTCCATACGGAATAAAATTCTTTAGGGATGTGGCGTGGAAGCTAGCCGCATGGAGGACTGTGTTCATCGCCGTACTTTTTCTGTAAAGGTTACTAATCAAGTTACCTTTAAAATCCTGTTCAATTTTTACATCCAAGAAAGTAACGCACTTTACATCTTGAATCATAGTGAATTTTAGATTAAAATTATTTATATTCAAAGTGTCGAAAAATTTGATCAAAGCATCCTCGGTACCCTCCCAAGCGACGAAAACATTTCTCTTTGGAGAGAGGAGAACCTTCCAGAAGAACAACCATCTCTGCAGCACTCCACCAATCAGGCCGTGTGGTAGAGTGGCCAGACGGAAGCCTCAGTAAAAGACACATGGCAGCCTGCCAAGAGTTTGCCAAAAGGCACCTGAAAGACTCTCAGACCATGAAAAACAAAATTCTCTGGTCTGATGAAACAAAGTTTGAACTCTTTGGCCTGAATGCACTGATTGGCTGCTAGAGGTTACAGCAGGGGAACATGATATACATATGAATGCCGCCTTTATTTACATATCAATGCCTCCGGTCGCAGCTATTTACTCAGTAATGCCACGACTATTTACATATGAATGACGGTTATTTACATGTAAACACATGGTCTACAGGTGAGTCATCTGTTCACAACAATATGCCAGAGCTGGGCAGAATTAGAAACAGCACTTCACACTGAGATATCGGGACACAGCACAAGACTGAAACTCCAAGGGGTGAGGGAATTTAAACTGGGATAGTTGGCAAGTATGAGGCATCACCCATCAAAGTACCTGTCACCAGCCATCAAAGTACCTGTCATCATCCATCAAAGTACCTGTCACCAGCTATCAAAGTACCTGTCACCATCCATCAAAGTACCCGAGTACATGTCACAGTCCATCTGAGTACCTGTCACAGCCCATCTGAGTACCTGAATACCTGTCACAGTCCATCTGTGTACCCGAGTACCTGTCACAGTCTGAGTATCCGAGTACCTGTCACAGCCCATCTGAGTACCTGAGTACCTGTCACAGTTCATCTGAGTACCCGAGTATCTGTCACAGACCATCTGAATACCCACGTACCTGTCATAGCCCATCTGAGTACCCGAGTACCTATCACAGTTCATCTGAGTACCCGAGTACTTGTCACAATCCATCTAAGTACCCGAGTATCTGTCACAGCCCATCTGAGTACCCGAGTACCTGTCAGAGTTCATCTGAGTACACAAGTATCTGTCACAGTCCATCTAAGTAAATGTCACAGTTCATCTGAGTACCCGAGTACCTGTCACAGTTCATCTGAGTACCCGAGTACCTGTCACAGTCCATCTGAGTACCTAAGTACCCGATTACCTGTCACAGTCCATTTGAGAACCTGTCACAGTTCATCTGAGTCCCCAAGTACCTGTCACAGTTCATCCAAGTACCCGAGTACCTGTCACAGTTCACCTGAGTACATGAGTATCAGTCAAAGCCCATCTGAGTATCTGTCACAGTTCATCTGAGTACCTATCACAGTCCATCTGAGTACCTGTCTCAGCCTGAGTACCTATCTGTAGCCCATCAGAGTACCGGAGTACCTGTCACCAGGCCATAAGAGTACCCGACTACCTGGCACCAGGCCATCAGAGTACCCGAGTACCTGTCACCAGGTCATCAGATTATCCGAGTACCTATCACCAGGCCATCAGAGTACCAAAGTACCTGTCACCAGGCCATCAAAGTGCCCGAGTACCTGTCACCAGCCCATCGGAGTACCCGAGTACCTGTCTCCAGCCACCAGAGTAGCCGAGTACGTATCTGCAGCCCATCAGAGTACCTGACTACCTATCTGCAGCCAATGCCTCATAGTGCCAATGCCTCATCATTGGGGTGTTTTCTTTTCAAAATGGGGTAATTTTGTGGGTAATTCCATTGTCCTGGTGCTCCAGGACCTTCAAAAGTGTGATAGGTAGGAATGAAATGATATGTGTAATCAATGCTCCTAGAACGCCTTAAGGTACTACTTCAATGTTGGGCCTCTGTATGTGGCCAGGCTGTGCAAAAGTCTCACACGTGGTATTGCCATACTCAGGAGGAGTAGCAGAATGTGTTTTGGGGTGTCATTTTTGTTATATACATGCTATGTGTTAGAAATATCTTATAAATTGACAACTTTGTGTAAAAAAATAAAATAAAAACTAAAAAAAAGATTTTCATTTTATTTCCACGTTTTCTGAAAACGTTGTGTAAAAAAATTAACTGTTCAAAAGACTCATAATGCTTCATAGAATATATGTTGGAGTGTTTGTTTTCCAAAATGGAGTCAATTTGTGGGTAATTTGACTGTCCTGGTGCTCCAGGGCATTCAAAAGTGTAATAGGTCGCTAGGAAATTAGAGGTGTAATTTATGCTCCTAGAACGCCTGACGATGCTCCCTGCATGTTGGTCCTCTGTATGTGGCCAGGCTGTGCAAAAGTCTCACACGTGGTATTGCCATACACAGGAGGAGTAGCAGAATATGTTTTGGAGTGTAATTTTTGCTATATACATGCTTTGAGTTAGAAATATCTTATAAATTGACCACTTTGTGTAAAAAAAAAAATATGTTTTCATTTTCTTTCCACGTTTTCAAAAACTTTTCAAAAATTACAACTTCAAAAAACTCACCAGGCCTCTTACTAAATACCTTGGATTGTCTACTTTTCAAAAAGGGGTCATTTGGGGGGGGGGGGTATTTGTACTTTCCTGACATTTCAGAGCCTCAAGAAATGAGATAGGTCCTCAGTGCATCAGGTGTGATCAGATGTGATCAACTTTTAATGATTTGCACCATAGCTTGTAGACTCTATAACTTTCACAGAGACTAAATAATATCCACTAATTTAAGTTATTTTTACCAAAGAGATGTAGCAATATAAATTTTAGCCCAAATTTATGAACAAAAATTACTTATTTGCAAAATTTTATCATAGAAACGAAAAAAAAGTGCTTTTTTTTCAAAATGTTTGCTCTTTTTTCCCGTATGTTGCAAAAAATATAAAATCCAGTGGTGATTAAATACCACCAAAAGAAAGCTCTATTTGTATGAAAAAAACGGAAAATTGTATACTCACCTTTCCGTAATTTTCCTTTCCTGACGCATCTTCATGGCACCACACACTGGGTTGTGACTCTGCCCCCACAACCTGACAGGATTGGTTAACTATAAATTTGAAGGGGAGACCCCCTGCTGCATTCTCTGTAAATATCATCATAAACTAAACAAACGGGAGGGAATTGTGTGGTGCCATGAAGATGCGTCAGGAAAGGAAAATTACGGAAAGGTGAGTATACAATTTTCCGTTTTCCTGACGCCTTCATGGCAGCACACACTGGGAAATAACTCGCCAGACGGGTGGGTAAATGCAAAAAATATTTAATTCCTACAATGCCGAAGAGTTGGCTCTAATAACAGATCTACCAAAATCTGCCAAGGACAAATGGGCAGAGTTCACTTTATAGTGAGAAATGAAAGTATGCTCAGAAGACCATGTTGCTGCCCTACAAATCGTCTTAGGAGAAACTCTGCAATATGCCGCCCAAGAAGTAGCCACTGCCCTAGTAGAATGAGCCCTGATGTCTTCTGGAATCGCCAAATGTTGCGTGGAATATGCCTTTTTAATGGCTCTTACCAACCAGGACGCAATAGTGCGTGAGGAAGCTGGCAGTCCGCGTCTAGTTCCATGAGGAATAATCAAGAGAGAGTCTGTCTTCCTAAAGGAGATAGTAGCTGACAAGTAGTTGGTGATGGTGGATTTAATGTCCAGCGGATGAGGATCTCCCTGATCATCAGTGAAGGATGGAAGGACAATATCTTGGTTATAGTGAAAGGAAGAAGCCACTTTGGGTATGAAATGATCTGAGGGTCTAAGAACTACCCTGTCTGGAAAGGAAACCAGATAAGGCTCTGAAATAACCAGGGCTTGAATTTCCGACACTCTCTTGGCTGATGTTATGGCAATTAGAAAAGCAAGCTTCAAAGTCAAGTCCCATAGTGAAATAGATTCCACAGGAATAAACGGTGGATTAGAAAAAGCATGAAGAACTACCGACAGATCCCATGATGGAAACATAGGCTTCCTAGGAGGCTTTATCTTCAGACTAGCCTTAAGAAATTGGATGACCAGGGGATGAAAAGCCCATTTTGTGCCTGTTTTAGCAGAGAGAGCCCAAACCTGCACCTTGAGGGCGCTTGAACTGAGGCCTTTGTTAATTCCCGACTGAAGGAACTCCAGAATTTGAGGTGGTCCCGGAGCAAGAGGATTCCAATTTCTTTCTCGGGCCATAAGGCAGAACTTTTCCCAAATCCTAGCATAGATGGAATTCGTGGAAACTTTCCGAGCCTGCATTAAGGTAGAAATGACCTCCTGGGAACAGCCTTGCGCCCTCAGCCTAGACCTTTCAACTTCCAGGCCATCAGATGTAACCTCTCGGGAGCAGGATGAAGGAACTGTCCCTGTGAGAGAAGGTTTGGTTCTAGTGGCAGAACAATTGGTGGCTGGACACTGAGCTGTAGAAGGGTTGTAAACCACGGCCTCCTCGGCCAGAATGGGATTACTGCGATTACCGTTACTGAGGACCTCCGAAGTCTGGACAGGAACCTCGCAATTAGAGGAGTAGGCGGGAATATGTATCCCAACTTGAAACTCCATGGATGTATCAGACAGTCTATTCCCTCGGCTGATGGAAACGGATTCCTCGACAGGAACCTGTGACATTTGGTGTTTAAAGGAGTGGCCGCTAGATCTATCTCCAGTGTCCCCCAGGTTTCCGTCAGGAGAGAAAAAATTTGAGGACTCAAAGACCACTCGTTGTTGGACAACGGCTTCCGACTCAGATAGTCGGCCAATGCATTCTGCGTTGCTGGGACATATACTGCTCTTAAGTCCGTTAGGTGAACTTGGGCCCATTCTAAAATGGGACGAACTTCCTCCATCAAGGTAACACTTCTTGTACCTCCCTGTCTCTGCACATAAGATACTGCCACCTTGTTGTCCATCCTGATAAGCACACTCTTCCCCGAGAGCAGAGACGTGAATGCCGTTAGGGCATGAAAGGCCGCCCTGAGCTCCAAAATATTGGAAACTACTCCTAGGGCTTGGAACTGCCACTGGCCTTGGACTGCTAGATCCTGGTAGTATCCTCCCTAGCCGCTCTGGCAAGCATCCGAAGTCACCACTTCTGGGTCTGGAGGGACTATTGGCTTGTATTTCTCTAAATTGTTCTGGTGTGTCCACCACCATACTGATCGTTTCACCGACTTGGAGATGACAATGGTCTGATGCATGGACACTCCATTCCACTGTTTGAGAAAGGAGTTTTGCAGAGTCCTCATGTGCCATTGGGACCATTGCACCATGGGTATGGTGGCTGACATGGATCCCAGCATGCTTAGACAGACCCTGGCTGACAGATGACTTGCTGACAGCAGTCTCCGCATCTTTTGAATTAGGAGCTGAATCTTTGCCTGTGGGAACTGAACTCTGTTCAGTTCGGTGTCCAGATGTGCTCCTAGAAACACCATCTTCTGAGTGGGTTGTAAACTGCTTTTTTTCAAATTGACGATCCATCCGAAGTTGTGGAGAGTTGAAAGAAGAATTTCCCGATGCTGAAGCAATAACTCTCGACTTTTTGCTAACAGTAGGATGTCGTCTAAATAATGGTGAATTCGAAGACCTTTCCCCCTGAGGGATGCTACTAATGGTAGGAGAATTTTGGTAAAAGTCCTGGGAGCTGACGAAATGCCGAATGGAAGGCACCGAAACTGGAAATGGGAATGATTGATGGTGAACCGAAGAAATTTCTGAAAGGTCGGAAGTATTGGGATGTGAAGATAGGCGTCCGACAAATCTACGGACAGCATCCAATCGCCCAGACTTATTGCTAAGAGTATGGACTGGAGACTCTCCATCTTGAAGGCTTCTATTTTGATGTTCCTGTTGAGCCTCTTGAGATCCAGTACTGGACGAAAATCTCCTGTCCTTTTTTTCACCAAAAATAACGGAGAGTAGAAGCCTCTCCCTCTTTAAGTCGATGGAACCTCCACAATAGCCCCCTTCTGTTTTAAATCTGCTACATATTCTATGAGGAGATTCTTCCTGAATAGTGTGGAAGGCAGTCTGGTAGGCTGAAAGTGGTTTCCTGGAAACCCGTTCATGAACCCCCATTTGTGCCCATACTTGATTGTGGACAGTGCCCAAATGTCCTGTATATGTCTTGTCCAGATCTGAAGAAACCCTCTTAGCCTGGCGCCCACCTGGGCTGGGTGAGCGGGCAAACTTTCAAAAGGACTTTGGATGCTCCCCTGCGGGTGTAGCCATGGTCCTCTGCATTCTCAGAAAGGAAGGCTTAGTATTCTTCCAATCCCTCCTGAATTCTCTGCCGGGACGGTAGGATCTGGACTCCCTATACTTATCCGGAAGGTTTCGCCTAAAAGAAGGCCCTTTCTGAGCCTTGGGTCTTCTATCAGAGGGAATCAGCCCAGACTTCCCTCCTGTGACTTTGGAAATAGCCGAGTCCAGTTTGGCCCCAAAGAGATTAGAACCATCATAAGGGATCTTGCACCAATTAATTTTGGAGGCTGTATCGGCCATCCATGGCTTCAGCCATAAGGCCCTCCTTGCTGTCACTGATGCCAACATTGTTCTGGCCGAGGACCTTATGATGTCCACTGAGGCCTCTGCTACAAAGTCACCTGCCAATCTAATCTCTTGCAAAGAAGAGACTAATTTCTCCATTTCTGCACCTTCTAGAAGATCCTTCTCCAATTTAGTAGCCCATCCAGAAATTGCTCTATCCACCGCTGCCGTGGTAATAGCCGGCCCCATGGAATACGCTTTCTTTAATTCCAAGTCCATCTTACGGTCCAGTACGTCTTTAAAAGGGACCGCATCTTCGATGGGTAAAGTGACATGACGGGCCAGACGCATCAGGGAGGAATCCACTATGGGAGCATTAACTAAAGGTTTAACCTTTGATTCGTCCAGAGGATACATTTTCGCTAATCTGTTAGCGATGCTTGGTCGTTTGTCTGATTCCCACTCGTCTTTAATAAGATCCCTGAGTTCCTCAATAAATGGGAAGGACTCTGGTCGTCTTTTTAAATTGGGAAAATATTTGCGGGTTTTCTGAGGCTCAGAAATAATATCCTCCCAGCCGATAGCCTCTTTGACTGATCTTGCAAATGGCTCTACCAAAGAAAAATCAAATCCTGCAGACATCTCCTGGCCGTCATTATCTGAAGATGATTCCGAAGCCTGGGAGTGATATGGGTTTGCAGTGGATGTGCTAGGACCTGCCACCTCCTGCTGTCGCCAAAATAGATTCACGTACTGATTCCCTAATAAGGTCAGTCGCAATTCTAGCGTCTGCTTCCTTCTCCTTAGTTGCTTCATTGAAGCAAGAGCGGCAGGCAAGCTTCTCCGGAAGGGCCGGTGCGCCACATATCCAGCAGGCGTTAGCTGCGGGTCTGGCGTGATGGCTGTGATGAGAGGAAGGAGACCTGTGGTCTGAGCGGCTATGCCGAGGGCGACCGTGGTGGGAGCGACCATGTCTCTGACGAGATGAGGACCTGGAGCGACTTCTGTGCGATCTCCTACTGGAAGTGCGACTTGAGCCTCTTCCATGCCTGGAACTTGCTCCTCTTGATCTGGTAGGGCTGCCAAAAAAGCAGCATCTTTAGCAGTCGGCACTCTTTTTTCTCCCCTTCTTCAATACTCACCTACGACGAGTAGAGCCCCTTACCTTTCTAGTTGTCGATGGTCTGCGTGGGCAGTGGACTCCATGAAAAAAGGTAGACAGAGTAGACTGAAGGGAAAAAAAGAATTTTCCTTGCAATACCGATAACAGATAAATATTAAAAAACACACACTTTTTTTTTTTTTTTTTTTTTTTAAAGAAAAAACGTTTTTTTTTTTAAACCTGCCCCTTTAAGAACTAGTATCTGAACAAGAGGCCTGCAGAACAAACACAAAGACTATGCAGATATAGTAGATAAAAAGAATATTCTTACCTTATCCAGCCCAGCAATAGAGATACAGGGCAGTGTTTGGTAAACAGCAGCATGCAGAAGCATACAGCTGTAATTTTAAAAACGGCGCCATAACGGCGCCGAATGACGCTCCGCGCATGCGCAGAATGACTCGAGGATACCGGCGCCATCTTGGAAGAGGGAAAAAACCCTCACTTCAGGGAGAAAAAAAGATCCAGCTGCAAATAGACATGCGCAGAGCGATGAGGACACTAGCGGCGGCCATGACAGCTGTCTGGAGGACAGCAAGACCCAGCAACTCCTCCAGGAAAAAAAAGGTACCATTAAAATAAGGAAAGGATAGGATACATAAAGGAGAGTCCACTGCACAATAAAAGCTTATTTAAAGCTTATAAAAAACTCCGTGCGACGTCCCCTGAGACCACCAGAACGGGGATTCCCTCCATAAAGCTCATTTAGAGACTGTACAGGAGGGACTTCCAAACAGGAGAGGCTTGAACCTGCTGGGGTGAGGCGGTAAGAGGCTTATTCATCTGTAGGTATCTAGAAACTCGAACGATCCAACCTGTCAGGTGAGGATAAAAAAGAGAATGCAGCAGGGGGTCTCCCCTTCAAATTTATAGTTAACCAATCCTGTCAGGTTGTGAGGGGCGGAGTCACAACCCAGTGTGTGCTGCCATGAAGGCGTCAGGAAAAAATGTTTTGGTAGTGACTGAGTAATTGGCATTCAAAGTGTGAAAGCGCTGAAAGCTAAAAATTGGTCTGGGAAGGATGTATAAATGCTCTGTATTGAAGTGGTTAAAGGGTGGACGATGTGGAGCTGCACCCCCTCCCCCACTGCTAATGCATACTGTAGAATGGATGTAGTGCCCTGTGCCCATTTTCTGGCCCCTTGTTCCAGCTGTTTATGGTTGGCATGGAGTGTGCACTGCACACAAGCGGCCAATTGCTTTCTTTCTAGTAGCTAGAAGGTAAATTGCACATTGTGTTTTTCATGTCAGCTTTGGGCGAATAGAGTGCAAAGTGGGCATGTTGCTTTATTCCCGTCCCCCTCCCCCCTCCTCTCTTTAGCCAACTATTAGATTATATTGACAGTTATGTATCTCATTGCAGATATGTTATATGCACTTTGTATCTGCTCCTGATGAGTGGATTAATCCATGAAACGCGTAGAGTTCTTTTGGATGCTACGTCACTACAATGATGTGCTAATCATCAGATCACTTATATGAATTCTTTGCAGTTATGATCCATCTCTATGGTGACAGTTTGATGTTAGACTAGAGAGGCATTTAGGTCACGATCAACATTACGTAAAATTGTATCATGCTGTGATGGAACATGTGGACATTTGTGAATCAATAATGTGCTACCAATGAGCATTACTTTTATTACTGTAGTATGTCATGATGCAACATGTGTACATAGATGAATTAATAAATGGGACCTTATCAATTTGTATTATGTTATGATTGAGCAATATATATACATACAGTATCTCATAAAAGTGAGTACATCCCCCACATTTTGTAAATATTTTATTATATATTTTTATGTGACAACACTGAAGAAATGACACTTTGCTACAATGCAAAGTAGTGAGTGTACAGCTTGTATAACAGTGTAAATTTGCTGTCCCCTCAAAATAACTCAACACAGCCATTAATGTCTAAACCACTGGCAACAAGTGAGCACAACCCTAAGTGAAAATGTCCAAATTGGGCCCAATTAGCTTTTTTCCCTCCCTGGTGTCGTGTGACTCGTAAGTATTACAACGTCTCATGTGGGAATGGGGAGCAGGTGTGTTAAATTCGGTGTTATCGCTCTCACTCTCTCATACTGGTCACTTGAAGTTCAACATAGTATTTCATGGTAAAGAACTCTATGAGGATCTGAAAAAAAGAATTGTTGCTCTACATAAAGATGGCCTAGGCTATAAGAAGATTGCCAAGACCATACAGTGGTTTAACAGGACAGGTTCCACTCAGAACAGGCCTCACAATGGTCGACTAAAGAAGTTGAGTGGACATGCTCAGTGTCATATCCAGAGGTTGTCTTTGGGAAATAGATGTATGAGTGCTGCCAGTATTGCTGCAGAGCTTGAAGGGGTGTGTGTGTGTGTGTGTGTGTGTGTGTGTGTGGGGGGGGGTGTCAGCCTGTCAGTGCTCAGACCATGCACCGCACACTGTATGAAATTGGTCTGCATGGCTGTAATCCCAGAAGGAAGCCTCTTCTAAAGATGATGCACAAGAAAGCCTGCAAACAGTTTGATGAAGACAAGCAGACTAAGGACATGGATTTCTGATATCATGTCCTGTGGTCTGATGAGACCAAGATAAACTCAAAATAAACCAAGATAAAAGTTCAGATGGTGTCAAGCGTGTGTGGCGGTAACCAGGTGAGGAGTACAAAGACATGTGTGTCTTGCCTACAGTCAAGCATGGTGGTGGGAGTCTCATGGTCTGGGGCTGCATGAGTGCTGCCGGCACTGGGGAGCTACAGTTAATTGAGGGAGCCATGAATACCAACATGCACTATGACATACTGAAGCAAAGCATGATCCCCTCCTTTCCGAGACTGGGCCGCAGGGCAGTATTCCAACATGATAACGACCCCAAACACACCTCCAAGGCAGCCACTGCCTTGCTAAAGAAGCTGAGGCTAAAGGTTAAGGTGATGGACTGGCCAACCACATCTGCAGACCTAAACCCTATTGAGCACCTGTGGGGAATCCTCAAATGGAAGGTGGAGGAGTACAAGGTGTCTAACATCCACCAGCTCCCTGATGTCATCATGGAGAAGTGGAAGAGGACTCCAGTGGCAACCTGTAAAGCTCTGGTGAACTCCATGATCAAGAGGTTTAAGGCAGTGCTGGAAAATAATGGTGGCCACACAAAATATTGACACTTTGCGCCCAATTTGGACATTTTCACTTAGGGGTGTAGATACTTTTGTTGCCAGTGGTTTAGACATTAATGGCTATGCGTTGGCTTATTTTGAGGGGACAGCAAATTTACACTGTTATACAAGCTGTACACTCACTACTTTACATTGTAACAAAGTGTCATTTCTTCAGTGTTGTCACATGAAAAGATATAATAAAATATTTACAAAAATGTGAGGGGTGTACTCACTTTTGTGAGATACTGTATATGAATTAATAAATGTGATCTTTATATATCTACCAATTTTACCAGATTGTAGCAGTGTGTTTCATATAAAGTCCCAATTCCCCCGTTTTAATTATCTGGTAATAGGCATGGAGGTGTATGACCTTACCCTGTTTAAAAACCTCAAAACTCCCCCTTCTTTCCCCCAGACTAAACAGCAATGTACCATTGCAGTATGGACACAACCCCACTTCAAGGGATCATTTGTAAGTTTCCCAGAGTTGGGATTTCAAGTAATTTATCCAAAAAGTGCTGCTGACCGGTATTATAGGCAGACAGCTAGAGGAGTTTATACATACACTAATATATTGTCAACAGTATTGGGAAGCCTGCTTTTACACGCACATGAACTTTAATAGCATCCCAGTCTTAGTCCGTAGGGTTCAATATTGAGTTGGCCCACCCTTTGCAGCTGTAACAGTCTCAACTCTTCTGGGAAGACTGTCCACAAGGTTTAGGAGTGTGTCTATGGGAATGTTTGACCATTCTTTTTAGAAGCACATTTGTGAGGTCAGGCACTGATGTTGGACGAGAAGGCCTGGCTCGCAGTCTCTGCTCTAATTCATCCCAAAGGTGTTCTATCGGGTTGAGGTTAGGACTCTGTGCAGGCCAGCCAAGTTTCTCTACCCCAAACTCACTCATATATGTCTTTATGGACCTTGCTTTGTGCACTGGTGCACAGTCATGTTGGAACAGGAAGGGGCCATACCCAAACTGTTCCCACAAAGTTGGGAGCATGAAAATTCCAAAATGTCTTGGTACGCTGACGTCTTAAGAGTTCCCTTCACTGCAACTAAGGGGCCAAGCCCAACCCCTGAAAAACAACCCCACGCCATAATCCCCCCTCCACCAAATGATTTGGACCAGTGCACAAAGCAAGGTCCATAAAGACATGGATGAGCAAGTTTGGGGTGGGGGAACTTGACCGGCCTGCACAGAGTCCTGACTTCAACCAGATAGAACACCTTTTGGATGGATTAGATTGGAGACTGCAAGCCAGGTCTTCTTATCCACATCAGCACCTGACCTCACGAATGCGCTTCTGGAAGAATGGTCAAACATTCCCATAGACACACTCCCTTACCTTGTGGACAGCCTTCCTAGAAGCGTTGAAGCTGTTATAGCTGCAAAGGGTGGGCAAACATAATATTGAACCCTACAGACTAAGACTGGGATGCCATTAAAGTGCATGTGCCTTTAAAAGCAGGTGTCCCAATATTTTTGACAATATAGTGTATGTGCAGCAGAGTCAGTCCCTTCATTCCATATGCATCCTGGCCTGCTCTGAGTGTAATCGTGTTATTGAATTAGGTATATGTGAGGGTTTTATTCTTTTTTTGAGTATGAATTTAATCAGAATCGGACAGTATTACACTAGAAGAGACTTTTATCACGAGAGAACAACAGATGGAGTTTTCTAGTTTGTTCCTCTTTGAATAACTAAGAATTGGAATCCAACTGATGTGGACCAGACAGTTGATATAACAGGCACATCGGAGCCGCTATGGTTATGGAGTTTATTTCTCTCCAGACTAGGGATGAGCTTCATGTTCGAATCGAACATACGTTCGACTCGAACATCGACTGTTCGCCCGTTCGGCGAATTCCGAACGTTAAGGGCCGTTCGCACCAAATTCGTGTGGCGCTCACGGCCCAAAATGCACTGCGATGGCGCAGTGCATTGCTGGCACATGATTGGCCAAGCATGCACTGTGACCCCGCATGCTTGGCCAATCACAGCGCTGGCAGCGAGGAGAGCCATGATTGGCCACAGGCAGGATGCCTGTGGCCAATCATAGCTCAGGCTGTGTAGTACACGCCCCACACTATATAAGGCCACCAGCGCGGCGGCCTTGTGTAGTGTGTTGGCATCTGTAGCAGTTAATGGGTGTTCTGTGTACCTTCAACACAGTATACACCGATCGTTATCGGCCGATTTTTCGTTCTTGCTCTTCTGTAGTGGTTGTTGTCTGCGTGCCCTGACCGCAGTATACACCGCTATATTCACCTATATATCTAGCAATATATCTATCTTTTATAATAGAGCTGTCAGTCAGTGTTAGGAGATTGTGCGTGCTGTCTGCGTGCTCTGAACGCAGTACACACCGCTATATCCACCTATCTAGCTAAATATCTTGCTCGTTTTAAATGGAGCTCTCAGTCAGTGGTAGGAGATTGTGCGTGCTGTCTGCGTGCTCTGAACGCAGTATACACCGCTATATCCACCTATCTAGCTAAATATCTTGCTAGTTTTAAAAACAAGACAGTCCCTGTCTTGTTTGCACCGCCTGTATACTGCTGTTCTGAGTATATAGGGCCTGGGGGCCATACGTATTTCCTTTTTTTAATATGGGTACGGGGTTCCCCTTAATATGTGTACAAGACTCAAAGGGGCTGGTAATGGGCAGGGAGGGCTACCCATGCCATTTTTCTCAATGATTTTCAACCATATTGCAGGAACCAGATATAACATTAAAACCGCAAGCAGCTTTAAATGACGTTATTTCCGTTAAATGTCATTTTGTGCAGGGACTGTTCTAAACACGGGAAACACGTGGCACTTCACAGGCATACTACAGACACCCCCCAGGCACCATATTTAAAGGAATATTTCACTTTTTTTTTTTTTCCATTTTAATCGTCATTAAAATCAGTGCTCCAGTTTTTTTGCAGTGACCCATGTCCCCTGGGGCAGGAGCCAGGTCCCCAAACCCTTTTCAGGACAGTATCTTGCATATTAGCCATTAAAATTAACACTTTTAATTTCGAACGTTCGAGTCCCATAGACTTCAATGGGGTTCTAACGCTCGTACGAATTTGGGGTCCGTTCGAAAGTTCTGGTGCGAACCGAACCGGGGGGTGTTCGTCTCATCCCTACTCCAGACAAATGTGATGAATTTTAAATGGGACCTGAATTCAAAAAGTGAGGATTTGCTGTTATAGAGAACATCTAGAAATGTTGATTGTGTCTAATGAGCACCCTGAGAAATCGCCCTTAGATCTTTAGTTCCTCCTAAAAGATAGCACTTCCTGGTATGTGAGTGTGCCTAGGCACTCCTGTACCTACCTGTGTACATAACCTGTGGAGGTTATGACAGTGGGCAATCTGTACAGGTGAGGAGAATGATGGAATCTGGGAAGGAAAAATGTAAAGTTTTATGGAAGGATGTTTAGGGACTGCATTCTGTGGGCCATACATGGATTGAAATTAAGCCAATTAACCACTTGGGTACCGCGCTATTGCAAAATGACGGCAATAGCGCGGACCCACATTTTCGGGACTACGTCTATTGACGTAGTCCCGGTTACGAGCGGCCTGCGCGCCCCCTGAGGGGCGCGCGCGGCGTGCTCTGTGATCGGCGAGTCCGTGAGACTCGCCTGATCACCGATCCGTGTAAGGGGTCGATCCCGACCCCTTATCACGTGATCAGCTGTCAGCCAATGACAGCTGATCATGTGATAAAACGGAGCCGGTAATCGGCTAGTATTCCTCCTCGCGCTGACAGCGCGAGGAGAAAAAAAAAAAGCCGATCGCCGGTGGCCGTGTTCGGGACATCAGTCCCGATCACGGCCAGAAATTTAAACGGACACCTGCCCCCTGCCAGTGCCCACCTGCCACCCGCAGTGCCATCCTGAAATAAAGTAAGTGCCCCCCTGTCAGTGCCACCCAGCAGTGCCCATAGTGCCCACAGTGCCACCCAGCAGTGCCCACAGTGCCACCCAGCAGTGCCCACAGTGCCACCCACAGTGCCACCCAGCAGTGCCACCCACAGTGCCACCAAAATCTGCCTCAAAGGTGCTGCACCCCAGTGCCGCCCATCAGTGCCCAGCAGTGCCGCCCATCAGTGCCCAGCAGTGCCGCCCATCAGTGCCCAGCAGTGCCACCTATCAGAGCCACCTATCAGTGCCACCTATCAGTGCCCATCAGTCCCATCTATCTGTGGTACCTATCAGTGCCCATCCGTGCCACCCATCCGTGCCACTTATCCGTGCCACCCATCCGTGCCATCTTATCTGTGCCCATCTTTGCCCATCAGTGCCGCCTTATCTGTGCCCATCGGTGCCGCCTTATCTGTGCCTATTAGTGCCGCCTTAACTATGCCTATCAGTGCCCACCAGTGCAGCCTATCAGTGCCCACCAATGCAGCCCATCAGTGCCCACCAATGCAGCCCATCAGTGCCCACCAATGCAGCCTATCAGTGCTGCCTAATCAGCGCACTTCAATGAAGGAGAAAAATGACCCGTTTGCAAAATTTTATAACAAACTATTAAAACATGATTTTATTTTTTTATTTTTTTGCATCTTTTTTTGTTTGTTTAGCAAAAAATAAAACTCCGAGCTGTAACTAAATACCACCAAAAGAAAGCTCTATTTGTGGGAAAAAAATGATAAAAATTTCATTTGGGTACAGTGTTGTATGCCCGCGCAATTGTCATTCAAAGTGCATCAGCGCTGAAAGCTGAAAATTGGTCTGGGACTGAGGGGGGTTTAAGTGCCCAGTAAGCAAGTGGTTAAGCAGAGTCCAGCCAAAGTAGATCTACTGCATGTATGGGCTAGCTGGTTGTACAATCTATTAATCGACTTGAGTACAACCAGCCTGTCAGATTTTTTCCAAAACAGTCAGTGCTGGCAGCTGTAGTTAGCAACACTGATGATTGTATTATGTGGGTAGGGAAGGCTTCCCACTGGCAAAATACAATACCACCGCGGGAGTGATTCCCCCATCCACAGGTCAGCAGGTGAGAGGGTGTGTAGGGACAGGCTGGGGAGGGAGGTCTGTCAGCAGGGGGTGTGAGGTGGTCATAGAGGGATATCAATCAGCGGGTGGGGGGAGTAACTGTGAGTGATATCTTTTGGAGTAGGGTCTGTCATCCGCAGGTTGAGAAATGGTCACCTGTGATATAAGTTGAAGGGAGGTGGCTAACATGGGAAGTGACTGAGGAGGGACCTGGTTGGTGGTGAGTGTGAAATGGATGAAGTATTTCTTTCACATTTGCGGTAATGCTTACTGCCCTCTGAAAAGTGATCTGTGGTGGATTGCTTTTCAACAAGTGGTATAGCAGAAGTTGACAGGCGTTCATTAGATGCTACTGCCGCCTCCTTTTTTTTTTTTTTTACATTGAATGCCATTTTTACATTGTTGGACTATGTTGCTACTGCGAGCGAGTTTGGCTTGCCGTTGCAGAGTGTCCCCATTGAAATTAATAGGCTAGTTTGACAGGCGGTGCTGCCTGTCAAACTCTGGAGGCTCCAAACTGTCCATTGAACTCAGTGCTTCTGACAAGAAGTGAGGAGAGTCACTGTGAGCTTATCTTCTCAGTCTGTTGCAAAAAGAGTGTGCCAGCTTGTATTTAAACTGGCCACTGTGTATGTAGCTCCTAACTGGCCGTGCAAGGAGCCCCGTATCTCTGAAACCATACTTGATAGGAGCCTCAAGTGGTGGGGTAGGTGACTCCTGGTTGCCGAGCCACGACCCTCAAAGTCGATTGATTTTATTTACTTTTTGTTATTATTATTTTTTTGGGCAAATGGGCCTATTTTAAGGTTAGGGGCCTGGAGCTACAGCTCCAATAGCCCCTATGTTAATTTGGCCCTGGACTAGTGTTCCTCTCACTGTTCTCCTTGCTGGAGGCTCTACCATGAGAAGGCAATCCCCTACCTCTACAAAGATGGTCACCTCCACATGGAAACACAGTGCAAAACAAGGCTTGGTAATCAGTAATGGGAGAAACAGCTGTAGGGAGACCACATGCAGTGAACAGTCACTGAAGATCCGTCACCGGGATTTTCCACTACGTCCAACCCCTTTAGTTAAATCATGGACTCCACAGTTCATAAAAAATAGAAGGCACATAGTGTAAAACCATTTCTCTGATGTAAGTTTTCTACCTTTTAATAAATTCTGTGAGGAATGGTTTTACACTATGGGGAGGCCGTCTATTTTTATGAACTGTGGAGTCCAAGATTTACCAATGGTATTGAACGTAGTGGAATATCCTGGTGACAGATCTTCAGAGAATGCTCTCTGGATCATCATTCTATTGTTTCCATCCTTATGCTTGTTTGACTCTTTGCCACTGGCAATTAGGGATGGCCGAACGGTTCGCCCGGCGGTCAGTTCGTGGCGAATTTCGGCTGTTCTCGGTCCGCCCGATCGGCGGACTATTGCCGCTGTTCGCCCGGCGGACTTACGTGTTTACTGTGTAAAAAAACTTTGACCTATGACACATCCATCATGTGGTACAGGACAGCCAATTGAGACATTACAGCACATGGACATTCCCCCTAACTTATAAATAGACCCGATCCGGCAGCCATTTTACATTCTTTCTACTGTCACTATAGGGAGAGGTTGCTGTGTGGAGCAGGGAGAGACTGCAGTGACCCAAATCGCTAGCTAATAGGTCCACAAAAGTTCTTTTAAGGACTGGTATGGTATAGGTGTAGTTCAGGATATAGGTTTGAGGCACTGCTATTCAAGTCATTGTTGCAGCAGATTGTCTTTTGTCAGTGCAGAGAGAGGGACAGATAGGACGCTGTGTGTTGCAGAGAGGGACAGTCAGTTTAATCATTAGCTGTTACTATTAGGTCCACAAAAGTCCTTTTCAGGACTGGTATGGTGTAATAGTACAGGATATAGTTTTGAGTGCTATTCAAGTTATTGTTGCAGCAGCCTGTGTTTTGTCAGTTTAAATAGGGACAGACAGGAAGCTGTGTGTGGCAGTGAGGGACAGTCAGTTTAATCAGTATCTGTTACTATTAGGTCCACAAAGGTCCTTTTTAGGACTGGTATGGTAATAGGGTTGTACACGTATAATATTCTTTCTTCCAAATATAGAAAGAATATTATACTTGACAGCTGCCCTTCTGCTGCAGTAGTCCTTTATGAGTATAGGGACTGAGGTACAGTCTGCTAATCACAACTTACTAGTTCCACAAAGGTCCTTCTAAGGACTGGTAAGGTATAGCGTACTAGAGTATATAGGGTTGAGTGAGGTACAGTCTGCTAATCCTTAAGGACTGTTATAGGTCCACAATATATAGGGTTGAGGTGCACTACTGCTGACTGCTGCCCAATTCTGCAGCAGTCCTTTATCAGTATAGGGACTGAGGTAGTCTGCTAATCACAACCTACTAGTTCCACAAAGGTCCTTCTAAGGACTGGTAAGGTATAGTGTACTACAGTATATAGGGTTGAGTGAGGTACAGTCTGCTAATCACAACCTACTAGTTCCACAAAGGTCCTTCTAAGGACTGGCAAGGTATAGCGTACTAGAGTTTTATAGGGTTGAGTGAGGTACAGTCTGCTAATCACAACCTACTAGTTCCACAAAGGTCCTTCTAAGGACTGGCAAGGTATAGCGTACTAGAGTTTTATAGGGTTGAGTGAGGTACAGTCTGCTATTCACAACCTACTAGTTCCACAAAGGTCCTTATAAGGACTGGTAAGGTATAGTGTACTACAGTATATATGTTTGAGTGAGGTACAGTCTGCTAATCCTTAAGGACTGGTATAGGTCCACAATATATAGGGTTGAGGTGCACTACTGCTGACTGCTGCCCTATTCTGCAGCAGTCCTTTATCAGTATAGGGACTGAGGTACAGTCTGCTAATCACAACCTACTAGTTCCACAAAGGTCCTTAAGGACTGGTATAGGTGCACTATTTGGTGTGCAGTATATAGTTGTGTAATACACGTATAAAATACTTGCACATACTTTACTTCCTCCTGGGGCTGCTTATAATAAGGGGCTCCCACCATCCCTGTGCTGTGCTGACTTCCTCCTGGGGCTGTACCTCTGCTGTGCATATTATGAGGGGCTCCCACCATCCCTGTGCTATGCTCATTATGAGGGGCTCCCACCATCCCTGTGCTATGCTGACTTACTCCTGGTGCTGCTTACGGTGCAGGTGTCAGTGCTGTATATCACGGCGCTGGTGTCAGTGCTGTATATCACGGTGCAGGTGTCATTGCTGTATGTCACGCTGCTGATGTCAGTGCTCTCTATCACGGTGCTGGTGTCAGTTCACTCCATCACGGTGCTGGTGTCAGTTCACTCCATCACGGTGCAGGTGTCATTGCTGTATGTCACGGTGCTGGTGTCAGATCACTCTATCACGGTGCAGGTGTCAGTGCTGTATATCACGGCGCTGGTGTCAGTGCTGTATATCACGGTGCAGGTGTCATTGCTGTATGTCACGCTGCTGATGTCAGTGCTCTCTATCACGGTGCTGGTGTCAGTTCACTCCATCACGGTGCTGGTGTCAGTTCACTCCATCACGGTGCAGGTGTCATTGCTGTATGTCACGGTGCTGGTGTCAGATCACTCTATCACGGTGCAGGTGTCATTGCTGTATGTCACGCTGCTGATGTCAGTGCTCTCTATCACGGTGCTGGTGTCAGATCACTCTATCACGGTACAGGTGTCAGTCCTCTATATCACGGTGCTGGTGATCATCTCCTGCACCCTCTTCTTTGACTACCCTGACCTTCCCTCTCCTCCATTGCCTTCATGCGCTCCACAGTCCTGAATTGTCACAATTTCACATATAAAAAAAGAATGCTTGTAGTTGTCGATCCCAGATTCACCTCATACATGTGTTATGTCATTGGCCATGTGGTGGGACTATGTGTGCACAGCTAGTAATTATTTTGTGGCTGTAAATTTGACCTGTAGGTTTGTAAAGTCCGCCTCCCATTGAAGTCAATGGGGCACGCCATGAACGTTACGGTTCGCAAACTATCGGCCGCGTTCGCGGTTCGCAAAACGTCCCGTCAGAAGTTCATCCATCACTACTGGCAATAGGGTCCACGCATTCTGGTAAGTGTATTTACTCTCCCCTCTGGGTGGGGGGTGCATCTTCATCTTGGCTGTCTTTACAAATATGAAAAGATAACATTCTTTAAATGGTGTAGACTGTGTTAACTTTGATCTGTGGCTTCTGTAATGTTGCATTTGTATGCCTTCCAGGGCTCAGTCTACGTACTTATAATCACTTTCAGATAACAGTCAAGATTGTTCCAAGCTATATTTTTGTGTTAATAATTCTCAAATCAAGGAATGGGACACTGCTGGGATCATAACTGAGGGTAAAGCGAAGGTTGAAATCATTTATATTCAGCAACTCAATAAATTCAATCAGAGATCTTTCTGATCCTGTCCAGATTAGGAACAGGTCATCAATAAATCTGTGCCAGCAAAGGACCTGTTCAAGAAGGGTTGGAGTGATTCATCTGCAAACACTGTTCTCTCCCATCCCCCTAAGAAGAGGTATAGGCATAGGAGGGTGCACAGGACGTACCGATAGCCATACCCTGTGTTTGCAGATACATTTGATCCATATAGATAGAGTACTTTTTAGTCAAAATAAATTTCAATAATTTCAAAATGAAGATGCTTAGAGGTCAAGTATTCTGGTCTTGCTCCATCAGGAAGGTACCAGCCATTCGGATACCCTGCTTGTGGGGAATGCTAGAATACAATGCCTCAATGTCAATTGCCAAGAGCAGGGCATTCTGAGGTCACAATCCCCTCGATGTGCTTGAGCACATCTGTTGTGTCACGGACATATGTGGGTAGGCGAAGGACATGGGGCATCGGGAATGTGTAGATGAATTTGCTGGCATTTTCTGTTAGGGAGTCAATTCCCCGCACCGAATTTGCATGACAGCAGACTGTAACCGTCTCTCAATGGAGCTGGTTTTCACACCACTGGGGAGGCCGCAGAGCACATTGCTCAAGGGCCCTGTGTGTCTTTGGCTCAGTTTCAGGTCTGAATTCAGGCAAAAATTTGGGCCTGATTCAGTCCCGAAATGGAGAACAGGGAAGCACCGGACCCCTGCTGTGAGCCACATCTGCACACAGCGTAAACCCATCGCGCTGCAATGACATCAATCCCACTCATGCGCACGGTAGCCGCTAATCACTGCACAGGACTCTGAAGGAACGGCACAGGCATGCCATCCCTTTAGAGTGCATGCGCCAGTGACGTCACTGGCCCATTCACAAGTAAATATTTTCTAAATGGTGCACATTTAGGAGATATTTACTTTACCTATAGGTAAGCCTTATTATAGGATTACCTATAGGTAGTTATTAACTATGGGTGTTTACTCCAACTTTAAATTGTTCAACAGTTAAGCTATTCAAATGGATCCCCATTAGGATTATAGGCATGTGCGTAGACCTGTAAAAAGATGGTTTCAAAAAGTTTTTTCTAATATAATTCCCAACAGGTCTCACCAAGGGACATAGATAGGGAAGGTCCAAAGGGTCAAAGTTAAAAATATATACAACAACAAAAAATGTACTTATGCATGCTTCCCTTTAGATTTGCTATAATTGTGTGAATGAGCCTACAGCAGACCCACATTTGTACCAAAGGAAACCCTGAAGTTGTCATTGGTGGTCTTCTGAAAATGAAAAAAGGCAATAGACTGGCGCAAGATCAATAGCTGAGTTAGCATACAGGGAGTCCCAAGATATTAACAATTAGTTCATGCGGTATATACATAAACAGTCCAATAATTAACGTTCATGTAGAAAGGAGTTGATGAGAGTAGATAGATAGCAGCATCTATCCTTAGAGTAAGAGTAAGTTTCTCGTGTGAGAAATCAGAAGGCGGGAGAGAAAGAAGTGCCAGATCAGTACATTTTTCTTTTTATTTTAATCAAAAGGTATTTATTGCTCAAGAAACACAATATAATCATACATGAATCACAGTATACTTTGGTTATTGAATTGTCAAACATACAATCCTTGGTTACATCTTACAGTGTATATGTTTAGCTTCTAATCAGGGTAAAATCTTGCATATTTGGGTGAAGTTTTCATTTTATACTACATTGCCAGCCCTAATAGGTTAGTGTTGAAAATATTTTTATTGAAACATTTCAAGTGCAAACAATAAAACAGTAACCATCATGAGGCAAATGCAAGCAGGAACAGTAACAGGATTACATTTACGGGGGGCCGGCTAATAACCACAGCCAGTCCCTGTCGGGAAGCTTGGAGAGTAGGGAAGACGGCCTGTTCTCCGATCCATGAGGCCACAGTAGTGAGAAATACTCATGGGTTACTACATGAGAGAATGTTTAATCAATAGCATAAAGAAGACAGAAAGAAAGAGAGAAGAGGAAAGGGAAGAGAGGAGCAAAATAAAGAGGAACAAAGTGGTAGAGGGGAAAGCTGAATAGCAAGAAGAGAGGAGAGGGGAGGTAAGGGGGGGGGGGAGGGGAAAGGATATGGGTAAGGGGGTAGGGTAAGAGAGCCCACAGCGTCCCTATGCGTTCAGGATTTGGTTCATTAAGGTGTCAGAGGAAGAGAAGCGGAGCCAGATCGACCACTGAGATATAAATTTGGTGTAAGTATCATTGTCCAGTGCCAACATCTCCTCCATTCTCATGGTGTCATTCATAATTGATACCCACCGTGACAATGGGGGAGTATTCGTCGTCTTCCAATAAGCAGGTATTAGTTGCATAGCAGAGGACATAAAAAAATGGAGCAATCTTTGTCTCTGCGATTTAATAGACCCGGGCAGTATTCAGAGTAATGTAATTTTCGGAGAGATAGGAACCGGAGTATCAGCTAAAAGATTATAACATTCAAAAACCTGTGTCCAGAAGGGGCGGATCCTCTCACAGTCCCACCAGACATGTATATAAGTTCCGACTGAAGCTTCACAGCGCCAGCAGGTGGCTGGTGTAGACGGGAAGATTTTGTGTAAAGTAGCAGGGTCTCTGTACCATCTGGACAGTAGCTTGTAGTTCTTTTCTTGAGAGTAGCAGGAGATGGTTGACTTATGTGTGAAATGAAAAGAGGTTTGCCATTCCGGCACAGAGATGTCTTCACCCAAATCCGCAGACCACAGCCTAGTGTAATGTGGGAGTTGATCATGTGCTAAAGTCTGCAGTAAGTTATATAAGGAGGATAGTAGGTGTTTGGGAGTTTCTGGGAGCGAGCACAGTTCCTCGAAGTTGGTAAGCTTGCAATGTATTTGAGAGGAGGAGTGTAGGCGTTTGGTAAATGTGGACACCTGTAGGGCCGTGAGCCAATCTCCGGAGTCTGCCAGGGGGACCGGGTCCCCTGAGAAGGATGTACAAATGTGCAAGCTTGCGGCCACTCCGTACGCTTAAAGGATCCTAGGGAGGCTGCCCCTGTACTTTGTGGTAAAGCAGGATGGTCAAAGAGGGACGTCAGGGGGCCCGGATCAGAGGAGAGGGTGGTGTTTAGCCCTGTCTTATACCACAGCTTCAAGGAGGCCAAAGTCAGTGGGGATAAGGATGTCATACGAGAGTAGTCCCGTTTGTAACCCCATAGAAGAGCTTGGAGATCTACAGGAGAAAGGTCCTGTTCAACGGTCAGCGAGGCCTTGCAGGGAGGACGGGGGAACCATTCTATGATGCGAGTCATATGAGCAGCTGTATGGTAAGTCTCAAAATCAGGGAGGCCTGTTCCTCCCATAGTCTTCGGAAGTGCAAGCAGTTTAAATTTAACTCTGGGGAGGCCCCTGTTCCACATGAATCTGATGGCTAGCGAACGTAGGGAGATAAAAAATGATTTGGGGACGTGGATGGGGATTGTTTGAAATAAATACAGGAACTTGGGTAGAGTGTCCATCTTTAGGATATTAATCCGTCCGAACCAGGGCAAGGGAGATCCCCCCCACTCCTCAAGGTCCTTCCGTATACGGTTAAGCAGGGGAATATAATTCAGGGAAAACAAATTAGCTAGGTTGGAGGGTATAATGACCCCTAGGTAAGAGATCTCCTTGGTCTGCCATTTAAATGAGAAGTTGGATTTTAGAAGGGACAGTGTGGAGGGGGTGAGGGATATGTTGAGGGCTTCTGTCTTAGCAATGTTGATCTTAAAGTTACTATGGATACCGAAACGTTGAAATTCTCTGAGTAGGGATGGCAGGGAGATGTGTGGATTCTGAATATACACAAGGAGGTCATCAGCATTCAGGGAAAGTTTGTGATGTGCAGATGGAGTTTGAATACCAAGAATGGAGGGGTTTTGTCGTATGGCACAGGCCAAATGTTCAATGATGATGACAAAGAGGAGGGGGGACAGGGGGCAGCCCTGTCGGGTACCGTTTGCAATGTCAAAGGGGGCTGATGTGGTACCGTTGACTAGGACCGTAGCTGAGGGTCGTGCATATAGGGACATAACTTTAGAGATGAAGGGAGCTCCGAGGCCAAGTTGTTCTAGAGACAGCTGTAGAAACCTTCAGCTAACCCTATCGAAGGCTTTTTCAGCGTCAAAAGATAAGAGGCAAGCTTTCAGGCCTTTACGTTGGATCAGGGAGATGAGATGTATCGTCTTGTTGGTGTTGTCCCTCGCTTCTCTGCCAGGGACAAACCCCACTTGATCATTATGAATAATTTTAGGCAGTAAAGGGGACAGACGGGTAGCCAGAACTTTCGCAAATAGCTTAATATCTATGTTGAGTAGGGATATGGGCCGATAGCTGCTGCACTGGGATGGGCCCTTGCCTGGTTTAGGGATAATAGAGATGTTGGCAGATAAAGATTCCTTGGAGGGGAGGTTAAGACTGTCTACCGAGTTAAAGGCCTTTGTCAGAAGGGGTGCAAGTTGGGGGGCAAAAGTCTTGTAGAACCGGGGTGTAAAGCCGTCAGGACCCGGGCATTTTCCCACTTTAAGGGCTTTGATGGCCTGCAAAAATTCAGAAGTAATTAGGGGCTCATCTAGGGATGTCGCGTCTGCATCGTCAATAGTGAGTAAAGCAGTCTCCATAATATAATCCTGTGTGGGGTCGGGAGAGGGGGGGGGACCGATCGGAAGGGGTTGCACGCGAAAGGTTATAAAGCTGTGAGTAATATTGCCTGAAGGAGTCAGATATCCCAGAGGTGTTAAATGTTTTCTTATGATCCGATTGGACGATAAAGGGGATAGAATGTCGCGGGGGTCTAGGGTGAATAATTCTAGCCAGGTGCTTACCACATTTGTTCGCTAGGGAGTAGAAGTGGTTCCGCGCTTTATCCCTGGCGATTAGGGAGCGCGCGTCTAGGAGCTGGAGTAAGTCTCTGCATGCGTTGGAAAGCTGGACAAAAACCGTACGGTCCAGTTCTTTATGAAGGGGTTCAAGGTCCGCTATGGTAGAAAGGAGTTTGCGTATGTCATGAGCTCGGGCCTTCTTAAGGCGGGAGCCGTGTTGTATAAGGGTACCCCGGATCACACATTTGAGTGTGTCCCATTGGTTCAAAGGGGAGGTTGTGTCAGTGGAGTGGTCACCTAAGAAATCTTTAATGACTTTAGAGACATCCGCTACGCACACGGTGTCCTGCAGCAGATTGTCGCTAAGTCTCCAGCTCGCCCCCCGGCGGGCAACAGGGGGACGGACCAGAGTCAGATAGATGGGGGCATGGTCGGACCATAGGAGGTTACCAATCGCCGTTTGGAGAGGCGTGTCTAGAAGTGATTGCGATATGAGAAAGTGGTCCAATCTACTGTAGGAGTTGTGTGAAACTGAGAAATAACTGTAATCCCTTTCTGTAGGATGCTGGACTTGCCAGGCATCCACCAGATGGGAGGAATGGAGGAGTGATTTAATACGTGTCAAGGTGGAATAAGGAACAGAAGACTTACCCGAGGATGTGTCTGCAGATGGGGAGAGGACAATATTGAGATCACCTCCAACAATGAAAGCCGACCCTCCAAAGGAGGATAGTCTGGTGAGGACTGAAGAGAGGAACCGAGCCTGGCCCACGTTCGGCACGTAGATGTTAGCTACTGTGAAAAGAAAATCGTTTAGTTTCAGTTTCAAAAATACATAGCGACCCGAGTCATCTATGAGAGAGTCCAGAACCTCCGGGTTAAAATATTTATGAAAGGCAACAGATACCCCCTTGGATTTGGCCTGCGAGTTAACACTGTGAAACCATTGCGAGTAATACCTATTGCGCAGTGCTGGAATAGCTCCAGCGCGAAAGTGTGTTTCTTGAAGCAGCAGAATTTTCGTACGCTTTTTGTGAAAATGGTAAAGTGTCTGGCTCCGCTTCTCGGGTGTGTTGAAACCTCTACAATTAAAGGAAGCGAAGGTTATTGAATCGTCACTAGCCATGGGGGATCATAGGGGTGGAGCTCAGGATCAATGTGATAAGTGACACTATGGGCAAACCCCATTGGGGTAGGGAACGGGAATAGCCCTAATAGGTTAAAATGTACATACATAATGCAAGTAAGTATCAAGATCAGTAGGTGGAAGAGATATAGTTCCAATCAATCCATCGTTATGGCATCAGCAGCGGGGTTGTATCATTCGATTGCAGGCTCCATAAGCATCCTGTGGCAACCAGGAAGTAAAACTAGCGTGGAACATGGGCAGAAGTGATGTCACCGGATGGACGGGAACAGAGAAACAGTACAGGCTACACGCTCGGAGCTCTTACTCCTTCTACAGGCCTAGGGGAGAATTGTTCTTGGCAGCAATTTAAACATATCAGGTGGCTATGGGACTAAGCAGCAGTATGGCTAGACATTTTATAATAAAATATATACATTTTGGGCCAGCAAATAAAAAAAAAAAGCCTGTACAGAAACAACCAGTCTAGGCATGGTTAAAAAATGATTACATATATCAAGCATCAAACACTGCTGGGAAATACAATATAGAGGAAACAATAGTTAAAAATATTTATATATATATATATATATATATATATTTATATTTATATATACACATATATATATATATATATATACACACATACACACACACACACACACACACACACATATATATATACATACACAGTATCTCAGAAAAGTGAGTACACCCCTCACATTTTTGTAAATATTTTATTATATCTTTTCATGTAACAATACTGAAGAAATGACACTTTGCTACAATGTAAAGTAGTGAGTGTACAGCTTGTATAACAGTGTAAATTTTCTGTTCCCTCAAAATAACACAACACAGCCATTAATGTTGAAACCACTGATAAGTGAAAATGTCAAAATTGGTTCCAAAGTGTCAATATTTTGAGGGGCCACCATTATTTGACAGCACTGTCTTAACCCTCTTGGGCATGGTGTTCATCAGAGCTTCACAGGTTGCCACTGGAATCCTCTTCCACTCCTCCATAATGACATCACAGAGCTGGTGGATGTTAGAGACCTTGCACTCCTTCACCTACCATTTGGGGATGCCCCACAGATGCCCAATAGGGTTTAGGTCTGGAGACATGCTTGGCCAGTCCATCACCTTTATGCCACGTACACACGAGCAGATTTTCCATCAGAAAAATCTTGGATGGTTTTTCAGACGGAATTCTGCTCAAGCTTGGCATACACATACAACACTACGATGAGCTGAGAAAATTAAGTTTAATGCTTCCGAGCATGCGTCAAATTGTTTCCGAGCATGCATAGGAACTTTGTGTGTTGGAATAGCTACAGACGATCGGAGTTTACGATCGGAACATTTTCCGACCGAAAAATTGAGAACATGCTCTCAATCTTTTGCTGGCTGGAATTCGGCCAGCAAAAGTCAGAGGGCGCATACACACGGTCGTATTTTCTGACCAAAAGCTCTCATCGTCTTTTGCTGGCCGAATTTCCGATCGTGTGTACGCGGCATTACCCTCAGCTTCTTTAGCAAGGCAGTGGTCATCTTGGAGGCATGGTTGGGGTTGTTATTTTGTTGGAATACTACCCTGTGGCCCAGTCTCCGAATGTAGGGGAACATGCTTTGCTTCAGTATGTCACAGTACATGTTGGCATTCATGGTTCATGAACTGTAGCTCCCCAGTGCCGGCAACACTCATGCAGCCCCAGACCATGACTCTCCCACCACCATGCTTGACTGTAGGCAAGGTACTCTTTTCTTTGTACTCCTCACCTGTTTGCTGCCACACATGTTTGACACCATCTGAACCAAATACGTTTATCTTGGTCTCATCAGACATGGTTCCAATAATCCACGTCTTTAGTCTGCTTGTCTTCAGCAAACGGTTTGCGGGCTTTCTTGTGCATCATCTATAGAAGAGGCTTCCTGGGGCTGGGACGACAGCCATGCAGATCAATTTGATGCAGTGTGCAGCGTATGGTCTTAGCACTGACAGGTCGACCCCCCCACCCCTTCAACCTCTGCAGCAATGCTGGCAGCACTCATACATCTATTTCCCAAAGACAATCACTGGATATGACGCTGAGCACATGCACTCAACTTCTTTGGTCAATCCATGGCGAGGCCTGTTCTGAGTGGAACCTGTCCTGTTAAACTGCTGTATGGTCTTGGCCATTGTGCTGCAACTCAGTTTCAGGGTCTTGGCAATCTTCTTATAGCCTAGGCCATCTTTATGTAGAGCAACAATTCTTTTTTTTCAGATCCTCAGAGAGTTCTTTGCCATGAGGTGCCATGTTGAACTTCCAGTGATCAGTATGAGAGAGTGAGAGGCAACACCAAATTTAACGCACCTGCTCCCCATTCACACCTGAGACCTTGTAACACTAATGAGTCACATGCCACCAGGGAGGGAAATGGCTAATTGGGCCCAATTTAGACATTTTAACTCACTTTTGTTGCCAGCAGTTTAGACATTAATGGCTGTGTGTTGTTATTTTGACAGGACAGCAAATTCACACTGTTATACAAGCTGTACACTCATTACTTTACATTGTAGCAAAGTGTCATTTCTTCAGCGTTGTCACATGAAAAGATGTAATTAAATATTTACAAACATGTGAGGGGTGTACTCACTTTTGTCAGTTACTCACTGTGTCTATATATATATATATATATATAATCGTAAAAAAATTTTGATCGATCAAAATTCTTTGGATAGGTAGGCTGCCTGCCCTGGGGCCGCTTTGGGCCAAGCTGTGGCATGCAACGCTCTGCTCCCTCCTCCTCCACTATACATCATACACAGTCTGTAGGCATCTCCCGCTGTGTGTCTCCGAGCTGAGTGTGAAAACTTTGGCCGTGCTGTGAGAAAAGTCCCGCCCTCCTCCTAGATCAGCTCGTGTGATAGACGCAGTGTTCTGTCACACTGCGAGAGATGCCTGCAGATAAAATTAGAAAACGGTGTTTAGTTTAACCAAATATATAATTCGATTATGTTTTAACCACTTAAGGACTAGCCTCGTTTTGAAATTTTTTTAAAAACAGTTTTTTTTGCTAGAAAATTTCTTAGAGCCCCCAAACATTATATATTGTTTTTTTTCTAACACCCTAGAGAATAAAATGGCAGTCATTGCAATACTTTTTTTCACACCATATTTGCGCAGCGGTCTTACAAGTGCACTTTTTTTGGAAAAAAAATCACTTTTTTGAATAAAAAAAAAATAAAACAGCAAAGTTAGTCCAATTTTTTTATATTGTGAAAAATAATGTTACGCCGAGTAAATTGATACCCAACACATCACGCTTCAAAATTGCGCCTACTCGTGGAATGGCGTCAAACTTTTACCCTAAAAAATCTGCATAGGCAATGTTTAAAAAATTCTACAGGTTGTATGTTTTGCATTACAGAGGAGGTCTACGGCTAGAATTATTGCTCTCACTCTACCTATAGCGGCAACACCTCACATGTGTAGTTTGACCACCGTTTTCATATGCGGGTGCTACTCACGTATGCGTTCGCTTCTGAGCGCGATTTTGTCGGGACGGGCCGTGTTAAAAATGTTTTTTTTCTTATTTATTTTACTTGATTTTATTTAATTTTTCACTTTTTAAAAAAATGTAATAAAATTTAATTTTATTCTATTACAAGGAATGAAATCATCCAAAAAAACGGAAACATCCAAAAAATACAAAAAATACACTAAAGTGAATTCTGGGGCAAATAAATGCAATAAACTACTCACATTTTTTGTCAAATATACAAGACAAGGTTACACCAAGTAAAGAGATACCCAACATGCCAAACCATAAATTTGTCTGCGCCCGTGACATAGCGACAAACTTCGGTACCCTATTTTTTCTATAGGCGACGCTTGAAAAGCCCCCTTTAGGTCATCAGTTTGGTTTTAAAGAGGAAGCCTTGTGCTAGAATTATTGCTTTCACTCCGGCATGCGCAGCGATATATAAAATGTGTATAGGAATCAATGTTTTCATGTATAGGCACCCCTGACCCCTGCATTTATGTTCATACATATGTATATGGGGGGGTGGGGGCCTCAAAAAATTTTTGGGGGGGGGATTTTATGTTCTTGGGTGTAACTTTATGCTATGCTTTTATGCTACCCATGGACACCGAGAGACTGACTTGGAAGTGACGTCATAGATGTCGCTTTCCAGGTCACAGCAAGAAGGGGGGGGAAAGCAAGCGTGTGTCTGTTTTTCTCCCTCCCCTCCACCTGCCAGCATCCACCATGTTGGTCCCAGGCCTGCAGATGGGAAAGCAGAGCCCGGAATACATGGTGGGGTTCGCCAATACTGGGAGTGTTTGATGGCAATCTGGGACAACGCAGCCACCGGGTTGTGCGTGAAACCCCTGGACCTGGCAGTGAAAATCTTAATCTCAAACTCAATGTCATTTATAAATGTGTTTAAACACTGACCCTTGGGGTACACCACTAATAACCTTAGACCATTCAGAATATGAATCATTGATCACCACTTTCTGAATACGGTCTTTTAAACAGTTTTCTATCCATTTACAAAGTGAATTTTCTAAGCCTGTAGACTTGAATTTACATATAAGCTGTGTGTAGGGAGTGTGTATCTATTTTTCTTTGGCTCATCACTCATATAGTCGATTGGACTATGTGTTCTCCAATCACAATGTTTTGGAATGGAAGCCCTCAGTGGATATTGGTTCCTTCCTGTGGTCTGACCATTCTCCTATATTTTCCACTATGTATGTTCTTCAAGTACAGCGAACCAAATGAACTTGGCTCTGTAATAACTCTTTGCTAGCAGACCTGATCTGCAATCAAGCAGTAATAGATACCATTTGTAATTTCTTGTTTGATCGAGTGAAGAGACCTCTTTACCCACACAGTGGGAGGCTTTAAAAGCTGTCCTAAAGAAGGGCCTTTATTCATTATAGTGCCCAACTTAAAAAAAAATAAAAAAATGAGTATTCCCAGGCTATACAGAATATACTTCTTAAACTTCACTCTTTGGAAAATCAACATAAATATGTTCCTTCAACTGAACTGATGGCCAGTATTCCCTCTTGTAGATCATCTCTCCTACAACTATATGACATTGCCTATCACAATTACTGGAAGCAGATCTCTCTCTCAGGAGATATAAGTACAGGAACAAAAGTTGTAGACTTTTGGCTCGCTCCCTTTTACCCGCGTACTTCGCAAACCTACATTCCCAGTACTAGGAAACGCAGGGCGACTTTACTTCTACACGATCTTCCTTACTCCCTGAGACCTTTTGGGAATTTTCCTCATCTTTGTATAACTTATCTGCTTTCTCTGCAGATTCTGACGTCTATGCTCGACACCTTTGTGACATTGTGGACAAAGCTCTCCCTAATTTAGAGAACACCACAAGGGACTCTCTTGATTATTCATTCACCATGGAAGAGCTTTTGGCTGCCGTGGCCTCTGATAAAAGCCCAGGCTTAGAAGGGTTCACCCCCACATTTTAAAAAACTTATAAGGAACACCTTGCACTATTTTTACTAAAGGTCTTTAATTCAATATCTGACGATACCCAATTTTTGTCTCAAACCTTGAAATCGCCTGACTGAAGCCTCTTACCTATGCTTATAACCACAGACCAGGTGGGTTTGTTCAGGATAGGGAGGTGAGGGATCCCACTCTCAAAACTTTGTTACTTATGAACCATGCCCAAGTAGCAAACGCCACGTCTTGTCTTTTAGATGAGAAGGCATTTAATCGGATCAGCTTTGTATTTCTTAGAGAAACATACATGTAGGTGTAGGACCTTCCTTATTACAGAAAATTCCAAAGCAAACGCTAGGGTCTGCATTAATGGCTCTTTGACACCGAGCTTCTCTATAATTAATGGAACCCGACGGGTTTGCCCTTTATCCCCTCTGTTGTATGTCCTGGCGATGGAACATCTGGCAGTCACTATCCCAAATAATCCATCTATTTTGGTTATAATCTTATGAGCACAGGAAGTCAAAATCTCTCTTTTCATAGATGATTTTTTTGCTATGTTACCAATCCTTATATTTCAATGCAGTCTGTGTTGCAGGAATTTCACGGTTTCCGACTATAAATAAATATCAAGGTTAACCTGCCTAAATTAATTATACATTCTTAATATTTCGTTAACCCCATCTCAAGCCTAACACCTCAGCAATAATTTTTCTTGTAAGATCTGTACTCTATTAAATATCTGAGAATTTATATTCCCACTAATCTTACTCAATTGTATGTATTGAGTTACACTCCCCTTTTACATAGGACCCTTACTGACCTTAGGTCACATGACCATACTATTTCTTCTTGGTTTGGAAGAATTAACATTTTAAAAATAGATAGCGTTCCAAGTTTCTTATATATTTTTCAGACAATCCCTATTGCAGTCCCACGTTCATTCTTTAAAAGAGAAGTACGGTTTTCTCTTTTTTTTAAGATTCATACTTACCTAGGTAGATGCAGCATTGGTCCGATGCTGCATCTGTCTCCCTGTGTCTCTAGACTGAGAACTGAGCGATTGAACACCACTGATCACTCGGTTCTCACAACTCCCTGAGCATAGAGCTGATGACTGTCAGTCACAGCTCTCTGCTTTGCTCCATCCTCGCACACTGGAGCTCTGGGCGGTGGAGGGGGCGGCTGGCTCAGCCTCTCAGCGGCTCGCCAAGAGGCTGAGCTGGGTGTTGTTCCAGGGATCTGGCAGACCCCGACTCCAAGGTCATGATGATGCGGAGCCTGGACCGACTTTTGTGACATCAGCAGACAGCAGACTTCAGCCCGCTCTCTGACAAAAATGGATCACAGGAGTGCAGAATGAACTGCACTCCTGTGATCCATACGAGAAGTACAGGCAAACAAGCTTTAAGTCTCTACAGAGGGCATTTAGTAATTTTATCTGTGGGAGTTGGAAACTGCGACTCAGCATAACAATTTTCTCTCTTTTGAAATCCAAGGGAAAAGCTGGAGTCCCAGGGCATTTTTTGTATCATGCCGCTGCAGTTTTGACCAGTGTGGTCAACTGGTTCCACAGCGGCTCTGTTAAGCAGTGGGTATCTATAGCACAGGCTATCTCCCCATGCCACCTCCGAGCATTTCCCTGGATCAAACCTGCCTTAAGAGGAGGTTCTCCCCTGCTTCTCCTTACATGTAAACTCCTTCACCTTTGGGATACAGTACATGCACAGGTTTTGGCCCCCCTTTTTGGGACCCTAAAGCTTCCATCGGCTCTGTTCTGCACACCATTTCTGACCTGGCATGAGTGAGTCAAGCTGACTGGTTCAGCTTTTATGAGATGGCATGGTAACCCCCCCTTTCCTTCAATCATCCCTATTGGATCTATGTCCATTTCTTATTGGTTGGAATATATGTTTAGGGACCCGATTCCCTTAGAGGATCTGTTCCGTTGAGCCTTCAGATGCCTGATCATACCCTCTCCTGTGGCCAATCATAGCTCAGGCTGTGTAGTACACGCCCACTATATAAGTCCGCCAGTGCGGCGGCCTTGTGTAGTGTGTTGGCGTCTGTAGGAGTTAGTGGGTGTTCTGTGTACCTTCAACACAGTATACACCGATCGTTATCGGCCGATTTTTCATTCTTGCTCTTCTGTAGTGGTTGTTGTCTGCGTGCCCTGAACCCAGTATACACTGCTATATCCACCTATATAGTTAACTATCTTGCTCGTTTTAAATAGAGCTTGCAGTCAGTGGTAGGAGATTGTGCGTGCTGTCTGCGGGCTCTGAACCCAGTATACACTACTATATCCATCTATATAGCTAGCTATCTTGCTCGTTTTAAATAGAGCTTGCAGTCAGTGGTAGGAGATTGTGCGTGCTGTCTGCGTGCTCTGAACCCAGTATACACCGCTATATCCATCTATATAGCTAGCTATCTTGCTCGTTTTAAATAGAGCTTGCAGTCAGTGGTAGGAGATTGTGCGTGCTGTCTGCGTGCTCTGAACCCAGTATACACCGCTATATCCATCTATATAGCTAGCTATCTTGCTCGTTTTAAATAGAGCTTGCAGTCAGTGGTAGGCTAATTCCTGCACTAAAACTAGAGTATATGGGAGAGGTTGCAGTGTCGTGGCACCAGTGCCTAAGGCCCAATTTTTCTGCCCCTGTTTAACAGGGGCGTTTAATTACAATTTTTGATGCAATGCTTTGCAGCAGGGCTAATTCCTGCACTAAAACTAGAGTATATGGGAGAAGTTGCAGTGTCGTGGCACCAGCACCAATGCCTAAGGCCCAATTTTTCAGCCCCTGTTTAACAGGGACATGTAATTACAATTCTTGATATAATATTTCACAGGAGGGCCCGTTCCTGTGCCCACCCAGAGTAACTGTGAGGACTTATAGTGTTGTGGCACCAGCACCACAACCACCAAAGGTCAATTTTTCTACCACTGTTCAACAATGGCATGTAATTACAATTCTTGATATAATCGTTCACAGCAGGGCGCTCCAGCGCCCACCAAGAGTCACTTTGAGGGCTTACAATGTTGTGGCAAAACCAACACCTTGTTCCGCCATTTCTGCAGAGCATATAGGGCAGGCCCCTACTTTCAAACATCCAACTTACAAACATCTCCTACTTGCAAACGGAAGGAGACAACAGCAATTGAGATGAAAAAAGACGGACGGCAAAACAAATTATACAGGGGTGATAACCCTTCCCTATGTTTTCCAAAAGGCTTAAAAATTGTTTTTTTGACTGGAGCTACACTTTAAAAATGTACCAGTTGAAAATTACAAACAGATTCAACTTAACACAACAAATCTACACAGTCCCTGTCTTGTTTACACCGCCTGTATACTGCTGTTCTGAGTATATAGGGCCTGGGGGCCACACGTATTTCCTTTTTTTAATATGGGTACGGGGTTCCCCTTAATATCCGTACAAGACCCAAAGGGGCTGGTAATGGGCAGGGAGGGCTACCCATGCCATTTTTCTCAATGATTTTCAACCATATTGCAGGAACCAGATATAACATTAAAACCGCAAGCAGTTTTAAATGACGTTATTTCCGTTAAATGTAATTTTGTGCAGGGACTGTTCTAAACACGGGAAACACGTGGCACTTCACAGGCATACTATAGACACCCCCCAGGCACCATATTTAAAGGAATATTTCACTTTTTTTTCACTTTAATCATCATTAAAATCAGTGCTCCCGCCAAAACGGCCGTTTTTAAAACTTTTTTTTGCATTGACCCATGTCCCCTGGGGCAGGAGCCAGGTCCCCAAACCCTTTTTAGGACAGTATCTTGCATATTAGCAGTTAAAATTAGCACTTTTAATATCGAACGTTCGAGTCCCATAGACTTCAATGGGGTTCTAACGTTCGTACGAATTTTGGGTCCGTTCGAAAGTTCTGGTGCGAACCCAACCGGGGGGTGTTCGGCTCATCCCTAGTGAGGGGCATGATCAGTCAGACTGGATGAGGATTGCTATGGTCTGAAAACACAAAGGTACTCGACAAGTCAGAAAACGCCTCCTTTCTTCCTGCTCCATAGTATAAAAAATAAATGCTTGGTTACCCAACCATAAATTGTTTGCCTAAAGCTTTGTTGAAAGCCACCTTCAAACTGTAAGATTGTTTCTATATGCGCAACCATACTCTGAAATCCATGACCAGCTTAACTTTGCCCATTCCAGGCTAATGTCTCAGTCTGCGTTTACACGTCTGTTTAGCCTGCCAAGTCCTGCACGGTGCATAATAGCCAGTAAGGCGCCAGGGTTTATTACTGTTCATTACTAAATACAATAAAAAAATGTCAATGTAGATATCAAGTCTGGCAGAACACCAGACAAGAAAAATATAACACAGATAAATAATAATACTCAAACAGAATACCGATAAGGTTTTCTGTCTAGTAAACACACTTGTAGACTTGTGGTCACTGGTATTGCTCCCAGTCCTAGCTCTAGGACCGGGGCAATGCCAGAAAACTTTTTTTTACCCGGACCAGAAAAGATTTGATAAAATAAAGGAATAAAACAGAATAGCTGAAATAATGGGCTGTCATAGCACAGTCACTGAGAATATTTATAAAGCGAGTGTGAATTTCACCAAACATCCACTGGTGGGGAATAACAAACAAAAAATAGGCGCATACTGGAAGTCCAATATCTTGCTTGAATATATTCATTGTCAAAGTTTTGCCAGACACAGGCATTGTAGTTGACGCGTTTCACATGTAGTTTGCTTGTTCACAACATCGATAGTGCTCACAAAAACAGGCATTTAAGGTGATCACCCAAATTGGGCTACACCCAAAAAACACCTGTTTCAGGTAGCACCATGTGCAAAAAAAAGGGGACATTTCAACTGACATGTTTAAAAACATATCTGTGTGTGTGTGTCTGTGAATGAATGACTTGTATAGTGCTACCTATGCGAACTGAATCACCTCAGGGCGCTTTCTTGCCACCAGAGTCCATCTGCGGCTTTGTGTGGTCCTTTACCCTGTAAGGTCCTGACACGCTTACAAACACATACAACATTGACATACACATACACACATATTAAGGCCAATTTTTTTTTTAGACAAGGTCTAATTAACCTACCAGCATGTCTTTGGAGTGTGGGAGGAAACCGGAGTACCCGGAGGAAACCCACGCAGGCACAGGGAGAACATGCAAACTCCAGGCAGATGGTGTCGTGGTCGGGATTTGAACCAGCGACCCTATTACTGCTAGGTGAAAGTGCTAACCACTACACCACTGTGCTGCCACCTGTGTATATCTAACAAGAAAAACTGAAGAAAACAAAAATTGAAAAAATTAAAATTAATATTAATATAATATAAAGTTTTCTCTGCCCAGAAAAAAAACCCATTCACTTAATTCTATAAACATACCTATATGTATAATAATAATAATAATAATAATAATAATAATATAAGAATGTGTGAATGGAGAACGGGCATTGTGGAACGAGATATTGGACCAAGATACCACAACCAGTTTTCAAGTTTAGAATTTGTAATAAACTGAGATATAAAATATTAAAATAATTGTCAGGAAATATCCTCTACAAAAACCAGTATAAATAATTAAATGTCAAAACACTGAAAACGGTTATATATGAGAAATCTACATAAAGCAGAAATAGAGAGAAAAATGAATGGGAAAATTCAATTATGAAAATGTGTATTGTCCCATTCATGATTCATTCCAAAAGGTCTTCATGTCTCTGGGCAGAGAAAACTTTATATTATATTAATTTCCATTTTTTCTAATTTTCGAGAGCTGGCATTGGCTCAGTACATGACAAATTGGGAGAGCGGTTGGACAGTGTATTACAACCCTTAGTAGTTAGTCTTCCTAGCTATTTAAAGGATACAAATCATCTATTGAATATCGTAGATGGCATGGCATGGAATAACAGCTCACTGTGGATTGCATGCCTCTAGTCTGTTCGCCTGTATTTCACATGAGAAGGCAATATAAGTGATTGCAGTCTATCTGGAACGTGACATTCACTATAATACTGAGCACAGATTGTTTGTTCTGGATGTTCTGCAATACCTGCTGACACATATTTTTTTACTTTTAATGGGGACTGGTTCCTTCAGAAATGCGGGGCAGCTATGGGAGCCAAATTTTCACTGTCTTTAGACAATTTATATATGGGTTGGTGGGAACGCCACGATATATATGGTGCTAAGAATATTTTCAGGTGATCTAACCCATTCCATTGTAGCTCTGGCTTTATGTTTAGGGTTGTTGTCCTCCGCCCCCAGTCTCAAGCCCTTTTCAGACTACCAGGTTTTCTTCCAAGATTGCTCTGCATTTGGCTCCATCCATCTTCCCATCAACTCTCATCAGCATCCCTGTCCCTGCTGAAGTAAAGCATCTCCACAACACACTGCTGCTGCCACCATGTTTTACTGTGGGGATGGTGTGTTCAGGGTGATGTGCAGTGTTAAAGCAAAACACTATGTGTGGTGGAAAACTAAGACCAAAAAGTAAAAATTTTGGTCTCATCTGACCAGAGCACCTTCTTCCACATGTTTGCTGTTTCTTGCTAACTGCAAACAGGACTTCTTATGGCTTTTTTTCAACAATAGCTCTTTTTGACACTCTTTCATAAAGGCCAGATTTGTGGATTGCACAACTAATAGTTGTCCTGTGGACAGATCTCTCACGCGAGCTGTGGATCTCTGCAGCTCCTCGAGAGTTACCATGGTCTCTTGGCTGCTTCTCTTAATGATCTCCTTGTCCGGCTTATCAGTTTAAGTGGACGACCATGTCCTGGTAGGCTTGCAGTTGTGCCATACTCTTTCCATTTTCGGATGATGACTTATCCAAGAAGGGTCCAAAAATGCATTCGGCTTCACAGGAAAACCTTTCAAGGCAATTCTTGCATGTTTTTTAGGATGGAATTAGGATTTTGGGCCATTTGTTTAGTCTGGACAGCAATGATGTGACAGACTGCCATAGAAGCAACAGCAGATTGCACTGTGCGGCCCACCAAGGAAAAGCTTTATAAGAGGCTTTCTAACTTCTGTCTACCAGATCTTTGAACACGGGGGTCTTGTTAAGACAAGAAATAGCAATGTCATTGATGGCATTGAAAAAACTTACTATTGTAGGAAAGTTTTTCTTAAGAGGATACGGTTGAGTGAAGTATTATGGAGCAGTAAAAATCTTCAGTTCCTATACAGGACAGGCTCTATCAGCTAGCGGACAAGGAAAGTCTGGTGTGGATAATTGAAGCAAACCCATACTGGATACCTTGGAGTGAGCAAACTCAGGCTACTCAAATGCTCAGCAGAAGGGGTACAGTATCAATTAGGGTAGCTCTGGTATCATTAACCTTGTCATACTGATCAAATTCCTCAGAAGAGGTGGGGTCATCCTTACCTACCAGCACGTTTGGCTCAATGGTAATATCGAAGACCAGTTAAGGAGGTGTAATGAAAGGGGTTTGGCTGTGACCACTGCTGTCTATGGCCTCAATAAATGTCCATGAAATCTGAAATCAAGACAGAAAAATTAGAGCTTAGCCTGAGCTAGCAGGTCCATCTCTTCCACTTAGGATCTGCTATGCTTAGGAAATATCGTCCCCAGAAAGGTACTCTTCAGGTGTGAAGAGGGAAATGCCTCAGAACTTGTAGGCCTTTGCAAACCCAGGTAATGCAGTAACAACCATGGTACTGTGCCACTAAGAGCAAAGAGAAGCTGCCATTTAAAATGTTGCATCCAGAAAGAGGAAGGGGCAGGCACGTGCAGTAACGCAGTTGAAACTGAGGTGGGCCAGGCGCAGTAGATGCAGAAGTAGCACATAAAGCAGAGATGTGCAGGTGCAGTAGCACCAGTACTGTACTGTGGAATGCAGTCTAAATAGAATTTAAGGGAAACTTCTGTCTCTCAGCCGTGACTACTAGAAAGAGTGGTCAGCAGACCCCGCACACACTAAAGAAGGAAAAAGAGAAGCATCCTGGGCATGAATGTTTAAAGGGCTTCTGTCATGAAACTTCTGTAGGCAGCATCAAAAGGGAAAATACCCCATCCTAGATTCACCATCCAGGATGACCATACCCCAGAGGGATTCCTTAGATACAATGCTCTAATGTACCCTGTGGCTAACTCCATACATTAGTCTTTTTTTATTTTATTTTTTTATTTATTTTTTTAGGTGTGCAACAGAACACAATAGTGTGACATGTCATCACATGCTGAGAACATCCATTGGTATAAACACACTGAATAGGTATAGACAAAAATGCAAATGACACTAAAAATAAAATTCTATAAAAACAACATATCGTTATTGTTATGATATAGTGAGAAAAATTAAATGGATTAAAATTTGAATAGTGTATTGAATTATACTGATAACATCCTAAATGGTAT